>NW_027256891.1:17824836-18549836 GCF_029215685.1 Pituophis catenifer annectens
GTCTACCTATACTGTATCTATTACTGAAAGATTTGGGTTGCAAAAATTTAGATGACCACTAGATGGCAACAAGACAGGGTTTGTTATATCATGTCTGCCATCTATTGGCCATTGTGAAATTGTAGAGATTCTATCTATCTATCTATCTATCTATCTATCTATCTATCTATCCATCTATCATCTATCCATCTATCTATCCATCCATCCATCCATCCATCCATCCATCCATCCATCCATCCATCCATCCATCCATCTATCTCTCTATCCTGTTTCTCCCAAAATAAGACATCCCCTGATAATAAGCCCAATTGGGCTTTTGAGCGCATGGCAATAAGGCCAAGCACTTATTTCAGGGTTCAAAAAAATATAAGACAGGGTCTTATTTTCAGGAAAACCTGCTATCATCTATCTATCTATCTATCTATCTATCTATCTATCTATCTATCTATCTATCTATCTCTATCTCTCTCTCTCTCTCTATCTATCTTAACCCTATTGGTATCTTCATACTGCATTTCCCCCAAAATAAGACCCTGTCTTATATTTTTTTGAACCTTGAAATAAGCGCTTGGCCTTATTGCCATGCGCTCAAAAGCCCGATTGGGTTTATTATCAGGGGATGTCTTATTTTGGGAGAAACAGGGTAGAAAGCTGGGGAAAATCCTTGTCCAAGGTACTGAAGTGAGAGGTCCTTGGGTGCCCTCTGAGCTTGCTTGTTTTCTTGCAGCCGTTTCATTACCCAAACTAGGTAATTATCATCAATGCTGGTCAGGTTTAAGGTTTTAAAGAGATGCCACTGGTCAGCATAGCATCATTTCTGCCAGCTCTTCAAGGCAGACCGGCTGAGAAACAGAGACTACAAAGGGATAGTAGAAGTCTACTTTATTGAAATAGCTTATACCATAATAACAACATCTTGAAAGCCTGACAGTGTTTCTCCTTCCCTTCCTATTATATCAAAGAGAATCAAGGCAGCTCAGTCATGAGTTTCTTTCTCACATGTTCCTGGACTAGCTCCTGTTTTACTAACCGTGGCCATACATTTTCTTCAGAGTTATCTCTGTGCTCCTCTCAGCTTGGCAAACTAATGATCTGATTCTATGTAAGATGGTTTCCTTTCTTCTGAATCACTTCTTGAGGGATGAAACACATATGTGGTAAGATCTCCACAAAACTCAGTTCCTGGTCCTACTTTCTCACTGCTCCTGGCTTGTGAGACCTTGCAAGACGACGCTGAATCCTTTTCATTAGCCTGCTGCTGGAAACATCTAAACCAACAGACATCCCATGAGTTTTCATAGGGGCAAAGAAACACAGATAACTCTCTGCAAAGGAAAAGCGAGATCCAGATGAAAAGATTTGAACACCATTTCTTTCACGACGCGACTCCGTTTCAAAGGCTGTCAGAAAACTACCATCTTGCCATCATTTCTCCATCTCTTTCATCTTCCTAAATATGTCGAATCTACCCTACAGGCTTGTTGTAGACATCAGAACGAGACCACCGCCGTCTTTGCACCTAGCCTGTGATTAACCTAATTGTGTTTTTCTTTTTAAATAATCAGCTTCCTCCATTTTTAATCCAAAGTTCTGGCTTTGCGCAGCACAGCAAACCAAACACGAATCGTACAAATTGGGATTATCCCAACACACAGAACAAAATGTGATTTGTTATGTGTGTTAGGCAAATGCACCAAAGTGAATTCTTTGAATATCTGAGAACATGAAACCCATCCTTACATTTATAGTTCATTGGAGGGGCATTGTGAAACTCTATGAAATTCATTGTTTTCATTATTGTCCCATTTTTATGAGCCAATCCAGTTCTACAAATGCTTACTCAGCTGTTAGTCCCACTGAATCCCTTAGGGGCAAGGGGCTAACTCCTAGGACACTAGGTCTAGGAAGCAGGGGTGAAATCTGCTTACCTTCCCTACCTGTTCGGAAGTCCAAGAGTCACGTGTACGCTTGGACCCTCTGCGCATGTGCAAAGCCTTCTGCGCATGTGCAGAGGGTCAAAAAAAGGTTACTTCCTGGTTAAAACCAGGAAGTAACAATATCCGGGCAGGTGGGCGGAGCCTCACGCTGCCGCAACTACCGGTTCTTCGAACCATGCACTGCCGCCACTACCAGTTTGGGCGAACCGGTCCAAACCAGTAGCATTTCACCTGTGCTAGAAGGCATTCTTAGAACATTTGTAGGACGTTACTGACCATTTCTACTGTGGTTCCCATTATGGATTGCTTTGAGAAATAGGCTGTTAGGAAAACGGGTAATTATATGTATGTATGTATGTATGTATGTATGTATGTATGTATGTATGTATGTATATAAAACCGGGCACATAGTTAAATGCACTAAAATCAATGAGCACTTAATAATGTGTTGCGTTGTGGCCATCCCCATCTGAATGTTCATCTTTTATCTTATATGTCTTCAGACTCCGGTGTTGCTCATCCTATGAAAACAAAGGAAAAAGATTGCCTTGTTCTATTACATCACCATTGATTATTGATTAGATATGAGCCTAGCTGTGAGTTTCCTGAAGCTCTGGCACATTGTTTTTCATATAAGACCGAATCGTTCTCTGGTGATGCTTTCTCTCTCTCTCTAGAGGAGATGCTTTTTGCATGGTCCGGCCTATAAAAAGTTATGAATCTATTTTTAACTTTGGACCGGTCTCGGGATGCCCATGCGGATCAATGTTAACGGCTCCATCCATATTGTCTCAAGATCTAATTATTAGTTTACTCGGCCCCAGTACTGTGTCAATTAGAGGAAGCACATGGTGGCCGGTCTCCATTTAAACTTGATCATCTGCTCTTTTTCTTTTAAATTTTAGATGAGTCACCCTTTGTGATGTGCCAGATTAAGTTTAAACCTACAGACAGAAAGAAACCAAACTTCCAAAATCTCAGAACCAGTACTTACGAGACCGCCTTCTGCCACCAATAGCCTCCCACCAGCCAGTACGCTCGCACAGAGTGGGCCTCCTCAGGGTGCCGTCCGCCAGACAATGTCGGCTGGCGACCCCCAGGGGGAGAGCCTTCTCTGTGACGGCGCCCACCCTCTGGAACAACCTCCCCCCAGAGTTACGTACAATAACAGACCTCCGGATTTTTTGTCGGGCCCTGAAAACCTATTTATTTCAACTAGCTGGGCTGGCTTGAGTCAAATTTTAAATTGATTTTAAATTGGGTTGTTTTAATTTACGGCCAAAATATTTAATTATTTTAATACTGTTTTTAAATTTTGTATGCTCTGTTTTTTACTTTGGCTGTGCACCGCCCTGAGTCCTATTTGGAGAAGGGCGGTATAGAAATTTAATAAATAAATAAATAAATAAATAAATAAATAAATAAATAAATAAATAAATAAATAAATACTGTGACGTTGTTTCTGGCTGCGTGGGAAAAAATACCTGCCGTGGGGGCAGATGGCAGGAATTACCCCCCCTCCTCTCTCTCTCTCTCTCCCCCCCCCCCCCTCTCTCTCTCATCCTTTTTTTTTTTTTTTAAGGCTTTCATTCTTTCCTGGGTTTGCTCTTCCCCGAAAGGGGTCAGGACTGCATTAGACAAACCACAGAAAGCAGTATAGTGAGCCTAACTAAACTAAAATCAAACAGAATAGACCCCCGGACAAGGCTCTTATTCAGGGAAATCAATTCTCGAGGCAGTCAGATTGATTTATAAGCATACTTTTTAAGTTTCATTGATTTAAGGATTCAGCGTGTTTGAAAGGAACTTCTGGAACATCTTCTTTACAACTTTGGCATTCTATTCATCTAGCGACTGTAATTAACAAGCACACACCAGGAAAGGAGAAAGAGGAGGAGGAGGAGGAGGAGGTGTCTTTCCGTTTCTTTTTATAGCCCTTAAATTCATTAAGGAGAACTGACCTCATTCAAGGCACATTCCCTCCTTGGAATGAGCAGAGGCCACAGAAATATGCAAACTGACGCCAGGCAGTGTTTTGCTCCATGCAGCGAAAAGAACCATATCGCTTCATTTACAACATGGGTTGGGACCCTTCGGTTCCTATAAAAATATGAAGATGTATCTGTTATTGGAGCCCTTTCTCAAGCAAAAAGTGTGTGTGGAAATTCTGGGGGGAGGGGAGGGGGCGTTGACAGATCCCTTGCATTCTCCTCTATTGACCGAGCCTCTATGAGGTTTGGTTTTTTTTGTTGTTGTTGTTTTTTTGTTTGCAGATTAAAGATTTAAAAAAAAATTGGCTTTGAAATAGATTTCTTCCTGGAAAAGAAGGAAGTGGCCCTTCGATTGAAGAAGAATTAATATGCTATATTTCAGTAGAATTATAAGACATATTTTTCATGGCTGCCTTCAGGTCTCATTGCTCAGCTATCTTGTGAATGCTTCATTCATAGCAGTGGTGAATGTATAAGTAGGTTGCTTCAAATGACATGGAATGAATAATAATAATAATAATAATAATAATAATAATAATAATAATAATAATAATAATAACAACAACAACAACAACAACAACAACAACCCTGCAGGGTTAAAAACACATTCCCCCAAATAACTACGATGGACCAGGATACCCTTGATGAGCGGAGTCACACATTGCACAAATCTTGGTTTGTTTAATCACGGTTTGTTGAATAAAATGCAATGGGGCTGGGTTCACCTGTGCATGATAGCTTAGGATCCCAACAGCTGGCTGGGTTTGCCAAAGCCAAAGCAGGTGAAGTCCATTATGGCTAAATGCCACCTTGCAGTTTAGCCTTCCGTGGCCCCACTGTATTAAATATGTAAGCGGGTTCAAACATTGCACTAACTCCACAAGAGCCTTGGTGGCGCAGCAGACTAAAGTGCTGTTAAGTAGCACCAGCTGCCTGCAATTACTGCAAGTTGGAATTTCACCAGGCTCAAGGTTGACTCAGCCTTCCATCCTTCCGAGGTAGGTAAAATGAGGACCCGGATTGTGGGGGCAATAAGCTGACTTTGTATAAAAAAGAACACCGCTTAGGGGGGCCCGAAAGCCCTACTAAGCAGGTACATACAAAAAGTATGAAGGCTATTGCTTAACGCATTGTAAGCCGCCCTGAGTCTCCGGAGAAGGGTGGCATATAAATCGAACCAATAAACAAACAAACAAACAAACAAACTAATAAAATAAAATAAAATAAAATAAAATAAAATAAAATAAAGCGATTTTTTGGCCTAGCAACATGGCCAGAAGAACCCAGTTCCTTGACAGCGGTTTAAGGTGTGCCCAAAGCCCTCTGGAAGGAGTTTATTTATTTTTTTTTTTTACTAACAAGACTATGACTTGGTGCAGTGTATGAAACCAGACCATCTTGAGAAAAAGGCACAGCACTGCAGTGCAATACACAATTTGTGTGTGTGTGTGTGTGTGTGTGTGTGTGTGTGTGCAAAATCCAAAATCCCTTTTTATTTTTATTTTTTTTAAAAAAAGCTTCGCCTTAAGCTGGGTTTTTAGAAGCAGATTCCTGAAGAAGTCGCATTTTGGAGGATTAAGGGGGGGGGGAGAGGAAAAGTGTCTGGAGGGTTCTCCTTTCCTTCCCTTCCTCTCCCCTCCTGCCCATCCCCATCCCCAGCCAAGCTGCCCAACCGCTTCCCGTTCGCGGAACAAATCCGTTTCACCCAAAGCTTCCCCCCCCCCACTTTTTTTTCTTTAGAAAAGGCGTCCAGGACCAAAGAAGCCAATTAAAGCCGCCCCGCTGCGCGCCCTTAGCCCAGGCAAAGCGCAAGAGGGACATTTGGGAAACAAAAGAGAGCAAGGACTTTTCTCTCTCTCTCTCTCTCTCTCTGCTCCCGGGAGTAACGCCGGGAGGGGGACGATGGGGGTGGGGGAGAAAATAAAAAAGATGGGCTTAAGAGCTTGGCGTCTGTGGCGCATCTGGGGGGTGGGGGCGCTGGTCCTCTTGCACGCTTTGGGGGCACCGTGGTGGTGGTGGGGAACTGTCCGATGTTGTGTTGCACAACGCAATTCCAGTCCAAAATGACCAATTTTTTTTCAAAAAAGAAAGAAGGAAAAAAAGAGAAAGGGATAGGAGAAGGAATAAAAAGAAAGAAAGAAAAGAAAGGGATAGGAGAAGGAATAAAAAGAAAGAAAGAGAGAGAGAGAAAGGGATAGGAGAAGGAATAAAGAAAGAGAAAGGGATAGGAGAAGGAATAAAAAAAAGAAAAAAGAGAAAGAGATAGGAGAAGGAATAAAAAAGAGAAAGAAAGAAAGAAAGAGAAAGAGAAAGGGATAGGAGAAGGAATAAAGAAAGAGAAAGGGATAGGAGAAGGAATAAAAAAAAGAAAAAAGAAAGAGATAGGAGAAGGAATAAAAAAGAGAAAGAAAGAAAGAAAGAAAGAAAGAGAAAGGGATAGGAGAAGGAATAAAGAAAAAGGGATAGGAGAAGGAATAAAAAAAAGAAAAAAGAAAGGGATAGGAGAAGGAATAAAAAGAAAGAGAGTGAGAGAAAGGGATAGGAGAAGGAATAAAAAGAAAGAAAGAATGAAAGAAAGGGATAGGAGAAGGAATAAAAAAGAAAGAAAAAAGAGAAAGGGATAGGAGAAGGAATAAAAATAAAAGAAAGAAAAAGAGAGAAAGGGATAGGAGAAGGAATAAAAAAGAAAGAAAGAAAGAGAAAGGGATAGAAGGAATAAAAAAAAGAAAGAAAGAAAGGAAATTGCTCCCGGGGAGAAAAAAAAATCCTTTTTTGGGGGTGGGGGTTTGCTTCTCCCCCTCCACCCCCTTTTGCACCGTCGGCTCAGCCACACGCCGACCCAACCCATCCAGGCTCCCGCTTTGATTTGGGATTCCTTCGGGTACCGCGCCGCTGGTCTATTTCACCCCGCCGCCGGGGCCCCGCCCCTTTCCTCCTCCTCCTCCTCTCCGGCTCCTCCCCCACACCCCCCTCCCCTTTCGGGCTCGGAACGCGCCTTCTCTTCCCCCCCTCCCACCCCAACCACACACCCCGCGCTCCGATTGGCCGAAGCCCTGCCGTAGCTCGGGACCGGAGCCGCCGCCGCCGCCGCTGTACCAGCTCCAAGCTCGCGTGTGTGCGGCCAGCAGTTTTGCAGCAAGCAGCGGCAGCGGCAGCCGCGGCGCGCTCGGGGGGGAAAAAAGCCCGGCTGGCTGGCTGGCAAGGCAAAGCAAGCCAGGCAAAAAAAAAGCCAGGCAAAAGAGGCGGACGGGAGTAGCGAAGAGCGGTTGGAAAGCAGCGGAGGAGCGGCGGGAGAAATCGGAAGGCAGGCGGCGACGAAGCTGCCGCAGCGGCTGAAAGCAGAAAGCCGGCTGCAGCAGAAAAGGCAGCCGGGGCTAAGGAGTTGGAAAGCCGGCGGGGCGAGCCACCTTTATATATATATATATATATATATATATATATATATTTATTATTATTATTATTTTCTTTGCAAAGCTGCTGCGGTGCCTCTGCAAAGGCTCTCTCCGCCCGGAGCTTTCGGGATCGCCGTGCAACTTCCCATTGACCCCCCCGCCCCCCGAAAAAAAAGAAGGTGGAAAGAAAGAAAAGAAAAGAAAAAAACTCCCAACTGGTGGGGAAGGCGAGAAAGATCCGGCGTTCCTCTTTGCAGCTGCCTCCCGGAGAGCTTTTTTTTTTTTTTTAAATTTTATTTTAAATTTAAAAAAATAATTTATTTTTTGGGGTGGGGGGGTTGGCTTCGCTACTCCTCCTTTTTGCTCCGTCTGGAGGTGGGAAAGGGACGGACAACACGGACGATGAGCTGCGCCAGCAAACTTTCCTCGCTGCTGCTTTGTTTCCTGCGGCGCTGGGCTGCTCGGAGGATGCTCAACGCCAGATAATGAGGATGGGGGCCCCGCAAGGAGCCGCCGCCGGGAGGAGACCGGGAGGAGAAGAAGCAGCAGCTCGGCATCGCTGCCAGCGGCGCTCCTGAGTGCCTTTTTCCACCATCGCCCCCCCTCCCCTCGACGCCCTGCTTCCCACCTGCCCAGCCGAGAAAGCTTTCGAGGACCCCCGACAGCCCCCCACCCATCTCCTTGCCTTGCAAGCCGGGGGGGGGGGATTCCTCTCCGCCGCCAGCTGCGGGTTTCTTCTTTGCCCACGGACAGAGGAAGAGAGAAGAGAGAAGGAAGGGAGGAGGAAGAGGAGGAGGAGGAGGAGGGGGGTCCGGCGTGTCTCCTCGCCCCCCCCCTCGCCTCCCCGATGCCTCCCCCAACGCATCCGACGATTTGGGACCGCGAACGCCGCCTCGCCTTCTTTCGGATGGACTTCCAGAGCTAAAACAAAAAAACTCTCCGGAAAGGTTTTCTCCTCTCGCCGGCCTCCTTCCACGCGTGTCTCTCTCTCCTTCCCCACCCAAACCTCTCCGAAGTGGCTCCTCTCTAATCTCCCTTCCTCCCTTCCCCAGCTCTTCGCCGTATCTTAGCCTTAGTTACTATCCCCTCCCTCCCTCCATCCCCATCTTCCACCGCCGTGGTCCCTTCTTCTTCCGCGGAATTGGCTTTGCTACCTTCGTCCGTGGATTCCCTTCCCCTTTCCCTTCCTTTCCTCCTCCTCCTCTTCCCAGGTACTCCACTTTCTTCATTAAGGGTCTGTGCAAATTGAGGAAGGGGGGCGGGTGGGGAGTGGAGACAGAGGAAGGGGTAAAGGTTTTTTTTTTTTTTAAAGATTTGCGCATGCCAGGTGTAAGTCGGCTGAGGTCCCTCCTCCCCAATTCAGGATTGTGTGTGTGTGTTTTTTTTCTTTTCTTTCTAAAAAAGAATTGGAAATAGATTTGCGAATTGTGTAACTCCTCCCGATCTGGCGAGTGGAAGGGAAGCATTTCTTCCCGGTTTTCCTTAAGGCTAGGGAGGTTGCTGAATAAGGCGGTGCACCTGAGAGAGGGAGACAGACGCAGTGAAGACATGAGCTTGTAAAGTAACCCCCCCCCTAGAACGGCTTCTTTTCTTTCCTCCCTTTCCCTCTGACTCACTCCTTTCCTTCTGTCCCTTCCACAAGCCTTCCGACTTCCCCTCCTTTCCCAGGCACGAAATCAACAGGCATCCGGAGAGAGACACAGGGAGGAGGAGGAGGAGGAGGTGGTGGAGGAGACACGGAGGGGGTGAACTATGGATATTCTCTGCCCCCTCCTCCAATTTCTGCTCGCTGTTTGGTGGTCTGGTGTAGGAGCTCTGATCAACTTGAAGTATTCCGTGGAAGAAGAGCAAAGAGCTGGCACGGTGATTGCAAATATTGCCAAAGATGCCCGAGACGCAGGCTTCGTGCTGGATCCTCGGCAACCCACTGCTTTCCGAGTGGTGTCCAACTCAGCGCCTCACCTGGTGGACATCAACCCTGGATCAGGCTTACTAGTGACCAAGCAGAAGATTGACCGGGACTTACTTTGCAGACAAAGCCCCAAGTGTGTGATCTCTTTAGAGGTCATGTCAAGCTCCATGGAGATCTGTGTGATCAAGCTGGAGATTAAAGACCTCAATGATAATGCTCCCAGTTTTCCCACAGATCAAATTGCGCTGGAGATCTCCGAGACAGCCAGCCCGGGGACCAGGGTACCACTTGAAAGTGCTTACGATCCAGACTCGGGCAGTTTTGGAGTGCAGAGTTATGAGATCACTCCCAACGATCTCTTTGGCTTGGAAACCAAGACCCGAGGGGATGGTTCTCGCTTTGCCGAACTGGTGGTGGAGAAGAGCCTGGATCGAGAGACCCAATCTCATTACAGTTACATGATCACAGCTTTGGATGGGGGGGACCCGCCCAACTTTGGAACGGTGGAGTTAACCATCAGAGTCATTGACTCCAATGACAATAACCCTCTCTTTGAAGAGCCCTCTTACACTGTTAGTGTGCTGGAGAACGTTCCTCCTGGCACACCGGTGATCCGCCTCAATGCCACAGACCCCGATGAGGGCACCAACGGGCAGGTTTTGTATTCCATCCACAGCTACGTCTCCGAGAAGGCCAGGGACCTCTTCCAGATCAACCCTCAGACCGGCTTGATCACGGTCACTGGGGCGATTGACTACGAAGAAGGTCACGCCTACGAACTGGACGTACAGGCTAAAGATCTGGGTCCCAACTCCATCCCAGCCCATTGCAAAGTGACTGTCACTATACAGGATGCCAATGACAACCCACCCCTCATTAACTTGCTCTCTGTCAATAGCGAGCTGGTGGAAGTCAGCGAGAACGCACCACCAGGCTACGTCATCGCCTTGGTGAGAGTTTCCGACAGAGATGCTGGTGCCAATGGCCGAGTGCAATGTAAACTGTTAGGCAACGTGCCCTTTCGCTTGCAGGAATACGAGAGTTTCTCCACCATCCTAGTGGATGGACGTTTAGACAGGGAGCAGAGGGACCAGTATAATCTAACCATCCAAGCGAAGGACAATGGGATCCCTTCTTTGCAGGCCACAAAGTCCTTTACTGTCAAGATCACAGATGAGAACGACAACCACCCTCACTTCTCCAAACCTTATTACCAGGTCATTGTGCAGGAGAACAATACCCCCGGGGCCTACCTCCTTTCCGTTTCTGCCAGGGATCCTGACCTGGGTCTAAATGGCAGTGTCTCCTATCAGATTGTCCCATCCCAAGTCAGGGATATGCCTGTTTTCACCTATGTCTCCATCAACCCCAACTCGGGAGACATCTACGCCTTGAGATCGTTCAACCATGAGCAGACCAAATCTTTTGAGTTCAAGGTCTTGGCCAAAGATGGAGGCAACCCTTCCTTGCAAAGCAACGCCACCATCCGAGTTATTGTCCTGGACGTCAACGACAACACTCCCGTGATAACAGCCCCTCCTTTAGTCAATGGGACCGCGGAGGTCTACATCCCCAGGAACGCTGGTGTTGGCTACTTGGTGACCGTGGTCAAGGCAGATGACTATGACGAAGGGGAGAACGGGAGACTTTCCTACGAGATGGCTGAAGGGGATCGAGGGTTTTTTGAGATCGACCAGGTCAATGGTGAGATAAGGACCACCAGAGCCTTTGGGGAAAACTCCAAGACTACTTACGAGCTGATTGTCGTGGCCCACGACCACGGGAAAACGTCGCTTTCGGCATCGGCCTTGATTTTGATATATCTTTCTCCAGCCCTGGATGCCCAAGAATCCATAGGATCTGTAAATTTGTCCCTGATTTTTATTATTGCCCTGGGTTCCATTGCTGCCATTCTGTTTGTCACCATGATCTTTGTCGCTGTCAAATGCAAACGGGATAACAAAGAAATCAGGACTTACAACTGCAGGTATAGTACTGACCTCTTTCGATATTAGCCCTTAGGTGGGCTTGCTTGACACCCAACCTTTTAAATGTGTCGTTCAATAATTGTGTCCATCCGTTCCTAACCCAGGAACGTCCCTTCCCTGCTTTCAAGAGATAGGCCGTATTAAAAAAGGTCAACCGTGAATTCTTTTAACTCCAGTTAAAAGTGGATTTATTAGGCTGGTTTATATTCTTTGCCTATCCAGGATTATTAAAAACATAGACACACACACACACACACACACACACACACAGAGAGAGAGAGAGAGAGAGAGAGAGAGAGAGAGAGAGAGAGAGAGGGAGAGAGAGGGAGAGAGAGAGAGTCCCCCTGGCCATGGCATCAGTGTACTAAAAGAGGGAAAATACAAGAAATTGTAATAATACAGCAAGGCTTTTGATGTGCAATGTTGAACGTGCACGGTAATGCATCTCTCGCTCTCTGTTCTGGTTTGGACTGCTTCCCTTTGTCTTTTTTCCCCCTTTTTTTCCCTCCCGAAAAAGGGAAGGCTCAAAAAAAAAAAAAAGGCTCTTTGGATTAGTTTGAGAGCCGGCTGGGTAGCGATGATGATGAGTGCTGCGTTCAAGCTTTTTTGGCAATTGCTAGCCATGCTTTTCTTCACCGCGGCTGCAGTCCTATCGCTATCCCGTCCCCGCCAGATGAGGTCACTGTGGGTGTTTTTTTAGAAGCCAGCTTGTTTTCTCCAGAAAGGGTTGGCTGTAAAAAAAAAATAAAAAAATAAAATCTGGTTGGAGAGAAGATAAAAGGCTAGAAATATATAGATATATATTTGGTGTGGGGAAGAGAGAGAAAGAGAGAGGGGGGGGGACAGTCTTGGCAGGACTTTTTTTGAATGGTCTGTTTGAGAGAAGAAATAGGGAAAAAAACCCCAAACAAACACCATCCAGAGAATTTCGGTTCTTCTCCTCTGCTGTTCTTGCAAGGAGAACAATGATAAGGAAGCTTTCTTTCTTTTTCTTTCTTTTTTATTTTTAAATCCTTTTTCCCTATTTCAACTTTTATCTGTCTGTTCTCTGCTAAAAAAAAAAAAAAATTAGGGTGGCTTTTTAAGTTGTTTTTCCCTGGTGTTTTTTCCTCTCCCTTCCACCAATGATGTTTGAATGATGCCCGGACTTATTTTTTTTTATTATAAATATTGCCTGCATTTAGGGACGTGTTTGCCCAAGACGTAGAGTGGCGTGTAGCCTTTTTTTCTGTCTCTCGCCCCCCCACCCATCACCACCCCGCCTGCTTTCGAAATCTTAAAACACGGATTTGGGATCCCCTGAATATTTAACAGCTGTGTGTGATCATTGTCTGTCTTTTGCTATTCTCTGTGTTGCACAAGTTAGGAGACAAACGGCTAACCACACATGAATATCAATTGGGTGCCATAAAGGAACAGCTGCAACCGCCTATAAATGGTTTAATCCGGTTAGGAATGAAATAGCCATAACTTCTCCATTCCTTCAGTTCAGGGGATGGAAATGAATGTTGTCCTCTCTTTTGAAAAAAAAAAATAAAAAAAATCCTGAATTGCCCTCCAGCAATTTGAAGTCTGGCATTCTTCAGGGACTTATTGATACTCTTCATATTAACAGAGTTCAGGGATTGTATTTCTCACTCTTGAGGTTTTTTTTACAATGTCTTGTTGTACCTCCGGACCATACAGTTTCAGGGTGTGAAATGATAGAGGCCATCCTCTACAAATAAAAGCCGCCCCGTATTTCCAGGGGTTCGGCTTTTTAAGAGATCTAATATGTCGAATTTCTTACCGGCTCAGCCCATTAAGCAAGAATAGGCGCTGATCTTCAATTGAGTCAATGCCCCCCCCCAACAGAGTTCCCACTTTGGGTATAACTAGTCGGTTTAGCGTGATGGCTTGGAGGGGATTAATGAAGGGCACTTTAATTAAATAATTGGCCAGGAGAAGGAGAAAAACACACAAATAAAGCGCCAGTGAATGCCTGAGTAAGCAAGGTCTCAAGATCCTTGCGGGAAGCGTTCCAACCCACGAGAGACGCTGAAACAGGGCAAGTCTGTATGACTCCTTCCAGAAGTGAACTTCCATCAAGTTCAACTGGATTTCCTTGAGGTGGGTGGGTGGGTGGGTGGTGGGGGAAAGGGTGCAAATATGGTGTTTAAAAATATGAGCCGCTGATAGAAAGTGTGCTGAGATTTTCCTCCCCAGAAGCATCCGATGGTTTTCTTTAAAAAATGCAGCCAATGGGCATGCTGCGAAAGAACATCCCTTGTTATTTCTCCATTGTGTGTTTGAAATCAGGGTTAGGAGAAGGTGCCCCTCCTCTCCTCCACACCCATAGCATGTGGTAGGGAGGCCCTGTCCCTTTTGTCTTCCAAACCAGGGACAGGGATGTGACAGGTGTAGGCAGGTTAGTGGATGCTTCCACTCAGGTGCTGAGAATTTGCATAAGCTTTCTGGATCTCTTCAAGCATCCAGTGTAGGCAGTTTGGATGATTTCTACCTCTATACCTGTTGCTAAATGGTCAACCCTGTTCTAGCTACTTCGTTCTCTGGGGTGCATTAATTTGGGGTTAAGCAACAGCTGTTTGAGCCTGCAATGCTGGAGCGATCTAGTTTTGAGCAGATAATTTAGGGAGCCTTAAACAATACTAGCACTTTCCGTTTGTTCTTTTTCTGGGTTTCTACCCTTACGAAATTCACCCAGTCCTGCATTTAAGTGGCAAACCAAGCTTCTTCCTGGGCTTGCAATTCCTTTCGAAAACATCTCACGCTGCAGTGACACACAGCCTAACTATTAACCTGCAGTAGGACGTGTCTTATTTAAAAAAAAGAAAGAAAGAAAGAAAAAAAGCGTGTTTTTATTCTTTGGAGACGAGAGAAAGATCTTTCGGATGTTCTCCTTGACTTTTCCCCCTTCAGCAAAAGTCTCACAGTGTCTTTATCTGTTGGACAGAGATTCTCATAGATACCCTTCCCAGAATTCTGCACTCTATAGAGATGCTGGCTGGGGGAATTGTGGGAGTGAAAGCTGTCCATGCCCCCCCCTCTATTTTGGAGTGCATCCACTTTGAAGAAGAGACACTTTGGAATCATTTGTCTTGCGGTTTTGTTGCAAAGCTAGCCTAGGCGATGAATTTTGATGGTAGTAGTGGCAGGTTTTTGGGTTTTTTTGGAGTTTTTTTTTTTTAAAAGCTCAGCAGGCATGACTTTGGAAAATGAACATTTTCCACCCTTTGGTACCAGTGAGATCTATTTCTGACTTTTAAAAGCCTGGCCACGCTGCCTTCACATCTCCCTTCAATATCTACGTCTGTGTGGCACTGATAACAAGACATGGTCCCCAGTAGTAAACACACCGAGTCACAGTTCCTTCAATCTAACTCATCAAGATAACATCTGATTGCCTTCGTGTCTCTAATTATTTTTTCCTGGCTGTTGTTTACTGATAACTTTTCTCTTCCTGCTTTTTCCTCTTTCTCTTGATTTTCTTTCTTTTTTTTTTCCCCCTGCGTGAGAGATAAATCACTTGTGTATTTCGCTTAACCAGTTAAAGGTCGAAAAATGTGCGTGTCCCTTTCGAAACACACCAGCTCTCCGTTCTAGGAACCGCTGAATTCCAGCCTTGCAGGAATGCTGCCAGATGGGTGGACTTCATCTCCCAGAATTCCTGACCTTCAGAGCCTTTGCTGAGAATCCTGGGGGAAAAAAAATGGAGTCCAGACATCTGGAGGGAGAGGCTGGGAGAGAGAAGAAGAATGTAGGATCAAGGGGGGATGTTTTCAAGCTGAGAAAAATGAACCACTAAGGAACAAAACCTACCAGATGGATCTTTTTTTTTGAATACTGTATTAATCTGGCAAATTGAGTTCACAAGATAATTGGCCTGCAGAAATTCTGGCTGCCGGGGAACAAGCCCGGTGCCAGGTAATTGACTCCAGTGGCTGTTTATAAGCGTGTATTATCTAGATAGAACACCTTTGGCCAGGCTGAAGGGACGTACTGGGTTTACTGCTACGGGAAATGATACAGAACAATCTCTCAGCCGATTTTCCTCGCTGCTTTCCCCATTTCTGTGAATCCATTTAAATAATTTTTTCTGATCCTTATTACCAAAGGAAATGCATTTGCATACTCTTTTTTTTTTCCAGTTCGTGGATTTTCACATAATTATTATTTTTTTTTCCCTCTCCATTTTCTGCAGGCTGAACTATATCTCGGGTAACTAGATACCAACCGTTCTCAGCAGCAGAAAAAAAAACAAACCCAACCAAACCCCAAAACCAAACCCAACCAAAACCAAAACGAAGGGGAATATTGCCTTCCCTTTCCTTTATTTTCCTCACTTGTTGTTCTTGTGTGTGTCGGATCCACAAACTCGTTATGAGCTTATGAGAGATAACACCCGAGACCCTTCGCTGTCAAAAAGAGCTGAGCCATCAATCACCCTCTCTGCATGTGGATTGGGAAAATCGGCCTCTCTGAGATGCCCTCTTGACTAGTGTGCGGTTTGAGGATGACGTAAGGTTCTCACTTTGCTTTCTTCTGTCCTGCAGAATTGCAGAGTACTCCTACGGCCACCAAAAGAAATCCTCCAAGAAGAAAAAAATCAGCAAGAACGACATCCGCCTAGTGCCCCGGGATGTAGAGGAGACTGATAAAATGAACGTTGTCAGCTGTTCCTCCTTGACGTCATCCCTCAACTACTTTGACTATCACCAACAGACTCTGCCACTGGGTTGCCGCCGATCAGAAAGCACCTTTCTCAACGTGGAGAACCAAAACAACCGGAACGCCGGCTCCAACCACAACTACCACCACACCTTCACGGGTCAGGGACCCCAGCAACCGGATCTCATTATCAACGGGATGCCTCTCCCAGAGGTGAGCGCTTCTCTTGGATTGAAGAGGGCTTCTGGAAAGTCCCCAAATGGCAACAATGAACGAGCTTTGGTTGCAACTGGTAGGGGGGCTGCAACTATTTGGGGGGCTAAATAGAAGCCAAACATTTCTGAGTCGGATGTTTGGCTGCCATTTTGGGTGACTTTTTTAAAAAAATTGGACCAGGTGATGTTCTCCAGATGACCTGAACTCCTATTCACATCACCTTCATGATGAGAATGGTAGGGTCCAGTGTATTTGGAGAATGCCAAGTTGGGCGTGACAGGCCCACCGAAGAGAAGTGGCTGTTAGCTATGATAATAACAATGTGGGATTTATATGTCCAGGTTCCTCCTGGATCCATGCAAATTCTTGAGTGCAGAAAATTGGAGTTTATTGGCTGTCTCTATGGGCTTTTCTGATTGGCCACTCTGGGAAACAAGCTTAATGAGTCTTGACCTGGGTTAACACTGAGCTTGTTTATATTTGCTACTTAGTTTGGATATCTTGTAAAAGAATGGATTTGATTTGACTTGAGTTTGTTATGTGGAGGACTAGTGCATCCTTTGCATCGTTGTGGCTTTCTCAGGGGTTTTCTTCCATCCAACAGTTGTAAAAGTAGACTGAATAATGTATCAGCAATTAGTACATGTCAGTGTTGTGTTGATGGTGACAGGTTGGATCCATGCAGACCGGTGATGGGAAGGGACCTAGAGGTCTGAAATACTTTTGTTTGTAGAGTAGAGTAGAGTAGAGTAGAATAATAGACTAGACTAGACTAGACTAGACTAGACTAGACTAGACTAGACTAGACTAGACTAGACTAGACTAGACTAGAATTCTTTATTGGCCAAGTGTGATTGGATGCACAAGGAATTTGTCTTTGGTGCATATGGTCTCAGTGTACATAAAAAGACAAGATACACTCGTCAAGAATCATAAGGTACAACACTTAATGATAGTCATAGGGTACAAATAAGCAATCAAATCATATTAGGAAACAGTCAATATAAATCGTAAGGGTACAAGCAACAAAGTTACAGTCATGCAGTCATAAGTGGAAGGAGATGGGTGATAGGAACGATGAGAAGATTAATAGTAATGCAGATTTAGTGAATAGTTTGACAGTGTTGAGGGAATTATTTGTTTAGCAGAGTGATGGTGTTCGGGGAAAAACTGTTCTTGTGTCTAGTTGTTCTAGTGTGCAGTGCTCTATAGCGTCATTTAGAGGGTAGGAGTTGAAACAATTTATGTCCAGGATGCGAGGGGTCTGTAAATATTTCCACAGCCCTCTTTTTGACTCGTGCAGTATACAGGTCCTCAGTGGAAGGCAGGTTGGTAGCCATTGTTTTTTCTGCAGTTCTAATTATCCTCTGAAGTCTGTGTCTGTCTTGTTGGGTTGCAGAACCAAACCAGACAGTTATGGAGGTGCAGATGACAGACTCAATATTATTCACCAAACATAGCAAATTCTTCATTATGACCTCATCTGTCTTTGTAAAATAAATAAATAAATAAATTCTTACCGCTCCAGTTCTAAGGATAGCAGGCTCTTGTCTTAACTCCAAAGCCTGCCAAATTTAGAGAAGGACCCTTAATAACTTGGTCCAATATGGCAGTATTAGCTTCCAGAGTTTGGTAATTACCATAGCATTACTCCTGCCCTTTTTGACATTTGGGCTGTTAATACCAATGTGTATGAGGCCAAAATGATGCCACCAACCCTTGAGTGAGCAATGCAATTAACTTTGTGTAGGTAGTCCTTGGCTTATGACCACAATTGAGCCCAACATTTCTGTTGCTAAGGTAGACAGTTGTTAAGTGAGTTTTGTCTTTCCTGGCCTAGTTGTTAAGTGAACCACTGCAGCGGTTGAGCTAAGTAACACGGTTATTAAGTGAATCTGGCTTCGCTGTTGACTTTGTTTATCAGAAGGTCCCAAAAGGGGATCCCATCACCCCCAAGAGGACACTGCATAGGTCATAAATAAGAGCTAGTTGCCAAGCATCTGAATTTTGATGACATGATCATGGGGAAGCTGCAATGGTCGTAAGTGTGAAAAAAGGCCATAAGTCATTTTCCCCGGTGGTGTTGTAACTTTGAAATGGTCACTAAATGAATAGTTGTAAGCAATGTGTCTTGTTCAAAGAATAGATGGTCCAGTGAAGATTGACCAATGGCCAAAGAATGCTCATTAACATCTTTGGGTCAAGAGAAAAGGCCTGGAAAGTCTGTGGCTGAAGCAGGGGTGAAATCCAGCAGGTTCTGACAGGTTCTGGCGAACCGGTAGCGGAAATTATGAGCAGTTCGGAGAAGCGGAAGCAGAAATTTTGAGTAGTTTGGAGAACTGGCAAATACCACCTCTGGCTGGCCCCAGAGTGGGGTGGGAATGGGATTTTGCAGTATCCTTCCCTGCCACACACACCAAGCCACGCCCACCAAGCCACGCCCACCAAGCCACGCCCACCAAGCCACCCCCACAGAACCGGTAGTAAAAAAATTTGGATTTCACCACTGGGCTTAAGGACTGGTTGGAACGTGATTAGATGCATGTTGGTCCTTATTAAACAAGCTTCCATTTTAGGCAAGACTTGTTTTAATAGAAGACGGAAAATGCCACTGGGGTGTTAACATTCAGGTCACAAAGCTTAAAACCACTTTCTATTTGCTCAGGATTTTGAGTGGTAAACTAACCACACTGGCTGGGTAATGCATAGCAGCTTGCAAGAATGCAGCTACTGAGTATACACACTACACCTGAATTGGTTACGTCTGTTGTGAGTGCAGCCTATTGACGTGTGATGATTTCTGTAGGAGATACGTTTACGTTGCAAAGTTTAATCTGGGAATTCATAGGGGAAGGCAGATGTCTAAAAAGATCAGAGTTCCATATCAAATGTCTTCAGCTCTGAAGAAGCTCCTTGGATGAGAAGCGATATGTCTTCAAAGAAAAAAAAAAAACAGAAAGTCCAGTTGCCTCTTGAAAAAGCACCTTCGGGACTTTGAAATGGAGGAAGCTTAGGGACACAGCTCTAGTCATGTGGCGAGACAGTCATCTTGCAATGCAGGAGGTTCCACGTTCAGCTTCTAGCATCTTTAAGATCAGGGACTCTTGTAGTTTTTGATGAGTCATGTGCCAGAGTTCCGACGGATGCCCTAATTAAATCATGAGCCTCGGAACCAAGCTTCAAAAGAAATCCAGTTATTTATTAGGAGCTCCATGTTGGCATGATCCCAAATGAAGCCAACTCTGACCCCATGTAATTTATGGCCCTAATCATGAAACTGTTTCCCCCCTCCCCCTAGGGTGTGTCATCAATCACATTCGCCAACGGAGCAATTTCATGGGTTGTAGAGATCACTCCCCTCTGGCTGCTGTGGGTGACCCTGGGAGACAGCCTTGAGAAAGATATGTCTGGAATGTGCTCCTGTCTTTGGCTGCCATGTTGCTTCATCGGTTTCCCATCCCCCTTGCCAATGGCAACTCGAGAGCAGGCCAAGGATGCTTTGCGAGTTGACACCATGATTTGAAGCATCCCTTATCGATTTATAGTGATGAGTTCTCAGTTCCTCAACCTGGAGGTCACAAATGATGGGGAGATGTTCTCTCCTTGAACTTTTGGGGTTAGCTACCCATCAGAGTCAAAAGTATAGAAATTCCTGGATTAATTGCATGATATGGTACAAGAAAGATCCAGAGGGATTTTGAACTTCCAACAAGGACATTGAGATTTGGCTGCTAGGTGCTTGAGGAGATGTAGAATGACTGACTTGTATGACTGATACCACTGCAGATTTCCTTGAAATGAAGCCACTAATCCAAGGATACTCTTCCTCCATCCATCCTTTTTAATTTTGAAGTGGAAATACCTTGTTTTCCTCATCTTCTTGGGGTTGAGATGGTTGTTGGAGAAACACACCGTGCTATATCAAAGCATTTTATCAGAAGACAAGCTCTATTTTCCCCTTCACTGCTGGGAGTTGAAAAATACTCATTCGTCTACAGTATGTGCCCAGTCCTGTTGGACATTTTTGATTAACACGGGCTTGCTTCTCTTTGAATTATTACTTGGCATTAAGTAAATATCAAGTAATAATTTTTTTATAATGGCATTGTCACAGTTCTGACTTTACATAGAATAGCAAAGCTAAGAAGCCTGTGAAATATTGATGACCTTGTTCCATACTGCTTCTTGTTTTGATTTCATTTTGGGTACTTGGGTAAATATATGAATTCCAGGCTTATTTCTTTGCAATATATATATATATATATATATGAGAGAGAGAGAGAGGGAGGGAGGGAGGGAGGGCTGAAAGGTGAAAGGGATGCAATATGCTCCCTCCCACATGCTGGGGTAGACCAGGTGCCTCGATAGAAAAACACTTAATCTCTCCCCTGGCTCAAGCTGATGAAGGGAGGAGAACTTATTAAGTTAATACAACTGCCTAACATGTAGGCAGCCCAAGTTCGAATCCAAGTAAGGGTATGGCTAGCTGATGAGAGCTGAATAACTTGAAATAGATCTATACTAGTCTCCCTTTATTTCTTTTATCAGCAAAATATACATTTTGTATAGTATGTATGTATGTATGTATGTATGTATGTATTTCTCTTTAGCCAGGTTCTTCCTACGTAAACCAAGATTTTTATGCAGCCGTAGTTCAGTGAAATCCCAATCCACTAGTTTCTAGGCTTTTTTTTTTTCTCTTCAGGCAGCAGCAAGCACCCTGCTGCCCATTGGGAGACTAAGGAGACTAAGATAAATCTATTTCGGATTTATAAGCCCTCATCAGTTAGCCACACCTTCATCCCATGTATCCTCCCTGTAAAGGTACAGTATTTGTTTTCTTTTTTTTTCGTAGGCCTTTATGTGTATTTCTAGAAACTAGTAGATTGGGATTTCACTGAACTAGGGCTGCATAAAAATCTTGGTTTACATAGGAAGAACCTGGCTAAAGAGAAATACATACATACATATATATATATATATATATATATATATATATATATATATATATATATATATATATATATATATATATATATATATATAAGCTATACTCGCACAACTTGCTAAGGCAAGCTTAGCTTGATCTTGATTATATACTTTTGGGTAGAGTTTTGCACAAATCCATTTGTTAATTTATCCTCCTGTGTATTGAGTGAATGTGGAAAAGGGATCCTTTTGGTAAGTCTTTTAGCAACTCAGATATGTGTGATGCAGAACTACGTTTTTAATGAGCTTTAACTAAGATATGAGTGTGTTGGGCAAACACAGTCTGTTACTTTGTTTGAAGCTGGGACTGGCAACCTGGTATTTTTCTGAATAGTTTTTATCCCGGAGCTATAATTGCACTCAACAATGAACTAAAGGGCCACCATCAGTGAGCTGTTGGACAGCATTACTTGGTCTGTTGTGTGGATGTTTGGGTGGTTTAGGGGTGGGGAATTGTGGTGGGTGGGAGTGTGTTTGGGGATTGTTATGTGTGTTGGGCCTGGTCTTTGGGTGTTAAGTGAATTTCGTTGTATGGGTATACTGTGTATACATGTACAATGACAATAAAGTTATTATTATTATTATTGGATGAATGTGATGTGGGAACAAGAATGTTGAACTGGTGCGAAAATTCACCATTTTTATTTCTTTTAGCGTGTGTCTTTGAGTCAGTTTTTTGACTTCTGGTGACTGCTTGGATACATCCCTGCAGTTTTCTGGGCAAAGATTTCAGAAGTAATTTGCCATAGTCGTCTTCCTAGATTTGAGAGCGAGAGGGACTGGCCCAAAGTCCCCCACCTGGCTTGGTTCCTAAGGTGCGATGAGAACTCACATTCTTCTGGTTTCTAGCCTAGCGCCTTAAATACTACACCAAACTGGTTCTCAGAAAGCTACCATGGTGGAATAATGATCACCGATGACTGAAGGAGCAGATCAATTACTAGTATCATTCATTCCTGCCCAGCACGTAGTAAATTGTAGTACGTTTTGGTTTTGGCCTAACAATTTAAATCAGGGGTCCTCAAATTTTTTAAACAGGGGGCCAGTTCACTGTCCCTCAGACTATGGGGAGGGGGGGCATACCGGCTGGATGGGCATGGCCAATTTAGCAGTCCATTAAACAATACACACAAATTAAATTTTAATTTGTTATGTTCCTGGGGGTGAAAGGTGGTTAGTGAAGAGATGTGGCTGCCTTGGTGTGTGTATGTGTGTGAGGGACTTCTGTTTGTGTGTGTGTGTGTCTCTCTCCCTCCCTCCCTCCCTCCCTCTTTCTGGAGGCTGGGGAGGCCAAAAATGGCCCAGATTAATGGCTTCAGCAGGCCGTATCTGGCCATGGGCCGTAGTTTGAGGACCCCTGATTTAAATAGAGGCAGTCTTGGATATTTCTCCATTGGGTTGAAGTAAGTACCAGGGAGAAAAAAGAGTGTTGATGGGGCTTATTTCTAGCCTGGCTTCATGCTACGGTTTGGAAATCTGAAAAAAAGATGACAGCTGTTTGTACATTAGTTTATTTCTGCGAAGGGTTTATTAGATGCTTAAGCTCGACCTTGCTGTCTGTTGACTTCAGTCTCTCCATCTGCAGTATTGTGATGATGATGGTTTCTTACTTGTTGGGGGGAGGGGAATAGGCAACCTCTTGGGGGCTTGGGGGTTAATTTTCCCAGCCAGCAGAAATTAAGATGGAAGGTCAAGATGAATACCGTGCAACCCTTTTTGGTCTCCATTCCCTTTGAGTTCTGTGAGAAATATGGGACTATCTCCCTAATGTTTGCATTGTTGACATCCATCCATCCATCCATCCAACCAACCAACCCTCCAACCCAACCCATCCCAACCCAACCCAACCCAACCCAACCCAACCCAACGCAACGCAACGCAACGCAACGCAACGCAACCCTACCCAACCCAACCCAACCCAACCCAACCAACCAAATGCCTTCCAATAGTCCTTACCTTTTCTTCCCCTTCTGCTCTTCTGGCTGCATTTTCCTCTGTGTTTTCCCTTTTCGGATTGCATCATACCACACCCAAGAATTTTACATGCCAAGTCCGGCACTTGGCCTCTTTAAGATTACCAGCACCAAGGCAACTTCTGAATCTCTGCAGAAGTGCTTGGAGCCAATAGTGAACTCAACAGTCTGTAGCAGTTGGCAGTGAGGGAGAATTAAAAAAAAATGCAATTAAGGGCACACAGCAGATGTAATATCACACCGTTCCAGAGAATTAAATCTCCATGTCAGTGCCAGTGTTGATACGGGATGCATAATCAAGTTTCTCCACTGCAATTGAATGGCATCGACCTGTGAATAATCATCCAGGTATTTCAAAGGTAGCTGCTCTTACGATCTTGTACTTGGGTTATTATTTGACAACTGCGATGAGATGGAAGAAGATCAAATTTTTGAGTTTCACAAGATTCTTTGAAGCAGTGGAGCCGAAGCGAAAGGATGCTTACCAATCAATATAAAAACCAAGGCTTCAAGGCATGTTCTGCAAGGCAACGGTTGCAATCTAGGAACTCAGAATCCGATCCGGCTATTTTGGTGTCTCCTTGAGAAATTCTTCCAAATTTCATTTGGTGATGTTTTTGAGCCTGCTTTCTGACTGGATGTGATGAAGGGTGTTTCTGGTTGCCTGCATTTTTCAAGACTAAAAAAAAAAAAAAAAAAAACATAGGAAAGCTTCTTTCTTTCTCCTCTTTGGCATTTAATGCAGGTGCAGGAAGCCAAAGAGGCTACAAAGGGAAAGATGATAGTATAATATACATCACACCCCTTTGCCATTTTGCAACGGAATGTCTGTGTTTGCCGAAGAGGCTTAGTTAGCAAAGTCAAATAAAAGCTATAGTCATTGGTACAGTGTGCAAAACTTGGTTAGTTCCAAGTTCCAAACCTTGATTTGTTTTGGTGTCTTGGGACTATTGTGCAAACCCAGGCAGTATGAATATGATAATAGTTTAGGCTCTAACACTGGAAGTTTTGAATAAGACATTGGACAACCATTTGTCTGAAATGGAATAGGGTTTCCTGTCTAAGCAGGGGGTTGGACTAGAAGACCTCTAAGATCCCTTCCAACTATTCTATTCTATTCTATTCTATTCTATTCTATTCTATTCTATTCTATTCTATTCTATTCCATTCCACTCCACTCCACTCCACTCCACTCCACTCCACTCCACTCCATTCCACTCCACTCCACTCTATTCCACTCCACTCCTAAATATTCTATTCTATTCTATTCTATTCTATTCTATTCTATTCTATTCTATTCTATTCTATTCTATTCTATTCTATTCTATTCTATTCTATTCCATTCCATTCCATTCCATTCCATTCCACTCCACTCCACTCCACTCCACTCCACTCCACTCCACTCCATTCTATTCCACTCCACTCCTAAATATTCTATTCCATTCCATTCCATTCCATTCCATTCCATTCCACTCCATTCCACTCCACTCCACTCCATTCCACTCCACTCCTAAATATTCTATTCTATTCTATTCTATTCTATTCTATTCTATTCTATTCTATTCTATTCTATTCTATTCTATTCCATTCCATTCCATTCCATTCCATTCCATTCCACTCCTAAATATTCTATTCTATTCTATTCTATTCTATTCTATTCTATTCTATTCCATTCCATTCCATTCCATTCCATTCCATTCCATTCCATTCCATTCCATTCCATTCCGTGGGATTTAAAATGATGAATTTAGTGGTCCCTGAGGTCCGAAAGGTTGGGGACCCCTGATCTAGCCCAACCCCCCCTCCCCCCGCCTAAGCAGACCCTACACCATTTTTGACAGGTGGCAGTCCGGTCTCTTCTTGAAAGCTTCCAGGGATGAAGCTCCCACAACTTCTGAAGATGCAAGATGCCTAGCATGTGTCTTTAACATCCACATCTGAGTTATGTCATGCAAATCGTTAGCGACAAAAACCTATAATGGTTCAATGAGTTGAGAAAAACGTCGGCGTGTTCGTTGGCCTTTGGAGCAGTGCCAACAATAACATTTAAGCACTTTGCAGAATTACTTGTGGCACGAACGGTGGGGCTAAACTTGGAAGAGATAACTGAATGGCACTTTGCACGACTAGGGTTTCAGAAGCAAATTTGCGTAGGTGATTCTGCCTTCCTTTCAGTTGTGAGCCTGGGGTAGCAGAGAACTGTTTTCTCATTGACATCAGCACTCTTTATAAAGATGACGACGATGACCAGAAGGAGGGTAATAATTCACGAGCTGTTTACAAAGCTTATTACATGGAAATGGTCGTTCTAATGGCTACTTGCTGTTAGCAAAGAATTTTGAAAGTTGGGTGGAACTGCTAAAGATAACATACAGGAGATAGGACTGCTTGTTTTCGCCCGTTCGTTTTCCTTACGGTGTATTTTCTTGGGCGCTGTCCATTTTAGTTTTATTATTTATGTTAGATTTTTATCCCAACTTTATTATGCTAATTAACTCAAAGCAGTGAGGCTATGCAATACTTTTTCCTCCTCCTTTTTTCCCTGCAACAACAACCCTGTGAGGTGAGCTGGGCTGAGAGTGACTGGCTAAATCACCCAGCCGCCTTTCATGCTTAAGGCAGGACTAGAATTCACAGTCTCCCAGTGATTGGCCCAAAGTCACCCAGTCAACTTTCATGCCTTAGATGGGACTAGAACTCGCAGTTTCCCAGTGATTGGCCCAAAGACACCCAATCAGCTTTTATGCCTTCTGTGGGACTAGAACTCACAGTTGCCTGGCGATTGGTCCAATGTCACCCAATCAGCTTTTATGCCTTCAGTGGGACTAGAACTCACAGTCTCCCAGTGATTGGCCCAAAGTCACCCAGTCAACTTTCATGCCTTAGGTGGGACTAGAACTCACAGTTTCCCAGTGATTGGCCCAAAGATACCCAATCAGCTTTTATGCCTTCAGTGGGACTAGAATTCACAGTTGCCTGGTGATTGGCCCAAAGTTACCCAGCCAGCTTTCATGCTTTAGGTGGGATTTGAACTCACAGTCTCCTAGTGATTGGCCAAAGTCACTCAGCCAGCTTTCATTCCTAATGTGGGACTAGAACTCACAGTCTCCTATGATTGGCCAAAAAGTCACCCAGCCAGCTTTCATGCCTAAGGTAGGACTAGTTCTTAGTCTCCTGGTAACTGGCCTAGCACCGTAACCACTAAGAGACTTATAGATTTGAGTGCCATGGAGATTTTTCTGAACGCTTCTGGTAAACTGTGGCTTTCCTCTTATTGCTAGGATCCGTAGATGAAATGCTGCTTGGGGCAAGCATTTCAAGTCAAGTCAACCTAAATGAGCTTTATATGCCACATATAGTATCTTGGTAGTAAGTGGGTGTCTTTAAAGGAAGAGAGAAAGAGAGAAAAATCACATAATAGAACATCTCTCTCTACCTTTTTTTAGCCAGAGAAAGGCTAAGACTTTGAGTTGTTAGGCAGCTGGTCTTTTAAATCTCAAGACTCCTTTTTATTGTAGTAGTTAAGAACCTTGAAGTAAAAAAAAAAAAGTCCCTACAGAATAAGTGTTACTAAAGCTTACTTCTTGTTCTATAAAACAGACTTTATTCTACCTTCCTCTCCCCCCCCCCCCGGCTAAGATATAGAATTATATACTCTAAAGCTGCTTTATAATATAGGGGAGGTCTAATCTTCCTTCTAAAAACGGAAGCTCTCCAAATTCCGAACCATTGTAACTCAAACCGGCTGAAGAACAGCCAAACCAGCTGAAGAACAAACTGGCTGAAGATTCAAGGCCAGAATGTTACATAATGCAAGTGCGTCTGATTGTCCTTTTTTGTTATTCACCAGGTTTTGTTCCCCAAAAAAAAGGGTAGCCATAAAAAAATCTCTTCATTTCTCCACTTGGCAACTTTATATCCAGGGTTTGTCCAGATTTCTGAGACCCTGCATTTTGGGAAAGACTGATGTTTTATTAAATTGAGAATATCGGGGGTTGAAATGAGAAGTCCTTGATGCTCTCTGTGCTTGGTTGTTTTCTTGCAGACTTTTTTGTTTTTACCCTAACTAGGTAACATCATTGGTGCTAGTCCTGATGTTGCCTAGTTTGGGTCATGAAACATCTGCAAGAAAACAAGCAAGCTCAGTGAGCACCAAGGACCCTCATTTCAATTCTGAGCCACAAATCTTCTCCTTTATCTATCTATATATATAAAAGCGAAATACCACTCACGTATCATCATCAAATCTCCAGAACCATAAAGCTTACAAACTTGAAATTTGGCATGTATGTTCCTCTTGGCTTCTAGGTGCTCGCTAAGAAAGGATTTTTCGAAATGACCATCAGGTCATTATCATTTCATATACAGTATTATATTCACACGCTCTGATGCTAAGGAATTAGGTGTTCTACTCCCCCTCCCCACCTGAAAGGAACTCTGTCCCAACTGCCAGTTGCCTTATATTAACACGTTCTGATGCTACCCCTTCGCTAATATATATACTGTATATATATACAGCATATATAACCAAATTTATATTTGCTGATACAGGTAAATTTATATTTACCCCATATTGGGATAGACCAGGTTCTTTGACAGAAAACACACACACACACGAATATATATATACACACATACATATAAATAAATGTATATATATATAAAAGAAAATAATCAAGCTCAGAGAGCATCAAGGACCCCTAAGATCTGATTTTTTTTTCTTAATTACAATATCAGACACTAGCTGGACACCTGTGTTTCGCTACGAAACTATGTGATTGGGCGTGATAAATTGACACTTAAAGCCTGAAACTTAATGTAGAACATGTAACTCTGTAGCATCAGAGCATGTTAATATAAGGCAACTGGCAGTTGGAACAGAGGGGGAGGGGGAGTAGAATGTCCCAGCATGAGTCACACGCTGGCCACGACCACGCCCGGTTTAGTGAAGGTGTAGCATCAGAGCGCCAAAGGTGCATGGAACGCTGTTACCTTCCCACCAAAGGTGGTCCCTATTTTTCTACTTGCATTTTTTTACGTGCTTTCGAACTGCTGGGTTGGCAGAAGCTGGGACAAGTAATGGGAGCTCCCCCTGTTCCACGGCACTAGGGATTCGAACCGCTGAACTGCCGACCTTTCGATTGACAAGCTCAGCGACTTAGCCACTGAGCCACTGTGTTATAAAATGCTAGAAAAGCATTCTCCTTGGCATGGGTTGATTTAAAAAGTGGTCTTTGGGCCGAGATACCCTGTTATGATCCTTCAAACAGAAACCTACCCCCCTCAATTCTTCAACAGTTGGGTCATTTTGCCAAGTATCTGTTATAAAAGTTTAAATCTTAATCCTCCCCCCCAAAATTTAAAAAACTTAACGACCCTCAAACATCACATCTATTTTAATTGAAATTTGTGTTAATTAAGAACAATGCATGAAAGGGCATTTGCCTTATTCACATTGCAATGCAAATGTTCTCCCCAAAGTGTAAAATTGAGTTAAATAAATAAGTTTAGGGTTTTTTTTTTTGTTTGAAAGGAATAGAATGTGCATGTAGTAGAATTTTATTTTAAAGATGGAGCTTGCCATCTGCAGTTTGCATAGGCATCTGGATAATGAGTGTGTGTATGTGTGTGTTTGTATGTATACGCACACACAAACATATACAAACACACACCGTTATAACCCAGCCTGCCCTGTTATTCAAACTATCATTGGAGTTGGTGAAAAATAATAATACAAAAATGATTGGCGGCTTTTACTGTTCAGCAATGGGATGCAGTGGCTCAGTGGCTAAGACGCTGAGCTTGTCAATCAAAAAGTCAGCAGTTCAGCGGTTCGAATCCCTAGTGCTGCGTAATGGGGTGAGCTCCTGTTACTTGTTCCAGCTTCTGCCAGCTTAGCAGTTCGAAAGCACGTAAAATAATACAAGTAGAAAAGTAGGGACCACCTTTGGTGGGAAGGTAACAGTGTTCCATGCGCCTTTGGCATTTAGTCATGGTGGCCACATGACCACGGAGACGTCTTTGGACAGCGCTGGCTCTTCGGCTTTGAAACGGAGATAAGCACCACCCCCTGGAGTCAGGAACGACTAGCACATATGTGTGAGGGGAACCTTTACCTTCACCTCAGGGGTGAAATCCAGAAGGTTCTGACAGGTTCTGGAGAACCGGTAGTGGAAATTTTGAGTAGTTCAGAGAACCGGTAGCGGAAATTTTGAGTAGTTCAGAGAACCGGTAGCGGAAATTTTGAATAGTTCGGAGAACCGGCAAATGCCACCTCTGACTGGCCCCAGAGTGGGGAGGGAATGGGGATTTTGCAGTATCCTTCCCCTGCCATGCTCACCAAGCCACGCCCATCAAGCCACACCACCCCCACCAAGCCATGCCCACAGAACCGGTAGTAAAAAAATTTGAATTTCACCACTATTTTACCTTACTGTTCAGCTATAGGAGAATTGTTCATTTTATATTATGTAGGCGAGTTCTGGCACATTTTAAAAATCCAGAATGTGATTGCAACTGTCCAACAGTCCAACATCTGGAGAGTAGATTGAGTTGGCATCTGGTCTCAGTCATTCCCACGATAGTGAGATATATTCTATTTCTATTGCGAATAACTGTCACCAATTTGGAAATTTGCTCATAAAATGAGCATATGTATTTTTAATACAAACTGTTGACATTTTTTTTTTAAAAAAAATTTTTTACGTTTTGTTTCTAAAAAATGAAGTTTTAAAGGATTATTACTCTGTTCACAAGATCCCTTTTTTTTTTTTTTTTTTGGATTGCAGAGCAGTTTATTGGCATTTGGATCCGTGTTATTTTCTATGTTGCTATGGATGGATGTTATTTTGGTGAGGCCTGGAGTGTTTAAACAGGTGGGCAAAGTGTTGGTGTAAGAATCACCAGCACTGTGCTATTCCCCCCACCTTCAAATGAACAATTAAAAAGCTCTTTTCCCATGATCTAAGCTTCTGCTTTTTTTCTTTTTCCTTTTGGGTATTTATTTTGGGCTTTGTCAGTCACATTGGATGGATGGAAAATATCGTGCAAAATGATCCAAACACAAGTAATGTGTATGATTTGATTTATAGAGCAATAGCAACAACAACAACAAAAAGTTTATTAAGGGGTCTCTGGAGACTCCTTGCAATTTTTAAGTGGTTTGCAAAAGGGGGAAACAAAAACCCCTTTAAGAACCACTCAGTTTGATTCATCGATTGAAGTGCTGCAGCTTCAGTGAAAATGCTAAAAACTCATGCTGATAATATGATGCGCACAATGCTATTTTTATGGATTCAGAACAAAGTGGTATATAACAGAATAACAAAGTCGTAAGGGACCTTGGAGGTCTTATAGTCCAACCCTATGCTGAAGCAGGATATGTACACCATTGCAGACAAAGGATTGTCTACTCGCATCTTACAAACCCTCCAGTAATGGAGCATCCATAACTTCTGGAGGCAAGCTGTTCTACTAGTTAATTGTTCTCACTGTCAGGAAATTTTTCCTTCGTTCTAGGTTGCTTCTCTCCTTGATTAGTTTTCATCCATTGCTTCTTGTCCTGTCTTCAAGTATTTTGGAAAATAGATTGACCAATTCTTCTTTGGGGCAGCCCCCGAGATATTGGAACACTGCTATCACGTCTCCCCTAGTCCTTCTTTTCATTAAACTAGACCTACCCAATTCCTAAGGGAAGCAGTGGCTCAGTGGCTAAGAGGCTGAGCTTGTCGATCGAAAGTTCGGCAGTTCAGCAGTTCAAATCCCTAGTGCTGTGTAACGGGGTGAGCTCCCATTACCTGTCCCACCTTCTGCCAGCCTAGCAGTTTGAAAGCACGTAAAAAATGCAAGTAGAAAAATAGGAACCATCTTTGGTGGGAAGGTAACAGCGTTCTGTGAGCCTTTGGCATTGAGTCAGGCCGGCCACATGACCACGGAGATGTCTTTGGACAGCGCTGGCTCTTTGGCTTTGAAACGGAGATGAGCACTGCCCCCTAGAGTCGGGAACAACTAGCACATATGTGCGAGGGGAACCTTTACCTTTGCCTTTATCCAATTCCTACAGACATTCTTCATATGTTTTAGCCTCCAGTCCCCTAAATACAAAGTTGTGGCCGCCTGCAGATAATTATTTGATCAGAGGGTCGTGATGGACACTCCATTGCTTTCTGAAGCCGCTCTCGAAATGGGGGTCCAGTTGACCCACTCGGTGGCAGGAAATTGATAAACCTTAGTACCTTGCCTCTCTTAGTGTTTGTCAAGGCATCTCCTGGATCGCTGGTCTATTTTCAGGTCACTCAGCTTCCTCTTTAGGGAGATGGTTAGCGTATTTTCCATTTTCTTGCAGCCTTTCTGCAGACGTAGCCCAAATTGAGAGTGACACATCATCATGTAGGAGACAACTTCAGCTTCTAGCGAGGTGTCAGTCCTTGGGGAGTAGAACAAGATCAGGAAATAGACTTCATTGGAAGGGTAGAACTCTCTTTGATTGAGAATGGGGTATAAACAGTGGTGGGATTCAGCTGGTTTTGTTCGGTTCGCGCGAACTGGTAGCGGAGACTACGGGAGGCTCTGCCCACCCGCCCGGATGTAATGTGCGACTACTGCGCATGCGCAGAAGGCCGTGCGAGCGAAGCACGCGTGCGCACATGCTCACATTTGTGAATTGATAGGGAAGGTACGTGAATCCCATCTCTGGGTATAAAATGAATTCTTGCCAACCAGATTGTGCTTTACCTTCCCTGTATCTTACATCCCAATAAATCTTAGAGGAGCCTTCCTGAGTTTCTTCCAAATACAGGTAGTCCTTGACGTAACAACAGTTCATTTAGCAATAGCAATAGCACTTAAGACTTATATCCTGCTTCACAGTGCTTTACAGTCCTCTCTAAGCGGTTTACAGAGTCAGCATCTTGCCCCCAACAATCTGGGTCCTTCTTTGACCCACCTCGGAAGGATGGAAGGCTGAGTCAACCTTGAGCCTGGTGAGATTTGAACTGCCAAATTGCAGTCAGCCGGCAGTCAGCAGAAGTAGTCATGTGATCCCCCTTTTGTGATCTTCTCACAAGCAAAGTCAGTGGGGGAAGCCAGATTCACTTAACAACCATGTTACTCACTTAACAACTGTAGCGATTCACTTAACAACTGCGGCAAGAACCGTCGTAACAGTGGAGCAAAATTCACTTAACAAATGTTTCCCTGAGCAACAGTCATTTAGGTTGTAAGTTGAGGACTGCCTGTACTACCTTTATTTCCTAAGACTTAAGGCGGATTTCATCCCTTGTTGGTTAGTTGATCTGCATATGGCCTTCAAGACAGTGGTGAAATCCAAATATTTTTACTACCGGTTCTGTGGGCGTGGCTTGGTGGGCGTGACAGGGGACGGATACTGCAAAATCTCCATTCCCTCCCTACTTCAGGGGAAGGATATTGCAAAATCTCTATTCCCTCTCCCCTCCTGGGGAAGGATACTATAAAATCTCCATTCCCACCCTACTCCAGGGGAAGGATACTGCAAAATCTCCATTTCCCACCCCACTCCAGGGGAAGGATACTGCAAAATCCCCATTCCCTCCCCACTCCAGGGGAAGGATTTTGCAAAATCCCCATTCCCCCCCCCCACTCCTGGGGGAAGGATATTGCAAAATCCCCATTCCCTCCCCACTCCTGGGGGAAGGATATTGCAAAATCTCCATTCCCACCCCACTCGGGGGCCAGCCAGAGGTGGTATTTGCCAATTCTCCGAACTACTCAAAATTTCCGCTACCGGTTCTCCAGAACCTGCCAGAACCTGCTGGATTTCACCCCTGCTTCAAGGTAAAATGAATGCCGGTTTTCATCCTGCCATCCATCATCCGTTTCCAGTGATGTCTTTCTGGTTTTGTGAACATTTCTGGAAATTGTCTTCGGTGAAGAAGAAATTGCTAAGTGCTTGAGAAAACAGAACCGCGTGCTTTCTTCTCTGTCCTTTTCTTACTTACTCTCCCTTCAACTTATCCTCCTATTCTTTGTTCTCTTGTTCATTGTCTACCTTTGGGGAAAAAAAAAATTTTTTTTTGGTCAAAGTGTTTCATTTCGGGGTGTGAATGTGAGTGTGTGAGGAGGAGGTGCGTATTTCAACTCCAGCGAGTGTACTTCCTCTAATGTGCTCCGTTTGTGGAAGTCGGCTTGCATCTGGCATAGGGAACGTTGAAATAATGATAACAAATGGTGCCATTTAAAAGCATAGCAGGGGCCAAAAGAATAGCGGGCGATTACAAAGGAGAGAACTGGAAGGCGGTTGCCTATGAGTAATGCTGTCTGTAGAACTGACAAATCCTCTTGATCAGACAGTTTTCAGGGTACTGTGTGCTATCAAAACAGATCTTGTTCTAAGACTGGCTCACTCCAGTTGCCGATGAACGAGATCGGTCTGTAGATGAACGGATGGAAGCAGTTGTGCTGCAGCCACCGAAAAAGGCCGAAGCAATCCTAGGCTGCATTAATAGAGGGATGGAATCAAGGTCACGTAAAGTGAAAGCCATGGTTGTAAATTGAGGATTATCTGTAGTTCCCACAAAGAGGAAGCCGAAGCAGTATGCTCCGTTCCCATATTTGGGTAGACCAGGTTTCCCTGGTAGATGGGTTTCACCAGAAAAACACTTAATCTCTCCCCTGGTATAGCCGACAAAGCGAGGAGAGCCCGCTGTCTAGAGGTTAATACATCTAATACATCTGCTTAATATGCAAGCAGCCTGGGTTTGAATCCCAGATGGTTATGGCTACCTGATGAGAGCTAAACAGCTTGAAATAGCTATACAAGTCTCCCTTTATTTCTTGGTCGGTGAATTTAAATTTAACACACACACAATAATTCGTCACGGAAGCAACTGCCTGCCAAGGCTCCTGGATTGGGGCTGAAAGGGTGAAAGCGGAAGCAGTATGCTCCGTCCCGTATTTGGGTAGACCAGCTTGCCCTGATAGATCGGTCTCACTGGAAAAAACACTTTCCCACAAAGAGAAAACAAGAAACTGACTTCTCTCGCATTTCAGGGGACGTGGTGGCTCAGTGGCTAAGACGCTGAGCTTGTCGATCAGAAAGGTTGGCAGTTCAGTGGTTCGAATCCCCAGTGCCACATAACGGGGTGAGCTCCCGTTACTTGTCCCAGCTTCTGCCAACCTAGCAGTTCGAAAGCAGGTAAAAAGAAATGCAAGTAGAAAAATAGGACCCCCTTTGGTGGGAAGGTAACAGCGTTCCGTACACCTTTGGCGTTGAGTCATGCCGGCCACATGACCGCAGAGATGTCTTTGGGCAGCGCTGGCTCTTTGGCTTTGAAACGGAGATGAGCAGCGCCCCCTAGAGTCGGGAATGACTAGCACATATGTGCAAGGGGAACCTTTACCTTTACCAATGGCAAAGTCCTTTCCTCCCTCTTTAGATCCCACTTACTCCTGTCGTAGGCAGAAGTATCACTGTTCTTAGAGGGGCCATGTTCCTGGTTGGCTTTAGAGCTCATACTTAGTCATTAAACCATGATCAGCAGCGCTGGGCACCTCGTTGGGGGGTGGAGTCTTATTCTTACCTTGCTCAAGTATCTGTTTTTCTTTCAAGGGTGGTCACTGTCTCTCATCCCTGGTTTTTTCCCAGCTTTGCAGCGAACGAGACCTGCGTGAACAGGTCCCTTCCTCAATTAGCACGTCTTTGTTTGCTTCGTTTTGACTGTCTTTTATGCCGTGTGGTGCGCAGATGCCAATTTGTGTCTAGGGGGTGAACCTGCTTTTTAAAGCTTCCAAAAAAAAAAAAAAGATGAACGGTGGTTTTTAAAAATAGCTAGGAGGTCGTCTTGGTTTCTTCAACCCCTTCCCAGTTTTTCTCGCCATGCCATATAAAGAACGGCTGCAGGAACGGGATATGTCTAGTTTGATGAAAAGAACGACCAGGGGAGACATGATAGCAGTCTTCCAATATCTCAGGGGCTGCCCCAAAGAAGAGGGAGTCAAGCTATTCTCCAAAGCACCTGAGGGCAGGACAAGAAGCAACGGGTGGAAACTCATCAAGGAGAGAAGCAGCTTAGAACTAAGGAGAAATTTCCTGACAGTGAGAACAATTCATCAGTGGAACAACTTGCCTCCAGAAGTTGTGAATCCTCCAACACTGGAAGTTTTTAAGAAGAGATTGGTTAACCATTTGTCTGAAGTGGTGCAGAGTTTCCTGCCTAAGCAGGGGGTTAGACTAGAAGATCTCCTCTCCTCTTCTCTCCCCTCCCCTCCCCTCCCCTCCTATCCAACCAGACCGGACAGCTGTTCCTATAAGGAAGCCCACTAGATTCCTGGCAGATGGCCTGAAGAGATAGTCCCATTGCTATGAAGGCAAGTAAGCATTGATCACTCAAGGGATCCCTATGAGGGATCTCGATGAGGAGAGTGATTTTCTCATGTGTTTTAGCTTATTTTGTTTTTGGAGAGATTTACAAGGCCGAGCTCAAAAAGAGAGAGCAAAATAGAGATAGTCCTCGGCTTACGGCCACAACTGAGCCCAAAATTTCTGTTGTTAAGTGAGACATTCCAAAGGTGCTTTTTCAGGAGGCAACTGGACTTTCTTGCTTTTTTTCCTTTGAAGACGTTTTGCTTCTCATCCAAGAAGCTTCTTCAGCTCTGACAGGATAGTGGGGGAATGGAAGGATTTATACTCCTTTATACTACAGACTTGAAGCGAGACATTGGCTAAGTGAGTTTTATCCCATTTTACGACCTTTCCTGCCACAGTTGTTAAGCGAATCAGTGCGGCTGATAAGTTAGTAACTTAGGGGTTTAGTTAGTAACTTTAGGGATTTAGAAGTTAGTAACTTCTTCCCCCCCTTGACTTTGCTTGTCAGAAGGTCGCAAAAGGGAATTCACACGACCTTGGGACACAGCCACGGTCGTAAGGGTGAACCAGTTGGCAAGCATCTGAATTTTGATCACGTGATCATGGGGACGTTAGAAAGGTTGTAACTGCGAAAAATGGTCATAAGTCACTTTTTTCGGTGCTGTTGTAACTTTGATCAGTCACTAAATGAACTGTTGTAAGTCGAGGATTACCTGTAGAGACAAAGAGAGGTTCTGATCCCTTGGTGGACTAGTGAACCCATTTTCTCCTTGGCTTATTGTACTTCCCAAGTATTTTCTAGGGTTCAGTTCAGTGGTGGGATTCAGTCAATTTGCACATATTCGGGAGAACTGGAAGGTTAACTTTCTAAGCAGTTCGGAGAACCGGTTGTTGGAAGAAATCTTATTTTGTTTTTTGTCCACTTGACAGGGCTAATCCTGTAAGGAAGGCAGGAAGGAAACATTCTGGTGGTGTTTCTAGCCTAATCTTACAGAAACTGCCTCTCTGGTTAACCCTTATTACATTGTAACAGCTAAGGTGAAGCACCCAGTGACGTGAGTGATGTTGAGTTGGCCACGCCTACATGGTCACATGACTACTGAGTCACGCCTACCCAGCTGGTCGTTAGGGTAGAGAACTGGTTGTTAAATTATTTGAATCCTACCACTGCTTCAGGGGACTTGCTTAAGACACTTTCTACATCCCTGAGGGACCAAAACTTTTTCTACGCATTCAAACAACAACAAAGTCATGTCTAGTTTGCTGTTTAAGGTCTTGCCTTTTTCAGCTTTGAAGATGACCTTCCAAAATGTTGGGTCAGGGCCAAGAAGGTGAACAGACTGGATGGAATCTCTGTTTTTGGTTTTGCATTCCCCCCTCCCCCGTTCCCCTAAAGACTCCAATTTTATTCTATTTTTTCTCTCTTGGAGCCTCTGCAATTCTTCGCGAGTGTCTCCAGGCAGTTTCTGACCACAGTTAATAGCTATTTTGGCCATGCTCTGGGATAGCAGCTGGCAATCGTAATCTATCTTTTACCGAAGACTGTTTTTTTTCTGATGTGTGCAGATTCCTGCCTCTCAAGAGTCCATGTTGGGAGGCTTCCCCTCCCATACACTCTCTCGTTCTGTCAGCAAGAAATAAATACATTTGTTAGCGCCAAACAAATGGCTCTGTATAATAGCTGCTTCGGCGGTACATTTCAGAATAGAATGGGATGTCGTCATTGAAGCAGGCATATAGCAAGACGAACCGGGGGGGAAAAATTCCTGAATTTCAATCTCAAATAGCCCTTGAAGACCCTTTAAGTGGGCACCACCAAACATTGGCCATGTGGTTTCCTGCCAGAATTGAATAGTGATTGTTTGACTACATTTGTTCTGGCGTACATACCGTGTTTCCCCGAAAATAAGACCGGGTCTTATATTAATTTTTGCTCCAAAAGACACATTAGGGCTTATTTTCTGGTTAGGTCTTATTTTTGGGGAAATATGGTACTAAATGCATCTATCTAGCTGACAATTTTAACTGGGGCTTATTTTGGGGGGTAGGGCTTATATTACGAGCATCCTGAAAAATCATGCTAGGACTTATTTTTTGGTTAGGTCTTATTTTGGGGGAAACACCAAAATAAGTTAGTTCTTGCCGTTTGTTTCACAACGGTTAGAAGTTATGACAGTACTGAAAAAAAGAAAATGTTAGAGCTTTGGAACCCAACAGTGAGTGTTATGGGTTCTTTCTTCTAATGGCAAAAAATATTAAATTTTATTGTATTGACTAAATTTTACATCGCCTGGAGCCAGTGGTGAAATTCATTTTTTTTTTTACTACTGGTTCTGTGGGCATGGCTTAGTGGGCATGATGTGGCTTGGTGGGCGTGTCAGGGGAAGGATGGCAGGGGAAGGATACTGCAAAATCCCCATTCCCTCCACACTCCTGGGGGAAGGATATTGCAAAATCTCCATTCCCACCCCATTCTGGGGCCAGCCAGAGGGGGTATTTGCTGGTTCTCTGAACTACTCAACATTTCTGCTACCGGTTCTCCGGAACCTGTCAGAACCTGCTGAATTTCACCTCTGCCCAGAGCCCTTCTAGGAGGGAAATGGGAGTTTAAGAAGTTTGATTTGTAAGCTGTTCTATGTCCCATCTCCCCTTTCCATGGACACATGATTGCAGCTTTGGAAGCTTGGTAGCCAAGCTTGCATTTATGTTGGCTGCAGCATTGCTGAGGTCACGTGACCATGATTTAAACAGAATCACAGAGTTGGAAGGGACCTTGGAGGTCTTCTAGTCCAACCCCCTGCTCAGGCAGGAAACCCTAAGCCCTATTGGCAGCATTCCCAATGGGTTTCAGATGAGCGAAATCAACCCGGGCCCCAAATTCGCTTAATGACCGTCGAATGGCCATAGTAAAAAAATGGTTGTAAAATTGGTCTGGTCACGTGATGACTCCCTTAATGACCCCCATTGCTTAGTAACCGAATTTCAGGCAGTCCAAGTTGGCTCAAATGCTCTTTAAACAGGTGACTTGGAGCACAGAAGTGCCAAGATCATAATCCTGATAGAAAACCTAACAAAGTTGGTGGAATGGATTTTTTCCTTTAAATTGGCTAATTTTGCTTTTAGAAGAGACTGTGTTTGAAGCGAGATCCATGCCCTGAATGTTAATGCAAGCTCTTCCATTTTTTCTCATTCGTCATGTTGTTAGTTGTGAAGTTGTGTCCAACCCATTGTAACTCCATGAACAACTTTCCTCCAGGCCTTCTTGTCCTCTACCATCCTCTGGAGTCCATTTAAGCTCACGCCGACTGCTTCAGTGACTGCATCCAGCCACTTCATTCTCTGTCATCCCATTCTTCTTTTGCCCTCAATCGTTCCCAGCATTAGGCTCTTCTCCAGGGAGTCCTTCCTTCTCATTAGGTGGCCAAAGTATTTGAGTTTCATCCTCAGGATCTGGCCTTCTGATGAGCAGTCAGGGTTGATCTCCTCTAGGACTGACTGATTGGATCACCTTGCAGTCCAAGGGACTCGCAGGAGTCTTCTCCAGCACCATAGTTCAAAGGCCTCCATTTTTTGGTGCTCAGCCTTTCTTATGGTCCAACTTTCACAACCATACATTGCAACTGGGAAAACCGTAGCCTTGATTATATGCACTTTTGTTGGCAGGGTGATGTCTCTGCTTTTTAGTATGCTGTCTAGATTTGCCATAGCTTTCCTCCCCAGGAGCAAGTGTATTTTCATTTCTTGCTGCAGTCCCCCTCTGTGGTGATCTTGGAGCCCAGGAAAATAAAATCTGTCGCTACGTCCATTTCTTCCCCATCTATTTGCCAGAAATTGAGAGGGCCGGATCTTAGTTTTCTTAATGTTGAGTTTCAAGCCAACTTTTGCACTCTCCTCCTTCACCCACATCAAGAGGCTCTTTAGTTCCTCTTCGCTTTCTGCCATTAGAGTGGTATCATCTGCATATCTGAGGTTGTTGGTATTTCTCCCGGCAATCTTAATTCCAACTTTTGATTCATCTATCCCTGCCTTTCTCATGATGTGCTTTTCATATAAGTTAAATAGGCAGGGCGACAGTATATAGCCTTGCTGGACTCCTTTCCCAATTTTGAACCAATCAGTGGTTCCGTGTCCAGTTCTCACTGTTGCTTCTTGACCCGCCTATAGGTTTCTCAAGAGACAAATAAGATAGTCTGGTACTCCCATCTCTTTAAGAACTTGTCATAATTTGTTGTGAGCCACACAATCAAAGGCTTTAGCATAGTCAATGAAGCAGAATTAGATGTTTTTCTGGAACTCCCTAGCTTTTTCCATGATCCAGTGTATGTTGGCAATTTGATCTCTAGTTCCTCTGCCTCTTCGAAATCATGCCTGTACTCGATCCACATAGTGCTGGAGCCTAGCTTGTAGGATTTTAAGCATAACCTTACTAGCATGTGAAATTAGTGCAATGGTGCAATAGTTTGAACATTCTTTGGCATTGCCTTTCTTTGGAATTGGAATGTAAACTGACCTTTTCCAATCCTGTGGCCACTGTTGAGTTTTCTGGCAAATTGAGTGTAGCACTTTTACTGCATCAGTCTTTTAAGATTTTGAATAGCTCAGCTGGAATGCTGTCTCCTCCGCTAGCTTTGTTGTTGCTCAGATTTCCTAAAGCCCATTTGACTTCACATTCCAGGATGTCTGGCTCGAGGTCAGTGATCACCCCATCATGGTTATCAGGGATGTTGTATAGTTCTTCTGTGTAATTTTGCCACCTCTTCTTAATCTCTTCTGCCTCTATTAGGTCCCTGCCATTATGGTCCTTTATCATGCCCATCTTTGCAGGAAATGTTCCCTTCATATCTCCAATTTTCTTGAAGAGATCTCTGGTCCTCCCTATTCTATTGTTTTCTTCTATTTCTTTGCACGGTTCATTTAAGAAGGCATTCTTATCTATTCTCATTCTCGTACCACCCCGTTATCATTTTAATCTGCTCCGTGAGTTGCTTGTGACCCCCCCTGCATCTAAAGCCCCCCTGCATCTAAAGAGGCAATGCCACTCCTGAGGTTGGTGGGAAAATTGCTTTCCGCGTAAACAAGAGGGCTTTCCGGCCTCACCCTGGTAGCATTTTTAAACAACCTGCAATCTGGAGCAAACTAATAGCTTCTGTCAGCCAGACAAGTGATTATTACTCGGCCTGAAATTAATTCTCTGTTTAATGTGGAATTCTGGAATCTTGGCTCAAGGCCCAGGGTTGCAGACAATGGGGGAAGCAGCAGCAAAAAAAAAAAAAAAAAAATGAAGGAAAAAAAAAAGGACCCCAGTCTCCATTCTCACCTAATAAAAACTTCCAACAGTTGTTTGTAAAGCTTCTCGTGTTGAGTGAGGTTCATCCTTAGAAATGGGATGGTTCCCTTTTGGGTTTTCAGGAGAGACTAATGCTCAATAGTAGTAACTGTGAGAGGGATCTTGGAGTTCTAGTGGACAACCAGGGGTGAAATGCTATCGGTTCGGACCGGTTCTCCTGAACCGATAGTAAAAAAAATGCTACCAGTTCAGGCGAACCTGTATTTCTGATGATCAGCTGTGCCGCAGGATTTATATTTGCTAGAAAGCAGGAAATCCTGCTTTCTAGCGAATATAAATCGTGTGGCGCAGCTGTTTCCCTCCCCTTGCTGTTCTACTTACCTTAGAAAAGGCTTCTTAATCCTCATTATTAGGTAGTGCCTGTGGTGTGCATGTGTGTGAACTCGCTTTTGGTGTACACTGCGCATGTGCGCACAAAGCAAACCGGTAGCAAAGCAAACTGGTAGCACACTTAAGGGCATTTCACCCCTGTGGACAATCATTTAAATATGAGCCAGCAGTGTGCGGCAGCTGCCAAAAAAAGCCAACACAGTTCTAGGCTGCATATACAGAGGGATAGAATCAAGATCACGGGAAGTGTGAATACCACTTTATAATGCCTTGGTAAGGCCACACTTGGAATACTGCATCCAGTTTTGGTCGCCACGATGTAAAAAAGATGTGGAGCCTCTAGAAAGAGTGCAGAGAAGAGCAACAAAGATGATTAGGGGACTGGAGGCTAAAACACATGAAGAACGGTTACAGGAACTGGGTATGTCTAGTTTAATGAAAAGAAGGACATGGGGTGACATGATAGTAGTGTTCCAATATCTCAGGGGCTGCCACAAAGAAGAGGGAGTCAGGCTTTTCTCCAAAGCACCTGAAGGCAGGACAAAAAGCAATGGGTGGAAACTAATCAAGGAGAGAAGCAACTTAGAACTAAGGAGAAATTTCCTGACACTTAGAACAATTAATCAGTGGAACGACTTTCCTCCAGAAGCTGTAAATGCTCCAACACTGGAAGTTTATAAGATGATGTTGGATAACCATTTGTCTGAAGTGTTGTAGGGTTTCCTGCCTAAGCAGGGGGTTGGACTAGAAGACCTCCAAGGTCCCTTCCAACTCTGTTATTCTATTCTATTCTATTCTATTCTATTCTATTCTATTCTATTCTATTCTATTCTATTCTATTCTATTCTATTCTATGTGGCGTTGATCATGGGAGAGATTGGATGGAAATTCTACTTCGTTCTCCTGGGAGATCTGTTTATCTCCCATCTTTGCAGTGGCAGGTGTTTGCCACAGGGCCAACTTTACAATTGCAGTGTTGGGTAAATTGCATTAACTCACCCTAAATCAGGTGTACGGAAATTCTATTAAGCTAAATCCCCTCTGGCGTCCTCTCATCGTGGCTAGAGCTTTTGCAGGCTAAGAGAACCGTAGATGGGCTGGCAGATCTATTAGGGGAACGATCATGGTTTTGAAACGATAACATTCGTCTTTGCCCTGTGATCTCTTGCAGTTGTCTCTGTCAAGTGTAGCTTTACTTCACCCCACTCCTCACCCCCTACTCTTCTTTCTGTCTCGCTCAGTCTTTATTATTATTATTTTTTTGTCTTCCTTGTGGTGGTTGCTGCTGAAAAAAAAAATAAAGCTTTGCAGATGGTTCTTCATTCTAGGTCAAGAAGGGGAGAGAAGATGGCTCGTAGCCGTAAGTGCTAGACGGGAAAGATCAAATGGTTCTGAATCTTTTTATCGTTGCATAATGTTCTTGGAAAATGATGTTCTTGGTGACTGCTCCAAAATGAACAAGATAATGAAAACGCGGAGTCTAATCTTAGCCCATTTTCCTGGCGAGTGGTTTCTCTCGCCTGCCTTCAATGGAATTGAGGTCAGTTGCCCTGCCATTTTATAGCATCTAGCTCAAAATTCCTACGCGGCTGCATGAGGTTCACGTCTGATTGGAATTAGGAGAGGGAAATTCAATTGGACGGTGACTATGGGTGGTGAGGATGATGGTGGTTGTGTTCTGTCCCGGTCCCACACACGCACAGGTAACGGAGCCACAACAGGTTGAAATCCAACAGATCAGTTGAGTTTCATGAGTCGTGGGAACTCTAAGGTCCTGAATACTGAATACGGAGTAATAGAGTTGGAAGGGACTTTGGAGGCCTTGTAGTCCAACCTCCTGCTCTAACAGGAAACCCTATACAGTTTGACACCAGTGGCTGTCCAGTCTCTTCTTGAAAGCCTCCAGTGATGAAGCCATCCCTGCCTGTAATCCTCCAGATTGTGAACTTGAAGGGACATTGAAACAGAGAGATAACTGGAGATCATATTGCCATCATCATAGGCTGAATTTCAATGACACATAAATGATCATACCATGTAGGGATTGTGGGAGTTGAAGTCCCACACATCTGTTAGATTTGATGAGTCTTTAGAGCTGAAATGTCAGGTCTCTATGCCTGATTGCAAGCAAGGAAAACAAAAAAGAATCAATACTTTAATGGGAAATCTATGTTGGGTTTTTCCAGCAGTGTGTGCATCTATATATTTGCTTGTATCATCACCTGGTACAAATTGCGTGATGGAACATTATCATTTGTTATGGACTGATTCATATAGAACACGATGCCATAAAGTGATTTGATTGGTTTTCAGTGTGCACGATGTGCAAAACAGCTGGTTGAGGGTGAAACTAGGGTGAAGAGGTCTATGCTTTAGCGTGATGTGTCTACACAGTTTGTATATGGCCAAGTTAATGTATGCAAATATTGGAGTTAATTAATCGACTACGGGAAGTCAAAAATGCATTTTTGGCATCCAGGATACCTATAGGACAGGGGTGTCAAACTCAAGGCAGGGGGACCGAATCCGGCCTGCGGGGTACTTTGATTTGGCCCACAGGCCCACTCTGTAACAGTGAAGGAATGGCCCATGGTGCCTCTGCGAGCGAAAATGGAGTTCGGGAGGGCCACATGCGGCCTGTCCGGGCTCTAGTTTTGGCCTTGACGGCCTCCTGCAGCCCTCTGCCAACGAAAATGGAGCTCAGGGAGGCTGCCCACTGCCCACTCAGGCTCTGTTTTCAGCCACGACAGCCTCCTGCAGCCCTCTGCCAGCACAAACAGAGCCCGGGCGGGCCGCACGCAGCCTCCCCGAGCTCCATTTTCACTAGCAGACAGCTGCAGGAGGCTGTCACGATCAAAAAGGGAGCTTTGATGAGTGACATCGAGCTGGCCACGCCCCCTGGCCATGGCCACGCCCCCCCAAGGTCAAATATAACCCTGATGCGTCCCTCCGAATTGTGGGAATCCCTCCCTTAGAATTGTGAAGATGGCTCAGGGTTTTAAAACGATTACTCTGGAAAATCATTATTCTGCCTATTTTCATTGATGCCACATGCATTAGAGAGAGATTGCTGGTGGGTCAAAATCTGTCTCGCAGTTTCTCACTCAATTCTTCCTCTGTAAAAAGGAAGCTTCTGTTTTACTATCTTATTCTCGGGGTGTTGGAGGCTATATTTGGTGCGTCTTCCAGTGAGGAACTTCAGCAGACTTTGGCGGCAGATGGTACTCTATAGGGTTCCTCTCTCTTCCACATCTTTCCTTCCCTTTTCCAGCTTCCTTGGTTGCCCACACTTCCCAGTTTAGAAGAGGTCTTTGGGAAAATCTCATGAGTCCCATCCCATTATAATTGAATGGAGAAGCCAAGGGAGGCTGCAGGTTGCTGGGGAGAAAATTGTCCAATGAAAGAAAGGTTCCCACCAGAGGTGATATTTAGCCGATTCAGATCAGTTCGAATGAACCGGTAGTGGAAATTGTGGGTGGGACTGCCCCACCCACCCCGGCTCTATGCCGTCCTATTTAGGCACATTTTTTAGGCCGGGCGCATGCGCATAAGGCAGGCGCGCATGCAAACTGGGCGGTTGCACACACGAAGCGAGCGTGCGTTCACAACGAACCAGTAGCAATATAATGTGAATCCCTCCTCTGGTTCCCACCCATCTACTCTTGGCCATTAGATCATTGCAAGGATGCCACCTCCACTGTCTAGAACCCTTGGGTGACAAAAGCGTGCGTGCACGCTATCGCGCAAGCGTGGGTGCCCACACCCATAATGCAATGCCCCTCCTGCATGCCCCTTCCCCTGCACATGTGCCCGTGACCCCTCCCGCGCTCCCCTTCCCCTGCACATGCACGTGTGACCCCCCCCCTTGGTCTCACATCCCAAAACAGCGCTGGGGGAAAAAATGCCTCACATCCCAAAATGGCTGCGAGGGGGGAAAAAGCCTTGCGTCCCAAAACAGTGCCGGGGGGGGGGGGGGGAGAAAGCCTCGCCTCCCAAAATGGCTGCGAGGGGGGGGAAAGGCTTGCCTCCCAAAACAGCGCTGGGGAAAAAAAAAGCCTCTCCTCCCAAAATGTCTGGGAGAGGAAAAAAAGCCTTGTGTCCCAAAATGGCTGGGGGGGGGGTTAGCCTCGTATTCCAAAACAGGGCTGGGGGGAGGGAAGCCTCTCCTCCCAAAATGGCTGGGAGGGCAGGGTGAGGGGAAGTCTCGCGTCCCAAAACAGGGCTGGGAGGGGGGGAAAAAGCTTCGCCTCCCAAAATAGTGCTGGGAGGGAAATCTCCGGAAGGCACGGGCACAGGCAGCAGAAAGTGAGGAGAAAGATAGCCCCCCCCCACGCATGCACACACGTCTCCCACTTTCAGGGCAGAGAGAAGACCCAAAAATCAGCTGGCCAGCGGGAAGCACGCATGCATGCGCAGTGGAGCTGAGGTGGGCGACAGTTTGCGTGCCCACAGAGAGGGCTCTGCGTGTCATCTGTGACACGTGTGCCATGGGTTCGCCATCAGGGGTCTAGAATGTGTCTAAGTTTCTTTATTCTTTTGAATGACATTGGAGAAACAAATTCATAAAAGCTTTTTCATAAACAAAAGCGAAAACTGATAGGAAAGAAAAAATGCAGAAGAAATTTTTGGGAACAGGCTCTGTCCCCTGATCAGATTTAAGGAATGGGATGGAACACCCAGCCAGTTGGGTTATTTAAAAGCAAACGAAAACTCAATGTTGAATTCTCCCTATCGATCTTTTTCTTGATTGTCAGTCTGCCAAGGAACATTTCTGATCTGGGGAATTGACTTAAGTTTACTATTTTGTCTCTCCTTGTTTTCTTTGCTGGGGTCAGGCCCAAGCCCAAAGATGAGGCAGCGATGTTTCATAACATCCTGTGTGGGTGAGGTCCTTGATGTGTGCCCATTAGTCTTTTGTGTTTTAACGACCTGGGTAATGGGCTGTGTGTTAACATCCTGAGTTCTAGTGTTGTGATATCCTGAGTTTTTTGATGTAATGTCATGAGCAGATGGCTGTGATGCCACATCCAGGGCTTTGGTTTAGCTCCGAGTTTGAGGTCTTGCCATGTGTTCATGGCGTGTGTCAGTTTGCTTTGTGTGGAGATCGGTGGGGGGGGGGGTGCAGCAGCTGGTGATGCCGCCGTGGTCTGGCTTCTGGATGGTGGTTACACTTCTTCTATGGGATGGGTTTGGGTTTGAATCTGGTGAGGATGATTGGTGGTGGTGTCATGTGTTATCTTGGGTCCGGTGTTAATCTTCGTGGCTGGGACTCTTCTGTTGACTAGGGCTAGTTTCCAGATGTCCGGTAGGCGGGAGGTATCGTCGCGTTTATTCATGTTATGGGGGTGTTTCTCTATTTCGATGGCTTCCATGATTATTCTCTTGTTGAGAATCTTGGGGGGGGAAGTATGTCTTATACTCCAAAAAGTACAGTACACCCTGAGAAATTTGTAGGATGCACCTACTCTGAGCTTCTTCTCCACCCCTCCCATCCAGCTTGGGACTGTGCAGTCTCTTGTCTAGGTCCCCTTTCTGGGAAGTGCTACCTCTTCCCTGGGAAAACTTCCCTCCACTGCTTCTCCAGGTGCACATTCCATCACACCTGGTTAGAAAAACACCAATGGGGCTAGGTCATTTTGGCCTGATCTGGGTTCATCCTGGCATTTTCCCCCCCTTTGGATGTAGGAATTCATCCTTGGGATATTAAAAGATAAAGATAGCTATGAATGCAGAAGAGAACTTTGAATATGCAGAGGGATTTTTTTCCCCCATTAGAAGAGGAGTAGGCAAGCCATTATATCCTAGGGATGCCCTTTGAAAGGAAGTTGGAATCACTTTCACAAAATGGCTGCCATGAGGAAAACATTCCCCAGAAATCAATACGGTGAATTTTTATCTTCCCGGGATAAGCTTTGCTTCCCTCTTTTCCTAAATTCTGGATAGGTGGACTCATTCCCAAACTATGGTGCACCATTTTTATTGTCCAAGAATAGCTGTACATCCTGGAAGCATTCTCGGATATAAAAATGTGCTCAGAAACCAGCATTTTGATCTGCAGCATTTCAAGAGTTTCTCGTATTATACAAAACTAAACAGAATCTTCAGTACAACAACAACAACAACAACAACAACAAAAAGTTTGGTGCAGAGAAAACCTGCCACTTGGCATATGGATGCCTTTAAGCTCCGTATTACTTATCTGTAAGCTGTAGCCGAGTTGAATACTGTGAGAAGAAACCTATGCAAATTTCCGACTTTGGCTTCCGGGGGCATTGCATACGAACGGTGCCGCTGTTGAATTTGGAAATGTTTGCTTCCGTTTTCCCCTGGCGACGTACAATAATGTAATTTGATCAGATGGTAGAACACAAAATTATGCATGGTGATTGAAACACAACACTACCACCAGGTAGATTCCACCATACTTTTGACAGACTACAAAAATAAAACAGATTTACCCCTGATGTGACTACAGAGCCTTCATCTCCTGATGGAAATCTCCTGACAAGCTAGTTTCCCATAGGATTTACCGTATATATTAAATACAATATTAAAAAAGTGTTATTCAGTGGAAAAGAACCCAAATCTCATGGGGACTTATCTCCAAATAAACAGGATTGTGTTTAGGCTGCTGGAATATTTGCCACAACAAGATCTTTAATTGGGTGCTGTTCCTCATTCTTGGGCAACCTCCCCTCCAAATCTTTGAATCCCATCTATACCATCAACCTCTTTTAATGACCCCATAATCCCTTGCGGGGTGGAGTCTGGGCAACTGAATGGAGCTGAGTGTTTACTGGCCGGATGCCCTTCCTGATGCCAGTGCGGAGTTTTGTTCGGCAGATATATTCTCATTGTGCCCAGGGAGAGAAATATCTGCCTCTACCTAGGATCGAACTCACAGCCTCCTGATTGTGAGGTGAGAGCTCCACCTCTAGGCTACCGCATCACGAATCCCATCTATATCATGACCCCAAATTCTTTCATGTTTACCAACCAGTCATATAAAGGATGATGGTCTGAAGTTACAATAGCGCTGAAGGAGTCTTACAACCAGCACTCGAAGGTTTGGCCATTGCAGCATCCCTGAGGTTGTGTGCTAACTATTCAGATGCTTGGCAACTGGCATGCCATTGCAATGTGCAGTCATGTGATCATCATTTGCAACCTTCACAACTGGCAACAAGCAAAGTCACTGGGGAAGCTGGCAGGAAGTCATAAGTTGTGATCCACATGACATTTGAGTTTAATCACCTGCACCTGTTTGCTTACTGTCCATGGCTGAAATTGATGTCGTAAATCGGCACAGTCTCATGATGTTTACAACCCTGTTGCTTAGTGAGGAGGTTGCCAGTCCAATTGCGGTCAGTAAATGAGAACTACCTATATCAGTGTTTCACTTTTCTTGCTTATTGGCCAAACCAGGGGTCAGTAACCTGTGGCTCTTTCACCCCTCTGCTGTGGCTCCCTGTCACAGAAAATAGACATCACAACCGCCAATGTGTGACACCCACCGGTACGCGATTTATTGAACTTTTCAACCCCCATTAGGCCAACCATGGATAAATCCAAGAAAAGAAAAGTTTCAGAAGAAAACAGAATGTTTAATTCAACTACATATGCTAGTTTTGTGGTCGCTTAAGAAATAGTCAGCATGGGAAGGTTTTTGTGGCTCCCGGTGTTTTCTTTTCTGTGGGAAACGGGTCCAAATGGCTCTTTGAGTGTTTAAGGTTGCAGACCTGTGGGCCAAACCCTTAAGAAGCTGCTGTAATGTTATAGAATGCTTGCAAAGAAAAATTGATTCCAGTCTCAGAAATCCGGGTATACACACACACACACACACAATATTTGTGAAGACGGCAAAGTTATTTTTGATAGATGTTACTGTATTTGTTTATTGTGCTTGGATTATTGTTGTATCTTAACATAGAACTTCACAGTCAGAAATAGTTAAAAGACCTACAGTAAATAATATCCCACGCAAGCAAATAAAACATCCCCTCTGAGCATGATAATCAATATAAAAATCGGAATCATTAGATAATAAAGCTGATGGAGCAATCAGTCAACAAGCTAAGCTTGTTAAGCTTGGGAGGAGAAGTTAGCTCTCTGTGCTGTCGGCTGCAGAGAAGCAAAAGAGACGAGGGGGGTTGGGAAGCTGCAGGATTTCTCCACAGACTTCGAATTCCTTTGTCCATGTGACACTAAAATCTTTGTTTTGCCCAGCCTGTTGATAAAAGCAAAACCAAAGGAATTAGAAAGGAAGGCTACAATTTCAGCAGGACGGAGAAGCTAAAGAAAGTCTGTTCATTTGAGCCTTCCTTTTCCTTTTCCTTTTCCTTTTCCTTTTCCTTTTCCTTTTCCTTTTCCTTTTCCTTTTCCTTTTCCTTTTCCTTTTCCTTTTCCCTCCCCCTCCCCTCCCCTCCCCTCTCCTCTCCTTTCCTTTCGTTTCCTTTCGTTTCCTTTCATTTCCTCTCCTCTCCTCTCCTCTCCTCTCCTCTCCTCTCCTCTCCTTTCCTTTCGTTTCCTTTCGTTTCCTTTCGTTTCCTCTCCTCTCCTCTCCTCTCCTCTCCTCTCCTCTCCTCTCCTCTCCTCTCCTCTCCTCTCCTCTCCTCTCCTTTTGTTTCCTTTCCTCTCCTCTCCTCTCCTCTCCTCTCCTCTCCTCTCCTCTCCTCTCCTCTCCTCTCCTCTCCTTTCCTTTTGTTTCCTTTCCTCTCCTCTCCTCTCCTCTCCTCTCCTCTCCTCTCCTCTCCTCTCCTCCCCTCTCCTCTCCTCTCCTTTCATTTCCTTTCCTTTCCTTTCCTCTCCTCTCCTCTCCTCTCCTCTCCTCTCCTCTCCTCTCCTCTCCTCTCCTCTACCTCTCCTCCCCTCCCCTCCCCTCCCCTCCCCTCCTTTCCTTTCCTTTCCCTTCCTTCCTTCCTTCCTTCCTTCCTTCCTTCCTTCCTTCCTTCCTTCCTTCCTTCCTCATTCCCTCCCTCCCTCTCTTTCTCCTCCTCCCTCCCTCCCCCTCTCCTCCTCCCTCCCTCTCTCCCCTGCATTCTATGTCCACACTATTCTTCTCCATTGCCTCTTGTCCGTTGAAGTTAATGGCACTGTCAATACGAGTGTGTGAGGTAATTCAAAATACTGAAATAACACTTGGGTTTAGATGTTCCCTGATTAGTTTTAGTGCCTTGGCTGGAAAGTATCGATCCATCTGATATTTCAGAGTTGAAACTCTACCTCTGATGCATTCTCTTCCCCCGGTGAAGGATGATCCGTCATCTCCCTTTTGCCTCATCATCCCTAAAAATAACGCCCTGTGCATGTGGAGTTGCCCATCTCTGCAAGGAAATAATTGCAGTTGGGAGGAATGGAGTTTTGCTTCACGCTGGGTGTCACTTACGGTAGACCCAGCAGAGGGAGCTTGGAAGCACTGTAAATGTCAGCGCAGGGCCGATGACTGATGGCAAAGATTTTCTTTCTTAGTTCAGACATGCTTTCGGGGACATGGGGTGACGGTTGATTGAGAGTGGAAAGAATTGCAATGAGTGTTTCCCCCCACCCCTACGATAATCGAAACCCTGCCCTTGTTAAACGCCGAGTTTCGGATGCATTTGCTGAGAGACAGAAAGACTTAAATGGTGGTACGTGAAATTTCTTATTAGAAACCAACTAATTGCTGCCAAGTCTGCTGCAGGAAGATAACTTTGGGGAGAGATGTTGAGTTTTAATGTAATTAACTTAGGGACGGGGTGGTTTAGCATCCTCCTTCCTAAGTCACGTTTGTCTCTTGCTCAAAGCCAGACGTGAAATTGGACACGGTCAACTGATGTGGCCAAAACGTTGGACAGAGACCTCTCTGCATTCTGGCAGTGAAAAGATACCCTAGATCCATTGTCAGAGATAGCTGTTTTTACTCTTCCCCAGTGGTAGGGAATGACTTTGTTCAGGATTGTTGTGCTTGTTGAGGAATTCGCAGAGCAACCCTTGAGTAGCAAGGGTGTGCACATGAAAAGCGATTGAGAGTAGTTAGGAAATAACACAGCCAACCCACAGATACACTGAGTTGTGTTTACTTTCAGGAAATAGTAATAAGGCATAGTCCAATAAACAGTCCAGGTCGTTCACATATAAAGCAGTAGATGGTTAAACAATAGTCCCAGGGTTAATCCAATAACAAAGTCTTCTTACCAGTCGTTGTAGTCATACATGATAAACAGTTGCAAGCAGTAGCAAACACAGCAAAACAGCAAAGATATCGAAGAGAATCAAAGAGAAACAAGCCATGTTTCTAGCTCCCTCTTAAGGACATTGGCTACAGAGCTAACCAATCAGGACACAGTGTGATGCAATACAGGAACACAGCAGTCTTAAAGCTACATGTATGGTTTATATATTGCCAACTCAACAAGTTAGGTAAAATCATTTCCTAATGGTGGTTTTGCATTGTGTTCTTTGCTTCATGGAAGAGATTGTGAAAACGTGGACAGCAGTGACGTTTCCATTTTAAGCGGCATATTTTGAAGGTTGGGGACAACTCCCAAGCGTATCCTGATATGCTGAAGGACTTGGGAAGTAAGGAATGATGTCAGAGAATTGACTGTATGTTCTGGTTCTCCAGAACATAAGTGCTTTCGAGGGTCATTGCATTACTTCAGGGGGCAGCTGGGCCTTCCATCATGACTCTCTTCTTTCTATAACTTATTCTGTCTTCTTTCTATAGTTTATCCAAGCCACCAGTCACAAGTTCCTTTTATTTTTTTTACACAAATAGTGCCTAAGGCAGTGGTGGCGAACCTATGGCACGCATGCAAGAGGTGGCACTCACAGTGCTCTCTATGGGTACACCCCAGCCCAGCCTCCATCGTGTTTCTCCCGTAAGGGGGAGGGAGAGAAGGAGGGAAGGAGAGAGGAAGGGAGGGAAAGAGAGGGAGAGTGAGGGGAAGAGAGAGGAAGGGAGGGAAAGAGAGAGGAAGGGAGGGAAAGAGAGGGGGGAGGGAGAGAGAGGGAGGGAGGGAAAGAGAGAAGGGGAGGGGAAGAGAGAGAGGGAGGGAGAGAAGGAAAGAGAGAGGGTGTGGCTTGGTGGGCATGGCTTGGTGGGTGTGACAGGGGGAAGGGATACTGCAAAATCTCCATTCCCACCCGACTCCAGGGGAAGGAAACTGCAAAATCCCCATTCCCTCCCCAATCCTGGGGGAAGGATATTGCAAAATCTCCATTCCTAGCCCACTCTGGGGCCAGCCAGAGGTGGTATTTGCCGATTCTCTAAACTGCTCAAAATTTCCGCTACCGGTTCGTCAGAACCTGTCAGAACCTGCTGGATTTCACCCCTGGTTGTAAGCCCCATCTTTCAGCGCCGTATGGTCGTTAAGCAAGGACTATCTGTACGGGGCCAATCCAGCCACTTGTTACTTGGTCAGGTTATCTTGACACAACAAAACACGACAATGTGGAAGCCCAGCTGGACAGTGTTTGCCATGGCATCTCGACAATGACTTGCCCTCCATGCGTGGTTCAAGCAAATTACTTTTCTGCGTCCGTGAATCAGTTTGGCATTAATGGGATCTACTTTCCATCTGATGCAAACTCTAATCCCTGCATTTAAACTAAAAACTCAAAATAACACAAAAGTGCTATTTCGACGGAGGTGTATTTTAGAAAATGACTTTGGCTGTGAAGGTAGTTTCCTGATGCTACTTAAGAAGGGGAAAAAAAACGGAAGATAGTTGCAGGGGGTTTGCTGTTCCTATTGGGGGTAGAAAGGAAGTCTAAATTACTATGGCTATTAATTATTCATATTTTGTAATGGGAAAAAGAGGAGAAAACATCGACTTGCAAAATAGAGATTGCAACAATTTGGAAGATGGTGTCAATTGTTGTTGGACTCTGGAGGACAGAGAAGCAGGACAGAGAAGCTAAAGGAAGTCTGTTCGTTGGAGACTTCCTGTTCCTTTCCTTTCATAATCTATTTCCATATTGAAGGGGGGATTTTCTGGAATGTAGAAATGAAGAAAGGAGGAGGAGGAGGAGAAGAAGAAGACTGTTGTAGCAATAGCAATAGCACTTAGACTTATATACTGCTTCATAGTGCTTTTACAGTCCTCTCTAAGCGGTTTACAGAGTCAGCATCTGGCCCCCAACCATCTGGCTCCTCATTTTTCCCACCTCGTAAGGATGAAAGGCTGAGTCAACCTTGAGCCGGTCAGGATCAAACTGCTGGCAGTGGGCAGAATTAGCCTGCAATACTGCATTCTAACCGGGAGGGAGGGAGGGGACGGAGAGCGGGCAATAGCAATAGCACTTAGACTTACATACCGCTTCACAATGCTTTACAGCCTTCTCTAAGCAGTTTACAGAGTCAGCCTATTGTCCCCCAACAATCTGGGTCCTCATTTTACCGACCTCGGAAGGATGGAAGGCTGAATCAACCTTGAGCCGGTGAGATTCGAACTGCCGAACTGCAGCTCACAGTCAGCTGAAGTAGCCTGCAGTGCTGCACTCTAACCATTGTGCCACCTCGGCTCTGTAATGGTTACTTTGATTGTATAGATGACCTGCACAATTAGAAACTGGTGACAATTTGTGAGTGAGGGTTTGTGGGCTGCTCCCAAAATGTTTGGAGTCCACTTACCATTTTTGGAGACCTTAATTCATGCCTTTTGGTTTTAGAGTCTTCTATGAACTAGGCATTTGTGCTATATTCAAGAATTAAAGTAAGCCTTCCATGATTTGACACAATATGTCGTCAGTCTGGGGAATCTGTACTGCTGTTGGTCCATAGAGAAGGAGAAACGCCTGGCCATCGTAAAAATAAGGGTAGAAGGTTGCTAGATACTCTTTTTCTATCATCTCTATAAATATCCAAGCTACCAAGATTGCTGGAACAGAGCCTATGTATTTTGATCCCAAGTGGTTAGCCCAATAAAGACAATCCATATTAAAGAATAATCCTCTCTTCATCATTGGAGAGCAAAACTGGAATCTGCTCCATCTCAAGTTCCCTGTTGGTCACTAAATATTTTTTCTTTAGTTTTCTTTTTTGTATTTGTGTCTTCAAATTAGTGTTGACTCTTGATGAGAGAGAGAGGGAGGGAGGGAGAGAGAGAGAGAAAGAGAATGGAGAGAGAGAATGAGAATGAGAGAGAGAATGAGAGACCAAGCGAGAGAATGAGAGAGAATGAGAGAGAGATAATGGGAGAGAAAGAGAACGAGAGAGAGAGAAAAAGAGAATGACACAGAGAATGACAGAGAGAGAATGAGAGAGAGAGAAAAAAGAGAATGACACAGAATGACAGAGAGAATGAGAGAGAGAATGAGAGAAAGAGAATGACAGAGAATGAAAGAGACACAGAGACAGAGAGAGAATGAAAATGAGAGAGAATGACAGAATGAGAGAGAGAAAGAGAAAGAGAATGACAGAGAGAGAATGACAGAGAGAGAGTGACAGAGAGAGAATGACAGAATGAGAGAGACGGAGAGAGACACACACATACACAGAGAATGAAAATGAGAGAGAATGACAGAGAATGAGAGAAAGAGAATGACAGAGAGAGAATGACACACACACACACACACACACACACACACACACACACACAGAATGAAAATGAGAGAGAATGACAGAGAATGAGAGAAAGAGAATGAGAGAGAAAATGAGAGAGAGACAGAAAGAGACAGAGACAGAGAGAGAAACTGACCCAAAGTTAACCAGCTGGCTTTGTGCCCAAGACCGGACTAGAACTCATCATCACCCAGTTTCTAGCATGGTGCCTTAACTCTTACACCACGGTGGCTCTCTTGTCTTTAACTGGAAGTATTTTCTCCTGCCATAGTACAGGAGCCCAAACCTCATAAAACACTTTGCAAACTTTAACTTGGTGATTAATAATAGGAAAAGAGAGAGAGAGAGAGAGAGAGAGAGAGAGAAAACGAACTTCTTCCACCCAAAAAGAAAAAAGAAAAAAAGAAAAAGAAAAAAAGTACGATTGTGATTTGAGAGGTGCGACAAAGCAGGCATTTAATCAGCTTGGAAGGCTACCAGCGATGAACACGGATTTGAATGGATTTTTTTGACATTTCTTTGCGGCATTAGCCCAGCTATGTAAATGAGAAGTCTTGATTTTATGAGGACTTGCTACAATACTATTAATGCACCCCCAAGTATTGAGGATAAACCAGAGGCTTAAGTTGTAGAAATTGGGTAGATTTAGAAGAAATGCAAGGAAAAGACCTCTCTGCTTTGAGAATTATCAAGAAGTTGAAACAGAAAAGTGTGTTGACCATGGATTGGGGTTAAAAAAAAAACCTTGATTGCTTGGATTTATGGGCAAAATGGAATCCAATTCATTCGGTAATGCTAGATTTTCAAGTTAAGTCAGAATAATAGGCATTCTAGTCCTCATGGCTTAAGGAAGACATTTAGGCAGGTTAGCAGACAATCACTTTTTAAGAGATTTGAAAATATTAGGATATTAGGAGACATGTTCTGGTTTTAATATACATTTTCATTTCTCCTGCCCTTATGTTAATGTGTTACAATCTCTTTCCATCGATCGCTTTAGGAGATATCAAATCAGGATGAGAGGAGGGGGGGGGGAAATCCCCTTTTTTAATGCTTCCAAATCTAAAGAGGGAGGAAAAAAGAAAATCTGTTGTCTGTTTTTTCAACTTTAAAACTCTGAATTTTGGGACCATAAAGATCAAAAAGTTTTAAATGGAAGGAACATTTGTAAGATCTTGGAAGCTGGCTGGGAAGGCCACCAGTCTGTCTGTCTCTGTCTCTTTCTAGCTATCTCTCTCTCTTGTCTCTGTCTCTCTCTCTCTGTCTGCCTCTCTTTCTAGCTATCTCTGTCTCTCTCTCTGTCTCTGTCATGATACAAGGATACTTCAACCATTGTAATTACGTACTGATTGCCAAGTATCTGAATTTTGATTTATGGGACTGGGCATGCTGCGACGGTCGTAAGTGCGAGGGCCAGTTGTAAGTCGCTTTTCCAGGGTCTTTGTAACTTCAGAGGGTTGCTAAATGAATGATCCCAAGGTGAGGACTACACCCGTGGTGGTGCAGTGGTTAGAATGCAGTACTGCAGGCTACTTCTGCTGATTTGGCAGTTCGAATCTCACCAGGCTCAAGGTTGACTCAGCCTTCCATCCTTCCGAGGTTGGTAAAAGGAAGACCCAGATTGTTGAAGGCAAAATGCTGACTCTGTAAACTGCTTAGAAAGGGCTGTAAAGCACTGTGAAGCGGTATATAAGTCTAAGTGCTATTGATATTGCCCTTCTTTCCCTCCCTCCCTCCTTCCCTCCCTTCCCTCCCAGTGGTTAGAATGCAGTATTGCAGGATAATTCTGCCCACTGCCAGCAGTTTGGTCCTGACTTGCTCAAGGTTGACTCAGCCTTCCATCCTTCTGAGGTCAGTAAAATGAGGACCCAGATTGTTGGGGGCAATAGGCTGACTTTGTAGACCACTTAGAGAGGGCTGTAAAGCACTATATAAGTGCTATTGTTATTGCTATTCAACTTGGCTAAAACAGGGACGGCCTACATGAAACTGTAGATATATCAGTGCCACAAGAGATTGTGAGTTCTAGTCCTGCCTTACAGACTTAGCCAGCTGGGTAACCTTTGGCTGGTCTCTCTCTCTGTCTTTCTCTCTTTCTCTCTCTCTAGCTATCTCTCTCTCTGTCTCTGTCTCTTCTCTCTCACTCTCTGACTCTGTCTTTCTCTCTCTGTCTCTCTAGCTATCTCTCTGTCTCTCTCCCTTTGTCTGTCTTTGTCTAGCTATCTCTCTGTCTCTCTGTCTGTCTCTGTCTCTCTGTCTCTCTCTCTAGCTCTCTCTCTGTCTCTGTCTCTTTTGCTCTCTGACTGTCTCTCTCTCTCTCTGTCTAGCGATCTCTCTCTGTCTGCCTCTCTCTCTAGCTATCTCTCTCTCTCTCTCTCTGTCTCTTCTCTCTCACTCTCTGACTCTGTCTTTCTCTCTCTGTCTCTCTAGCTATCTCTCTGTCTCTCTCCCTTTGTCTGTCTTTGTCTAGCTATCTCTCTGTCTCTCTGTCTCTCTCTCTAGCTCTCTCTCTGTCTCTGTCTCTTTTGCTCTCTGACTGTCTCTCTCTCTCTCTCTCTGTCTAGCGATCTCTCTCTGTCTGCCTCTCTCTCTAGCTATCTCTCTCTCTCTGTGTTTCTCTCTCTGTCTGTCTCTGTCTGTCTGTCTGTCTGTCTGTCTGTCTGTCTCTCTCTCTCTCTCTCTCTCTCTCTTTCTCTCTCTTCAACAGCGACTCAAAGAGTCAGAATTTAATCAACACTCCTTCCCAGGTGACAGTGGGGAGGAGCGGTTGAGTGACCTCGCTCAATCATTGTGATCACTCTAGATTGGGGATCCAAGTTGGTAATTATTGGGGATTAATTTGAATGGACAGGAAAAAGCCCATTTGTGGCAGATTGAGCAGAGCAGTTGCAACAGCTGCATAAACAGATCTTACCAATCAGGTTACTTGCAAGTGTTAATAACTGTTGTTTTTGCTCTTTACAATTATTGATGGGGGTTCTGCAAAAAACCCTCCACATTGCATCTATTGCCGGGATGTAACTGAAAGAAAATGAATTTATTCAAGACAATTTTAAATACAGGCAGTCCTCAACTTAATGGTCACAATTGAACCCAACATTTCTGTTGTTAAGCGAGACATTTGGCTAAGTGAGCGTTGCCCTATTTTACGACTTTTGCTGCCGGCGTTGTTAAGTGAATCACTGCACCTGATAAGTTAATTGCTTGGTTGTTATGTGAATCTGGCTTCCCCATGGACCATGCTTGTCAGAAGGGGATTTCGTGACCTTGGGAAACAGCAATGGTCGTACGTATGAACAGTTGCCCAGCGTTTGGATTTTGATTACATGATCATGGGGATGTTGCAGAGGTCGCAACTGAAAAATGGTCATAAATCACATTTTTCAATGCTACTGTAACTTTGGTCACTAAACGAATTGTTGTAAGTTGAGGACTACCTGTGTACATGGTCCTTCCTTTTTATTCCTTGTTTCCTATTTCCTGTTTTCCCTTCCCTATTATTCCTTTCCTTTCCTTCCCTATCATTTCCTAATTTCCTTCCTTCCTTCCTCCCTCCCTCCCCTCCCTCCCTCCTTCTCTTCCCTTCCCCATCATTTCCTAATTTCCTTCCTTCCTCTCTCTTCCCTTCCTTATCATTTCTTAACTTCCTCCCTCCCTCCCTCCCTCCCTTCCCTTCCTTATCATTTCCTAATTTCCTTCCTTCCTCCTTCCCTCCCTCCCTCCTTCCCTTCCCTTCCTTATCATTTCCTAATTTCTTTCCTCTCCCTTCCCTTCCCTATCATTTCTTAACTTCCTCCTTCCTTCCTTCCTTCCTTCCTTCCTTCCTTCCTTCCTTCCTTCCTTCCTTCCTTCCCCTTCCCTTCCCTTCCCTATCATTTCCTAATTTCATTCCTTCCTCTCTCTTCCCTTCCCTATCATTTCTTAACTTCCTCCCTCCCTCCCTCCCTCCCTTCCCTTCCCTTCCCTATCATTTCCTAATTTCCTTCCTCTCCCTTCCCTTCCCTATCATTTCCTAATTCCCTCCCCTCCCCTCCCCTTTCCTTCCCTATTATTTCCTAGTTTCCTTCCTTCCTCTCACTTTTCTCCCTTACCTTCCCTCCCCTCCCTTCCCCTCTTATCCATCCTCAATCCTTCTGACTCTTAAATGGCTTGCAGATAGTAATAATAATAATAATAATAATAATAATAATAATAATAATAATAATAATAATAATAATAATAATAATAATAATAATAATATACTTAATATTAATTAATAATTAATTAATATCAGATACCTAGGACGCTGGCAGCAACCTGTATGAACCATTAGCACCAGTCAATGGTATTTCTGATGCATTTTTGAATGTCCAGTTGACTGAGTTTTATGTTTAATGAATAAAGTAAATAATAATAATAATAATAGTCAAACAATCCAGATAACAATATAAAAAACAAGCATCATCAAGGTCACATCTTCTACTATCTCTACTATGAAACATCTATCACAATATTCAGTGAGCTGCATCAACAGTGAACATGCAACTCAGCTCCATTTGTCCTTTGCTCCACTTTCCCTTATTTTGTTCTTAAACATGGCAGCTAGCCAAGGAGCTCCATTGTTCAAAATGACATCTGGTACATGCCTACTCACTGATCCCATTGTCTGTGGGGATAACACAGTGAAATGAGGATGTTATTATTTCATAACAATGGAAGGCTGGATTATTCCGCAAACTGATTGATGGGAAATTCAGGAGGAGGAAAAAAAAACAAAACACAATATAAATTGGGGAGGGCATCTCCACCAGATAGAAGGATGGTGACCAACTTGGTCTGCCTTTAAACATAAAAGTGAAATCTTAAAATCTTTAAGTCAAGCTTCAGGCCTGTTCCCAGGGGTGGGGCTGCTGGGGGTTCGCAGGGGTTCGGGAGAACCTCTAGCTAAGATTCTGTGCAGTTCGGAGAACCCCCAAATCTCACCCCTGGCTGACCCTGGCCACCTGCCCTGCCCCGCCCTTCCCAGGAGTCCCCACACAGCCCGTTTTGGATGCAGGGCACACGCGGAGGCTCAGGGAGGGCGAAAAAACGGGCCTACTGGAAGTTCAGGAAGGCCGGAAACGGGCCTCCAGAGGGCCTGCGGAGGCTGGGAAGGCTGTTTTTTGCCCTCCTGGAGGCTTAAGGAAAGCCTCCGGAGCCCGGGGGAGGGCAAAAACGTCCCCCCCCGCCGTGGTGCAGGAGGCCAACTAGGCCACACCCACCATGGCCACACCCACCCAGTAACCAGGCAGAGAATCCCTTGCTAAAATTTTTGAAGCCCACCCCTGCCTGTTCCTTACATAAGGCCTAGATAAGATAAGTAGTTCTCTTGAAAATATGAGTTCAAGGCACTTTTCAATTTCTCAACCTAATTATTAGTCATGGGATTTCTTGGTGTCTCTAATATTAATGAGGTCTGATATGGCTTCGTTTTATTTTTTTATTTTGAGATTAGCCAAGGTGATAAGGTTATGCGGTGTTCTGAATTAACTAAAAAAAAGTCTTGTTTCGTTTTTACTCTTTTGTGCGATCCAGGTCACCATGTTAAAACATAATGATGTTTGTTGTTGGGCAGTGTATGAAACTGGGAATATAGCAACAATGATTTCTGAACCCAAATTTAAGTTTTAGCATTGTATATGCTAAATATACATTGTATCTAGCAGTAGGCAAATAAGCAATATTTATATCCCTACTTCGTGGGATATTTATCCATGTAATAGGACTCTGTTGCTATTCTTCTCATCTTTCCTATTACCTTCTCCTATTAGTATCTTATGATTTATCACTTTGTTGTTTGTAGCCTATGATTTATGATTGTATCTTATGATTTTTGATTTATCACTTTGTTGTTTGTATGTGCACTGAGAGCTTATGACCGGAGACAAATTCCTTGTGTGTCTAATCACACTTGGCCAATAAAGAATAAATATTAAATATTAAGGTGGTACATTAACGTATGCAGTTAAGGTGCCACCTACCTTAGATACCTCCTGGTGTAATATCTGGGATGTCAATTAACTATTGAACTCCCTACCCGTCTAATATTTAAAAAAATATTATATATATATTTTTTTTTACAAATCAGGATGTAAATGAATCCGAAGCAAAGCACCTCTCTTAAGCAAAGCTGTTACCATAGTCCTCAACAATCGCTTAGCGACCATTCGAAGTTACAACTGAGACTTCCTGGATTTGAAGTTCTGATGCTTGAGCCCTCTCTACGGTCACAAGACTGAACTTAAGGTGTTCAGCATGTAAATATATAATATATAAGTATACTTACATGTCTGTCATAAGACGGTGGTTTATAATTTTTGTACAAAACGGATACTTTGAATTTTGGGCAAAACCGTGTCCATAGCAAACCATTGATTTGATTAACAACTCAGGTGTTTGCTTAAAGACCGCCACAAGGAAATCAAGTCGGGGATGTGTCCCATTTTATGACATCCGGCTGCAATGGGCAGGTTCCTTTACGACGTATGTCGAGGATTAACTATATTTCAAAAATACCCACTGGGCATCACTTGAAGACCAGAGTCATTTGTAGGAAATAAACAATGCCCAAAGCTTTGTTTGCCTTTTGGTACACTTGTATTTTAAAAGGGATGCGGTGGCTCAGTGGCTAAGATGCTGAGCTTGTCGATCGAAAGGTCGGCAGTCCAGCGGTTCGAATCCCTAGTGCCACGTAACGGAGTGAGCTCCCGTTACTTGTCCCAGCTTCTGCCAACCTAGCAGTTCGAAACTACATAAAAAATGCAAGTAGAAAAACAGGGGCCACCTTTGGTGGGAAGGGAACAGTGTTCCGTGCGCCTTTGGCATTGAATCATGCTGGCCACATGACCACGGAGACGTCTTTGGACAGCGCTGGCTCTTTGGCTTTGAAACGGAGATGAGCACTGCCCCCTAGAGTCGGGAATGACTAGAACATATGTGCAAGGGGAACCTTTACCTTCACCTTGGGTGAAATCCAGAAGGTTCTGACAGGTTCTGGAGAACCAGTAGTAGAAATTTTGAGTAGTTCAGAGAACCGGTAGTGGAAATTTTGAGTAGTTCAGATAACCAGTAGCGGAAATTTTGAGTAGTTCGGAGAACCAGCAAATGCCACCTCTGACTGGCCCCAGAGTGGGGAGGGAATGGGGATTTTACAGTATCCTTCCCCTGCCATGCCCACCAAGCCACGCCCATCAAGCCACACCACACCCACCAAGCCATGCCCACAGAACCGGTAGTAAAAAAATTTGAATTTCACCACTATTTTACCTTACTGTTCAGCTGTAGGAAAACTGAGAATCGGGAAGGATTAGCACATATGTGCGAGAAGAACCTTTACCTTCACACTTATATTTTGGTACTGGACAAAGCCACCAAGCCTAGCATTTTTGTGAATGCTCATAGCATCCTCTCAATATTTTATTGGATCTTTTTTTCCTGCCCTATTCTTCCAGGATCATGTGTCTTAAAATATTAGGTTAGAAAAACAAACAAACCTATAGCAAACACTGTGAAGCAGTCTAAATTTAAAACATGCTTTTATAAAAGACTTGCAGATGTTTCAAGGCATAACAACTCAAGGCTGTGTACACATTGTTTCAAATGGAAGGAAAACACCGAATATACAAAAATCTGCTAGCGTGCTAATGGTTAGCAAGCAACCCAAACTGTACTAAAATGTATAGCTCTTTTCTCAGCCTAGTTATTAGCGGACAAGTTAATTATATCTGAAACTTGGCTGTTTTACATGTATTGTATTCATTGTTGTTGCATTAATTGATTTCACAAAGCAATGCACATTTTAAGATAAAGAAAAAGTTATGTGAAAAACATAGCTGAGGAGAACAAAAAAGGAATCTGTGGAAATGTTTCTGAACGTCAACTTTATGTTATTCTGAGGTAAATTGCCAGGAACGTTAGATCATGGCTTTACCTCAGAGCGGCAAAGGAAGATGTTGAAGGAACACAATTTTTTAATTCAGAGGTTAACTTGGAATGTAATTATGGGAGAAGCGAAGAACACACAAGGAAGGGCTTTGCTGATGGGACTGAGAAGTATTTTTTAGTTCCTTAAAGTATGATGGATGGATGGATGGATGGATGGATGAATTCCCCCTCAGTTGCCCATTGGATTAGAAGATCCAGTGAAAGCAAGCAGAAACCCACAAATCCTTTATGGAGATTCTCAATCATCCAGCTCATGGTTGTCCCAAAATGCTTTTTCAAAAGGCAACTGGATTTCCTTTGTTTTTCGCTTCTCATCCAAGAAGCTTCTTCAGTTCAGAGAATTGAACAGCGAACGGAAGAAGGTTCTTGGATGAGAAATGAAACATCTTCAAGGAAAAACGAAGGAAGCCCAGTTGCCTTTTGAAAAAGCACCTTTGGGACAACCATGACCTGGATGACTGAGAATCTCCATGAAGGGTTTGTGGGTTTTTCCTTGTTCTCACTGGATCCAGGGGTGGGCAATTGTGGCTCTTTTACAACCTGTGGACTTCAACTCCCAGACAGCCAAGCTGTCTCAGGAATTCTGGGAGTTGAAGTCCACAGGTTGTAAAAGAGCCACAATTGCTCACCCCTGTTCTAATCCAATGGGCAGATGAGGGGGGATTACCCTTACCTATCCGTCCATCCATCCATCCTTCCATCCATTCCATCCTACCTTAAGCAACTATAAAAGTAGAATCAGCCCTATCAGCCAAAGCAGGAGCTGATGTTTTGAGAATATGGGGGAGAAAAAAATTTCTGCTTCTGTGGGGTTAACTTCCTTCATACTTACATAAAGTCCTTGCACCTGGCATGTTAGTGCATTTATTGCAGCTTTAATAATCTACTCAAATATTCCTCTTGAGCCCTATATTCATCTTCGTAAGTTTAGCCATAGTGAAAAGGATTGTGAATTACCCTGCTTCGCTATTTCACTGCTCCTTCCTTCCTTCCTTCCTTCCTTCCTTCCTTCCTTCCTTCCTTCCTTCCTTCCTTCCTTCCTTCCTTCCTTCCTCCCTCCCTCCCTCCCTCCCTCCCTCCCTCCCTCCCTCCCTGACATTCATAATTTCTAATTTTAGTTTAAGCATAATCCAAACAATTACCTTACTTGGGTAGCCCAAGTGTGGGAGCTAAATGGAATTTTGACCCAGAATTTCAGGTGTCACGCTTGGGTCTCAGGACCCCAGAGAGTGCCCTGAAGTTCGGGGAGGCTGCTTTAGTTAAAAAAGGAGACTTGGGTTAATGTCAGGGTTCCGAGTAACACCCCCAACAAAAGAAGACTCCGAGGCTTGAGTTTCCTCAAAGTTCCTTTTTATTGAAGATGTCATATTGGCACATCTGGGAAAACCCGAATCTGAAAGTTTCCAGGTTTTCCCCACCCAAGTGAAAGTTCAAATCCCTGCCCAGCGCCCACATGTCCATCACATGGTCCAATCATCCACCGTCCAAACTGGAGACACCATCCAGTCATCCGACTCCAGGTGCCAGGGCAAGGCGTCCTTGACTCTCTGAGAAAGGAATGTTATTTTGACTACATATCACCCGTACTTTATGCAATCCCCCCTCCCGTTTTCCCACAGTAGAAAATGTGGCAGGCCTGAAGGCCCAAATGTAAAAGATGGCTTCCAGGTTTGACATCAGGCATGTTTTGATTTGAAACTTCAGAGCTCAGGACTCTCTGCAAGTTTATACCAGAGGTGGGTTTCAGCAGGTTCTGACCAGTTCTGGAGAACCGGTAGTGGAAATTTTGATTAGTTCAGAGAACCGGTAATAAAAATTCTGACTGGCCCCACCCACATCTATTCTCTGCCTCCCAAGTCCCAGCTGATTGGGAGGAAATGGGGATTTTGCAGTAACCTTCCCCTGGAGTGGGGAGGGAATGGAGATTTTACAGTATCCTTCCCCTGGAGTGAGGTGGAAATGGAGATTTTGCAGTATCCTTCCCCTGCCATGCCCACCATGCCACGCCCACCAAGCCACGCCCCGCCCACTATGCCACACCCACAGAACTGGTAGTAAAAAAATTTGAAACCCATCACTGTTTTATACCCAGGTTTTAAACTTAACCTTGCTCTTTTAGTAAAGATTTCCAATAGCTCAACTCTGATAAATAGCTGGTGTTACTCGCTATTTCCAGGGGAACATATTTATAACCTCATTATGAGGTGCAGCCCTGATCTGAGTTCCTTATCCAATATTCCCTTTCGCAACAAGAACCTACCCCTTTATGTTCCCTTAGCATTTTTGCTTTTTATCTTCCAGTGAAAATGCAATAAAGAGATAGAAAACACCCCCGCCCCCCTCCGAATCTTAACTCATCTATGACCGTAATAATGCTGTTTATTTGGGAAGAAGGCTTGAATTGCAGGGGATTAGCACATATGCAAAACGATCTTCTCTTTTTGCCTGAAAGATGCTAGGATAATTTCCCCCCTCCCGTCCACCATCTTTCTTAGTGCTTTTTTTAATTTTATTGGGAGACAATAGAAGCTTATCTAAGTCATCTCACTCTCTTTTAATAATCTCCCATCAAAAATCCAGTGGCCTTTATGTTACTGCGGCAATAATTAGAAGGTTAGTGGAGTTAAGCAGCCACCGAGACTGACTCAGAGAAACATTCATTGTGGCTCATTAAATTTGGAATTAGGACTTCAAAAGGTCAGGGATAAGTATTCTGTTTATATTTCTGGGCAGTAAATCTAAAATGGACACTGCGTCCATGTACCTCACTTCCCTTCCCCCTTCTCTGGGAGCTCGGGCTCTGCTTCGGTTGAAGCAGCCACTGGGGTGCCTGACGAAAAGCAGAGCGAGCTCAGCTCTGCATTGATCAGAGCGGAGATGGAAACAACCGTCTTGGCTGTAATTACAAAACGTCAATATCAGAAATAGCCGGTGCCTGGCGTTCGGTAGCGAGAAAATGAGGTGCTTTTGATTGCTAAAGCGAACGGGACGATTGAGTGAGAATTTGCAATAAAGGAAGGATGGGTCGAAAAATGGTTTCTAGGAAAGACGGAAAAGAATAGAATTTTCTTTCAGCCATTATTGAGCCTATTTGGGTGACTGGCGGTTAAATTTGATAATAGATGGCGGTCTGAATAGCCTCCTGTCTACCATTCAGTCTCATTTTGGAGACCATGTTGAATAACAGAATAAGAGAGCTGGAAGGGACCTTGGAGCAGGGGATTCTATTGGTTCGGACCGGTTCGGGTGAACTGGTAGCTCCGACGATCAGCTGGGAGCAAACCTGTTTGCTCCGATGATCAGCTGGGCCTGCCCACCCGCCCCTGTGCTTTACTCACCTTTATCTTTGCAGCTGATTAGCGCAGCAGAGCGGATTGCTGTGCCTCAGCTGTTTTAATTGCCTAGCACAGGGGTCAGCAACCTGCGGCTCTGGAGCTGCGTGTGGCTCTTTCACCCCTCTGCTGCAGCTCCCTGTCACTCAAAATATGCGTCACAACCGCCAATGTGCGACACCTGCTGGCATGTGTTTTATTGAGCTTTTCAACCCTGGTAGGCCAACCTTGGATATAGCCAAGAAAAGAAAAGTTTCAGAAGAAAGCAGAACATTTAATTCAACTACATATGCTAGTTTTGTGGCTGCTCAAGAAATAGTTAGGCATGGGAAGGGTTTTGTGGCTCCCGGTGTTTTCTTTTCTGTCGGAAACAGGTCCAAATGGCTCTTTGAGTGTTTAAGGTTGCAGACCCCTGCTGTAGCACTAACGCGGAAGATGATTTTTCGTTGAACTGCGCACGGGCGATCACCGAACCAGTTGTTAAACCGGAAGGATCCCACCACTGCCTTGGAGGCTCTTCTAGTCCAACCCCCTGTTCAAACAGCAGACCCTGCATCATTCTGGACAAATGACTGTCCACTTGTCTTTCTTAAAAAAAAACTCCAAATGAAGCACACAAAACTTCTGGCACACACAACTTCTGAAAGCAAAGCCATTCCACTGGTTAATTGTTCTCACTGCTAGGAAATTTCTCCTTATTTTTTAGGTTGGTTCTCTCCTTGATTAATTTCCACCCATTGCTTCTCATCCTGCCTTCTGGTGCTTTGGAAAATAGTTGCTCCTATTCTGCTACGGTATGATTAGCAAGACTGGGCATTGGATAATGTTGTGTTTGAACTACCCTGTTTCCCCAAAAATAAGACATCCCCTGTTAATAAACCCAATCGGGCTTTTGAGCACATGCACTGAAATAAGCCTCTTCCCGAAAATAAGCCCTCTGAAAATATTTAAACGCAGAGCTGGAAATCAGGTAAGATGAGAAGTGGAGCCCCATCTTGGTTCACGCACCCCAAAATAATAAGACCTCCCTGAAAATAAGGCCAAGCGCTTATTTCGGGGTTCAAAAAAATATAAGACAGGGTCTTATTTTTGGGGAAACACGGTATGTGTCCGGAGTTGAAGATGGAGTAGGAATTCTCTTTATTGGTTGTCTTCCCACAACCAGGGGAATTGTGAACTGTGTAATGTGGTATGCGTACCTTGGTTAGTTCGATCTTTTGACCTTTCTTTTGAGCTTTAGAGCGTTATGGAAGGCCTGACTGTTAGGTTACTGAATCAGTGCAGTGTATTGTACCAACTCAGAAGGGTGTTGTGAGTTTTGGAACAAGGAAAGCGCCTCCAGATGGATGAAGTTGGATCTATATGAGAGCAGTAAGAATAAACAAAGTATTGCTGCAGAACGAAAACCTTGTGTGATGACCCAGGGCACGGCACAGAGATAACACAAACATCTGGCAGTTCAAACAGCCCCTGTATTGCTCCAAATCTTCCCAAACGCTCCCATGTTACTGGCAAGTCCCAGAGCAGAGGGAGAACAAACCCCCACACAAACCTCAAGCAGCCTCTGGCTGCAATTAATCCAGCCCAGCGCTGTATGTACCAAGGCTGCACGGTAACAAATCCCAAATGTATTTGGCAAAACAAGAGCCAAGCAAGGAGTTCAGAGAGCAAAAGATCCAGATAATTAGTCCAGAATGCCAACAAGGACTCCTCTTGGCAAGTTCAAACATCGGCACACAACACTTCAGGAACTCAATGTTTGTTCCCGACAAATGCCCCTCCCCACGGTGTCTCCTTAAGTGTCATTCCCCAGGTGTGCCTGGTAAAGCTGGGCAGGGCACTCTCCTCACATGTGGCCTTCTCTGCCTGCACTCTCTGAGCCCTTGCTAATTCTGAACAGCCTTGCCTGGATTGACTCTGCCCTTCCCCAGTTTCCTCCAAGGCCAGTGGAGCTGCCCTCTCACTCGCTGTCAGTTCTTGTTCCAGCTCATCTTCCGCCGCAGATTCAGACTCTGATGGCGACGTGACACTTTGCATTCAAAAAGTCTCAGGGTCAATCTTGGATACCTGTATTTTAAATGGAATAAAATTAAATAAAACTCTGCCATCGATTGAAAGAAAGCATTTCTGCACAGCACTCTTCCGTGCATCCGGAGCTGTGCATTTCTGTCCACTTGGCAGAAACACTCAAAAAAATTGAAGCTAGAACAGGAGTTTTGCTTTCTTCTTGTCCTGCCTGGAGATGTTGAAGATTGAATGCGAGACCCTTTGCATACAATCTGGATGCTCTTGTTACTGAGATACCCTTCTTCTTTTGAGGTGAGGGGCCTTTAGTACCCCTGCCAGATTATAAACAGTACAAGATTAGATGGTGGTTCAATGAGAGCCAAGATGGTGAAGTGATGTCGGTGTTGGACAAACTACAACTCAACCATAGCTTTTTGTTAGATAACTTTGATTTTGACACCCTGGCTTCTTCCAACTGATCTGACAGGAGATACAGATACAGATTAACAGAGCTGGAAGAGACTTTGTAGGCCATCTAGTCCAACCCCCTGCCCAAGCAGGAGACCCTACACCATTTCTGACAAATGGCAGTTCAGTCTCTTCTTGAAAGCCTCCAGTGATGAAGCTCCCACAACTTCTGAAGGCAACTTCTGTTCCATTGGTTGATGGTTCTCACTGTCAGGAAATTTCTCCTTATTTCCAGGTTGAATCTCTTGTTCAGTTTCCATCCATTATTCCTTGTCTGGCCTTCAGCTGCTTTGGAAAATAGCTTGACCCCCTCCTTCTCTGTGGCAGCCCCTCAAGTATTGGAAGACGGCTATCATGTCTCCCCTGGTCCTTCGCTTCACTAGATAATCAATATATTGATTGCGGAGGTCAAATTGAAGGAAGGCATACCATCTCCATGACCTTCAGATCATGATAGCTCCGCAGGATTCATCCTCAAGGAATAAATAACAGAAATTGAAGTGAGGATGATGAAGCAGAAAGGGAAGTAGGTGGAACAGAGCCACAAACGTTCAAAGCAGGATGATTCAAAGCAATCTATTGCTTTAGAACCTGGCAGGATCCCATCAACGTAAAAAAACAAAACAAAACAAAACCTGTTGTGTACCAGCAGGATTCCATGAGTCTTGCTTTGTCATCCATGACTCGAAGTGGCTTTCCGGGTTTGAGGTGGGAGTTTTTCCAGCCTGTCCTTCTGAGACAGGCTGAGACCTTCCACAGGTCCCATCCAGAGGTAGATTTCACATCATTTTATCACCGGTTCGCCGCACACTGAAAATGTGAATGCGTTCGCACGCTCGCTTCACACGCGCGTGCATCTTCCGCACATGCGCACGGCCTTCCATGCATGCGTGTTGCTCGCACGTGTGGCTTGCACGCATACACGTGTCTTAGAAAACATGCTAAATAGGATGGCATAGCACTGGGGCAGTTGGGCGGGGCGGGCCCTCCTGCACCTGCAGGTAAAACACTACTGGTTCGCCCAAACTGGTCTGAACCGGCAGAATACCACCAGGGGTACCATTGCATAGCAAGCACTACAAAACCCTTTCCTGCCAGCTGGAGGATGCCAACGTTGCTCTGGATAATTGGAAGGGATGGAATACAATTCCTGAACACTTTGCCAAAGGCGCACGGAAAGCTGTTACCTTCCCACCAAAGGTGGTCCCTATTTTTCTACTTGCATTTTTTACCTGCTTTCGAACTGCTAGGTTGGCAGAAGCTGGGACAAGGAATGGGAGCTCACCCCGTTACGCGGCACTAGGGATTCGAACTGCTGAACTGCCGACCTTTCAATCGGCAAGCTCAGCATCTTAGTCACTGAGCCACCGCATCCCCTTTCAGTGACTCTATAAAAGAATGCAAATGCCCAGCTGTCTGCAAGGAGTATAGACCCTTCCATTCCCCACCATCCAGCCAGAGTTGAAGAAGCTTCTTGGATGAGAAGTGAAACGTCTTCGAAGAAAGACCAGAAAGTCCAGTTGCCTCTTGAAAAAGCACCTTTGGGACAACCATGACCTGGATGACTGAGAATCTCCACAGCCCTACCTCCCCCTATGAAAAATTCAACCCAACATGTATGGTGAAAGGAGCTAGGAAACAAACAAGCTGATGAAAAAAGACAGCACCTAAAAAAAGGATCTGAAGGCATTTTTTTTTTTTTTTTTTGGTATGGTATTTGCAGCCTTAACATACTCCCCGAGATATTTTGTCTCTGCTAGTGTCAAAAAAACAAACAAACATGTTTTGTGTTGTGAAAAAAAAAATGGGATCGTGTTAGTTAATAAGAGCGACTGGCAGGTCTGAAGGAGAAGACTTCAAAGTTATTAAACTGTGTGTTGAACTATGCCATGCCAATGTGTTCTACAAGCATCTCCTGCAGATCATGGGTGTGATGTACAACAGGGGACCCCAACCTTTCGGACCTCAGGGACCACTAAATTCATAATTTTAAATCCCACGGACCACTAATATGATCTGCCTAATGACCGGCTGGGTGGGCGTGGCTAGGTGGTCATGTGATTGGGTGGGCGTGATCAACTCGATGTCACTCATGTCGAGGGGCGCCTCGCTTGCCTCTACTTACCCCTCCCCTCCCAGCCACTCCTCGCCTCCCCACCCGGGTTCCTTAGGGCACCAACAGGAAGCAGTTGCTGGAGCTAAGCAGCCACCATGAGAAAGAGTTGGCAAAACAGCTGGCTCAGTTCAAATTGGATCTGACCGAGAAGGAGGCTCAGCAGAAGCACCTCACTGAGGACTACGAGCATAGGCTTTCCAAGCAGAGGGAAGACCTGCGGGAGTGCAAGGCCGGGTATACAGGCGCCTGGAGGCTCAGCAGGCTGAGATGGTCAGCCAGTTCCAGACCATGATGCAGTCCCACTGGAACGAGACCCTCCAGCTCTTCGCGACCAGCAGCACTTCCCTCCAGCCTTCACCAAAGCCCTGCACCATGAGGCTGAAGCAGACCCCAAGTCAGAATTTCTTTCCCCTTCCAACCCACACAAGAAGATCCCGAAGGGGGAGACTCTCTGCAGCAACACAAACATTCATTGCACATATCCGTCCAAGGAGCCATAGTCTGAGGACCCCTGATTTAGTGCAATATAAAAAATGCTAATAATTTTTCTGTGGACCACCAAAATTTTCTCGCGGACCACCAGTGGTCCACGGACCACCAGTTGGTGACCGCTGTTGTAGAAGATGCCTGGTGATACATGGGCAGGATGGAGAAGGTAGTAGAGCCACTGATGACTATCTTCCCATAAGAGGCTGTTGTCTGCAAAACCAGCACTGGTGAGCTGATGAACTCACGCAGAGGGATTAAACCCCCTTTTGTCTTTGTACAAGCCGATAGCTTTTAATGAATTCCACTTCTGCTGCTTCTGAAGGAAATCGATCTTTGTAATTCCTTTGTTCACGGAAGGCCACCTTAGGGTCAGTGATGGATGGCTTGTCGGGTTTTTTTTTTTTTTAAAAAATATAATCATTTCTGATCCCAGATTTGTCTTCAGATGTAAAAGGGACCAGTTTGATCTGATGTAAGGGGATATATTGCTGACAAGCGACGGAACAAATGACAAGTGGGACCCCCATCGTGTGAAGGTCCAGATGGGTTGATCTCGCCTTTTTCATTTTAATGAACTTGATGGTTGAGTGAAGTTTTCAGCTCCTTTGAGATTGGATGGGGAGCGCCTTCTGCTTCTGCTCGTTGCTTCTTGTCCTACCTTGCTATGGGTGCTATGGGGAATACCGAGGTGCCCTCTTTCCCTCTGGCAGCCCTTCAAGTACTTGAAGACACCTATCATGTCTCCCACTCAAGTCTTCAGACTTGAACTGCCTTTGGAAATTAGCATTTTCCAAATAAGGCCAGCTGTCTTGATAAGCAATAAGCACTTAAGCACTTAGTCTTATATACCGCTTTACAGTGCTCGACAGCCCTCTCTAAGTGGTTTACAGAGTCAGCCCCCAACACTCTGGATCCTCATTTTACCCACCTCGGAAGGATGGAAGGCTGAGTCAATTTTGAGCCAGTCAAGATCAAACTGCTGGCAATGTGCAGAATTAGCCTGCAACACTGAATCCTAGCCACTGGAGGGAGGGAAGGGAGGGAGGGAGGGAGGGAAGGCAGTAGCTATAGCACTTACACTTATATACCACTTCACAGTGCTTTACAGCCCACTCTAAGCGGTTTACAGAGTCAACCTATTGCCCCCAACACTCTGGGTCCTCATTTTACTCACCTCGGAAGGATGGAAGGCTGAGTCAACCTTGAGCCTGGTGAGATTCGAACTTGCACTAATTCCAGGCAGCTGGCAGCTAAGTACTAGCACTTAACAGTACTTTAGTCCGCTGCACCACCGAGGCTCTTCACAGGGTTGTGTTTGACCTCGAGGGGGCAGGGGTGGGCATGGCCAGGGTGGATGTGGCCAGCTTGACATCACTCCTGCCGGGGGCGTGTGTGGTGGCCTGAGCGCTCTGCCAGTGAAAACAGGCTCCTGAGCTCAGTTTTCGGCTGCGACTGCCTCCTGCAACCCTCTGCCAGTGAAAACAGAGCTCGAAGGCCCTCCCGAGCTCTGTTTTCGCTGGCAGAGGCACCACGGGCTGGTCCTTCATTGTTTCCAGGGTGGCCCTGTGGGCCAGATCTAAGCACCCCGTGGCCCGGATCCAGCTTGTGGGCCTTGAGTTTGACACCCCTATACCATTTCAGACAAGTGATTGTCCAGTCTCTTCTTAAAAACCTCCAGTGATGAAGGACCCACAACTTCTGGTGGAAAGATGTTCCACTGATTCATTGTCCTCACTGTTAGGAAGTTTCTCCTTAATTCCAGGTTGCTTCTCTCTTCGATTGGTTTCCATCCATTGTTTCTTATCCTGCCCTCTGGTGTTTGAAGTGATCTTACAAGTGGGGCTTTTTCCCCCCTGCGGGGAGGACTTTGCATGCTCTTGGCCAGATGATTGGATTACTTGGTTTGGCTTCCCCCTTTCTCCCTCTTGGGTTTCTTGGAATAAGCCTATCGGCCTGACGTAAACTCAGACACTCTGATGATGAATGATGAATACGGATGTTGACATGTTGGGCATGCCAAGATGAAACTGGGAAGGAGGGGGGGGGGAAGCTCTGGTTGGTTACCCTTTCTTGAAAGGTCTGTACAACAGTGAGCAAGATGGGTCTTGGTTCCATGCTGTGGAAAGCTTTACGTTGTTTCGGTGACGAAGAGTTATGTGGGAGTTTTCTTCATCAGCTGTGCAAACAGATGAGGGGACGATGTCATTTTTATGCAGTTGGTTTTGATGCTGTTTATGAGGTAGGTCCTTGCGTGTTGCTCAGAGAACATGGTTGCGTCACGTATGTTGTCTCTGGCAGCCAATCTGGAAAGTGGGAGAGGTATCTGGGCAGGACAGCAGTGTTGTGGCCTGCCAGCGGCCAGCAGAGCTGGCAGCAGATTCGGACAGTGAGAAGGTTGGGGGGGAACATGGGCCAGTCCTGGAGTCTGGGAAAGGCTCTGATGAGGGCTCTGCGTTGGAGGTAGAGAGGGGGCCAGGACTGTATGCCAGTTGTCAGCTGCCTTTGGAGTCAGACATCAGTGAGGCTGATGAACAGCTGGAGCCTGTTTCCAGTGAGCGCATGTGCAGAGTTGCCAGACGAAGGGAACAGCTAAAGAACAAGGGTCGACTTGGGAGTAAGGCCACAGGTGGACGATGAAGGGCCCCTCCCAGAGAGAATAAAAGAGGAGTGAAAGGGGAGTGGAGTTTGCAGGAGACAATTAGTTCATTCCTGCATTCTTGCCAAGTATTGCGACATTTGAAAGATATCCGCCTGGCCACTCTCCAAGCCTGATAAAGGGCGGTCATTGTGAACTCTCTTGAAAGACTGTGGGAGAGGAAAGACTTTGCTGGAGAGGAATTCACTGTAAATTAAATAAAAGGGGTTTATCGGGATGAGGACTCGGCTTTGTGCTTCTGAGTAAGCCTAGGTCAGAACAAGCAGGGGGATCAGATGTCCTTAGATAGCTCATTGGGGGAAAACACCTTTTGATCTCTACCTATAACTTCCTTGATGGGGGTCAGCCTTTGAGGTAGGTCAAGTGAAGAGACAGACACAGGGGACTCCAGGAATGCTACTTTATTGTTAAAGGGTAAATTAAGAGGATCTTGAAGATAGTCCAAATCCTTTCAGAGGCCCATGAAGGCTCTTCTTGAATCTCTTTCAACTTTCCCCAAGGCCGAGCAACTGTTTTTCCTCTCCCACTTCCTTCTAATCGCCAGATCTAAATTCTTCTACAAATAGGCAGATATGAGCCATGCCAGATGAAACATTTTTTGCTGGCTTTTTTTTTTTTTGAGAGCTGCGTTTGCACCTAACCAACGTGTAGTTGGCATGTAACAACAAGTGTTACAACAAAGTGTTGTGGTCTATATCGGGCAAATCCAGATAACTGTGGTTTATTTAGCAAACTATTGGATCTGATCAAATCAAATGACTCTTCTGATCATAGGAATAGACCATGTTTTCTTGGCAAATGGCACCACAGCCCCAGAGGTGAGACCTGCCAAAAACTCACCTGGATTTCATTTTATTTATATTTAGTTGCAAATAAGCCTAGTTTTATATATGGAATAATCGTGATTGAAAGAGTGTAGAGATGAGCAAGAAAGATGATTAGAGGACCAGAGGCAGAAGCATATAAAGAATGGTTGCAGAAATTGGATATGTCTAGTGTAATGAAGGGACGCGGTGGCTCAGTGGCTAAGACGCTGAGCTTGTTCGAAAAGTCGGCAGTTCAGCGGTTCGAATCCCTAGTGTCGTGTAACGGGCTGAGCTCCCGTTACTTGTCCCAGCTTCTGCCAACCTAGCAGTTCGAAAGCAGGTAAAAAAATGCAAGTAGAAAAATAGGGACCACCTTTGGTGGGAAGGTAACAGCGTTCCGTGCGCCTTTGGCATTGAGTCGTGCCGGCCACATGACCACGGAGACGACTTCGGACAGCGCTGGCTCTTCGGCTTTGAAACGGAGATGAGCACCGCCCCCTAGAGTCGGGAACGACTAGCACATATGTGCGAGGGGAACCTTTACCTTTAGTGTAATGAAAAGAAGGACTAAGGGAGACATGATAGCAATGTTCCAATATCTAATGGGTTGCCACAAAGAAGAGTTGGGAGTCCACATATTTTCCAAAGCATGTAACGGTAGATCAAGAAGCAATGGATGGGAACTAATCAAGGAAACAACCAACCTAGAAATAGGAATAAATTTATTGACAAATCAGAATAATTAATCAGTGGAACAACTTGCCTCCAGAAGTTTTGGGTTTTGGAGATTTTTAGGACGAGATTGGACAGCCATTTGTCTAAAATGGGTATAGGGTCTCCTTGAGCAAGGGGTTGGACTAGAAGACCTCCAAGGTCCCTTCCAACCTGGTTATTTTGTTATTCTGAAGCAGACCTAGTAGAGGCATCCCAAGTGTGATGGTCAGTATAGACATTTGATAAATAAAGTAAGACACCATAATGGGAGACCCATCAATGCAGATAATGTACAGTTTGATCAACCAACACACTCAACTGATGCCTGTTTTTATCCCACACACCGTCCTATGTTTGGTTTTGATTTAGCCTGTTGTGTGAATCTAACTACTGGGTTTTTTTCAGAAATCATTGAAAATAGACCACAGTTTCATGCAGTCTATGAAATTAGCATTAAGCTTTGCTTCTCTTCCCTGCTGTGGTGGCAGACTTAGGACTCAAGGGTATGGGAAGAAAATAATAACTGGACTGGATTTTATTAATCCCTTAGTTACGGTGACTAAAAAAAATGTCCCCCCCCCCCTTTTTTTTTTTCTTTGGGGGAAGAACTAGAGTGACTTTCTTCAAAGTTCCTTCTAGTTGGAGGGTTGCTTGGATGTCGAAGGGGCATCTCACAGTTGTTAGCTTCGGTGGAATTCCTGTGACTTGTGACATGAGTCCTGCAGCCCAGGGACCTTTTCTTCTTAATGAACAACCTTGTTCTCTCCAGAAGGCTGGAACTAGTTAATAAGTAAATAAAAAAAAAAAGAGAGAGAGAGAGAAATTAATCCATCTAAAAATGTCCCTGCTGGATGTCTGTTTCGGAGGGCTTCTGTTGATATATTTGTATTTTGTGTTGCTAAGACAACAGCTAAGAGCACTTTGAGAAATTATATATTAGTAAGCTGCATGGGGCTCAGAGGCTTTTTCCGTTGATGGAGCGACGGATAAATGCCTGCCTGTAGAAATCAAACTGCACAGTATGTTTATTTGTGTGTGTGTCTATGTGTGTGTCAGAGAGAAATTTACTTGGTTTGAGTTTCAGTTTTAAGCAGTCGGAGGCATTCTTGCTGTTACTAGTTTATCCTGAAGAACTTGATTACAAAGGTTCAGACCAGTGCTGGTCCATACTGGTTTGGGCAAACTGGTACTAGAGATCACGGGTGAGCTCACCCACCTCCTATTTAGTCACGTTTTTGAGGCTGGGTGCATGCACGGAAGGCGTGCAAGTGCGTGTGCGGGGCGAATCAATGGAAAGAATATATGAATCCCACCACTGGTGCAGACAGTATATTGTGAGTTGTGGTAGGAAGGTGGAGATGGAGGTATACTTGGGATATTTCTCCTTTTTCATTGGTGAAAACCTGGATGACCTATTGTCAAGAGTCCTCAAGAGCAGTGGGGACCCAAAGGTCTGAATTGTTGGGTTAAGTGGAGGATATGATGTTCCGGAGGTGCTCCAAACTTAGTTGGACATACTCCATTAAAAGGGATACTAGATTCAGCCAAGGGACACGTCCTCTGTAGAAATGGACCAATAGCATCTTGAAATTGAAAAGAAGGCGATTCAGACCAAGTCAAGCTTCGCTGGAGGCTTTCAAGGAGAAGGTAGATATCACCATCGAATGTTTGATGCAGTGTTGGTGAACCTTTTCAGCACGGAGTGCTGAAACGGGAGCGTGTTCATGCGCGCATGCAGGAAACCAGTAGATCAGCCGCCTAGTGCATATGCGTGTGCCAGGCAGTTGCTCTTCTGGTTTCCGGTGTGTACATGCACACTGGCTACCTGGTCTTCTGGTTTTTGGCACGCATGCACGCACAAAAACCAGCTGGCTGTGCCATAGGTTCACCATCACGGGTTTGATGGATTCCTGAAATGATTTGGAGCTTGGACTGAATGATCTCCAAGACTTTTTCCAACTCTCCAACCTTCTGTTTTGTGATTGCATGATGTCTTAGTATTTTTTTTCCCCCAGAATAAAACCACTTCCTTTGTTTTGAACGCGTAGAGTCCTTAAAATTAAATGGGCAAGGCTGTGGTTTTCAAGAGGAATAAATTCCCAGCCACAGATCAATTCAGCAAAGCCTTGGTGGTAGAGAAACCAACAGGTGATGTGCAGGGATTAAATCCTTTGCTGTTGGTAAACTGGTTTGGGACTGAGGTGAACCCTTTGGCTCTTGAATGGCATGTCAGTATAAAATGGGGTGTGCCAAGACTATCAAGCTAAATTTGAATTCAAACCCAGTCGAACCAAAGTCAGTTTTCGTGGTCACTTTCCTGGTCTTTTCTCCTTCCTTCACACAACATTCATCAATTAGCAACAACTCTGTGGGCTAATGTAGCCTTCGGATCTCAGGTTGATACTGTTGAGGAATTCGCAGAGCAACCCTTGAGTAGCAAGAGTGTGCACATGAAAAGCGATTGAGAGTAGTTAGGAAATAACACAGCCAACACACAGATACACTTGAGTTGTGTTTACTTTCAGGAAATAGTAATAAGGCACAGTCCAATAAACAGTCCAGGTCATACACAGATAAAGCAGTAGATGGTTAAACAATAGTCCAGGGATAATCCAAATACAAAGTCTTCTTACCAGTTGTTGTAGTCATACACTATAAACAGTTGCAAACAATAGCAAACACAGCAAAAATATCAGCAAAAAGAAGCAAAGAGAAACAAACCAGGTTTCTAGCTCCCTTTTAAGGACATTGGTACAGAGCTAACCAATCAGGACACAGTATGATGCAATACAGCAACACAGCAGTCTTAAAGCTATATTTATGGTTTATATATTGCCAACCCAATAAGTTAGGTAAAATCATTTCCTAACAGATACAAAAGTTCTTTAGTGATTTCATTGTTGGAAGGGGTGGTGCGGTGGCCTAGAGGTGGAGCTCTGGCCTCACAATCAGGAGACTGTGAGTTCGATCCTAGGTGGAGGCAGATATTTCTCTCTCTGGGCACACTGAGAATGTATCTGCTGAACAAAACTCCGTATTGGTGGCAGGAAGGGCATCCGGCCATTAAAACACACTGCTAGCTGCATTCAGTTGCCCAGACTTCACCCTGCAAGGGATTATGGGGTCATTTAATGGAGATGATTGTTGGAAGAGGGGGATTTTTTTGGAGAAGAAGGGGAACTTCAAAGTAGATGTGACAAATTCAACCTCCTGGTTTGGGATTAGCAAAGGAGGCAGGTGAAGACTGATGCAGCCATCACACATCAGACAAACGTCTCTTGTTTAAGTGGCCCCACTTTTATCCTTGCTTTATAAATCTGTGCTGTTGTAGAAAGCTCTCTGCATATTGTTACCGTCCCGGATCTCTTTGGCAGTTGTTTGATAACCCTTTTGTGCTGCCTTCCTTTTAAAAGATTGCTGCAGTCTTTCTCTGTTTAATGTTTTCCCCAGAAGTCTTTGCAAACACAGAGATCAGACAGCATCCTTCCGAAGTGTAGAAGAGTTGCATTAGCGCTGGCGAAAGCTCCTTTATAATCACCTCTTTCACACAACATCCCCCCCCCTTGCCTTAAATGATCTTGAAAGGTGCATTGCTCTGTTTCCACCCTAGCAGGAAGGCTCCCATCTGCTCACCCTTTTAACTTCAGCCATTCTTGCAGAGAACTTCCCTATCTCTTCTGCCCGGAGTCAGATAAAAAGGGTACGTATGTGTGTGTGTGCCCGTGTGTGTAAATGCATGTGCAGGCAGCCTACAGAGCTGGCACGCAGCACGCCTTTGCACAGATGGGGAGCAGAACAGCCTGGGCATTAGCAGCTGGCCCGAGGAGATGGGGAGTAGACCGATTTCGCCAGAGCCAGCATAAGATCATCTGAATGGCTCCCAGTAGAGGACAAATGCACTGAAGCCCTTCTGACAATGTTTTCCTGCCTCAGTGGCACACGCTAATGCCACCTGCTTTGCAGATCCGTCTGATGGAACCGTGGGCTGAGGGAATGTGCCAGGGGAAGATTCAAGACTGAATGAGAGAATTTAAGCTAGCCCAGGGATGACAATATGCTGGATTCTAAACCAACGTGCCCTGCCAATTTGTCACTACGTTTCTGCCTTCCACATTATTTTTTTTTCCCCCGGTGGCAGCGCCAGTCGTTGGAAACAGCCTCTAAAGCTGTCCCCCTCCCTTCCCCCCCCCCCCCCCGCCGGTTGGTTTTCTGGAAAACTTGAATGATTTTGGACAACCTTTGCTTGAATCTCTGCTCGATGCCACCTTGCTTTCTGTTTCTTGTTTCATTTTTTTGTTCCGGTGATGTTTGTAGAGAACCACAAGGATGAAATTGGAAAAAACTGCAGGGGGATGATTAGCAAAAACACGAATTGCCTGAAAGGTTTTGAAAGAAATTCAAGATTGCCGTCCCTTGACTTTCTTCGGCATCAGACAGAAAGAAAGGGCAAATGCCATCGAGCTTTCAAGTTTCTGCTACCGAGGCCCTGTTTTTTTTAAAAAAATTATAAAATAAATGTTATTTGTTAAACACATTTATAGGTAAGGTAAAGGTAAAGGTTCCCCTCGCACATATGTGCTAGTCATTCCTGACTCTAGGGGGCAGTGCTCATCTCTGTTTCAAAGCCGAAGAGCCAGCGCTGTCTGAAGACATCTCTGTGGTCATGTGGCCGGCATGGCTCAACGCCAAAGATGCACAGAACGCTGTTACCTTCCCATCAAAGGTGGTCCCTATTTTTCTACTTGCATTTTTTACCTGCTTTCGAACTGCTAAGTTGGCAGAAGCTGGGACAAGTAACGGGAGCTCACCCTGTTACATGGCACTAGGGATTCGAACCACTGAACTGCCGACCTTTTGATCGACAAGCTCAGCGTCTTAGCTACTGAGTCATCGCGTCCCATTAAACACATTTATATAGCTGGCCATCTCACCCCTATTGTAAAATTCTACTATTTTACCTGGAGTCTGTTTCCTGATCAGAACTTCTTAAAAGGCTGACATGCTTTTATGTGTAAGCTGATGTGGTCATCGTTTTTACAATTGGTTTGGTTAGTGTTAACGTCACCACGAATCTTTGAATTGTTGTTTACGTGTCCTGTAAACCACCAAAAGCCACTGGATTGCAACGGGGCAGAAGTTAAATAGATAAAACAATTTTGGCATGAAACACATCACAGATGGCAATTTAATTCATTGGCGCTCCAGAGATGAAGTTGGTCTTCCTGTTTTTGAAGCTTGATGCTCCTCAACTTCACTGATTCTAGACAAGAATCTAGATTCTAGACAAGGAAGATTTGAAGGAGAAGAGTTGAAGGTCTCTTTCTCTCTCTTTTGATGTGTGAGTCCCCATCTGAAGTTTTGAAAATGCTTCGCTATCTTGGCAGCAGGGAAAGGTTTGAAAGATTGGTGCAGATGAAAGCTGGGAGAATATTTGCTTTCTAAAAAGATAAAGAGAGCAAAAGATAGGGATGCAGGGTCTTAGATGATTTGTGAGTTGAAGGTTTTCAGCTCTCGGGCTCTTCTGCAAATCAGTTAAATGAAGAATGATTAGATCAGTTTTCCCCAAACTGGTTCTTGGGAATTCTGGAACCTGTAGTCTCCTAAATACGCCTGAAAATGTATTTAACAGGAAAGCTGCCTTGGGGGAACGTGTATGGGAAAACTGGCTTAGGGGAAACATCAGGAATAGTAGGCTTGCCAATGACAGAACTGGGTCTCTAAATAGCAGAGCATGTGTTTAAGCAGCCTGCTCCCCCAGCCCACCCCAAGCTGGCATGCTCCAGAGGCCCTGAGATGGCAGCTCCCCAGACGATCAGCTTGCATGGCTGGGAATCCTGGATGCTGCCATTGCAACATCTTTTGGAGATGGCAAAGTTGAGAGAGGGACATGCTTAGAGACATACTCGTATTTTTCAGACTCTAAGATGCACCGGTGTATAAGACGCACCAAGATCTCGAAGAGGTAAGTAAGGGAAAAAAATGTTTTTGCCCTCCCCGGTCCCCAGGAGCACTCTGCAGGCCTCTCAAACCCTCTGCATGCCCCCCCTTTTTTTGCCCATTTTTGCAAAACAATGGGTCCCACAGAGGTTTTGGGAGGCCTGCAGAGTTCTCCTGGGGGCTGGGGGCTGGGGGCTGGGGGAGGGCAAAAACGCCCCCATTTTTGCAAAACATGGGTCCATTTTTTGCAAAAAGGGGAGTGTTTTTGCCCTCCCCAATCCCCAGTGCACTCTGCAGGCCTCCCAAACCCTCTGCGCACCCCATTTTTTGCAAAAAAAACGGGCCCATTTTTGCAAAAATGGGACGAGCGGGACGAGGCTTTGGGAGGCCAAAAATGGCTGCATTCAGTGTAGAAGACACACCAACATTTCCACCCTCTTTTATGGGGAGGGGGGAAGTGTATCTTATACTCCCAAAAATACGGTACTTTTTTTTTTTTAAATGAAGATTTTAAAGTCTGGCTTCCATGGCTGTTAGAGATCAGCCTGTGTCTTCATCAGAGGTGGGCTTCACATGCTGTAGCAACCAGTCTGCCCAGCCCCGGAAATGTGAGCGCATGTGTGCGACATCAAACAACACGGCAATTCGCTCACGTGCACCATTCATGCATGCATGTGGCGTAAAAAGCACAGTGATATAGAATGGGATTGCGGCAGGGCGGGTGGGTGGTCCCACCCGCAGGTCGCTACTACCGGTTCGCCCGAACTGGTCTGAACCGGCTGAATATTACTTCTGCTCTTCATATTCAGAGGCTGAAGAACGGCCAGACTCCCTCTTGATTTGCTTTACAGGAATTAATTGAAGTTTGAGTAATGGTGGAAGAAGTACTTAAGGAGACCCAGGTGCAGGTTGACTTAGCACAGAGTCTGGGGTACAAGAGGCCCTGAGCCCTCTGATATGCTGCAGATGACAAAGAGAACAGCAAAAAATAATCCAACCTGTCTACTTGGAAGAAGTGTGACTCAGCAAATTAGTTAGGCTGGTTGTCAGAGTTATAAGAAAGCAGCTTGATTGTCTCTTTAGGGCAAGGAACCTTTTAATTCCCTACCTATGACTCTGCTTGTTTGCTGTCATTGCATTATCTGGAACCCTGGACCATAAATGAATTTTTCTTTGATATTTCTGAACATATTTGTTGTGGATTTGTGTCTCTGAACTTTTTTTTTTAACGTTCCGGTGCTTGTTTGCCAATGTAATGGTGTGTGGCAAGGCCCTTGGGAGACTGGGCCACTGCCTGGGGAACAGTCAGATAAAGGACAGCATAGCCCTCAGTTGGATAGCGGGCAGGGCTCGGGCTCTGAAGAGACCCTCCCTAGTTTTTTGGGCTGCATAAAGGTAAAGGTTTCCCTCGCACATATGTGCTAGTCGTTCCCGACTCTAGGAGGTGGTGCTCATCTCCATTTCAAAGCCGAAGAGCCAGTGCTGTCTGAAGACGTCTCTGTGGTCATGTGGCCGGCATGACTCAATGCCAAAGGTGCACGGAACGCTGTTACCTTCCCACCAAAGATGGTCCCTATATTTCTACTTGCATTTTTTTTACGTGCTTTCGAACTGCTAGGTTGGCAGAAGCTGGGACAAGTAATGGGAGCTCACCCCATTATGCGGCACTAGGGATTCAAACTGTTGAACTGCCGACCTTTCGATCGACAAGCTCAGTGTCTTAGCTACTGAGCCACCGTGTCCCTCTTTGGGCTGCATAAGGTGGGGGAAAGTATTATACTTCCAGACTTGCAAGATTCTGTCAATGTAGCTTTTACAACAAAGTAGAATTAGCTCATCTAATTGTGATTCCTATCTGGTTTACCACACGAGGCTGACAGCTGCTCAGGAAACTTTTGAGTTTTCTGTGTACTTTGTGTTTCTTTGATTAAAGATTTACGACTGCAACAAATACCTTGAATTTGTATCGGAAGCTGGCAGCCCTGAAGAATGATATCTTTTCCTTTGAGTTGTTGTAGAAAATAACAGGAGTTCCAGTTTGAAGGACTCAATAAGAAAAAATTAGGGGCATAATATTTCCTACCAGATACCTCTGAAGCAGGATGTGGAGATGACAATGTTTTGCCCATGAGCACACGGCGGCTGCACAATTAATCATCCGTGGTAGATTTTCCCTCATGAAATTGATCACCTTTTTTTTTTTTACTCCATCTAAAGGTGCATTTTCACACGTGATGCATGATAGAAAAACATTACAGAGGCACAGCACAAAACATCGTGGGCTGCCCCCTGATACCACGAGATGAGATCGCTAGGGCTCGCTGACTTAGAAGAGTGAGGAAAATCCTCAGGGATGACTCACACCCTGGTCACCACTTCTTTATCCTCCTACCATCAGGAAGGAGGTATAGAAGCATAGCCAGCCGCACAAACACCCTGAAGAACAGTTTTTATCCGTGGGCTGTCAGACTCCTGAATGAGAAATAACAACATAACTATATAGTACTATGGACTTGCAGGGCTGGTACAATGTGTAACATGTTCACACTGCTGCAATAGGACTGGGTGTTTTGTTAATATGATTTATTGGGTTAGGGCCATGATGGCAAACCTATGGCACGTATGCCCAAAGTGGCACACGAAGCCATGTCGCCTGGCACACACGGCTTTGCCTGTTTGTCTTCCAGGTTTCTGGCACGCATGCGCGCGCGACTATCAGCTGTCCTCCCCATTGTGGCAGTGCTGAAAACTGGTGTGCACATGCGTGCCAGCCAGCTGATTGTTGGGTGTGCATGCGTGTCAGAACCCACAAATTCAGTTTTTCCAGAGCGCGATCCCTTTGTGTGCATGGCAGTGCAAAAAACTGGCCTGCGCATGCACACCGGCCAGCTGATCATCGGGCGCGCACGCATGCTAGAACCTGGAAGTTCAGCTTTTCCGGAGCGCGAACCCTTTGCGCACATGGCAGTTCCAAAAACCAGCCTGTGCATGTGCACCAGTCAGCTGATCATCAGGTGCACATGCGCGCTACAACCTGGAAGTTCGACTTTTCCAGAGTTGGACCCTGGCGAGCGTGCGCACACGTGCACGAGGTTTCCATGTGACCTTTAAGGCACTCGGTGCCAAAAAGGTTTGGCATCACTGAGTTCGGGATTTTCTATCTTCACTGTGAGTTGTATTGTGTTGGTGTGTGTGTGCACTGAGGGAGCTCCACCAATCTCATTGTACATATATTGTGTACAAAAATCTAATGCGCTTGCACAGAGCGCAAGTTTGGCGCGCGTGTGAGCAAAGCGAGCAGGTGCACGGTGATCGTGCGCAAAGTGCATGCACGAAGAGAACCAGTGGTAACACCGGTTGGAACCCACACTGGTCTGCAAAGACCTTCATTTTGCTTGCCGAACATCAGTCAGTGTGGTTCCTGTGTGCGTTGGCGCTAATCCATTCACTGGCCACACGGTGTGAACAAACATGCCTAGACTTCTATAAACTCTGAGAAGGAGTTTGCTGGAACCCCCTCTCTAAGGTTGGCTAACCTGACATTGTGGCAGTCAATTCTGAGAGTCAACATACTTAACCCTTCGTTTCTTTTGCGGTTCTTTTAACGCCATCTTTTCCATGCTTTTAATAGAGCAAAGTGATTCCAGCTTGAGCAACAATGTTTGCAAAGAAAAAAAACTAGAGGAGGGTTGAATCTCCTCCGCAACCCTCGTTTTTCTCGTTGCTTTGCACCCTTTTGACAGACTTGGGCCCAGCATAGGATGTCCTTGGTTTTTTTTTCTCTCTCTCTCTCATTCTTGGGTTCGCACAGCTGTAGCCATGACAGCATCTTAGAAAAATGGGCTACGCTGCCAAAAATCCAGTTTCATAAACTGGAGGCTGCAGCATTTTAGAAAAGAAAGAAAAGGGAAGAGCATTTTCCTACTGAGACGCTTTGAGTTCTTTGATTGCCAAACCATCCTGCAAGAACACGAAGGAGGGCATGTCAAAGGTTGAGGGCTTTTCTGCACGAAGTCTCCAGCTTGACTATTCAGCGGGGATTACAATGCCAGAACAATAACTGAGCCAGGTTGGCGAAGCCAATTCCCCCTAGGTTGCTTGTATCCTGTCTTGATTATTTTTACAAATAACTCAAGGCGGCGAACATATCCAACATATCTCCCTCCCTTCTGTTTTCCCCACAACAACAACAATCCCAGAAGGTGTGCTGGGCTGTGAGAGAGCGAGAGAGGGACTGGCCCCAAGCTCACTCATCTGGGGTTTCATAACTAAGGTGGGACCTGAACTCATCTTTCTGCTTTCTAGCTTGGTGCCTTAACCACTAGACCAGACTGCTTTTAGATCAAACCGGTTCTCCTTCAGATAATGTGCTTCTCCCTGGGTGGTGCTTGTTTCTCTTCATTGTACTGTGCTTGTATTTTTTTTTGAAAATTGTACTTAATTGTATTCTTCTTCTTCTTCTTCTTCTTCTTCTTCTTCTTCTTCTTCTTCTTCTTCTTCTTCTTCTTCTTCTTCTTCTTCTTCTTCTTCTTCTTCTTCTTCTTCTTCTTCTTCTTCTTCTCCTCCTCCTCCTCCTCCTCCTCCTCCTCCTCCTCCTCCTCCTCCTCCTCCTCCTCCTCTCCTCCTCCTCCTCCTTTCCTCCACCTCCTCCTCTCCTTCTCCTTCTCCTTCATCTTCTCCTTTCCTCCTCCTCCTCCTCTCCTCCTTCCCCCTCCCCCCCCCCTCCTCCTCCTTCTTCTATATACGTCATGATCATGTTGGCAACCCTGCTTTTTCTAGTCTCTAGTCCTGTTCCATCTTCCAGGTTTTGGCCATTCCTCTTGTAATGTTTATACGGATTCCTCTCCAGATCTCTTTATCTCTTAGCTTCTCCTTGCTCTTCTGCTTTGATTCCTTTTTTCCCCCCTTCTCCCTCCTCTGCTCTCTTATCTGCTTCTTCTTTGTTCCTGTCCACTGCAGCTTGGGCATATCTTACCCTTTTATAAACTGATCTGTTTCTGCCTTTTTCATACGGTTGATATATCCCCCCCTCCCCCGAGAAATCTGAATGTTTGGGAACATTCTGAGACGTCATAGGGGCTCGATCAGCAGGCGAGATGCAGCTGATAGAAAGGTTGCATCTTGTGTTTAGTTTATTATATTTCAAGATAAAAGGAGTTGGGATTTTTTTTCTTCCAGGACCTGATCCTTGGGATTTAATAGGACTGGGGTGTTTTGAGGTGAAGGAGAGAGGGAAAAAAAGGTCTTATTGCCAATATAGATTCCAAGTTAAAACAGCTGTCACAGCTTCTTAGTCAACACATACCGTTCCTTGCTGGATATTTCTTCATGTCCAACTCGATTTTGATCTAGCCAAGCAATACAGAATGCCTTGCTGTGTGTCCTCTTGGGAACCACTTTCAGAGCCTAATACGCTGTAACTCTGAAGTTGCCTTTCCTAACCGGACAATGGAATTTTGGTAAAGAGTGTAAAAAAAACAAACCACCCAATGTCAGCGCGAAGAATCAGGGCCCTACCTTAAATTGCAGTTTTTAAGATTTATTGCTCAAGCCTGTGCACAAGAATCTGGCCAGCTAAAGTTCAGTACTAAATTGGCGCCAGATAAGAGTCAAGGGAATTCAAAGAGGGGTGGAATTTGGACTGTTTGTGGCAATGTTAATGACTCTAGGCTGATGACACACCTAACTCCACCCCCCCATCTCCACCTGCTTTTCTCCTATACCCAGTTAAATAATGATGGTACCCCCTGATCTTTACAGAAGTATGTTAACTTTGTATTACATGTGTAGAAAGAAGTGATTTCTAGAGCCCGGAATTGAGTTCACACTTCATTCCTGTAGTCTTTGTATAAATTTAAAAGGGTGCCGTTTGTTTTTGTAATTTTGACTGCGGCTCCCAAAGCAAGGTAGGATGCAACTAGAGATGTGATCAGGGGTGGGCTTCAGTGGTGGGTTTCAAATTTTTTTACTACCGGTTCTGTGGGTGTGGCTTGGTGGGCGTGGCGTGGCTTGGTGGGCGTGGTGTGGCTTGGTGGGCATGGCTTGATGGGCGTGACAGGGGAAGGATACTGTAAAATCTCCATTCCCACCCGATCAGCTGGGACTTGGGAGGCAGAGCATAGATGGGGGCGGGGCCAGTCAGAATTTTTACTACCAGTTCTCTGAACTACTCAAAATTTCCGCTACCAGTTCTCCAGAACTGATCAGAACCTGCTGAAACCCACCTCTGGTGGGCTTCAAAAATTTTAGCAAGGGGTTCTCTGCCTGGTTGCTGGGTGGGCATGGCCATGGTGAGCGTGGCCTAGTCGGCCTCCTGCACCATGGCCCTCCTGGGAGGCTCCGGGAGGGCAAAAATGGTCTCCCCAGGCTCCAGAGGCCCTCTGGAGGCCGGAAATGAGCCCGTTTCCGCCCTTCCCAAACTTCTGGTAGGCCCATTTTTCGTCCTCCCCGAGCCTCCACATGTGCCCTGCACTTACCTGCATCCAAAACGGGCCACATGGGGACTCCTGGGAGGGGCGGGGTGGGTGGGGCCAGCCAGGAGTGGGATTTGGGGGTTTTCTGAACTGCACAGAATCTTAGCTACAGGTTCTCCCGAACCCCTGCGAACCCCCAGCAGCCCACCCCTGGGTGTGATCATTGCTAAAAAGCAATGAGAACATGGCACAGGTGGGTCCGTGTTTAGAATAAAGTTGGAAGCCAACTGGAACAGGAAATCTTCCATCAGATTTTCATTGGGTGGGAGGGGAGAGCTTTCCATTAAAATGACCTCCTCCACTTTGATGAAGTGTAACGTATTTCAGTAGGTGTAAGTTATAGAAGCTGTTCTGAAACGACTTCTGTTTATGAAAATTAGCTTTGGCAGATACGATGCACAATCTGTTGTGATCAAGTATTTCCTTTCTTTTGAGATATCTCATTAACTTTTCTGGCTATATGGACCCTCAGTTTATTCGTAACCCCTTGTGCCCATCAAATGCTTAGCAATGCTTTCTGAGTTAAGGTGGGCCATTCCATTGTTCTCCTTTCTCAGGGTTGCACAACTCTTCACCTGTTTGCCTCTTTAAAAGCTCCCCACCCCCCACCTGGCCTTAAAGGTAATAAATATTTTCCTGCAAGAGTTAAGGCAGAAAAGGAGAGAGGTTAAGAAGCCTGATGCAAATATGTCTTAGGCGGCCCTTAAATACAGGCCTGGCATCTTGTTACAAGGAGTCTTTGACTTATGGCCACAGTTGAGCCCAACATTTCCATTGCTAAGCAAGGCAGTTGTTAAGTGAGTTTTGCCCCATTTTACGACCTTTTTGCCACAGTTGCTGAGTGAATCACTGCTGTGGTTAAGTCAATCATGTGGCCGTTTAAGTGAATCTGGTTTCTGCTCCGATTCTGGAAGTTTTTTGGTAAGCCTATACAGTTTTTAGGTAAGCCTATCCCTTCCAACATTCCATTCCATTCCATTCCATTCCATTCCATTCCTCTACTCTACTCTACTCTACTCTACTCTACTCTACTCTACTCTACTCTACTCTACTCTACCCTGCTATTACTCTACTTTGCTATTACTCTACCCTGCTATTACTCTACTTTGCTATTACTCTACTCTGCTATTACTCCACTTTATTCTACTCTGCTATTACTCTACTTTGCTATTACTCTACTCTACTCTATTCTGCTATTACTTTACTCTGCTATTACTCTACCCAGTTATTACTCTACTATGCTATTACTCCACTTTATTCTACTTTGCTATTACTCTACTTTGCTATTACTCTACTCGACTCTGCTATTACTCTACCTTACTATTACTCTACTCTGCTATTACTCTACTCTGCTATTACTCCACTTTATTCTACTCTGCTATTACTCTACTTTGCTATTACTCTACTCTACTTTGCTATTATTCTACCCTGCTATTACTCTACTCTGCTATTACTCCACTTTATTCTACTCTGCTATTACTCTACTCTGCTATTACTCTACTGTACTCTATTCCCCATTGATTTTGCTTATTGCAGGGGTGTCAAACTCTCAACCCATGGGCCAGATGTGTCACGTGGTGGCTTTTCCCCCTCCCGGTTTAGCAAAGGGGAAAAAAAGTCCCGATACATCACGTGACGCCACCGTGATGACGCAAGTTTGACATCCCTGGCTTATTGAAAGCTGGGAAGGTTACAAATGATGATCACCAACATTTCCAAGACCATTTTAACTGTCATAAATACATGCGAATTACCAAGTGCAATAAGTAAAAAGGAGGAGAGGGAATGGCCAAATGAAAGACAGTTGGTGGCTCTGCCCACTTTTGGCTTGGATTCCACCTATTCCTGACCTTGGCCCCACCTACCAATTCACTTTCTAGAAGAATATGGCCATTGACCAAAGGAACAAACGGCTTGTCCCTGTTTCAAATGGGCAAAATTTTCCATAAGAATTGTAGTTTTTCTTCATCCCAGCATGAAGGCCAGAAGCGGGGGAAGAGTGGTATTTATTTCCCATGATTTATCTCCCACTTTAATTGCAGGAGCTAAATACAACCATCAGTGAGACAGATTAGCCTGAGAAATGCAAACCGTAAACTTTGGCACAATTCCCCAAAAATGGTGTAGGAGTTTGGACGCTCCATTTAACTTAGATTAATGGTTCCATTCATTTCAGCTTTGGAGATAGCTGCCAGATATGTCTTTCTTTGGTCAGGGTTGTAATGAATCCCACCCAACTTAAGCATGGGGAACTTGGAGAACCTCCTAGTTCGTGCTCTCCCTCTCCCCCCCCCAATCTTCTAAAATTGCAAGAACACACCAACAAACAACATGTAGCAGAAGAAGAGGCAGAGCCTGGAGATGGAGTCAAGCAAGGAATCAGCCTAGAATCATTACATTCTTACTAACAGTCTAAGTCAAACCCTTCTTGAATTCCATTGACTCTTATCTAGTGCCAATTTAGTGCTCACTACCTTATCCAGTTTGTGCATGCCCACATGTCAGCTCCTCTTCCTAGTTGTGGCCCTGATGAGCGCACGAAGTGCTCCCTTTTTGGCACTCGGTGCCGAAAAGGTTCGCCATCACTGACCTACACAGTGTGGCTGGCTATAATTATTTATTTGGAACAGTTTTATGTCTGCCTTGAGCCAGAAAGCCTCACCAGTGTATGTATTTTGCCAAAGGTCAAACTTACACACTTACCTATGAGAAAAAATAAGGAAGGGGGGGGGGGAGAGGGGAAAAAAAAAACCAAGCGTAGACACTTTTTTCTGTATTATAGCTCTTAAAAATGATCAGCTAGGAAAAAAAGAGCAGATTGTATGATGTGGTTACAACTTGTTGACTGTTGAAGAGGGAAACAGGTGGTGGAATAATGTGATTGCGCCACAGCTTTACATATTGATTTCTATAGCCGCCATTTTGTCAAGTGCCTCTGGTCAGTGTACTATATGAACTATAAGGTAAAGGTTCCCCTCGCACATATGTGCTAGTCGTTCCTGACTCTAGGGGGCGGTGCTCATCTCCGTTTCAAAGCCGAAGAGCCAGCGCTGTCCGAAGACGTCTCCGTGGTCATGTGGCCGGCATGACTAAACACCAAAGGTGCACGGAACGCTGTTACCTTCCCACCAAAGGTGGTCACTATTTTTCTACCTGCATTTTTACATGCTTTAGAACTGCTAGGTTGGCAGAAGCTGGGACACGTAACAGGAGTTCATTCCATTACATGGCACTAGGGATTCGAACCGCTGAACTGCCGACCTTTCTGATCGACAAGTGTCTTAGCCACTGAGCCACAGAATCCCTATCATAAACTATAAAAATGATTAAAATGTTGCAAAGTAAATATATTTGGCACTAAGAAAAACAGCTGCTTTGGAATTTATTACAGCCAGGAAATGAAGCCCTTGACACACTCAAGGACCCAGGCCCGGGTGTACAATCTAGTCTTCATGGGGTTATGAAAGGCCAACATGGTTGGAGATAGTCATTCTGATATCCAAAGAGAGACTATTTCTGAAGGTAGAGACAAACTGCAAAGAAGGCTGGTTCCTGCCAGCCAACATTTCTTGGCTGCAGCATCCAATCTGGGTCAATCACCGTAACCAGAAATTTAGTCTTCTGAGCTTTTGGACTCATTTTCATTTCATTTTATTTATTTGTCAAGCATGTATAAGATTTCAGATATAAGTATAAACATGATTTTGAATACAGGAAATGGATACGAATGAATGGGGGACAGTAGGACAGGGACGGAAGGCACGCTGGTGCGCTTATGCACGCCCCTTAAAAACCTCTTAGGAATGGGGTGAGGTCAACAGTAGACAGTCTAAGGTTAAAGTTTTGGGGGTTTGGGGAAGTAACCACAGAGTCAGGTAGTGCATTCCAGGCATTGACCACTCTGTTGCTGAAGTTGTATTTCCTGCAATCGAGTTTGGAGCGGTTTACCTTAAGTTTGTATCTATTGTGTGCTTGTGTGTTGTTGTGGTGGAAGCTGAAGTAGTCATTGAGAGGTAGGACGTTGTAGCAGATAATTTTGTGTGCTATGCTTAGGTCAGATTGAAGGCAGTGTAGTTCTAAATTGTCTAAGCCCAAAATTTCAAGCCTGGTGGCATAAGGTACTTTATTGCGGGTAGAGGAATGGAGGACTCTTCTCGTGAAATATCTCATGATGGACTTTTCATATTTCATATTTGAAATATTTGAAATATTTGAATTTTTTTTTAATTTGATTTATATGCATGATTTTTTTTAATTTGATTTAATTTGATTTATATGCATGATGAAATATTTCATATTTCATCATGAGAGGTTTCTCATGAAATCTCTCATGATGGACTCCAGCACGAGTCTGAAAGCTTTGAAGACTAAACCTCTGGTCCCGGTGACCGACCCGGATTGGATCCTGCAACATTATCCTGGGACACGTATATTCGCCTTCATTTCTTGGCTGATGGGATCCTCAGCATGCCCGGTCTACCGGCCTGAATTGGATGGATAGAAACGAATGGGAGAAGACGGTCTCAGAAGTAATCCTTAGGGATTACCTGAATCTCATTACCAATGACACGGTCCGAACCCTCTTGCTGTTAACAGGCAGCAAATGACTTGGGGTTCTCCGTGGCTTTCATTGGGTTGTGATGCCCTGAAACAACCACATTGATGGTGACCCATGGCTAAGCTCTGATTAAGCTCCCCTTTATGATTTTTTTTTAATACAATTTTATTGATTTTTTTACACAAGTAAAATATAGTAACAATTCTGTTTGACATCGGATTCGCAGTGTTTATACATATATACATGAGTAAATGTCTGGTGTCATTTATACTATACATTTCTAATTAATTTCTGTACCTTTTATTCCTTCCTTAATTCTATCATTTATCCATTCGTACCATCTTCCCCACACAGTATCATAATCGGAATTTTCATCGTCATTTATCTTGTGTGTTAATTTACTTATCTCTGCACACTCTAATATTTTATTAATTATAAGGTCATCTGGTGGTAGGTCTTTCTTTTTCCAGTATTGAGCGTACGCCAGTCTGGCAGCTGTAGTTATGTGTATTAGGAGGTGGACCTTTTCCTTTCCATACCCTTTCTTTACCATTCCCAGGAGAAATATTTCTGGATTCAAATCGATTTCTTCTTTAAGTATATCTTTCAACCATCTCCGAATTTTGCTCCAGTACCTTTTTGCTTCGGGGCATGTCCACCACATATGAAAGAAGGTGCCATGACCATGGCCACATTTCCAACAATTTGGCTGCGCATTGGGGAACATCTTTGCGAGTCTTGCAGGTGCTAAATGCCACCTATGAAGCATTTTGTAATGATTTTCCTTATACGTGGCTGCTCTAGTTAATTTATAATTTTTATTCCAGGCTTCTTCCCATTCATTAAAGTTCAAACTGTGTCCAATATTTCTCTCCCATGCTCTCAATTTTTTTTTTTTGTCCCAACCGGCTTAGCTATTCCAAATTGCCAACGAACAATGTGTGTAACCATCTCTGTTTTCTTCCATTCCTTTCAGACCGAAAACTACTCGTTTGATTCCAACTATGTGAACAGCCGAGCTCATTTAATAAAAAGGTAGGTGGGGCACTGGGTGCATTTTGGGGGGCATCAACGCCAAATCGCTTAATTCATTCCCATCGGCTTCTTATTTTCTAGGCAAGATCTGCTCACTTGGTTTGGGGATGGGGCGGTAATAGTGGTGGAGGAGACAGGCTTCCTCAAAGTAAATAAGTAAAAATGTACAATCTTCATAAAACCTCACCGTTTTTGGCTTTTAAAGGCTTTTAATGGCAAACTCAACCAAACCCAATCCCAAAACTCACTCTTGAGCAATGCTTCCTTCATACATACCACGTTTCCCCCAAAATAAGACCGGGTATTATATTAATTTTTGCTCCAAAAGATGCATTAGGGCTTATTTTCTGGTTAGGTCTTATTTTGGGGGGAAATACAGTACTAAATGCATCCATCTGGCTGACAATCTTAACTGGGGCTTATTTTGGGGATAGGGCTTATATTACGAGCATCCTGAAAAATCATGCTAGGACTTATTTTCTGGTTGGGTCTTATTTTCGGGGAAACAGGGTGGGCGTGATGTAGAGTCAGGCAAAATTCAATTATCCTGACAAACTTAAAAATTTTGTAAAGTTTATTTCTCTGCACGAAACGTAAAAGGAGGGTGCTGGAGCTGGAGTACCCTCTCTGCTTTGGAGGAAGAGAGAAGGGAAACGAGGAACTCCTAACGGATTGATCCTGCACCTATTTTTTTTTTTTAAGAACTGTTTGAATGGCCAGGAAAAATAATATTTGTATACTATGATGTGTCTCCATCTACTATTCCTCTTTAACTCAACGATTGCCTCCTCTTTCAAAGGATTTGTTTATTGCCCAGTTTCTTTCGAGCATAAACAAGAAAATGAATGTGGTCCCTTGGGGATGTGTTGATAATAATCATCATTACTAACATCTCACTAGTCATTATCTCGAGCGTTGGAACGAGAGCTCATTCGGATTCTTTCCTTCTTGTATCCATCCAATACCTCCACTTTCAAGATCCTTAAATAAAAGTTCTGAAATAGGATTTATTTGCCAGGGACTTGGAATCTGCTTCTTCAGCGACCAACCTCACCAGGTCTTCAAAGGGATGAACATCTTTTGACCCTACAGGAGCTTCTGCTTTTATCTGCCTTAGCATTGTGGCTGGGAATGATGTGGTTTAGACCAGTGGTCACCAACTGGTGGTCCGTGGACCACTGGTGGTCCGTGAGAAAATTTTGATGGTCCACAGAAAAATTACTTGCATTTTTTACTCTTTCTCGTGGTAGCTGCTTAGCTTCAATAACTGCTTCCTGTTGGGGCCTTAAGGAGCCCGGGCGGGGAGGCAAGGAGTGGCTGGGAGGGGAGGGGCGAGTAGAGGCCAGAGAGGCACCCCTTGATCTGAGTGACATCGAGTTGGCCATGCCCACCCAGTCACATGCCCACCTAGCCACGCCCACCCAGCCGGTCATTAGGCAGATTATATTAGTGGTCCGTGGGATTTAAAATTATGAATTTAGTGGTCCCTGAGGTCCAAAAGGTTGAGGACCCCTGGTTTAGACCCAAAGGTGCTTTTTCAGGAGGTAACTGGATTTTCTTGTTTTTTTCTTTGAAGATGTTTCACTTCTCATCCAAAGAAGCTTCCTCAGCTCTGACTGGATGATGGGGAATGGAAGGATTTATATTCCTTGCAGACAGCTGGTTATTTGCATCCTTTTAGAGGGTCCTTGAAGCACTTGGAGGTTTTATCTGAGTAGTGCTCCTGGTTCTTGTAATCTGCAATTTTTTCCCCCTCTGGAAATCCATTCCTACTCCCACACCATTCCAAGGATGTTCATTCCAAATTGTGTAGCTAAAAGTCTGTAGAGATTCTCAGTCATCCAGGTTATGGTTGTCCCAAAGGTCCCAAAAATGTAGTTTAGAGTCCAGCATGAGGATGGCCACGGAATTCTGAATGTCTTAGTCTAAAATTGGTGGCGGTGTAAAGGGGTTTTAGGTGTGTGTTTGTTTGCTTCAGCAGACCAATACTAAGTTGTTACATCTGAAAGAGATAATCATCTTCTTCTATCTGCTTGATGGGATGAGCAAAGATTCTTTTGCGGAACCAAGCAAATTAATGGTCCATGTGTGCAAAGAGCACAGAGAGTGTAAGAAGCTTGCTCTCTGCTTGAAGTTTTCTCCCTCCTTGACTTTTTAATGCCTTCTAAGCTTGGATTTCTTTTAAACACATCACATTTTACTTAATTCTAATCTGGCTTTCTGGGCTGAATCATAATCATTCCATCAACCGATACATTTTTTGAGGTGACACCCTGCTGCTTACTTCAATTCCAGGCTGGAGGTAGGAAATGGATTTCTTTCTGAGACCCCCCGAGGCACTTCCTGGATCGCTTTCATCATTTCTTTTATTTCATCTCATCTTTCTTTGACCAAAATTCAGTTTGCCAAATCTGGATTTTGCTTTTTTGGGCTCTCCTTAAATGTGCTTGCAGTAACAACCCACTGAGGTCGGTGACTTTGAGAGAGAGTGAGAAGAGAGAAGGAACGGTCAAAATTGTCCAAGTGTCAACGTAAATCTTACTAGTTTTTATCTCTGAAACAGCAGAAGACTTCTCGCTGTTTTCCGGTTACAACATACTTTGGAATTTTTCTCAATTTAATCTCGGTTGTCACAGGAAATCTTCCGTTTAATTCACACAGTAGGGTGGCTGCTCTAACCCATATGCCCGTACACGAAAAGGGAATAAGCATAGGTTTGCTGCGATTTTAAATTTGCATGGTTGAATTACGCACTGTTTATATTCTTGTCCCATCTGGCAAAAATGCGTTAGATTATAAACTCCCGTAGATTCTTGAGTTAGGGCAGGCGGCTGAAGTGTACGAGATTTGTCAGAATTTGAGCAATCAGGCAATGTTTTAGTGCATCTTGTTCTTATAGTTGTTGTTGGGGTTCAGACTTAATCTTTATTTTTAGGAAGTAGAAACCTGAGTGCAGGAGAGGTGAAATGGAGATTTAGATAATTAGGAACGTTGCTTGTAGTTTCCAAGCATCGTGACTTGGAACTTCCTGATCATTGATTCCTTTTAACAACATCTTCTATTCTGACAAACGGCACCCTCTCTTCTCTGCCCCATCTTAGTAATTACAGGTAGTTTTTGATTTATGGCCGGTTGCTTAGCAATCATTTGAAGTTATGATGGACACTGAAAATGAGACTTACGACCCGAATTCAAGGTTCTAATGTCTACCCTTCCACCTGTAGTCAGGTAAAATCAGGCATGGGGCGACCCATTTTATAACTGCCAAGACTTACAACTGAAAGTTTGGGCTCAATTACCATCATAAATTGAGGACTACCTGTATTTAGAGGGGAAACTTGCTGGTCTATCAGAAGGATTGCATTCGAGAACTAAAGGGACACAGGTCAAGCTTCAAGTTCAAGTTCCATTTTCAAATTGTTCCATGGAAGGGAACAATTGGTGGAAGCAACGGGTAAGATTTGTGGGGTCGTTGGTGCCCTCTAAGCCTGGATATTTTCTTGCAGACATTTCACACTAGCTTTGATGTTACCCAGGTGGATAATAAAACATCGGCAAGATAACAACCAAGCTCAGCGAGCACCAAGGACAGTTCAACTCCGAGCTACAAATATTCCCTTCTGTTGGTAACAGTTAATGTAACTGTTCAACCTCTGAACAACATTTTAATGCAAGAATTAGAGCTACAGTGTAGAATCTTGAAGGGACACGGTGGCTCAGTGGCTAAGATGCTGAGCTTGTCGATCGAAAGGTCGACAGTTCAGCGGTTCGAATCCCTAGTGCCATGTAACGGGGTGAGCTCCCGTTACTTGTCCCAGCTTCTGCCAATCTAGCAGTTCGAAAGCAGGTAAAAAATGCAAGTAGAAAAATAGGGACCCCCTTTGGTGGGAAGGTAACAGCGTTCTGTGCGCCTTTGGCATTTAGTCATGCTGGCCACATGACTACAGAGACGTCTTTAGACAGCGCTGGCTCTTTGGCTTTGAAACGGAGATGAGCACCACCCCCTAGAGTCGGGAATGACTAGCACATATGTGCAAGGGGAACCTTACCTTTATCTTATAGAAACTTGAAAACTGCATCAAGGATCTCCACACCCCATTTATTAACAAGTTCATTAAAGTGGAGTCTCATTAAGTTTTTTTGACTCTTTATTTCCCAGAATATTTTTGCAATCCCCTGATATTTTCCAAGCCTTTTTCTGTGGTCATGTGGATGGCATGACTAAACACCAAAGGCGCACGGAACACTGTTACCTTCCCACCAAAGGTGGTCCCTATTTTTCTGCTTGCATTTTTACATGGTTTCGAACTGCTAGGTTGGCAGAAGCTGGGACAAGTCACGGGAGCTCACCCCGTTACGCGGCACTAGGGATTCGAACCGCTGAATTGCCGACCTTTCTGATCGACAAGCTCAGTGTCTTACCCACTGAGCCACCGAGTCCCTGAACTCGATTAATTGGCGGTGATTTTGAAATCTATCAAAATCGTTTTTCGTAATCAATTTGTTAGAAGTGATGAATTGGTTCAAACACGGCAGTCTTAATTAGCATTGCAGTAACTACTTTTCCTTCTTTTCCCCCAGCTCTCTCCTATTAGGTTGCGTCGGTCATCTGGGAGGAATTATTGTTAATGGGTTGGTGGAATTCATTCTGCTCTTTCGGAAGATCTGATTATCCTCCTGCCTAAAAAAAAAATCCCATGCGTTTAAGAGTATGACGGTTGTAAGCAGGAGATGAGAAGTAGCGTCCATTCCGAAGGAATAGGATAGTTCATCATATTTAACCATGGTGGTAATTGCTAGTAGGGGAAAATCGCCTCGTGTGTTGCCTTGTTTCTTGTATTCCAATAAAGATTTCTTCCAGGGAGCGAAACTACTCATGGTTTTCTCCTCCGGAGCCATCCTGACGGGAAATGGACAGTGAAAATGTTGTAGGCTCAGAGCTGAGGGTGGTAGGGAAGTCTTTAAGCGGAGAAAAAACTGAGTATACTTTGAGAAAAATGAGCTTGGAGTGCAAAGAATTGATTTCCCTCCTTTTGGGAGTCTTCTGCTGCTAGAAGACATATGTGAACTGAACAAACCAGACTTTATTACAGTCATTGACTGAAAACAAATGTATTGCCCAGATCTGCAAAAGTTGAAGTAAGGTATATTCCCTGTTGGAACTCAATTCTCCAAGGGTAGTTAAGTTTAAGAACAAGGAAAGAAAAAAAAATCAAAAGTTCAAGAACAAAGCATCCAGAAATGGAAAAGATACCAGGGAACTGGAAGTCAAGCTAAAGGCAGGAAGCAAACAGTTGTACATCTTGTTCTAGCACTGTCCAACAGACCATCTGAATGTTGATGTATTGCTTCATTGAGTATGTGATACCCAATGTTTCCTTGGGAACAATTATTTCGACACTGAATGCCTCTTAACTCAGACTTTCCAATGATACTGATAAGAATTCAGGAATGCCTATTGCCACAACTGTTTCATGGCCCCAGAGAAGATCACAGAGCCTGCATGGGGCTTGCAGAGAAGAGTTACTAAAATCCGAGAATGCTAGGAGCAGTTGCTGATGATTACCATAGAAACCTGGCGGTCTGTCACATTACAACTCTTTTCCACGAGGATCACACCAAAAGATATTTTGTGGTTTTCCACAGGGGTGAAATCCAGCAGGTTCTGACAGGTTCTGGAGAACCGGTTGCGGAAATTTTGAGTAATTTGGAGAACAGGCAAATACCACCTCTGGCTGGCCCCAGAGTGAGGAGGGAATGGGGATTTTGCAGGATCCTTCCCCTGGAGTGGGGTGGGAATGGAGATTTTGCAGGATCCTTCTCCTGCCACACCTGTTTAGGTTGATATAGGGGGCAGATATAAGAGCTTCTAGATCTCTTCCGTGGAATAATTAAACGGAATTTAGGGTTTATTTTTTCATGCAAGAGCAACATCAAAAGAGGGTGTGGTTTATCCTTGGCATGCTGCTAAAGGATGTTAGTTGATAACAGTTGGGGGAGAGCATCGAATTAAAGGCCCTGAAGGAGTTGGTTAACAAAATGACATAGATTCTTTTAGGTCAGGGATGTCAAATTTGATTTCATTGAGGGCCGCATCAGGGTTGTGCTTGACCTTGGGGGGCCGAGGCAGGCGTGGCCAACTCGACATCACTCGTGTCGGGGGCACCTGTGGCGGCCTGAGCGCTCTGCCAGCGAAAACAGGCTCCCAAGCTCAGTTTTCAGCTAGCGCAGCCTTCTGCAACCCTCTGCCAGCGCAAACGGAGCACGTGGCCCTCCCGAGCTCCGTTTTTGCTGGCAGAAGGACTGTGGGCCGTTTCCAGGGTGGCCCCATGTGCCAGATCTAAGTACTCCATGGGCCAGATCCGGGCCTTGAGTTTGACACCTCCTGTTCTAGGTTCTTTCATAAGTTTTAGGGTCTAGGATTTCTAGTCTTTGAACTGCCAGGGAACAGAACCAGAGTGGACCTCACGTGATGCTCTGGAGAACCGATACCTATGCCGTACAGGCAATGGTGGGATTCAAATAATTTAACAACCGGTTCTCTGCCCTAATGATTCCTTCCAACAACCAGTTCACCAAACTGCTCAGAAAGTTAACAGCCGGTTCTCCCGAAGTGATGCGGACTGGCTGAATCCCACCACTGCGTGCAGGATGGATCAGTGTGCCTGTGGAATGACAAGTCTCCGTTCAGTCTCTTAAGTACCTTTTCCTTAGATATTAAGGGATAAAACCAAGAGAAAGAGAAAGGGTAAGGATGTCAGCAAAGGGGGATTGCCGAGGTATTATTCTAATGAGTGTCACAAAAATGATGTAGTCTGAAATGTCAGCTATTAATCCTCGGGTGTGTTTTTAATCCAGCAAAAAAAAAAAACCTCACACACATGCCCCACTCTTTCTGGAGAGGAGTGATTGCTGCCTTAACGTTGCGGTATGGAATCTTAAAACTTTTTTACTCCTTAATCTGTTTAGTCTTTTCTGAATTGATTTCTTACCAGCTTTCTGTAGCGTAGGCATGCTGGATAAATCTTAGACTTAAAGGGATTTGGCAAAGATGTCTTTACTTTAAAAGGTCACGTTTGAAGATGTTCCAGGCTTGGCACATGTGCTGTGTCTGGATCTGCAGAAGCTTCTTCTCTTCTCTTCTCTTCTCTTCTCTTCTCTTCTCTTCTCTTCTCTTCTCTTCTCTTCTCTTCTCTTCTCTTCTCTTCTCTTCTCTTCTCTTCCCCTCCCCTCCCCTCCCCTCCCCTCCTCTCCTCTCCTGTCTCTTCCCTTCCCTTCCCTCTTCTCTTCTCCCCTCTTCTCTCTCCCCTCCCCTCTCTTCCCTCTTCTCTCCTCCCCTCCCCTCCTCTTCTCTCTACCCTTTCCTTTCCTTTCCTTTCCTTTCCTTTCCTTTCCTTTCCTTTCCTTTCCTTTCCTTTCCTTTCCTTTCCTTCCCTTCCCTTCCCTTCCCTTCCCTTCCCTTCCCTTCCCTTCCCTTCCCTTCCCTTCCCTTCCCTTCCCTTCCCTTCCCTTCCCTTCTTTCAGTTTCGGCTCCAGCAAGACAGCCTATCCTGATGGTTTAGATGGAGATTTTGACTTGGGCTTTGCAGTAGGTTGTCTATCTGAAATCTTGCCTTTCAAGTCTGACTCCTTTCCAAGGTTCAGCTGCCACCATGGCCAATCAGACTCTTCCCCAGGTGCATTGCAAGCACATAATTTCTGGCTGATTAGCTGCCGCCTTATTGGAAGAAGAGTTCTCTAATTAGCAACCCTGATGGCAGCTAATTGGAACTGTAAGGTTAGCAAGCCATTTCCTCTCAGTCACATGACCCGTAAGAGATTTGACTTTGATCTAACTTGGAGAACTGTGATAAGCACCTTAGAATTCTTCTTCTTCTTCTTCTTTTTTTTTTTTGCTGCCTGATGACGTGCAGTTGTGGTGCTGATGGCTGGGTTCACACAAGACAAAAGGGGAAGTCCTGTTTTGAGTTGAACTCAAGGCTTGATGACTTCACGGAGACCCCCATGTGGTTTTCCTGGTTAACAATAGAAATAGTTTGCTATGGTTTTCTTATGGGATGAGTTTTTTTAAATTTCATAAAAAGGTACTTAAGGGGTGAAGGTAAAGGTTCCCCTTGCACATATGTGCTAGTCGTTCCCGACTCTAGGGGGCAATGATCATCTCCATTTCAAAGCCGAAGAGCCAGCACTATCTGAAGACGTCTCCGTGGTCATGTGGCCAGCATGACTCAACGCCAAAGGCTCACAGAACACTGTTACCTTCCCACCAAAGGTTGTCCCTATTTTTTGACTTGCATTTTTTACGTGCTTTCGAAGTGCTAGGTTGGCAGAAGCTGGGACAAATAACAGGAGCTCACCCTGTTACGCGGCACTAGGGATTTGAACCGCTGAACTATCGACCCTTTGATCGACAAGCTCAGGGTCTTATAGAGCCGCCTGCAACTCTTTAAAGTAGCTACACCTTTTTCCAGGATCAAGCATTTGCACTAATACTAAACTGCTTAGGGCTGAGCAACTCCCTAATTGGCCTGGACATAATGTTTAGCACAGAAGTCCTCTTAAGCGCTGAAATTATTGTTGTTGCTATTATCAGATGATTATAAATTTTTTAAAAAAATTAAGGAATAACATCATATAAAGAACAAGCAAAAAGAATAATGTTTTTGAATTCAGATTCCAGTTAGGAACCTAGAAATTATTCTTGTTACTTTATTATTTGTTTGCAGCTCATAGTACTTTGGTAGGTGGGTATCCCTATAAATATATTAAAGAATGAATGAATGAATGAACAATATAATCTGAGCAAAAATTTGAACCAGCTGAATTTGAGCTGAATTTAAACCAAATGTGTCAATGAGTAAATTCTCAGGCCTCTATAGTAGTTTGAAAACTATAGCTAGCTTGGAAAATGATGTCTTTCTTGTCACTGGCATCTTGGAAAATCTGTGTATTCTTAATAATTGCATTCGTTTGGTGGGCCTTCCACTCAGCTGCTTTGTCTTCTTAGGTATTTACTATTTCCTGATGTAGTGGAATCTCCAGATAGACTGGAGGAAGGTGTTAAGAGAGGCTAAAGCTTAGAGTCTTTGCATTGCAGAAAGAGGTACAGGCAGGACATCCCCTAGGATCCTTGAAATTTTATCTAACCATTTCCAAGGGAATGCAGTCAATCTGGCGACATTCTTGTAATTTAGATGACTGACAATAAACCTTCTGCTTGATATTATTCATGAGTGATTCTGGTTATTTGTGCCTGAGACCTAATCTCAGAATTCTATACATAACTAAACCTCATTTATTGTATTTATTCTACATCAGTGATACTCATAGGGGCCTTCTGTTTGGGTGAATTGAATGAACATAGGCTTCTCTTTGTGTAAAACAGAACAGAATAGAATTCTTTATTGGCCAATGATTGGACACACAAGGAATTTGTCTTTGGTGTATATGCTCTCAGTGTACATAAGGAGAATAAAATACATTTATTAAGAATAAAAAGATACAATACTTAGTCAAGGTTACTAATAAGGTATCAAATCGTACTAGGATACAAATAAAAACAATATAATTGAAAGATACAAGCAACATGGTTATAGTCATAAGTGGGAAGAGACAGATGCTAGTAAGGAAGAGAAGAATAATAGTAATACAGCCTTAGTAAATTATTTGACAGTGTTGTGGGAATTAGTTGTTAAACAGAGTGATGGCATTCGGGAAAAAACTGTCCTTGTGTCTAGTTGTTTTGGTGTGCAGTGCCCTATAGTGTCATTTTGAGGGTAGAAGTTGAAACAATTTATGTCCAGGATGCGAGGGGTCTGTATATATTTTCACAGCTCTCTTTTTGACTCGTGCAGTATACAGGTCCTCAATGGAAGGCAGGATGGTAGCCATTGTTTTTTTCTGCAGTTTTAATCATCCCTTGAAGTCTGTATTTGTCTTGTTTGGTTGCATAGCCAAACCAGACAGTTATGGAGGTGCAGAAGGCAGACTCAATAATTCCTCTGTAGAACTGAATCAGCAGCTCTTTGGGCAGTTTGAGCTTCCTGAGTTGGCGCAGAAAGAACATTCTTTGTTGAGCTTCTTTTGATGATGTTTTTGATGTTAGGTGTCCATTTTAAGTCTTGAGATATGATAGAACCTAGAAACTTGAAGGACTCTATTGTTGATACTGTGTTGTCTAGTATTGTAAGAGGTGGTAGTATGGGAGGGTTTCTTCTAAAATCCACCACCATTTCTACGGTTTTGAGTGTATTTAGTTCAAGATTGTTCTGGTTGCCTCACAAGGCTAATTGTTCAACCTGTAGCATGGACAATGTCAATAGGATGGCTTGTTATTGTGCTCGATCTCTTCTAATTGCTTCCCACTTTCTGGGAAAGGTCTCCTGGTGCTTTTGCACCTTCCCTCCAATATATCTGCGATGTTTCTTTGGTTCTTCTCAGTCTAAACACTCTTCTTGTCCTCACTCTGTTCCATAAGCAGGTATACTTTCAGGTTAATCTTTTTTTTTTTCTTTCTTAAAAATCTTCTGGGTCTGTCTCCAGTTCCAGCTGCTACACTGTACACTATAGGAGAAGATCAGTGAGCAGAGTGTAGCTGTTCTGGAAATGGTCTCTTGTGACAGCCTGTTTCTCCCAGGGGGAAGCTCGAAGTGTTGCAAAACCTGCCCCAGGCTTTGGATCCCCTCCGGGTAGAAATTGGGGAGGAACGGTGTGATTGCAGTTTCTCCGATTTGGCTCTGCAGAGCAAAAAAAAAGATAACTCCCGTTTCTTCCACCCAGCAGCTCGACGTTCAAAGATTTGGAGGGGAACAGCTTGAAGGACAGCGGGCACGAAGAGAGTGACCAGACGGACAGTGAACATGATGCTCAGCGGGGCCTCTACTGTGACACAGCTATTAATGATGTTTTGAATACCAGTGTCACCTCCATGGGGTCTCAGGTGCCCGAACAAGGTAGGTTGCCTTCATTTTGCAAATGCTGAGCATGGTATGGTAGAACCTGCTTAGTCCAAAAAAAACAAAAAACAAAAACCACATGATCCGGTTGGTGAGTTATTAGATTAGATTAGAATTCTTTATTGGCCAAGTGTGATTGGACACACAAGGAATCTGTCTTTGGTGCATATGCTCTCAGTGTACATAAAAAGACAAGATGCATTCGTCAAGAATCATAAGGTACAACACTTATAGTCATAGGGTACAAATAAGCAATCAAATCATACTAGGAAACAATCAATATAAATCGTAAGGATGCAAGTAACAAAGTTACAGTCATGCAGTCATAAGTGGAAGGAGATGGGTGATAGGAACGATGAGAAGATTAATAGTAATAGTAATGCAGATTTAGTGAATAGTTTGACAGTGTTGAGGGAATTATTTGTTTAGCAGAGTGATGGTGTTTGGGAAAAAAACTGTCCTTGGGTCTAGTTGTTCTGGTGTGCAGTGCTCTATAGAGTCGTTTTGAGGGTAGGAGTTGAAACAGTTTATGTCCAGGATGCGAGGGGTCTGTAAATATTTTTACAGCCCTTTTTTTGCCTTATGCAGTATACAGGTCCTCAATAGAAGACAGGTTGGGAGCAATTGTTTTTTCTGCAGTTCTTATTATCCTCTGAAGTCTGTGTCTGTCTTGTTGGGTTGCAGAGCCAAACCAGACAGTCATAGAGATGCAGATGACAGACTCAATAATTCCTCTGTAGAACTATTACATCATGTTCCATCTGATGCTGCTGTCTTAGAACGTTGATGAACATCCCAACAGCTTGAGAAGGAAGAACTAGCAATGAACGTTAACAAAAGTAGCAACATCCATGGGGAAGGAAGGGGAAGGGTATATGAGAACAATTCATTTCAGGTCACTATAGTAAACAAGGATGTCAAGAGAGGGCAGATGGTGGCCTAAGGAGATTTTGGAAGCTGTCCTAGAAAACGAGACGATGAGCTGGCCAAAACTGAAAAGCTAACAGGGTTCAGGGAAGGAATGGCTCTTTGAATGTTACCTTTAAAGTCACCTGCCCTGCGTTTAAGCTTCGAATTCCAGTCTAATGTTTCTGACCCGTCTTTCAAGATCAGTGCGGCGAAAACATAAAACTGTGCACTATCATTTATGCCTCAGAAAGCTTCTAAAGGGAACCTTTTCCCCACAGGATTTTATGGGAGGTATTGAAATCGCCTTTCTTTTTATTGTGTTTTTTATTCACAATTAAAAAAAAGAAAAAGAAAAAGAAATTGGTACTTTATAACGAACGTGATAGTGGTTTGCATAGTGACTCCGACTTTGTAAAAACATTGATTACTACAGAGAGAAGATTAGATGCCTCCTGCCCGTGTATCTTGACAGTGCAGAAAATGTTGCAGGTTGTAACTGTGATGCTAGGGTCATATTCTGATAAGAGCTCCTTCTTACCTGGATGGTATTTCTCCAATGCATGCACATTCCGGTTTGGGCACTCAGTACCAAAAAGGTTTGCCATTACTGTCTTAGAAGGCCTAATGTTTCCCCAAGTGGCTTGGCTCAGAATGAAGTCCCTCAAACATTTTGGGTGAGCAGCACCAGTTTCATACTGCTAGCATTCATTTAAAAAAAGGAGGGCTTCCACAAAATGGCGGCCTTGTTGCTCCTTACTCAGACACGAGATCATGAAAGCCATGGATGGGTGTGATGCTTGATCCATGATGTTGCTCCAACCGGCTGTAATTTATTTTTTTTTCTGCCTTGGAATTGAAGTCCTAGATGGCCAATTTTCACCTGTCGTACTGCTATTCCCCCTTTGCCATTCAAGGTCATTTGAAAACTTGTTTTTTTCCCCCATGGCTAGATCTCAGGGCACCCAGTTCTGTAAAGGTGGCAAAGTGTATGTAAACATACAGTACATTTAGAGATAAATATACCCAGGTTTTTCAGGCATTGTTGTTGTTAGTTGCGAAGTCGTGTGTGACCCATTGTGACCCCATGGACAACGTTCCTCCAGGCTTTCCTGTCCTCTACCATCCTCTGGAGTCCATTTAAGGTCATGCTGACTGCTTCATTGACTCCATCCAGCCACCTCATTCTCTGCCATCCCCTTCTTCTTTTGCCCTCAGTCTTTCCCAGTATTAGGCTCTTCTCCAGGGAGTCCTTCCTTCTCATTAGGCGGCCAAAGTATTTGAGTTTCCTCTTCAGGATCTGGCCTTCAAAAGAGCAGTCAGGGTTGATCTCCTCTAGGACCGATCAGTTGGATCGCCTTGCAGTTCAAGGGATTTGCAGGAGTCTTCTCCAGCATCATAGTTCAAAGGCCTCAATTCTTTGGCGCTCAGCCTTCCTTATGGTTCAACTTTCACAGCCATACATTGCAACTGGGAATACCATTTTCAGGCATACTTATACATTGAAATACGTGTGTCACACATGCAAAGGGCAGGACACGTGGGCCAGTAAATACGACTTGCAGTGTTTAAATGTTTGCTGTGTTTTCAGCTAGATTCTAGCTGAAAAAAAAATGGGGAAAGTGATCTCTTTATTGATGAGGTTATCTCTTTATTTAGGAGGTTTAACTCTGCCTAAAGCTTTCCAGACTGGTCTATTACACAGGTAGAGTTGTGAATTGGCTGAGACAATCTACTAATTGAGTTACCACAGCGAGAGTCAAAATGGGGCTAATGAGAAGGAAGAGAGACATTGGTGTGTTCAGGGAAAATTGTCAGCATCTCAAAACACCCTCGTGGAAGGAAACCGCAGCAGGCGAAAGAATACGAGGTTTCTCCGTGAAGAGAAAAACTGATTGGGGAAATGGGAGAAAAAGCAAAAAGCTGGATGAAATATTTCAACTGTTCCTTGCTTTCTTTTATGGCACATTCTCCTACGTAAAACGTTTATTTGTTGACTGTAAAAGTTTTACTGCCCATTTCCCGGAGGAAGCAATGGACAAAATTAGCAATGTTTAAAGCAATCAAAAGAAAATAAACTGTAATTGGAAGTGTTAGTAAGAACAGCAGTAAGGGTCTGACAGATAAAACATCTTGAGGCTGTTAAAAGTTTTTTTTGCCAAATGTCTGTTTAAAGAGCCTTGTTTCTGCATGCTGCCTAAGACCGTATAATGTTAGAGTCAATCTGTTGGCCGAGATGTTTAAGGTGGATACAAACACAGTTCTGAAAGAGAAATGCTGAAATGCTGCAGGTTTTAGGGTTTTTTTCTTGGACAGTAATGGCATTTTAGATTTTCTTTTTTCTAAAGGAAAACAAACAAACAAATGATACCAGTGTCAGCTTGTAATCTGAAATCTGAAATATCTCCCCCCCCATCTCTCCCTCCATTCATCCATCTATCTTCTCTCTCTCTCTCTTTCTCTCTCTATCCATCTATATCTATCTATCCATCCACCCATCTCCTATCTATCTATCTATCTATCTATCTATCTATCTATCTATCTATCTATCATCTATCTATCTATCTATCTATCTTATCTATCCATCCATCCATCCATCCACCCACCCTCCCTCTCTCTCTCTCCATCTATCTTCTATCTATCTATCTATCTATCTATCTATCTATCTATCTATCTATCTATCTATCTATCATCTTATCTATCTATCCATCCATCCATCCACCCACCCACCCTCCCTCTCTCTCTCCATCTATCTCCTCTCTCTCTCTCTCTCTCCCTCCCTCCCTCCCTATCCATCCATCTCCTATCCATCCATCCATCCATCCATCCCACCCACCCGTCTGTCTGTCTGTCTGTCTATCTATCTATCTATCTATCTATCTATCTATCTATCTATCTATCTATCTATCTTTCTATCTATTTCCATCTATATCTATCTATCCATCCACCGATCTCCTATCTATATCTATCTATCTATCTATCTATCTATCTATCTATCTATCTATCTATCTATCTATCTTATCTATCCATCCACCCACCCTCCCTCTCTCTCTCTCTCTCCATCTATCTCCTATCTATCTATCTATCTATCTATCTATCTATCTATCTATCTATCTTTCTATCTATTTCCATCTATATCTATCTATCCATCCACCGATCTCCTATCTATCTATCTATCTATCTATCTATCTATCTATCTATCTATCTATCTATCTATCCATCTACGTACCTACCTATCCATCCATCCATCACACCCATCTATCACTCTATCACTTTCTATCACTCTATCACTCTATCTATCTATCTATCTATCTATCTACCTACCTACCTACCTACCTACCTACCTACCTACCTACCTACCTATCTATCTATCTATATTTTACTTATCCCGGATTCAAAGCTGATTCCAGGAGTTTACATTTTGTGGGCCTGAGTGTGAGATGGAGATATTCTACCTCCTCCTTACTCTAGGAATTTAGCAAATGTGAATGTATAGAGGAAGCTTGAGAAAAAAAAATTCCACAAATAATTTCAAAATGTGAGGCATTTCCTAAAAGTCTGAAAAGCAATTTGCCGGAAGTTAAGAGGGTTTCCCTTCAGCCCAGATTGCAAATTCTTTTCACTTTCATAATAATATTTCAACCTTAAATAAAACTCGTGCTGTTCTATCAAAAGGAAAACAACAATGTTTGTGTCAGAGAGATGTCTTAAGATCGGCTTCTACATTTTTCCTTCAAGTGCCCTCCAAGCAAGATTTTTTAAAAAGCCTCCAGGTCTTTGTATGTATTAATCATTCATCCTTGTGAAGAACAGCCTTAACAAGTGTGTGAGAGGACTTTTCTTCTCTCCCTTTCTCTCTCTAAATACCTGTGAGGAGACCATTATCTCTCTCTCATTTTTCTGCAAAGAGATGCATAAAGAGCTCTCATCAGTGGTGGTATTCAGCTGGTTTGGGCCAATTCAGGTGAACCGGTGGTTAAATTGCTGACTGGCCCCTCCCCTCCCCGTCCTGCACCTTCCAGGAATTCCCATGCACCCCATTTTGGCTCCCAGGTAAGTGCAGGGAGGCCTACTAGGGCCAAAACAGGGCATGGGGGGGGTACGGTGTGCCCCCCCCGCAGCCCGTTTTCACTCCCAGCAGGCTTCAGGGAGGCCTCCTAGGCCCAAAACGGGGCATGGGGGAGCGGCGCGACCCCCTGTGCCTGTGTTTGCTCCCTGGGGGGTGCAGGAGGTCGACTGCTGCCTGTCACACCCCCTGGCCATGCCCAACATGCCCACACCCACCCAGCTGGTCATTAAGACAGAGAACCGGTTGTTAAATTATCTGCGATGGTTTCGAACCATGAGTTGGTGGTTTTGCCCTTGAAACCACTTGAAATGGGGCGTTTTCACTTTTGTGCGCCACCAAATGGGAGAAATAAGGCAGTTCCAGGTTCATTTAAAGAAAGGGATTGAATAATCTTTTGCCATTGTATTAAGATGTCCCAGTTAGAGACTGACACTGAAGATAAAGGGAAAAGAAGACACAGACTATTTTCAAACATGGGACTTGTTTTACCAATGGTTAGACAACAGAGGTAGAAACTAGGAAGTGGAAAAATAATATTATGTAAGCAAATTAACCCAGACAACGTGCTCACAAAGCACTTAATAATAATAATAATAATAAGAACCTTTATTGTCACTGCACAACATATGTACAATGAGATTGGTGGAGCTCCCTCAGTGCACCCCCCCCCAACACAATACAACTCACAGTGAAGACAGAAAATCCCTAACCCAATAAATCCTATTAACCAACACGCAGTCCTATTGCACCAGTGTGAATAGATAGATAGATAGATAGATAGATAGATAGATAGATAGATGTTGATAGATAGATGATGGATGGATGGATGGATGTTGATAGATGACAGATGATAGATAGGTAGGTAGGTAGGTAGATGTTTAGATAGATAGATATAGATAGATAGATAGACACTGATAAATAGATGATAATATTAGATGGTAGATGATGGATGGATGGATGTTGATAGGTGATAGATGATAGGTAGGTAGGTAGGTAGGTAGATAGATAGATAGATAGATAGATAGATAGATAGATAGATAGATAGATAAATGTTGATAGATGTTATATAGATAGATAGATAAATGGATGGATGGACGATAGATTATAGATAGCTGATATCTAGTTAACTAGCTAGATACTGTATAGACAGACAGATAGACAGACAGACAAACAGACAGACAGCATATCATTCACACCCAGGCATACACACACTTAACACATTGATGAATAACCACCATTTAATTTTGGATAAGGTTCTACAAAGGAGAGAAATCTCCTGTAGAGATGTGAAGCTGATCTGGCGGCAACATCTCTCACCCAAATCAGTGGGTTGATTTGACTGATCTGGCTAGCTGGGCAGATGTCCATCACTTTTCCATGAATGTTGTTGAAAGACTGAGTGGAAGAAGGAAACCATCCTTGTTGGGAGCAATATAGTTCTTTGGTCAAGTTACCCTTGATGGTGGCACTCCCTTGCTAGCAATAGCAATAAGATTTATATATCGCTTCACACTGCTTTTATAGCCCTCTCTAAGCGGTTTACCGAGTCAGTATCTTGCCCCTAACAATCTGGATCCTCATTTTACCAACTTTGAAAGGATGGAAGGCTGAGTCAACCTTGAGCCAATCAGGATCGAACTGCTGGCAGTGGGCAGAGTTAGCCTGCAATACTGCATTCTATCCACTGTGCCACCAGGGATCCTAATAGCAATAGCATTTAGACTTACATACCACTTCACAGTGCTTTTATAGCCCTCTCTAAGTGGTTTACAGAGTCAGTCTATGGCCCCCAACAATCTGGCTCCTCATTTTACCCACCTGGGAAGGATGGAAGGCAGAGTCAACCTTGAGCCTGGTGAGATTCGAACTGCCAAATTGCAGGCAGCCGGCAGTCAGCAGAAGTAGCTAGCAATACTGCACTCTAACCACCGCACCACCAAGGCTCTGCTAGAACCTCCAAACAAGCTTTCAGAATCTCACGTAAGATGAAGATGCATTCATGGGCTTTTTTTTTTTTTTTTTTTGAAAGAAGAGAAGGGTTTTTTTTTTTAAAAAAAATAATTAGGTTCCTAAGAGGAATGATAAAAATATACAGAGAATTGTCTCGAATATGTGACTCAACCTTAGCATGCTGTCAGCAGATTGAGGAGTAGCAACCCAGATCACTTGGTTCCTGTATGGAGGGATATCTTGAATTGCTTTCTAAATTGCAATCTATTATTTCTGAATTGGCATCTTCACTTGGGTACAAAAAGCTGTCTTCTGGAGGGTTTTATTTTTTGGAAGGCGAAGGCATTGGCTCATTTGGGATAATTTTATTTATATATTGCCTGTTCGTAGCTGGCTTTTCTATTCTGAATTGTCAAGGAGGTGCTATTAGCTATTTGGTTCATTTTCTATCCATTTCTTGGTAAGACCTTGAACAGTGATGGGATTCAAATAATTTAACAATCGGTTCTCTGCCCTAATGATTGGCTTGGGGGGCGTGGCCAGGGGGGCATGGTCAGGGTGTGTGACATGCAGAACTCGGCCTCCTGCAGTCCCTGGGAGCAAAAACGGGCAGTGGGGGGGAGACATGCCCCCCCACATCCCGTTTTGGGCCTAGGAGGCCTTCCTGAAGCCTCCTGGGAATGGAAATGGGCCGCGGGGGGTGGGTGTGTGCCCCATTTTTGGCCTGCACTTACCTGGGAGGCAAAATGCGGTGCATGGGGACTTCTGGAAAGGGTAGGGAGGGGCAGCGCCAGCCAGAAATTTAACTACCGGTTCGCCCAAATTGGCTGAATTCCACCACTGACTTTGACTAACAAGGAGCATTGGCCATAGCCTTGGAAATAAAGGCTGACTTTCTTTCACTATTGTGGTGGTAAAATACTTTTATTTTGGGGGGGGGAAAAACACCTCAGACTTTCAGTTCTGGGTATATTCAAAAAAGTGATTCCACTTAACCCTCACAAACCCTTCTAAACGGGAGTTCACGGAGGTGATTTTGGCGTTCCTGTCCATCATCCCTGCTTAATGGGACACTGGTGGCATTCTCTGCAATAATGTATTTTCTGGACAGTCATCTTATGGGCAGAGATGAAGAGATTAAACATTTATAGATTAAACATTTATAGCGCTCTGAGAGTTTAAATCCTTTTCCAGACCCTCAACCCTTGCTGAAATAGCTTAGTGGTTCCAGCGGTGAAGGAAAAAAAAGATTTTGGAAGGTATTTTATCTTCCAAAAAGATATTGGAAGATAAGAAGTTTATGGGAAAGAATGATTGGGAGGGAATTGCTGAATAATGGGGAGGAAGTGGTCATTTTAAAGCAGTTGTACTTGATTAGCAGTGTTCATTAATTATATGAAGTTCATAATTACATACATGCACACCAAGAGCTTCTGCACCAAAGACAAATTCCTTCTGTGTCTAATCTTACTTGGCTGTTATGTTCTGCTCCATTGTGTTCCATTATTATTCTACTCCTAATTCTGTTCTGTTCAGTGGTGGGTTTTAAATTTTTTTTACTGTGGGTGTGGCTTGGTGGATATGGCATGGCTTGGTGGGCATGGCAGGGGAAGGATACTGTAAAATCTCCATTCCCATTCCACTCCAGGGGAAGGACACTGTAAAATCTCCATTCCCTCCCCAATCCAGGGACAGGTTACTGCAAAATCCCCATTTCCTCCCGATCAGCTGGGACTCAGGAGGCAGAGAATAGATGGGGGCGGGGCCAGTCAGAGGTGGTATTTACGGGTTCTCTGAAGTACTCAAAATTTCCGCTACCGGTTCTCCAGAATTGGTCAGAACCTACTGAATACCACCTCTGGTTCTGTTCTGTTCTATGCTACACCCAATGGTGGGTTTCAAATTTTTTTACTACCGCTTCTGTGGGTGTGGCTTGGTGGGCATGGCATGGCTTGGTGGGCGTGGCAGGGGAAAGATACTGTAAAATGTCCATTCCCACCCCATTCCAGGGGAAGATTACTGCAAAATCCCCATTTCCTCCCGATCAGCTGGGACTCGGGAGGCAGAGAATAGATGGGGGGCGGGGCCAGTCAGAATTTTTACTACCGGTTCTCCGAACTACTCAAAATTTCTGCTACCCGGTTCTCCAGAATTGGTCAGAACCTGCTGAAACCTACCTCTGGCTATGCCATTCCATTCTATTCCATTATTATTCTACTCCTAATTCTATTATTCTATTCCTAATTCTGTTTTGTTCTATGCTACGCCATTCCGTTCTGTTTCGTTCCATTATTATTCTACTCCTAATTTTATTATTCTATTCCTAATTGTGTTCTATTCCTAATTCTATTCTGTTCTGTTCCATTCCGTTCCGTTCCGTTCCGTTCCGTTCCACTCCACTCCACTCCACTCCACTCCACTCCACTCCACTCCACTCCGTATGGTGATTGTAAATGGCTAGAATTTAGGATGCCTGGGATGGAGATGCGAGTGGAAATCAAGGTGCTTCCAGGTGGGACCTCTTCTTCCTCCTTTTTCTAGCTCCCCCTCCCCCAGAGTAAATTCACCCTTTGCTGCCATTTTTGTGTGTGAACAAATATTTTATTATGTGGCAGAAATTGCTGATACAGAGGTCCTTTTAAGAGAAGAAGTTGCTACTGTTAGTCTTTCACCTAGTAGTGTATAGAGGAAGTGCCAAATGCCTTAATGCATTCAGTGCAAATGTTATGTAAATTATATGGAGGTGTGAATGAGATATGTAAATCTACCACAGCTCTGCGGGACCTGCTAGCTTTTTTCACAGATTTTGGGCTGGAGATCCCCTGCCGTTCTAATCTCTCCGGTTAACTCTCTTAGATGCAGATTTAGTAAGGTGACTTTCTGAGACTTTCTACCACTCCATTCAAGGGGGGGTTTGTGGAATGATGGTGGGGATGGAACTTTAGCAGTAATTTTATTAAAAATGACAGTTGCGGTAAGACAAATTAAAAACAACAGAAGGCTAACTATATAAAATAGAAGGTGCAGAAAAAAGAATGCAAAATAGAAAAGAATCAAAAGTAAAAATATAATAAAGAAAAAAAGAAATATATAAAAAAAACGATTTCTCCTTCATCTCAACAAGTATAAACAATTTTAGTAACTTATCACCTTCTCTTAAAATGCAACAAACGATCTCTTCTTCCTATTTCTCATCTCAAATTTCTAAAGAAATCCTTAAAACCTTGTCATTCAGTCCTGGTCAGCAAAAATCTTGTAACTGTTACCAGTGATAACAGATCTATTTTAATTTTGATCAAAGAAACCAACTTCATATTCCTACCCATTATACTCTTAACAATCTTGATCCTTAGTCCTTTCCAATAAAGGACTTAAAACTGTATTTAAAACTTATTTCATTAAATTTACCCAGTGTTTTCAGACTTATCATTCCAAAGGATCCTAATTGCTGAAAAGCAGTTAATGAGCAATTTTCAAAAATGATTAGAAAAGCAAGTATGAAAACCTAGTGACCTTCTAAAGGTGCCAATCATAGCCTGAGAAGACAGCAATAGCAAGATAGCTATTCCCTCACCTTCCAGAGCTCTAAGCCCACTGGAAACCACTGTCTTGTGGTATCCTCATAAATAACAACCATATGGATTATTTGTGGTTGAAGTGAAGTCCTTTTCTTAAAATTACGAAGAGACAGTCTATTTGTCAGCTCTTCATTCTGCTCTGGTTGTTGCCTCCAGTCTTCAGCTCACCATTTCTTCCTTGGAGAGTGAAGGTTATGCAGTTGTGTTTCTTTGTGTTATTGTCTTTAAATAAGAATGGTGACTTAAATAAGAATGGCTAGTTTGTTTTAATGCTGCATAGTATGTTGAGCATAGTTTTGCTTCTACAGTGACAAAGTATGACCTAGGTATCTGTTGACATATTTCTTAATTGACCACTTGCTTGTCTCCACTTTTCATCACTAGAATTCAAAGATGGTGTCCATTAAGTTTTCAGATGGTTTCCCATTCTTAAAACCAGGAGTTTGGTAGCATCTTTTCTGGCTAACAAATGTTATTAGGCAGCTTAAGGTTTCGTGAGCTGTAGCTCCCTTCCTCAGATGCATAGAAGTGGTAGACTCATGTGAGATTAAATGGAGGGTAAGATGGTGGTGGTGGGGGGAAGTTGTGGGGAAGAGGAGAAGGTTGGGAAGAAAAGAAAGAGAAGGTATCTTTTTGCCCCAAAGGTGCTTTTTCAAAAGGCAACTGGACTATGTTTTTTCCTTGAAGAAGACATTTTGCTTCTCATCCAAGAAGCACAGAAGCACAGGTGGTATTCAGCCGGTTCTGACCAGTTCTGGAGAACCGGTGGCGGACATTTTGAGTAGTTTGGAGAACCGGTAAATACCACTTGTCGTGGAATCTAACTGGCCCCACCGCCATCTATTCTCTGCCTCCCAAGTCCCAGCTGATCAGAAAGAAATGGGGATTTTGCAGTAACCTTCCCCTGGAGTGGGGTGGGAATGGAGATTTTTATTTATTTTTTATTTATTTTTATTTATTATCAAATTTATATACCGCCCTTCTCCCGAAGAACTCAGGGCGGCGTACAGCCAAAGTAAAAAACATAGATACAAACATTAAAAACAATTTAAAAAGATATATATATGTTTGGCCCCAATATGTTTGGCCCCAATATTTTACAGTATCCTTCCCCTGCAACGCCCGCCAAGCCATGCCACACCCACCAAAGCAAGCCCACAGAACCGGTAGTCAAAATTTTTGAATCCCACCACTGCACAGAAGAATAGTTCTCATCCAAGAACTGAAGAAGCTTCTCAGATGAGAAAACGAAACGTCTTCAAGGAAAAACAAAGTCCAGTTGCCTTTTGAAAAAACACCTTTGGGACAACCAGGACCCGGATGACTGAGAATCTCCATAGACATCAAGAACGCAACTTCTCCACCTTCTTCCTTTTTTCAAAGCAGAGCTATATTATGAAGTTTGAGTAGGGAAGGTAGTAAGGAACCCAACGAGCAAGAGGAATCTTTTTGACTTCTGCCTCTAATCTCATTTAGCTGTCAGAATTGTGCCCAGGCCTTCTTAACTTTTTGTTGGTCTTCCTGTTTGATTAAAATAATTTCATCAGCTGGATAAATTGCTTTTAATTGCTGTAATATGCACCCCAATTTGGAATTCATTACTGCACTGAATTGTTTTCCTTTCCTTAATTGATATCAAATGGCATATATACCAGAACCCACACACATACGCAAATTTCTTTTGGCGGTAGGAGCAGAAGGGCACCTGCCGACAAGTTAATAATCTGTTGATTTCCAAAGTTCCAATAGACTCCCACTTCAAATGTACTCCAATCTTTATTTACCAGCTCTTCCATTATTCTGAACTTTTGTGAGGCTGGGTCAGTTCAGGGGGAAAACAAGGCTCAACATAAGTCTGAAGGTTTTAAGATCTTCCAGCCTGTTACAATAATTAAAATATATATCAATATATATTATGCATCTTTAAAAAAAAAAATCACAGGTAGTCCTCAATTTATGACCCCAATTGAGCCCAAAATTGTGGCTCAAAGGTTCCATCCTTACGAGGTCAGTAAAATGAGGACCCAGATTGTTTGAGGGCCATATGCTGACACTGTAAACTGCTTAGAGCAGGGGTCAGCAACCTGCAGCTCTGGAGCCGCATGTGGATCTTTCACCCCTCTGCTGCGGCTCCCTGGCACTCAAAATATGCGTCACAACTGCCAATGTGCGACACCTGCCGGCATGCAATTTATTGAGCTTTTCAGCCCCCCGGTAGGCCAACCATGGATAAATCCAAGAAAAGAAAAGTTTCAGAAGAAAACAGAACGTTTAATTCAACTACATATGCAAATTTTGTGGCCGCTCAAGAAATAGTCAGGCACGGGAAGGGTTTTGTGGCTCCCGGTGTTTTCTTTTCTGTGGGAAACAGGCCCAAATGGCTCTTTGAGTGTTTAAGGTTGCAGACCCCTAGCTTAGAGAGAGCTGTAAAGCACTATGAAGCAATGTATAAGTCGAAGTGCTATTGCTATCTAAGCCGTGGTGGCACAGTAGTTAGAATGCAGTATTGCAAACTAACTCACTGCTCACTGCCCGCAGTGTGATCCTCACTAGCTCAAGGCTGACTCAGCCTTCCATTCTTCCGAGGTTGGTAAAATGAGGACCCAGATTGTTTGGGGGCCATATGCTGACTCTGTAAACTGCTTAGAGAGGGCTGTAAAGCACTGTGAAGCGGTATATAAGTCTAAGTGCTATTGCTACCTAAGCCATGGTGGTGCAGTGGTTAGAACGCAGTATTGCAGGCTAACTCACTGCTCACTGCCAGCAGCTCAATCCTCACCAGCTCAAGGTTGACTCAGCCTTCCATCCCTCCAAGGTTGGTAAAATGAGGATTGTTTGGGGGCCATATGTTGACTCTGTAAACTGCTTAGAAAGGGCTGTAAAGCACTGTGAAGCGGTATATAAGTCTAAAGTGCTACGGCTATCCATTGAGTCCTCAATATATTCCAATTCCTTGCTTGAGCATTTTGAGGCTGGGCTTATGAAAGCCAACTGGATTCAAACAGCCTCAAATACGGTAGTTTTCTTTCTCAGCTGCCGAGCCACCAGGGAAGCTGTCTGTCTGGAATAGCTTCTGACATTGCAAAGCTGTGCGGTGCCGTGCTCCATAAATGGTGGCGTGGACCAGATGCTCAGAGCATAATTGAAAATTCCATTTTATCAGAATAGCATTTGCTGTCAGAAAGTTTTATCTTTACTTCTACAAAGAGGTTGATTAGATCCCTCAGGGGCCGAATTAGCATCTCGGAGGCTGGATATCCTCTTTTGCAATTCATGGAGTTATTCCTCCTTTGGTTTCGCTCACATCGCATGCATAAAAAATAAAATAAAATAAAAAGATGCTGAAAACAGTGTATTCCAAGCTTCCCCTGTTCCTCAAGTGGAGATACTTCAGTTCGGTACAAAGAGATTGAGGAAGGGAAAATATAATGCATCTTCAATAGGCTTTTGTCGCCGAGCTTTTAGCCCAGCAACTCAAAGCAGTTGAGAAATGCTCGTTTCTAACATATTTCTAGCATATGCAAGTAGATCAGTTTCATTCATGTTAGATGGTCTGAAGTTATATTATTTGAATAGTATGGTAGGAATGGCAGGATCAAGAAATATATATGAAGAAAAAAGCAAAGAAGCTAAGATTATGGTCTGTTTCTTTCTTTCTCTCTCTCTCTCTCTCTCTCTCTCTCTCCCTCCCTCCCTCCCTCCCTCCCTCCCTCCTTCTCTCTCTCTTTCTCTCTCATCTCTCCCTCTCTCTCTCCCTCCCTCCCTCTCCCTCTGTCTCTCTGTCTCTCTTTCTCTCTCTCTCCCGTTTCCCCAAAAATAAGACACCCCCTGATAATAAGCCCAATTGGATTTTTGAGCGCATGAGCTAAAATAAGCCTCCCCTCCGAAAATAAGCCCTCCCTGAAAATATTTAAATGCAGAGCTGGAAATCAGGTAAGACGGCAAGATGAGCCCCGTCTTGCTCCAAGTGCCCCAAAATAATAAGACCTCCCCGAAAATAAGGCCAAGCGCTATAAGACAGGGTCTTATTTTCGGGGAAACACGGTATCTATCTGTCTGTCTGTCTGTCTGTCTGTCTGTCTGTCTGTCTGTCTGTCTGTCTATCTATCTATCTATCTATCTATCTCTTATCTCCATGTCTTTCTGTCACGTCTGTCCCTCTTTTTGTCTGTCTCTCTTTTTGTTTCTCTGTCTCTGTCTCTCTCTCTGTCTCTTTGTGTTTGTATGTGTTTGTCTACCTCTCTCTGTGTGTCTCTGTGTCTTTCTCTTTTTTTCTCTCCCTGTCTGTCTGTCTGTCCCTCCCTCTCTCTCTCTCTCTCTCTCTCTCTCTCTCTCTCTCTCTTTCTGTCTGTCTCTGAAGCTCAGCAACTGTATGTGACAGGGTTGCCAACCACATCCCCTGTTAATGGATCTGTACTATACCTCATCTTATTTAACTGTGATTTATTCACACAATACACTCAGCCCAAATGAAACCCAACATACATTGGCATAGTAATGTTTAAACCTGGTCAGGGGCTGGATACTTGGGCAGAGATATAACGCGAGGGAGCAAAAATCAGATCTGAGCTCTTTGGATCGAAATATGAAATATGTATCTCCTCACCTGGAGCTTAAGCGGTGCACCACAACACACACAGGAATCTTGACAGCCAGGTTACACAATAAGCAGCTTATCATATACCATAAGTAGCTTATTGTTTTCCCTTCAAGAAAAATAAAAACCAAATTGCAACTATTTCCAGCAGAAAATGCAAAAGGTGGGAAAAGAGAAAGATTAAAGTTGCGTCTGAACAAATCTCTTGTAGACCATTGGCTTGAAGCCTAACCCAAGTACAATCCTTCGTGCCCTTTGATTCTGAACACAACATAAGTCCTCAACTTCTGCAGGCAACTTCTATTCCATTGGTTGATTGCTCTCACTGTCAGAAAATGTCTCCTTATTTCCAGGTTGAATCTCTCTTTGGTCAGTTTCCATCCATTATTCCTTGTCCTGCATTCTGGTGCTTTGGAAAACAGCTTGACCCCCTCCTCTCTGTGGCAGCCCCTCAAATATTGGAAGACTGCTATCCTGTCTCCCCTGGTCCTTCTCTTCACTAGACTAGCCATGTCCAATTCCTGCAACCCTTCATCGTATGTTTTAGCCTTCAGTCCCCTAATCATCCTGGTTGCTCTTCTCTGCAATTTTTCTAGAGTCTGGGAATGAATCTGGGATGACAGGAGTTTGATAGCGACGGTGGATGTAATTGTGCCTTCATGCTGGCAATGGGACAGAGCACGGCGTCCCAGATGGCAATGTGGTGATGACGTCTCCATCTCTTTAAAGGCCATTGAGTTAGGGGGGAGAGGAGAATGAAAATGGAGTAGGTGGCCTTTTCTGGCTTAGAAGATTGTTTTCTGTTTTATTATATATATATATATATATATATTTCCCCTGTTTCTCTCCGTGTTTAAAAATAAAAGACTGCTGTGTTGGCCACCGTGTCTGCCTCTCAGCTCTGTGGCAGTGTGGAAAATAATTTTAGAAAATACAGGTATCGAGGGAACTGCAGCTAATTAGAAAGAAAATGCTGGCTTTCATTTAAGATTCTCACCTTTTATGTTCTTGTTTTTGTTAACACCTGCAGAGTTCCTCTATCATTTAAGTAGCATCAGAGGGACAAGCACTTAGGGATGGATACTGATGGGGTGGGGGGGGATAAAGCAACAGAGGACATCATCGCACCCCATTGTTACGGGGGCTTCTCAGTATTCCCGTGTGACACCTCTTCTGCACGATCTGCACTGGCTACCGGTGGCTCTTTGCGTTTGTTTCAAGGTGCTGGTGCTCACCTATAAAGTCCTACATGGCTTAGGCCCGGGGTACCTGCAGGATCATCTCCTGCCATCCTCTCATCGTCCGGTGCGCTCACACAGAGCGGGCCTCCTCAGGGTGCCGTCAGCCAGACAATGTCGGCTGGTGGCCCCCAGGGGGAGAGCGTTCTCTGTGGGAGCGCTGACCCTCTGGAATGGGCTGCCCACCGGCCTCAGGACAGCCCCTGACCTCCTCTCCTTCCACCGTGAATTGAAGACGTGGCTTTTTCACCAAATGGGCTGAATTCATAGGGGTGATTTTTTTAAAAAAAATTGAATTTGAATTTATTTTAATCAATTTTAAACTGATTTTAATGTTTATGTAATTTTTTATGTTCCTTTTGTAAACCGCCCTGAGTCCTTTGGGAGAAGGGTGGCATATAAATTACATAAATCATCATCATCAACATCATCATCATCATCATCATCATCATCATCATCATCATCATCGCCGGATTTTAAAGCAAAGAGGAAAGAAAACAAAGAAAATTAAATAAGGCCTCCTTGCTTTTCGCTTGCTATGGAAAGTTCCCAAAGATGATTTTGATTGGAAGAAAAAGTGTTGGGGCTTTGAATACGCTCACAGTTGTGCAACCTGTTGCAGATAGTTCCCGACTTTCAAAAGTTCATTTAGTGACGGTTCCAAGTTGCAACGTCACTGGGAAAAGTGACTTATGATCCTGTTTCACACTTATGACTGTTGCGGTGTCCCCACGGTCACGGGGTCAGACGCTTGGCCACTGATTCCGTATTTATAACGATCGTTAAATTTGTCCCCGCGATCATGTGATTCCTTTTTGCGACCTTCTGATCAGCAAAGCCAAACACTGAACGAGGTCGGTAAAATGAGGACTCAGATTATTGGAGGACAATATGCTGACTCTGTAAACTGCTTAGAGAGGCCTGTAAAGCACTGTGAAGCGATATACCATGTTTACCTGAAAATAAGACCCTGTCTTATATTTTTTTGAACTCTGAAATAAGCGCTTAGCCTTATTGCCATGCATTCAAAAGCCTGATTGGGCTTATTATCAGGGGATGTCTTATTTTGGGGGAAAACACGGTATAACTCAGCTATTGCTGAGCACATTGTAAGCCGCCCTGAGTCTTCGGAGAAGGGCGGCATATAAATCAAATTAAAAAAAATAAAAAAAATAAGTCTAAGTGCTATAGCTTCCTTCCTTCCTTCCTTCCTTCCTTCCTTCCTTCCTTCCTTCCTTCCTTCCTTCCTTCCCCTCCCTCCCTCCCTCCCTCCCTCCCTGTGGTTAGAATGCAGCATTGCAGGCTAATTTTGCCCATTGCCAGCAGTTCGATCCTGACCTGCTCAAGGTTGACTCAGCCTTCCATCCTTCCGAGGTCGGTAAAATGAGGATCCAGATTGTTGGGGGCAATAGGCTGACTCTGTAAACCGCTTAGAGAGGGCTGTAAAGCACTGTAGATAAGTCTAAGTGTGATTGCTGTTTTTGAATCTCCAATGCTCTTCCCATTGACGTTCTCATGATGTTCCATCTCTGGTTGGCAAGCTGCTGAGAAATCTTCCTGCAAATGTCTTTCTGTTCGCCAACAGAAATAATCCTGTTCCGTCTTGAGATTCAAGAAACTATTCCGTAATTGTTTTAAGCCTCTTGTTTAGAAAAATTTTACCCCATTAAGTATCAGAGGTGTTTCTTCCCTTTGGTTGAAGGATATTGCAGCTTTCTCCTCCTCCTCCTCCTCCTCCTCCTCCTCCTCCTCCTCCTCCTCCTCCTCCTCCTCCTCCTCCTCCTCCTCTACTTCTTCTTTTCTTCTTCCTCTCCTTCTCCCCTCCTCCTCCTCCTCTCTCCCCTCCTCCTCCTCCTCCTCCTCCTCCTCCTCCTCCTCCTCTTCCTCCTCTACTTCTTCTTTTCTGCTTCCTCTCTTCTCCTCCTCCTCCTCCTCTTCTTCCTCCTCCTCCTCCTCCTTTTCTTCTTCTTCTTCTTCAAAAGCTAGATGTCCATTTCATATTTTAGCAGTGGGGTAGGTGTGCGGATGAAAAGAGACCTTCTGTTCAAACAGCACAGAAGCAAATCCCCGATCGGAAACCATGATCAGTCTACATAGCTAATAAGTCTGAAAAACAGGCTGGACCTCCAGAGGTGGCACAGGGAAGCATGCGTTATAAACTAACAGTCTCTTGCTAACCTTTTTCGGTGTGGTTTTTTTTTTTTTGTGCGTGACACTAATTAAAGCTGAAACGGGAACTATATTGTGTTGGATTTCAAAGCGGAAATAGCAATTTTCATACCCACGACTCCTTTCCCCGGCTCACCTTTGCGCGTACCGCATTTGCTTCTTAATTGAGAGGCTTGCTTTTCACTGGAGGTATGGCTGATTAATGTGGCAGTCTAGCAGCATTGAAAACAGCAGGGGGAAGGAGAAAAAAAAAGATATATATTGGAACCGCTTGTAAATTACATTCAGGAGATCTCTCTCTCTCTCTCTCTCTCTCTCTCTCTCTCTCTCTCTCTTTATATATATATATACACACACACACACACACACACACACACACACACACATATATGGGGATATATCTATCCCCATATATGGGGATATATGTATGTGTGTATCTATCTATCTATCTATCTATCTATCTATCTATCTATCTATCTATCTATCTATCTATAGCTATCAGGGGGGAGATATATATATATATATATATGTTTTTCTTCTAGCCAGGTTTTCCCTACGTAACCAAAGTTTTTTGTAGCTCCAGCTCAGTAGATATATACTGTACATATATATGTACGTATATATATATATATATATATGTACGTATATATATATATATATATATATATTATATATATATATATATGTACATACATACATATATACACACACACACACACACACACACATATATAGGGATATATATGTATGTATGTATATATGTATCTAACTTTTATCTATCTAGCTGGGGATATATATCTCCAGATAGGGGATATATATATATCCCCAGGGAGGGAACATATGGTAAGGATGTGGCTAACTGATGAGGACCAATCAGTCCAAAATAGATCTATATTAGTCTCCCAATAGGTAGCAAAATGCATGCTTGCTGTCTGAAGAAGCCTAGGATAGTGGATGTGATTTCACTGAGCTATGGCTGCAATTTGAGAAACTTGGTTTACGTAGGAAAATACCCAGTTGAAGAAATATAGTCTCCCTTAAGTCTTACAACAGACAGCAAAATGCTGGTTAATGTCTGATAAAGCCTAGAAAATAGTGAATTGGGATTTCATTGAACTATGGCTATATAAACATCTTGATTTACGTAGGAAAAACCCTGGCTGAAACAATAATGTATACATCTATCTATCTATCTATCTATCTATCTATCTATCTATCTATCTATCTATCATCTATCTATCTGTATATATGTATATATGTCTATCTATCTATCTATCTATCTATCTATCTATCTATCTATCTATCTATCTATCTATCTATCTGTATATATGTCTATATGTCTATCTATCTATCTATCTATCTATCTATCTATCTATCTATCTATCTATCTACCTATCTACCTACCTACCTACCTACCTACCTACCTACCTACCTACCTACCTACGGTTCCAAATCGGGAGAAGGGGGGAAGAATATGGCTTGAAAGTGTTGCATTTGCAGGGCTGCAAAACAAATCAAGAAAGACCAAAAATAACGTTCCAATTAAAACGGCTAGGATAACTTAATAGCAGGGGTGACTTGCTTCACCCGAGCAGCGCATTACCGCATGAGGAGTGTGCCTGCTCGGAAAGCAGTGAATTGTACGAGGGGGTTGATTATGCGGTTAAATAGGAAATTGTGTATTCGCCATAGCAACCTGGATCAGTCTTGCTGCTTCTCTGAAAGCCCAGACCCCTGTATTAAAACAGTAATTGTAAACACGAGCTGGTCTGTAGGTTTGTGTGCGTTGGAATGCCGATGATGTGAATATTAATTGAAAAAAAGAAAGTTAAAGTCAATTGGAGTTCGTTTCCCCCCCTGTTTTTAAAAGACAAATCTTCTTTTTGTTTATCGAATAACAAAATGACTCAGATTGTTGGGGTAGGGCATCGGAAATGTTGTCACCCACGCAGGATTCTTGGGCCCCTTATTAATAGTCTTTAATTAAAACAAATAGCACGTGGAGAGGTTTGCAACTGCTGCCTTTCTAGAATTTCACATTTAAATTTCTCTACTGCAATCTTTGCATTTCTTGAAAGGCTTCCATTCGTGGAAGAGCTGAATCAGGCCCTGAGGGTGTCTTGAAGATCAGCCAAGATCAACCAGATCATGCCACTGACTGGGACAAATGCCTCGTATCTAAATTATGTTGGGGAAGATTTCTTTTTCTGTCTGTCTGTCTGTCATCACCTTTTAATGACCCCATAATCCCTTGCGGGGTGGAGTGTGGGGAACTGAATGGAGCTGAGTATTTATTGGCCGGATGCCCTTCCTGTCGCCAGTGCAGAGTTATATTCAGTGGTGGGATTCAGCCAGTTCGCACCACTTCGGGAGAACCGGTTGTTAACTTTCTGAGCAGTTTGGCAAAGTGGTTGTTGGAAGAAATCATTAGGGAAGAGAACCGGTTGTTAAATTACTTGAATCCCACCACTGGTTATATTCAGCAGATTGTTTGTCTGTCTGTCTGTCTGTCTCCCTCCCTCCCTCCCTCCCCCTTCCTTCCTTCTTCCTTCCTCCCTTCCTCCCTCCCTCCCCCCTTCCTTCCTTCCTCCCTCTCTCCCTCTCCCCTTCCTTCCTTCCTTCCTTCCTTCCTTCCTTCCTTCCTTCCTTCCTTCCTTCCTTCCTTCCTACGTTGCACTGTTGCTTGGGTGTTTTGTCTTCTATGTGACAGCTGCAGTGGAAGCTTCATTTCGTAATAAATAAGCTGACTCTCATTCCCGTCTCCTTGATTTGCATATTGTAACATATTGTAGGCTTTGAATCTTCTGTCTGAATGTTGTTGATGCACTGTTTCTTCGTGATTTGTCTAATCCTCTTTTTACTGCCAATTCTTCATAGTACAATAAATGCATCTTATTTGTAGGCATTTGCTTACTGGAGGGAGGTGGCAATTGTGGCTATTTTATCTGTTGTCGGTTTTTTGCCACTGCAAGCCTTCTCTGTTAAATTTGTACCACTTCAGATTCTTCCTTTTTTTTTCTATGAGGATTTTTATTATTATTATTGTTATGATTGCATGCACAAGTGAGACGATGAGAGAGGTGAAATTAAATTAAAGAGAGGTGATAAAAAGTAGAGAAAGGTTAAGCACCTTACTCTAGGACTCCAGTATTTGAGGGGCTGCCACAAAGAAGACGGGGTCAATTTATTTTCCAAAGTATCAGAAGGCAAGACAAGAAATAATGGATGGAAACTAACTAAAGAGAGAAGCAACCTGGAATTATAGAATAGAATAGAATTCTTTATTGGCCAAGTGTGATTGGACACCCAAAGAATTTGTCTTTGGTGCATCTGCTCTCAGTGTACATAAAAGAAAAGATATATTCGTCAAGAATCATAAGGTACAACACTTAATGATAGTCATAGGGAATCGGTCAATAAAAATTGTGAGGATACCAGCAACAAGGATACAGTCATAAGTGGGAGGAGATGGGTGATAGGAACGATGAGAAGATTAATCGTAATGCAGAATTAAGGAGTAATTTCCTAACAGTGAGGACAATTAATCAGGGGAATGACTTGCCTTCAGAAATTGTGGGGGCTTCATCACTGGAGGGTTTTTTTAAAGAACAGACTGGACAGCCACTTGTCTGAAATGATATAGACTCTTCTGCTTGAGCAGGGGGTTGGTTGTCCAATGTCTTCTTAAAAACTTCCAGTGTTGTACCACCAACAACTTCTGGAGGCAAGTTGTTCCACTGATTAATTGTTCTCACTGTCAGGAATATAACAGTGTATAGATACTAGAACTGGTGTCAGCAACCTGCGGCTCTGGAGCCGCATGCGGCTCTTTTGGCCTTCTGTCGGGTGATCCCACCACTGGCTGGCCCTGCCCCTCGCCCTTCCCTCCCAGTCACTCCTCGCCTGGCCTGAGAAGGTAAAAGCAATGGCGGGCGATGGAGAAGTGGCCCGGGGCAGAGACAGAGAGATACAGAGAAAGGGGAAGAGAGAGAGACATAGAGAGATACAGACGGGAGGGAGGGAGAGGGGGGAGGGAGGGAGGGAGAGAGAAAGAGACATCAAAAGGGTTTTTTCGTTCCCGGTGTTTTTTAACATCCGGTTCTCTGCCCTAATGACTGGCTGGGTAGGCACAGCTGGGGGGTGGGTGGGTGGGTGGGTCATGTGACTGGTGGAAGTGAGTGATGTCGAGTTGGCCACACCCACTCAGGTTTTGTGGCTCCCAGTGTTTTATTTTCTGTGGGAAACAAGAGCCTTGGTAGTACAGTGGTCTAAGGCACCCTGTTATTAAGCTGGTTATTAAGACCAGCTGCCTGCAATTACTACAGGTTCAAATCTCACCAAGGCTCAAGGTTGACTTAGCCTTCCATCCTTTCTAAGGTAGGTAAATTGAGGATCCAGTTGTGGGGGCAATAAGCTGACTTTGTATAAAATATACAAAAGAATGAAGGCTATTGCTTAACGCATTGTAAGCCGCCCTGAGTCTCCGGAGAAGGGCGGCATATAAATCAAATTAAAAAAAAAAAGGCTCTTTGAGTGTTTTAAGGTTGCAGACCCCTCTACTAGAAGAAGGGGGGTGGGGCGGGGAGAAAATTTCAGAGTGGATTTTTCTACTGTTTAAGGTTTACTAGTCGTCCCTCTTTCCCCCCCCCTAAAATAGTTGCCCGAGATTAATTATCTGACTAACGTGTGCTTTGCATCTAATAAATTATTAATTCTATGTCAGTAATTCTTCCCTATCAGTGGGCCACAGGGTATCAGTAACTTGCTGATCTTCCACAGAATAATACCTCTAATTCAATGATGGCGAACCTTTTAGACACCGAGTGCCCAAACCGGAATACATGTGCATGTGTGTAGGCCGGAGCACCGGAAACCCAAAGACCAGCTGGCTGGCGTGTGCATATCTATTTTTTGGGCGTTTTTGGGGCCATTTTCAGGCCATTTTTTGGGCTGTTTTCTGGGCCATTTTCCGGCAGTTTTTTGGACAGTTTTCCGGCCGTTTTTTGGGGCCGTTTTGGGGCTGTTTTTCAGAAACCAGAAGAACAGCTGATGACGGCGCATGTGCCCACAGAGAGGGCTCTGCGTGCCACAGGTTCGCCATCCCGGCTCTAACGCTTTCCTAGAATCCAAGAAAAACACTGTTTCCCCTTTACTTCAAAGCCCCCTCCCCCCACTTCAAGGAAAGCATTCCTACAGGTAGGATATTTTTTAATACCGTACTCTCATTGTGGGGAGCATCTGGGAACCTTCTGCTTAATTGGAAAAATGTAATTAGTGCAAGCAATTTCCTCCCTTCAAGAGAGAAACAGCCCCTCCTCCTCCTTGTAGCTGACACTTTTCTGACACTGTCTCATAGGATTGCCTCTCGGATTGTGGGCCAGTTTCCCCCCCCCCCCACCAAGGGACTTTGGATTCTGCTGTACAACCCACAGGTCTATTCCTTTCCTCTGCTGGGATGCTGATAGATGGACATATTTTGGGGAAAATAAGACTTTCTCCTTCACTCTTCCCCCAACTGTAAAAGAGCCAGCTGTTGAGGCTTCTACACAGCTAAGGGAATATATGGTTTAGTTCATACCTAGACTTTCTGGGTATCTTGGCTTGAATTTTCTTCTTCTTCTTTGAAGATTCAGCTCTGTTTGTGCCCTCTAGATCAGGGGTCACCAACCTTTCGGACCTCAGGGACCACTAAATTCATAATTTTAAATTCCGCGGACCACTAATATGATCTGCCTAATGACTGGTTGGGTGGGTGTGGCTAGGTGGTCATGTGACTGGGCATGGCCAACCCAATGTCACTCACATCAAAGGGCACCTCGCCAGTCTCTACTTGCCCCTCCCACTCACCCCTCTCCTGCCCACCCAGGCACCTTAGGATCCCAACAGGAAGCAGTTGTTGGAGCTAAGCAGCCATCATGAGAAAGAGTTGGCAAAACAGCTGGCTCAGTTCAAATTGAAAATGGGGCCCGCAAAGGCCAAAAACTTTTTTTCTTGATTTCCTCTTTTAAATTTAGGTGCATCTTATAGTCCGAAAAATACTTTCAGTAATCATCATTTGTTTAGCCACTTCCTGATTTGTTTATCATCATTTGTTCCGCAGGATGAGAACAACAATAATCCTGGAATAATGATGGTTTTTAAGTTCAGATATAATTCAAAGAATAGAATAGAACAGAGTTTTTTATTATTCAAGTGTTATTGGACACACAAGGAATTTGTCTTGGTGCATATGCTCTCAGTATACATAAAAAAAAGATACGTTCATCAAGAATCATAAGGTACAACACTTAATGATAGTCATAGGGTACAAATAAGCAATCAGGAAACAATATCGATATAAATTGTAAGGATACAAGCAACAGATTTACAGTCATACAGTCATAAGTGGAAGGAGATGGGTGGTGGGAACGATGAGAAGATTAATAGTAGTGCAGACTTAGTAAATCAATCAAGTGTTGAGGGAGTTATTTGTTTAGCAGAGTGATGGCATTCGGGGAAAAAACTGTTCTTGTGTCTAGTTCGGGTTCAAATGTCAACCAATTCTTATGTCAATCATAAGCCATATTTTCTAATGGTGGTTTGCTGAAGAATAGGCCATGGCTTCCTGCTTGTATATCATATAAAAACTCCTAGGGAAACAGAAAATGGAGCTATTGAAGCAATGATCCTGGTGAGATCACACGGTCTATTATCAGAATGATATCAAGGCTTCTTAATACAACAAACACAGTGACAGCAAGAATGCGGTTTCCCTTAGTGTAGCTTGTGTTGATGCTGCACAATAAGACTCCTGGATATATATTTTTCCCCCTACTGTGTTGGTTGCGTATAGTCGTGCTTCAACCACGTGTGACGAAAAACGAGCTTCCCCTTTTATAGAACTGTGCAAGTGAATCCATGGAAGCAGAATTTACAAATAATGAAGGTTACAAAACGATTTGTAATTCCTTGCCTTTCACGAGCCTCTCGCAAGGAATGAGGACTGATAAACATCACCTAACATTTAACCATTAGTCTTTCCTCCCGTCGGGTTGCAGAAACCAACTTGGTTACATGGCTTTCATTGCGTTGCCTGCTCTCTCCAGCCATGAGCCTGTACACAAAACCTTTTCACTACATAAAGCTCTTTGTGACTTTGCGTTCATCATCAGGGGTAGTATTCACTGACTTTCCCTACCGGTCGCAAATGTGAGCGTACACGCCACTTCCACTCATGCGCACAGCCTCAAAAACATGCCTAAATAGGATGGCATAGAGCTGGGCGGGTGGGCGGGCCATGCGATTTCTGCTACCGGTTCGCCTGAACTGGCGGAATACCACCTCTGTTCATCATTCAGACCAGATCATTGTCAATTTCTATCCAAATAGTCCGTTATCTGTGCTGATGTTGACTGCTTGGCCACTCTCTTCTTCAGAGCACAATGCACTCCTTGTTATTATTTATTTTATTTTATTAAATTTGTATACCGCCCTTCTCCTGCTGGACTCAGGACGGTGCACAGCCAAAATAAAAAACATCCCAATACAAAATTTAAAATTTGTTAAAAGAATTACACAACTTTGGTCCAAAATTTAAAACATCCCAACTGAAACCCATAGACAATTAAAAATCTAACATCTCAAAAGTTGTTTGGGGAATGGACTAAAGCTACATTTTTACAGCATTCTGATTCTAGGTAGAACATAGAATAACAGAGCTGGAAGGGACTTTGGAGGTCTTCTAGTCCAACAGAACAGGAGACCCAATACAATTTCAGACAAATCGCTGTCGAGTCTCTTCTTCAACACCTCCCGTGACCCACAACTTCTCAAGGCAAGCTGTTCCACTGGTTAGTTGTTCTCACTGTCAGGAAGTTTCTCCTTAATTCCAGGTTGCTTCTCACCTTGTAGCTCAGCCTTATAGCTCAGAAGTTAATACAACTGCCTAATATGCAGGCAGCCCAAGTTCGAATCCGAGTAAGGGTATGGCTAGCTGATGAGAGCTAAATAGCTTGAAATAGATCTATACTAGTCTCCCTTTATTTCTTTATCAGCAAATATAAATTTGGTATAAAATGGTTTGTCGTGAATGCGACTGCTTGAGGGCTCCTGGATTGGATCTGAAAGGCGAAAGGGAAGCAGTATGCTCCCTCCTATATTGGGGTAGACCAGATGCTTCGATAGAAAACACACACACACACACACACACACACACACACACACACACACACACACATATATTGTGGTGACCAATATAAAACCAATATAGCTTTTTTTTATTTGACCTCCTTATTTTATTGGCTTCCTGTCTTTCCAGGCACTTCATTACTTTCCTTCTCCCCTTCCGTTCCCGCCGCAAAAACTTGGCAGCCTCTGCGTGACTTGCATCCTGCAAAACCTCTGCCACTTGTACTGCCACCAGCGTGTGTTACTTTTCCCTTCCGAAATGGAACGCCGTACATTTGTGCTTTGCTGCCATCCTCTTTTCTCCCATCTCTCCTGGGCCCCATCCAATTTAATTAATTATACTTAGTATCTGGCGCAGCTTGTCAAAGTTCGCCTCCTTCCCCCAATCCAAACCTTCTTCCAAAGTTTAATGTTTTTTTAATTCCGTTGCTTTGCTGCATGGCTAAGTGTTTTCTAAATGACTTAGACTTTCGTAGTGACAAGAGGCGGCGTTGCATCTGTGCATGCCAGACAACGAGGAGGCGTAGGGAGAGCTTCCTGCAGGAATTCTCCGGAACGATTTCCATACAGGGGGGGGGGGGATAAAAATCAATTATTATTTTTTTTAAATTGGATTTTTTTTTAATTTAAATCGGATTTTTTAAAATTTATATCGGATTTTTTTTATTACTTTTAGCAAAAATATTTTAATAAAATGCTTTTGGAGTAAAAAAAAAAATCTATCTAAAGATAGTTTTCTATTTGAGATACATTAATAATTTAGCATATGCAGCATGAAATGGAGCTTAGTTATGTAGCACGAGGCTGTATATTCTGCAATATTTACCTTTTTGGCAAACTCATTCAATGAATCCAAGCTCTGCAAGCCAACTAGGAAACCTTCGTTTTGCTTGCAAATAATCATATTAAAGATTCTAACTACCAGCAAGAATGAGTCCTTACGTTGAAAGAGCACCTGCCATTTCTGATCCATCATGGCAGCGCCTGTTAGCGGGCATCCACTCACCTGCTGCCTGCCACGTCCCTCACTTTGTTGTGTCACTGCCACACAGAAGTTGGATTCGCTTACCTTCCCTACTGGTTCACAAATATGTTGTGGCCCGTCAGTGGCCTGTGCAGCTAGTAGTTGATTCCGACAGCGAGGAGGCTGGTGTGGTGCTGCGCCAGCAGCCTGTGCAACTGGCACTCGAGTTGGACAATGAGGAGGCTGGAGAAGATGCGGTGTCAGAGGCGGGGATTCAGCCAGGGCCTTCAGAACCTCCAGAAGCTTCCATAAGTGAAGAGGAAGAAGAGAAGGAGCCTTTTGTCGATGCACGGGCGCGCAGAGCTGCCAAAAGGCAGAAGTGGCTCCTCAGGAGGAGGTCTCCTCAAGAGTAAGGCTTGGGGCTAATTGGCCACTCCCTTAGCCTATTTAAGGAAGGACGATGACAGGCAATTTGCAGGGAACAACTTAGTTCACTCTCCTTCGTGTCTGGATCTTAGTTCTTTTATCAGTGTCCTGCAAATTGCTTCTGGGCTTTCTGCCAATCCTAGTAAGCTTACAATTATTTATTCTTTGGATTCTTGTAGGCTGTTAAGAAAGTTAATTAACAGCCTTTGTTTGAAAAAGACCGATTTGATTTAGTAAACGAAAGTTTGTATAGACTTTGTGTGTGCTGCGTTCTTTGGGGTCCGTAGCTGGGGCAGAACAAAACGTGAGCTCCTCTGCGCATGGGCACGGCCTCCGTGCATGCTCTTTGCTTGCTCATTACGTCCGGGCAGGTAGGCGGAGCCTCCCGCAGTCACCACTACCGCTTCACCCGAACCGGACAAAATCGGCTGAATCCCAGCTGTTGCATCACCAGCCGTTCCATTAAAGTGAATGGGACGGTCAGTGAGTCAACAGTGGGTCAGAGGAGGAGCTGCTGCGCGACGGAGATGACAGTTGCTCTTGAAAAATGATGATTTAAAACGAGTTGATTTAAATCACGCCTTTTTACTAATGATTTAAAGCATGATTTCAATCAAATTCATCTTGTTTCCATAGGGCTGCGTTCCTTGCTCCTAAATTTCGATGGAGGCCAGGACTGGTGTCACACACAGAAGGACTGGATGCAGGCATCATATCTCCTGCTGCCCCAGCCAGGGTTTTTCCTTCCCTCCCTTACTTTCTGAGAGTCTCTTTTAACTCCTGCTGATCCCAAGAGGTGATAATAACATCACCCGTGTGGCTTTAAAATCTCCTGTTGGTTGCTTCAACAGGGAGATCGCTGAGAAAGCCTCCCGTGAACCCGGATTGAGCCAAAGCTAGCTTTCTATTTCAATAAATGCATTTGAAAGTCGTCCAGATTTAGCCCTGATCTCCCCTTGCAGCTTTTTTTTTTTTTTTTTTAAATTCTCATGTTTTCCTCCTAGCAGCATTTTTTTCTTAGAGAGTCTGGAGGGGAAGGGAGATTGAACTGCTGCTAAGGTAATGCGGAAGATGAAAGTAGTAGTAGAGATTAGGGACCTTATGTTAGTCTGTCCTAGGTAATCCTTTTGAAGGAAATTCAAATTCTCTTCTCCCGAAGGAGAATATCTAGCTTGGTGTGTTTATGTGTAGCTCCCTCCCTCCCTTCCTCCCTCCCTCCCTCCTGAGATCCTTATTTAAATTAAGATCCTTCCTTCCTTCCTTCCTTCCTTCCTTCCTTCCTTCCTTCCTTCCTTCCTTCCTTCCTTCCTTCCTTCCCCTTCTGAGATCCTTATTTAAATTCAGATCCTTCCTTCCTTCCTTCCCCATCTGAGATCCTTGTTTAAATTAAGATCCTTTGTTCCTTCCTTCCTTCCTTCCTTCCTTCCTTCCTTCCTTCCTTCCTTCTTTCCTTCCTTCCTTCCCTGTAAAATCTCCATTCCCTCCCCAATCCAGGGGAAGGATACTGTAAAATCCCCATTTCCTCCTGATCAGCTGGGACTTGGGAGGCAGAGAATAGGTGCAGGGGTGGGGAGTCAGAATTTTTACTACCGGTTATCCGAACCATTCAAAATTTCCGCTATCGGTTCTCCAGAACTGGTCAGAACCTGCTGAACCTCACCTCTGGTGGAAACTAATCAAGGAGAGAAGCAACTTAGAACTAAGGAGAAATTTCTTGACAGTTAGAACAATTAATCAGTGGAACAACTTGCCTCTGGAAGTTATGAATTCTCCAACACTGGAAGTTTTTAAGAAAAGATTGCATAGCCATTTGTCTGAAATGCTATAGGGTTTCCTGCCTAAGCAGGGGGTTGGACTAGAAGATCTCCAGGGTCCCTTCCGACTCTGTCATTCTATTCTATTTACTCCCTGGGGAAAAAAAAATCTCTCTCTCCTGGGATGCTGGACTACATTCCACTACATCCAGCTAACGATTATTTTAGTTGAAAAGCTAAGCAGGGTGGAACCTTCTTGATATGTGAATGGGAGATGAAGAGAAAAATCCCTGCTCTATAGACTAGCGTTCAGATCCTTTGCAAATTAATTCCAGTTCGCCCCAGTTAAAATCCTGCCCAGCTGCTGTTCAGAGTCCATTGACTCGCTCCTATTATTATCCTTCCACAAATTCTCAAATTTCTGCATTTTTTTTTTTAATAAAACCCCCAGAATAATGTAGTGGCCATTTTTTGATCAGCGCAATACATTTGAATAGGATGTTTTAATAATTGGGTTCATTGTTGCGGTGCAGATTTAAATGCATGGTTTGCATTGAATCACATAGAAGACCGGGAATACTTAAATTTTTCTGTATGAGATTTGACAATAGGAGAGGGGGGAAAAATTACCTTTTAAAGATTAATTTGCTTTTATCTACTCTGGTCCCATTAAGCTGGAGGCAGCTGGTGTCAAAGGCATAAATGGAGACAAAAGAGTTTGCTTCCAATTGTAGGAGAATGTGTTTTAAACAGCTTCGGAAATGTTTCCTGCTCAGCGGGGTATGGTGCACTCAAACGGTTGCATTAACAAGGAAATATATAACAAAGAAAGGGTATTTAGGGCAATCCCTCAGTATCCTGTAGTAATGAATTTTAAAGTTCTGTAATGAAGTCAAAGGCCTGCATTCTTATTGTCGGTGAATGGAAGTTGGTATAGTAACTCCCATTAGCATTAATGGGAATTTGGTTCGCAAAATATATCGAAACAAAATGAAAAGAGAATGGGAAAAAAAAAACACCCTGTCAGATTATCAAATTCATTGCTCTTTAATCAGCCCAGCTGATTATCCTAACCCGTTTCACTGACGATGGTTTGGGACTTGAATACTAGGCGCATGGATACCCTAGTTCAGAGGTCAGCAACTGGCAGCTCTGGAGCCGCATGTGGCTCTTTCATCCCTGTGCTGCGGCTCCCTGTTGCTGGTCAGCTCCACAATTGATAGGGCTTTCGGTTAGGAGAGGTAGAGGAAAAAGGATCCCGCGCTAAGGGGAGACTCTTTGGTGGCAAAAAGGTTAGCCATCACTGGTATAGATTATAATCAATAATTAAAGTCTCCCACAAGTTGATTTTGATTCCCAAAGACGTTGTGACCAGATCCATGTTGGCTTTGGGCAGCAATATGATAGTGGTGCCCCAGTGCCTAGTTTGTTCATTTATTAGATCTATTTTCTACCTTTGGTTCAAGAGTTCAAGTCAATAGACTCCCTCCTTCCAACAGCCATCTCACGAGACAGGTTGGACTGAAAGTGACACACCCAAAATTGAGCAGTAAACCTTACGGTTTGACCCTAACCCTAACCTGAACTTGGGTCTCTTGGAGCCAATCCAACACTTCAACCACTCCACCATGCTATTGGTCTACTTGACTTCCCAACATAGCCAACTCTCCTTGTATTTTTTTGGAGATCTCCCATCCAAGAACTGGCAATTTAGTTTTTCATCAGTGAAGGCAGTGGTGAAATTCAAAAATTTTCCCTACCAGTTCTGTGGGCGTGGTTTGGTGGGCATGGCTTGGTGGTCATGGGACTGGGTAGGCATGGCTTGGACATGGGAAAGCCAGCGATCACACTTTACACAAAAATAACACAAAAGCGACACAACTGACTCACAATGCAAAAGCAGTTGGACTTTACACAAAACGGCCCCTGCAATAAGCAGGAACCTCGCAGAGTCACAGAGAGCTCAAAAACAAACTGTTACACTTTACACAAAAATACCGGTTTGGGCAATAGGTAGTAAAAAAAAATGCTTTAAAAAGTAAAACAAAAAAGGGCCCACGATTGCCAAAGCTGATTGTCAGAACCCCCCCCCCCTTTTTTTTACTTTTTAAAACATTTTTTTACTATCTATTGCCCGAACTGGTAGTAAAAAAAATGCTTTAAAAAAGTCCAAACAATCAACTATGCTGCGCGATTGTCGGAACTTTTTTTTTTATTATTATTATTTTTTAAAGCATTTTTTTTACTACCAGTTCGGGTGAACCGGTAGCGTTTTCACTACCGGTTCGGGCGAATCCCCCGAACCAGTAGCATTTCACTCCTGAGTGAAGGTCAGTTGGGTGTTTCCCACTGGTGGAATTGAGAGACACCTTTCTTAGATCCACCATTCTGGTACCTTCTTTGGTCTGGACATATTTGTTGCATTGTTATCTAGACCACAAAGGGCAGAGGCTACAAGCTCCAATGATGGTGAAGGAGGGACTCTTATGGATAATCACTAGAACTCATTAATAAAGCAGGATTGGGGGGCCTTTGGTGGCTGGCAGCTAAGCTAAGGGTTGCATCTTAAATTCCCGGGTGCTGGAACAACAGATATTATACCCTCTGCGTGCTGACCTTACTCGCTATATATTCTCTCCCCGTTTCTTGTTTCTGCAAAGCTAGTCCAATTTTCCCCCAGCCAGCCCTCTTATAAAAATGTATTTGTTGTAATTGGATAGTGTTTATTAGGTGTAATCAGTATTGACTTAGAGGAAAATTGCTGCAATAAAAGCAGGAACTCGCCAGCAACTGCACACATATACACTCATCATTGGGATAGAGAGGGAAGGGGGGGAACCCCCCCTGCATAAAATGCATGCAAAAAGATGGATTAGCATTGACAGCTGTAAATCCACCAGTTCAATAAAGTCGAATGAATAAATGATGAAATAAATAAACTGACTCAATAAAGTTGTTTTTAGTAATCCAGCTGAGCTTTATCCCAAGCAGGACATTTAATTCCCTTTCTGCATTTCAGATACGTGCCTGAACTAGAGGGCACAAGAGTTGCATTCAGATCGCTGGTTATTGGTACCTTGGAAGTTCCTCTTTTGCACGTTCTGATTTTTGTTAAGGTCCTCAGATCCTTGGTTTCTGGAAAAAAAAAAAGAATAACAGAATAATTGAGTTGGCAAGGACCTTGGAGATCTTCTAATCCAATCCCCCGCTCACTCAGGGACCCCATACTATTTCAGACAAATAGTTGTCTAATTTCTTCTTAAAAACTTCCAGTGTTGGAGCATTCACAACTTCTGGAGGCAAGTTGTTCCACTGGTCAATTGTTCTCATTGTCAGGAAGTTTCTCCTTAGTTCTAAGGAGCTTCTCTACTTGATTAGTTTCCATCCGTTGCTCTTTGTCCTGCCCTCAGGTGCTCTGGAGAATAGGTTGCCCCCCCCTTTTTTTGTGGCAACCCCTTAGAGCAGGGGTGTCAAACTCAAGGCCCTTGGGATGCTAAAATCTGACCTATGGGGCCGCCCTGGAAACAGCAAAGGACCAGACTGTGGTGTCTCTGCCAGTGCAAATGGTCCTCCTGAGCTCTGTTTTCGCTGGCAGAGGGTTGCAGGAAGCTATCATAGCCGAAAACGGAGCTCGGGAACTTGTTTCCTCTGGCAGAGCACTCTGCCACCAGAGGCATCCCTGACATGAATGACATTGAGCTGGCCATGCTCACCCTGGCCACGTCTACCCTGCCTCCCCTCACCAGGTCCCTTGGCTTGGAAACTACAGTGGTTCTGGGTTCAGGTATCATACTAACAGGTCACCTTCTGGGTTAGCACAATGAAAGAATTTGGGGCTCTTGATTTCTTTCTTTGCTTTGCCAAAATGTTTTCACCCACAAGTGAGTTCTGTAACCATGGAGGGAGGGAGAGAGAGAGAGAGACAGAGAGAGAGAGACAGAGACAGACACAGAGAGATACACACACACAGAGAGACACACATAGAGAGAGACAGACAGAGAGACAGGGGGGGAGAGACAGAGAGAGAGATAGAGACACAGAGAGAGACACACAGAAACAGACAGAGACAGAGACAGAGACAGGGGGACAGAGAGACAGAGAGAGACACAGACACAGAGGGAGAGACAGAAAGAGAGAGAGAGAAATGGGCAGTTGTATGAATTGTATTGGTATGTCATGTAGAACACATTGTTGATAAATGCTTCCCAAATCTAACTATATAAATCTATCCGCTTTTTGGACATGAGCTCTATCACTAGTGCTGGTCAAAAAAAGGAACAAGCGTTGACATTTGTTTTAATTTGGAATTCCCACTTCTTCAATCCTCAGCCGCCTCCATGATAAGCGAAGACAAGTTGTTTTTCTTAGGTTGCCAAGAGTTCATAATTGAGAGTAAGGGGACCTCAGCTTTGATCCAGGGGTCAGCATTCTGGGTTTTTTTTGTTTCTAAATTGCCCATGCTGTTGTTGTTTTACCCACCAGATTTTAAATCGCTATATGAAGAATTAATCACTGGCTCCAGCTATCCACACTTCCTAACCGTCATCTAAATAAGGAAATTTGGGTTGGATTGGTTGCCTTGCCAGGCTCAAGTTTTCTTAGGAATGAATGAAACAGGCTAAGGGTGAGAAATATTCTACAATATTCAAGCAATACTTGAGCAGGAGACCCTATAGAATACAAATATCCTGTATAGGGTCTCCTGCTTGAGCAGAGGGCTAGATGAGAAGACCTCAAGGTTCCTTCTCTGCTCCATTCTGATTCTGAACTCATTCCCTTTCAGTTGGTCTTTGGATGTTAAGTCATATGAGGGGATTAAGAAGAGAAGGTGCTTCTTGATTTATGAGTGGGTGGTGACTTTCATCAGCTGAAGGTGGTTTGTATTTCTCAAAGGATGTCTAGATGTTGATGCCTTTGCAAGCTGTACTGATCTCTCTGTGCCACATGTCTTGTAATATCTCCTCCACGTTGTCTCCTGGGAAAATAAAACATCTAAACTTACAAAACAACCAAGCTAATCCAAAGAAAGGAGCTATAAGAAGGAAGTACCTTGGATGGCTCTATAGTTTTCTTGGCAACATTCTGGATATGATTTCTTGTTTTGGGGTGTGTTTCCGATTACCCATTCTAGCTTCCGGCTGTAGGATTGTAGGAATTTCCCATGCTCATCTGGGTACTACCCAGAACTGAGGGTGCTGAACTTTTTAAAGATCAGCCATCCTCTTAATTGCAAAATGGACAAAAAAATGAGGGCGAGAGAGAAGATCCATTAGCTATATCCATGTTGTGGCTCCGTCCTCCGAGCCTATCTTATCGGAGGAAGAAGGCTCCGAACATGAAGGAGAGGAGATGGCCAGGCCTCCCTCTCCAGGAGCCTCCTCTCTGGCAATGCCTCAGGTGTCTCCTGAAGGAGAAGAGATTGGCCAGGAGCCAGGTGTTTCCGAGCCGTCAGATAGTGACGAAGAAACATTGTGGTTGGACCCATGCCAGCGTCGGAGAGACAAGTGTGTGCAGCAGAAAAGGAGGCGTGCCAGAGATTAAGCTGAGTCACTGGACCACACCCCACAGGCTATAAAAGGGAGTGTGGTGGCCATTCGGACTCTGTGACGGACAAAGCTAATCTCTGGCGAGTCACATTGCACCTTTGGACACAACGCCTATTTGCTGTGGATTTAATTACAAACTGGACTATTCAAACTGTGTGTATTTTTGTCTGTGTTATCGGAGTAAAAGTTCTTGGCAGGCAGCCACGGAGTTGCTTCCAAGTTCCTTATCACTGACGTTGAGTGTTTGAAGAGTTTATTTAACCCTCGGCTGGCTGGTTGGGTGCGTGTGTGGGACGGGGACAGAACAATCCATGATGGCGAACTTGTGGCATGCAAAGCCCTCTCTGTGGGCATGTGCGCCATCGCCAGCTGCTCTTCTGGTTTCCTTTTTACCTGTGAATTGGCTAATTACTCACCCGGCAACAATACTCTGTTCAATTACTGCTCCGACATTCCCTCTTTCTGATTGTGGCAGTTCTGGCTTGTGACAGCTCCTTAATGGCTGCCTTCCTTCGCTGATGGGTCGAAGACTAATGCCGGCACTTCAGGCAACTTGCTCATTCCCTAACCAGCATCTTCTTTCTTCGCTGTCTCCACAAGACATCTATGATCCCTGGGGATCCCCAAAATTGGCTAGGATATCAGTGTTCTCCTGGAGTCCCAGAATCCACACCATATCGCCTGATGCCGGCCACGCCCCTCCCACCCTGCTCTTCTGGTTTCCAGCACCTGAAAATGGTCTGAAAATGGCCAAAAAACAACCCAGAAAATGGCCTGAAAATGGCCCCCAAAACAGCCTGAGAATGGCCTGAAAAATGGCCATTTTCAGGCCGTTTTTCGGGAGTTTTTTGGGCCAAAACTGGCCTGAAAACGGCCAAAAAACAGCCAAAAACAGGCATGTGCATGCTGACCAGGTGGTCTTCAGGTTTCCAGTGCTCCGGTGTGCACACGTGTACGCACATGCACGTAAGTTCCAGTTTGGACCCTCGGTGCCGAAAAGGTTCGCCAGCACTGAGCTATAAAGATCTGTTTGGCAGCTAAATTAAATGACTTTTCACATGTGGTCACTTCTGTTTGTTTTATGTATATAGGGGGATACACCAGGGATGGTTTGCTGATTGGGACCCTAGGAAAGGAATTAATGGTTTAAATTCTCTGACCCCACCTGTGATTCACATAGGATAAAAGAAACTTTCTTAAAACAAGTAGGAATTTTCTTTCTTAGACAAACTGAAGCTGTCTATCCATTATTGAGATGCAATTATAGTTTGGGACATTGATTTAATTGTTTTCATGTTGGATTCCTGATTCCCTTCCCTTCCCTTCCCTTCCCTTCCCTTCCCTTCCCTTCCCTTCCCTTCCCTTCCCTTCCCTTCCTTTCCCATTCACCTTCCTTTCCTTTCCTTTCCTTTCCTTTCCTTTCCTTTCCTTTCCTTTCCTTTCCTTTCCTTTCCTTTCCTTTCCTTTCCTTTCCTTTCCTTCCCTTCCCTTCCCTTCCCTTCCCTTCCCTTCCCTTCCCTTCCCTTCCCTTCCCTTTCCTGTCCCACTGGAGAAAAATTCTTTAATTGTGAAATGCAAACTTTCAGATAACAATTCCTGGAATCAAACAACCACTTCCTGGTATCTGGAAACTTTTCAAAAGAACTGAATTGACCTATCTTCCCCCCCCCCCACACACCTCCCTTCTGTTATAAAACAGAGTTAAAACAGGGGATGATTTGTTAGAAAGTATCATCTGTTATAATGGCCCCAGAGATGCATTCAGAGCTGTGGGTTGAATGTATGAGTGGTGCTTATTGATCAAAGACGTGAGATATATGTGTTCTGTAATCCTTTGTTTTTATTTACCTGGTTGACTTTATTGTTTGATTCATAGCTTTGGGGGGGGGGAAGGTAAGGTGTGGGGGAGAGAGAGAGGAAAACAATAGATTAAAAAAAGAAAAGAAAAGCCACTTCTCATATTTCCCTTTTATTGTACTGTACCGAAGAATGCAGGCAGCGTTCCAGGATCTTCTCACCTTAGTCAAATGCATTATTTCAGGTTTCGCCTCTCCCTTCCCACAAACGGCAGTATGGGACTAATCATATCAATTGAGTGCCCAGGTTTGTTATAAGGGTTTCTAATGACGTACATGTAGGAGTTTGACTAGCTGAAGCTCTCTTTCCAAAAAAATACTCAAGGGTAGGATGATTGTTCAAGAACAATGAACATGGTGTGTTCCTTTGAGCACTCATTTTTCTGTAGAGATTGCAAGCTTCTATTATCCATCAAAGGTCCACGTGAAGAAGCATATGTCTTTAAACAGAAATCTTGTGTGTGTGTGTGTGTGTGTGCTTGTGTCTGTAAATAGCTGAGTAGGGCTTCACTCAGATTGTAGAGAGTTGGTTTAATGCTATATGGAAGAATAATGTACACGCACACAGACAAGCATAGTGTTAAACTAGCTTGGGAAGCTGGAGGGCGCAACTCTATGAATTCAGTCACATATTGCCAACATGCAGAGGTTGAGGTGGGTTTGTATGTTCTTCGTAAGTTTGAGTCTCCAGGCCTTTGATCATCTTAGAAGCTCTTCTCTGGACTTTTTTCAAAGTCTCAACGTCTTTTTTGTAGTATGGTGACCAAAATTGGTTGCAGTATTTCAGTCTTACTAGGGTTTTGTAACGCGGCACTAATACTTCACGTGATCTTGATTCTATGCCTTTGTTTATACAACTCAGGATTGTATTAGCTTTTTTGGTGGCGGCTACACATTGCTGGCTCATATTCAAGTGATTGTCCACTAGGATTCCAAGATCCCTCTCCATTTCTTAGCCGAGGGAATCAGTGTTGTCTGAAGACACTTCCGTGGTCGTGTAGCCAGCATGTCGCTGTGGTCATGTAGCCAGCATACTCCCAGAGGCATGGGAAGCTGTTACTTTCCCACCGAAATGGTATCTACTCGCATTTGCATGCTTTCGAATGACTAGGTTGGCAGGAGCTGAGGCAAGTAACGGGAGCTCGCTCCATCTCACGGCACTTGGGTCTCAAACCCCAGGCTGTTAGCTTTCCAGCATAAATCTCAGCTTGTAACTGCTGAGCCATCGTTGCTCCTTCATTATGCGCAATAAATGTACCGACATTCATACGAAATGGTCATAAATAGGATGAGAACCTTTTTTTTTTTTTTTGGACACCTAAATGTGGCTTTTTGTTGAATTGCCTCTAAAGAATAAAATGGTCTTTCTTCCTTCTCCCCTTTCAGCCTGAAGCAAAATGTAATATTTCTGTCTATGTAGTCTGGGAGAAATGGATAACCAAGGGTGAACACTGAAAGCGATGTTTGATCCCTTTATGTTTACTATTTATTCATATTTATTATTCATACATTCAAGCACAAATGTTAGGCCTTGGACCCCAGTGGCATATTTGCATTTTATTTTTAAGTCTGATATTTTTTTCCCCTACCTACTACCCAATTTTTGCAAACGGGGAATTGAAGCTCTGCTATTTCCATACGGTTTCTCTCATTCCGCTCTTCTCGTTCCCTTTCCCTCTGTTTTAGGGAACGAGATTTTTCTAACATAGAAAAGTGATATTTGAATATGTTTCCCCAAGGCAGTCAATTTACTTTTAATTTGTCTGGAACTAAGCCTTCCTTTGTTGCAATGAGAAAGTGCTGTAAAAATTTATTAGCTTCCGGGAAGATTTTTGAAATGAATTTTTTAATGATCGTGGTGTTTGCTGATACCCAGAAAAGATGCCGTTGCTGATTGCACCATATTGGTTGCCAAAAGTGCACCAAAGTTTGCTACTGCCTTCTAAATCCCAACCTCTCCTTCTCTTGTTTTAAAGCAGGATTCTTACCCTACACCTAAAATAGGTGTAGCTAATTAAAGCTAATGACTCTTTTATTTCTTTGGATCCAAAATAGATTGGGGATGGAAAGAAAGTCATTTTGACACTTGTGAATCTTCTTCCTTCCTTTTTTAATTTGCTAGCTTTGTGGCTATGGAGATGTTTTGCATTCTCGTGGAAATGTTTCATTTGAGCTAGTTGGAGATTGTCCAATGAATTCTGAATCGCGTATGGTCAGATCGGTCAAAATGGACTACCTAACCTTATAAGAAAGGGATGGGGTGGCTCAGTGGCTGAGACGCTGAACTTGTTGATTGAAAGGTCGGCAGTTCAGCGGTTTGTATCCCTAGTGCCGCGTAACGGGGTGAACTCCCGTGACTTGTCCCAGCTTCTGGCAACCTAGCAGTTCGAAAGCACGTAAAAAATGCAAGTAGAAAAATAGGGACCACCTTTGGTGAGAAGGTAACAGCATTCCGTGCCGCCTTTGGCATTGAGTCATGCCGGCCACATGACCATGGAGAACGTCTTTGGACAGCGCTGGTTCTTCAGCTTTGAAACGGAGATGAGCACCGCCCCCTAGAGTCGGGAATGACTAGCACATATGTACGAGGGGAACCTTTACCTTTAACCTTATAAGAGCCTTGGTGGCACAGCAGACTAAAGTGCTGTTAAATAGCACCAGCTGCCTGCAATTACTGCAAGTTCAAATCTCACCAGGCTCAAAGTTGACTCAGCCTTCCATCCTTCCGAGGTAGGTAAAATGAGGACCCAGATTGTGGGGGCAATAAGTTGACTTTGTATAAAAAAGAACACTGTTTAGGGGGGGCCAAAAGCCCTAATAAGCAGGTATATACCAAAGTATGAAGGCTATTGCTTAACGCATTGTAAGCTGCCCTGAGTCTCCGGAGAAAGGGCGGCATATAAATCGAATCAATCAATCAGTAAGTAAGTAAGTAAGTAAGTAAGTAAGTAAGTAAGTAAGTAAGTAGAAAGCCAGTTTAGAATGAGGGTAATCGATAAGCATTGGCTCTTTATTTCAGGAATCCGAAAGACAAAGGCAATTTTTTTTTTAAAAAAAACCCCTCTTTTTGAATGTCTTACATTTTGTTAAGGCTCTGTTTCTGAATCACCACTCCTATTTTAATGTTGAATTCTCAGAGCAACATTATGGTTTATGGGTTCAGTTCAATTCAATTCAGTTTATTACAGTCATAGACCAGAGCACTCAAGAGTGCTATCACTTTCTAGTGAAAGTGATATCTAGTGCAGGGGTATCAAACTCAATTTCATTGAGGGCTGCATCAGGGCTACGGTTGACCTCGGGGGCGGGGGCATGGTTGACTGGGTGGGCATGGCCACCTTGATGCCACTCCCCAAATTCCTGGCATGTTTCCTCTTCGCATTGGGTAGACTGGGCCGAAGTCAGGCTGGCCTGATCTTTCCTCTTCACATTGGGTAGACCAGGAGGTCTTCTAGTCCAACCCCCTGCCTAGGCAGGAAACCCACCACCACTTCAGACAAACAATTATCTAATCTCTTTTTAAAAACTTCCAGTGTTGGAGCATTCACAACGTCTGGAGGCAAGTTGTTCCATTGATTAATTGTTCTCACTGTCAGGAAATTTCTTCTTAGTTCTAAGTTGCTTCTCTCTTTGATTAGTTTCCACCCATTGCTTCTTGTCCTACCCTCAGGTGCTTTGGAGAATAGCTTGACTCCCTCTTCTTTGGGGCAACCTCTGAGATATCGGAACACTGCTATCATGTCTCCCCTAGTCCTTCTTTTCATTAAACTAGACATATCCAATTCCAGCAACCGTTCTTTGTATGTTTTAGCCTCCAGTTCTCTAATCATCTTTGTTGCTCTTCTCTGCACTCTTTCTAGAGTCTCAACATCTTTTTTACATCGTGGTGACCAAAACTGGATGCAGTATTCCAAGTGTGGCCTTACCAAGGCATTATAAAGTGGTATTAACATTTCACGTGATCTTGAATCTATCCCTCTGTTTATGCAGAGTTTATATTTATTCTTATTTTTTTAAAGTTTATGTTTATCCTTATTTCATACCTCTGGATGTTCTACTTAAATGCCTCTCCCACAAAATACATCCAAGGATTGGAAGGCATTTCACTCCCCCACCTCCTCCCAGTGAAATGCTTAAAACTTCTATTGTGAACATCCAGGCTGCAGAGCTACATGCAAAACTGGGTAGTAAGCAGGCAAAATTGAACACAGTGCTATTGAATCCTCAAGCATTTGTATCACACTCGGTTTCAACTTGCCTTCTGGGCCGTTGGCGGAGATTCCATCAGCAATAATTTAGAGGGTTTGAAAAGGTGAACGGGTCAGTCTTTATATCACTTTCCTGGTGTGCTGGGTCATTGTGAATTCGGAATCATGCTCTGCGAATGGCAGAAGAGGCTTTGAGATGTCCGGTGAGCTCTATGGCAAAGAACAGTCGTCCCCAACTTAGAACGGTTTGTCTCATGCAGGGGTCAGCAACCTGCGGCTCTGGAGCCTCATGTGGCTCTTTCATTCCTCTGCTGTGGCTCCCTGTTGCTGGTCGGCTCCACAATTGATAGGGCTTTCGGTTAGGACATGTAGAGGAAAAAGGACGCCGCGCTAGGAGGAGACTATGATAGGGGAACTGGACTTCTGGTCGGCTCCAGAATTGAATGGGGGCTTCCGGTTAGGACCTTTGTGGCTCTTTGAGTGTTTAAGGTTGCCGACCTCTGACTGTTCAAAGTTACAAAGGCACTGAAAAATGAGACGTATGACCGTTTTTCACAGTTATGACCTTTGCGGCATCCTCACGTTCATGCGATCAAAATTCAGATCCTTGGCAATTGGTTCAAATTTATTTATTTATTTATTAGTTTGGCAAACATGTGCAAGATAGCAGGTATGAATATGAACATCGACATGAACGAAGGAAATGAATACAAATAAATGGGGACAGTAAGACAGGGACGATAGGCACGCTGGTGTGCCTGTGCATGCCCCCTTTACAGACCTCTTAGGAACGGGATGAGGTCCACGGTAGACAGTTTGAGGTTGAAGCTGTGGGGATTTGAGGATGTAACCACAGAGTCGGGTAGAGCATTCCAGGCGTTGACCACTCTGTTGCTGAAGTTGTATTTTCTGCAATCGAGTTTGGAGCGGTTTACCTTGAGTTTGTATCAATTGTTTGCCCCTGTATTATTGAGGTTGAAGCTGAAGAAGTCGTTGATAAATAAGACATTGTAGCAGACAATTTTGTGTACTATGCTTAGATCTGTTTCTCAAGGTCATAAGATCCCCTTTTGTGACCTTCCGACAAGCAAGGTCAACGGGGAAGCCAGATTCACTTAGCAATCATGTTACTAACTTATCAACTGCAGTGTGATTCACTTAACCATTGAGACAAGAAAGGTCGTGAAATGGGGCAAAACGCACTTAAGAAATGTCTCGCTGAAAAACAGAAATGTTGGGCTCAATTGTAGTCGTAAGTCAAGGCCTATCTGTAATAGATAACAGCAGTGGTGGGATTCAGCCAGTTCGCACCTATTCGGGGGAACCGGTTGTTAACTTTCTAAGCAATTTGGAGAACCGGTTGTTGGAAGAAATCTTATTTTGTTTTTTTTCCACTTTACAGGGCTAATCCTGTAAGGAAGGCAGGAAGGAAACATTCTGGTGTTGTTTCTAGCTTAATTTTACAGAAACTGCCTCTCTGGTTTATTTTATTTATTTGATTTGATTTGATTTGATTTCTATACCGCCCTACTCCCGAAGGACTCAGGGCGGTGCACAGCCAAACAATAAAACACATACATACAAAATTTAAAAGTAGGATAAAATCAAATTAAATAATTTTGGCCCCGACAAATTTAAAACCCCAAACTTTTAAAACCAATTTAAAATTGAATGTATAAAATACTAAAAGATATTTAAAAATTAAAAATCTTTTATAAAAGAGGGAGAAAATTAGGCCAGGCCCACCTGGTGAAATAGTAAGGTCTTTAAAGCGCGGCGGAAGGTGCGCAGATCCGGGATCCTCCGTATCTCTGGGGGGAGCTTGTTCCAGATAGTAGGTGCCCCCACAGAGAAGGCTCTCCCCCTGGGGGCCGCCAGTTGGCATTGTTTGGCTGACGGCACCCGGAGGAGGCCCTCTCTATGGGAGCGTACCGGCTCCCATACTGGTTAATCCTTATTACATTGTAACAGCCAAGGCAAAGCGCCCATCGACATGAGTGATGTTGAGTTGGCCACACCCACATGGTCACATGACCACCGAGCCACGCCTACCCAGCTGATCATTAGGGCAGCGAACCGGTTGTTAAATTATTTGAATCCCATCACTGGATAACAGGTTATACAATCTAACAGATACGAGTTGTGTAAGTGCAATCTATGGATAAATGCCGTTCAGCCCATCGTTTTGGGGACTGGCTGAGCTGTTCGGTTTGATGATCTGCTGTTCAGTATTAATAGATCACTTCATGGTTTTCTGCTCCCGATTCGTTAACTTCTTTAAAAAATTGGATTTGGACTGGACAGCATTTCAAATCGAGAACTGTCCTTTAAGAGTCCTTCAAAGAGAAGATTGGCTTCAATAAATTAAGACACAAAGCCCTCCCTTGTAAGTTTTCTTTTCTTTCTTTCTTTCTTTCTTTTTTTTTGAAATGGAAGCTTTAGTGTCTAAATGTGCAGCCTGAGGGCGTTTTAAGAGCACATCTTGGTGAACAATGAGTTCCCAACCAGAAACATGGAACCTGTCATACAATTATGGATACGTGCATTGGGAGGAAATTATAGATATTTAGCTCAGAGTGTGGCAGGTTGAAATTAAAGAGAAGAGAAACTGAGCACTAAGGTTTCTTTGGAATAGCACTGTAGAATTTGAGACTTGAGGAGGAACATATACTAGTCCTTGCTTATCTGTATGTGGGCTACTGGAGGGGATGTGTTTTTCAGTAAAGAAAAAAAAAAAAAGGACCAATCAGGAAGAAAATAATCTCTCATCAAGGAACTACTAGGGAGGAAACCACACCTCCACCAAGCTACCCTATATAAACAGACAGGGCTACTTATATATAAATAGGCACCAAACCTCACACTCACTTGTACTGATGATGTCACCTAGTTGGGTAATGAGAGGTCTGCAAGCAAACAACCGAGCTCATATCCTCCACAGGGCTTTTCTAGCTCATGAGAACAAAACTAGTATGTCAGCTCCAATTTGAATAACAGAGTTGGAAGGGACCTTGGAGGTCTTCTAGTCCAACCCCCTGCTTAGACAGGAAACCCTACACCACTTCAGACAAATGGTTATTCAATCTCTTCTTAAAAACTTCCAGTTTTGGAGCATTTACAACTTCTGGAGTCAAATTGTTCTGATTATTGTTATTTTATTTTATTTTTGCTTTAATTTATATGCCGCCCTTCTCCAGAGACTCAGGGCGGCTTACAATGCGTTAAGCAATAGCCTTCATACTTTTGTATATTTATTCAAAGTCAGCTTATTGCCCCCACAATCCGGGTCCTCATTTTACCTACCTTTGAAAGGATGGAAGGCTGAGTCAACCTTGAGCCTGGGGAGATTTGAACTTGCAGTAATTGCAAGCAGCAGATGTTAATAACAGTGCTTTAGTCCACTGTGCTACCAAGGCTCATTGTATTGTTCTCACTGTCAGGAAATTTCTCCTTAGTTCAAGGTTGCTTTTCTCCTTGATTAGTTTCCACCCATTGCTTCTTGCCCTGCCCTCAGGTGCTTTGGAGAATAGCTTGACTCCCTCTTCTTTGGGGCAGCCCCTGAGATATTGGAACACTGCTATCATGTCACCCCCTAATCCTTCTTTTCATCAAACTAGACATACCCCGTTCCTGCAACGGTCTTCATATGTTTTAACCTTCAGTCCCCTAATCATCTTCGTTGCTCTTCTCTGCACTCTTTCTAGAGTCTCCACATCTTTTTTTTTTTTACATCATGGCGACCGAAACTGAATGCAATATTCTAAGTGTGGCCTTACCAAGGCATTATGAAGTGGTATTGATACTTCACGTGATCTTGATTCTATCCCTCTGTTTATGCAGCCTAACAATTCAACTATTGTTAGGCAGACATTTCTCTGTCTCTCTGTGTGTGTCTTGTAGCAGGAACTTCAGAATCTCACTTCTAGTGTTATTGTTTGTATTGCTCTTTACATGATGGAGCAGAGAATATTCTTGAGATGTGGGATTCTAAGCAGTCGGTTCTTTCTTTGCGTCTTCCCTTCCCTTCCCTCCATCTTCCAAGCGAGTGCCTTAAGGTTTGCTTTTCAGCGAGTGGATTCCCTCTTAAGTCCTAAAGCCGCTCACAGATACACATTTTGCTGCATTGGGTTGTGTGCCGAGAATTTTTATTAGCTGCTGTTGCTGCTTCTTCTCCTTCCTTCCTTCCTTTTTTCTTTTTTTGCTGCTGCTGGAGTGTGGTGGAAATACAAATGGAGCCGAAAAGCTGGAATTAATGCGCAGATACACCGAAGCATCCAAATGAACTGTCCTCAGACGGTTGGGCTGCGAACCCTTAGTGAAGTTGGCAGCACGGTTTTGAAAGTTTGCGGCTACGTCAAACCTTCAAGGCCTAAATTCCACTCTGCTTGGTTAGCATTAACCCTTTACGGCTTGCTTGGAGAAAGAGAGCGGAGTGAGTGATGTTAGGAGATGGCCCATTAAAGAAAAGAGCTTTTCTTAAAGGGATTTGGCTGAATCCCAAGACAGGAAAGTGCATGCCAAAATTACTCAGGGCCAGGAGAAAAACGTTCTATTTCAGCTGCATCAGAAAATGCCTAGAGAGGGTAAGACTATTTTGTCAATCAACCCCACTACCGACAATGGCTATTCAGTTTTCTCATGCAGAAATGGATCCCATCATCTGCTGTTTACTTGGAAATGCACGCCAGAAGTTGAACTTCAGACTATCTGTATGTGATCCAACCTGAAGTGAAGGAGGTTATATTTCAGGATGGAGATAAAGTATCAAGAGAGAGAGAGAGAAATCACATGGCTCCCTTGTAGAATATCCTTCTTTATCCAGGCTTGGTGGTCGTTTGAATGTAGTTAACACTAATATTAAAACCGAAGACCAGGTCCACTGGCTGTCTTTTGTCCAAGTAATTGTGTATGTGAGTGTGTATTTTTCCTATGTTTTCTTTTTAAAAGGATCAGAAATGTTTATATCAGGGTGTCCAACCTTGGCAACTTTAAAACCTGGTGTTGTAGCCCACCAGCGAAGCCCATGGCAGATTCAGACAGTGAGGAGATTGGGGAGGAACATGGGCCAGTCCTGGAGTCTGGACAAGGCTCTGATGAGGGCTCTGCATCGGAGGCAGAGATGGGGCCAGGGCCGTCCAACAGTTATCAGCTGCCTTCGGAGTCGGACATCAGTGGGGCAGAAGAACAGCTGGAGCCTGTTCCCGATGTGTGCATGCGCAGAGCTGTCAGGAACTAAGGAACAAGGGTCAACTCGGGAGTAAAGCCACAGGAGGACGTGTGCAGCGCGCATCAAATGTGTGCTTCACATGGAAAAAGAAGACTTCCCTAGGTAGTGGTGAGGGAAACAGCTGTGCCGCATGATTTAGTTTAGGATTTCCTGCTTTCTAGCGAATATAAACCTCACGGCACAGCTGATCGTCAGAAATACCAGTTTGGATGAACTGGTAGCTTTTTTAAACTACCGGTTCGACCGAATTGCTAGCTTTTATCACCCAAACCGGGGTGAACCGGTAGCATTTCACCCCTGCTGTGTGGGCTTTTTGGATTTGATTTTTGCAATGAACTCTTGACAAAGCCTTAGTTGGGAAATTACATGACTGGCTGAGATGATTATGATGAGGACCAGAATTAGAAAGGATGATGGTTGCTGTTGAAACATGGACCTTTTTCCTAGGATGGCTTCTTAAGTGGGGTCCCAAAGGTCTGAACAACCCTTCAGGCTGAGTTTCAGCTCTTACAACAAAGCAAGTGCTGTTGCATAACAACGGAGTCATACGGCTACTGTAAAGTAGGGCACAAAGACATCCTACTGTCTTTTAATGGAGTTTTGCTGGGTTTTCCCTTTAATGGAATTTGAACTGCCTTTCGGGGCAGCATACGATTTGGAGCATAATTAATCACTTCCTTGCCCTCTTTTGCCCTGACCATTTGCCTAATCAATTTTACATCTTCGCCTAGACTCCCTGGTTGACTGAAAGAACAGAAAGCAAGAGGATATAGAAGGTTTAATAAATAGTTTGCAACCTTCTGCATGTGAACATAGCAGTAAGTCAAGGGACGCAGTGGCTCAGTGGCTAAGACGCTGAGTTTGTCGATCAGAACAGTGGTTTGAATCCCTAGTGCTGCGTAACGGGGTGAGCTCCCGTTACTTGTCCCGGCTTCTGTCAACCTAGCAGTTTGAAAGCACGTAAAAAATGCAAGTAGAACAATAGGGACCACCTTTGGTGGGAAGGTAACAGCGTTCCATGCGCCTTTGGCGTTGAGTCATGCCGGCCATGTGACCACGGAGACTTCTTCGGACAGCGCTGGCTCTTCGGCTTTGAAACGGAGATGAGCACCACCCCTAGAGTCAGGAATGACTAGCACATATGTGTGAGGGGAACCTTTACCTTTAAGTCCCATTTAAGGGTTAAGAGGTGTATTTTTGAGAAGTCATGGCAAGAAAAAGACATAAAATGGGACAAACTAACGTTAGCAAATGTTTCACTTAAGACCACAAGTCTGTAAAGATTCTCAGTCATCCAGGTCATGGTTGTCCCAAAGGTGCTTTTTTTAAAGGAATTGGACTTTCTTGGTTTTCTTTGAAGACGTTTTGCTTCTCATCCTAGAAGCTTCTTTAGCTCTGACAGGATGGTGGGGAATGGAAGGATTTATATTCCTTGCAGACAGCTGGTCGTTTGCATCCTTTTAGAGGGTCGTTGAAGCACTTGGAGGTTTATCTGTGTCCTCAGGGTCACCTGAGTAGTGCAAATGGTTCCTGTAGTCTGCAGTTTTTTGGAAATCCATTCCTACTCCCACACTATTCGAAGGATGCTCATTTGCAAAGATGCAAAAAAATCTATAGAGATTCTCAGTCATCCAGGTCATAGTTGCCCCAAAGATGCTTTTTTCAAGAGGCAAGTGGACTTTGTTTCCTGAGGACACAACTGGCCTCAACGACCCTCTAAAAGGATGCAAATGACCAGCTGTCTGCAAGGAGTATCAATCCTTCCATTCCCCACCATCCAATCAGAGCTGAAGAAGCTCCTTGGATGAGAAGTGAAACGTCTTCAAAGAAAAAAACAAGAAAGTTTTTCCCAGTTTCCTCCCGGGGGGGAAAAAAAACACCTTTGGAAATACTTAACAACACAAATTTTGGGCTCGATTGTGGTCGTAAGTTGAAGACTACCTGTATAGCAAGCCAGAGATATCTTCAACGAATTTGTACTAATTCAAGAAGCAATTAAATAAAACATTGGATAGGGAGGCGTGAGAATCTGTAAACTTAATTGTGGCATTTATAACTGGATATCTCACGTCAGGCAGGGTTTAAAGCCCCATGCCTCTTAGCGCTGGCATCGGGAAGGGGGAGAAAAATGCTGACTTCACAAATACGGGCTTAATTTATTTCGCATTGCAACTTGTTTCCCTCCAGCTTTTCTTTTCTGACAGGCACAGCAACAGCAGTAGAAATGCCAGCTGACACCGTAGTCTGTTGAAAGTTGAACTTCGACTTGTTAAAAGAAAAGGGGGTGGGTGGGAGGGAGAGAAGGGGGAGCCGCCGGGATTTTAAAAAAACCCTTTAAAATGTCATTTCACAAATGTCTACAGCTTGTTACAGGAAACGGGAGGCGTTTTATAGAGGAGGGTGAGCGAATGGCAACTCCTCTGTTCTCTAGGCAAAATTACAGTGCGGTTTTGCGGGCTCCTCCCCCAGGAAGCTTCAACAACGAGACTTGAATATTGATATTCTTATTTCTTAGGAAATTTGGGGAGATGAAAGTTTATTATTTTTATTTTTAAACAAACGGCACATCATTAATCAATCAGTGTGTCATCTGAGTACAAGATTTTTGTGTCATCATATTCCACATTCACCACCATTTTCTTAATTCATATATCTCTTTGCTTTTAGATTTTAATTTAATTTATTACAACATGTTCTTTCCAGATTTCTTAAATTTTATGCTGTTTTTTGTCTATATTCAATCTCTATCCATTGATAAAATTTCCCCCATGTATTGCAATACTCCGATTCTTCCTTCCCTTTAATTGCCATTGTTAATCTATTCATTTCTGCACATGCTAATATTTTCTTGATTACCTCTTAAATTCCTTTGTAGGAATTTTTTCTGCTTTCCAATTTTGTGCAAATACAATTCTTGCTGCAGTTATTACATGTATGATCAAATATATATTTCCTTTACTAATTTTCTCCAATAAGATACCCAGCAGGAAGAGCTCCGGTTTTAAATCAATATGTTGCTGTGTCATTTTCTCTAACCATGCTCGAATTTTTGCCCAATGATTTCTCGCTTCTGGACATGTCCACCACATATGATAGTATGATCCCGGTGTCTGTTGGCATTTCCAACATTTAGTTGATTTATCTTTAAACATTTTTGCCAATCTTTCCGGTGACATGTGCCATCTATAAAACATTTTATACAAATTCTCTTTATATGCTGTAGCCATTTTCTTAGGAAACTTGATGCCTCTGTGTCAGCCCTTCCAGGTAGTCAAAGCCAGAAACCAAAACCATGATTGCTAACACAAATCTGATCTTGCAAATCTGAAAGCTCTTCTTGCCTTTCTGGGAATTCCTTGATTAACAATGGTTCCTCTCGTGAAGCATTCGAAGTGACAATGGCACTGAAAAAAAGCGACTTCTGACCCGTTTTCACACTTAACGACTGTTGCACCATCCCTGTGGTCGCGTGATCAAAATTCAAATAATTGGCAACTGACTCATGTTTATGACCATCAGTTGCAATGTCCTGGGGTCACGTGATCCCTTTTTATCACCTTCTGGCAAGCAAAGTCATGGGGGAAGCCAGATTCACTTAACAAGCGTGTTACTAGCTTAACAACTGGATTGATTCAATTTAGCAACAGAAACTTCGGGCTCAATTGTGGTCGTAAGGCTGTATTACTATTCTTCTTCTCATCCTTACTAGTACTTATCTCTTCCCACTTATGGCTATATCCATGTTGCTTGTATCTTTACAATTTATATTGTTTTTATTGGTTCCTAGTATGATTTGATTGCTTATTAGTATCCTATGACTATCACTAAATGTTGTATCTTATGATTCTTGACGAATGTATTTCATTTTTTCTTTATGTACACTGAGAGCATATGCACCAAAGACAAATTCCTTGTGTGTCCAATCACACTTGGCCAATAAAAGAATTCTATTCTATTCTGTTCTGTTGTGTTCTGTTCTGTTCTGTTGTGTTCTGTTCTGTTCTGTTCTGTTGTGTTCCATTCCATTCCATTCCATTCCATTCCATTCCATTCCATTCCATTCCATTCTATTCTATTCTATTCTATTCTATTCTTTATTTGTTTCCTAGTACGATTTGATAGTTTATTAGTAATCTTGACTATCACTATCTTTTTATTCTTTATGAATGTATTTTATTCTACTTGTGTACACTGAGAGCATATGCACCAAAGACAAATTACTTGTGTGTCCAATCACACTTGGCCAATAAAAGAATTCTGTTCTGTTCTGTTCTGTTCTGTTCTGTTCTATTCTATTCTATTCTATTCTATTCTATTCTATTCTATTCTATTCTATTCTATTCTATTCTATTCTATTCTTTATTTGTTTCCTAGTACGATTTGATAGTTTATAAGTAATCTTGACTATCACTATCTTTTTATTCTTGATGAATGTATTTTATTCTACTTATGTACACTGAGAGCGTATGCACCAAAGACAAATTCCTTGTGTGTCCAATCACACTTGGCCAATAAAAGAATTCTGTTCTGTTCTGTTCTGTTTGTTTGTTTCCTAATACAATTTGATAGTTTATTAGTAACCTTCACTATCACTATCTTTTTATTCTCGATGAATGTATTTTATTCTACTTATGTACACTGAGAGCATATACACCTAAGATAAATTCCTTGTGTGTCCAATCACACTTGGACAATAAAGAATTCTACTCTGTCCTGTCCTGTCCTGTCCTGTTCTACTTCCCAGAGAATTAAGGAGAGAAGGACAAAGAGCAATGTATACCCCATAAGATAACCCTCCCCGCCCCTCCAGATTTTGTTACAACCAAATCCTAGAAGAAATATCCTAGGTTCTGGTTTGCTGAATCCACCCGAAGAGCATGACTGAACATCTGGGACGTGAACAAACATGAAACAAAACACGTGTATCACGCAACCCTTTAATAACATTCTTCTCTCCTTTTGTCTCCTGACCTTAGATCAGAGTGAAGGATTCCACTGTCGAGAAGAGTGTCGGATCCTTGGCCATTCTGACCGATGCTGGATGCCCCGGAATCCCGCCCCCGCCCGAGGCAAATCTCCTGAACATGGAAGGAACGTCATGTCCCTCTCTATAGGAGCTTCCACTGTGGATACGGAGCTTTACGAAGACTCTACTGCAAAGAGAACTTTTGCAACATTTGGCAAAGACAGGAGTGACCCTGTTTCTGAGGAACGGGGCCCGATCAATGTCAAAGGGAAAAGGACATTGGATCCACCCATCTGTAGTCCAAAGGTGAACGGGGCCATCCGGGAGGCTGGGAACGGTTGTGAGGCTATCAGTCCCATCACCTCGCCCGTCCATTTGAAGAGTCCCTCGTCTAGCAAACCGTCGGTGTCCTACAGCCTATTTCACTGCCCGTCCAGTCGCGACTTAGAGCCGTTTGTGACCAATGGTCCCTCCAGGCCTATGGAAGCAGAGCCGAGGGGCGCGGACAGTGAGAATACAGTGCATGAAATTAACCCTCTCCTACAAGAATGTAGGGAGAAAGACTCGCCTGGCGTGAAGAGGCTAAAGGATATTGTACTCTAAAGCGGATGGAAGGAAAAACGCCCTCACCAAACACGTCTCACCATTTTTAAAGAGCTTACTGACAGTTCACCAGGCAAAGTTGCTGTATTTAGAAGCTTTCCTTCAATGTATTGTTTATAAAAAAAAAAAAAAAAATGAAGCGATCGTTAATGTGACAATCTCATGTGGTTCATCAGGGGGCTAGTGAAGCAAAACGAACACCGTTTTATTTTCCTTTTCCCCCTATTTCTTCTCTAGTGGGGTAAGTGACGTTAGGGCCCTTCGGTTGACGGAAGTATTATCCGCAAAGTATTTTTTTTTCCCCCCTGTATTTTTCCAGATCAAGCAACCTTGGCAAGAAATGGGTTGACAGTTGGGTCTCCCGTGAGTTTTTTTTGTGGGGTGAAAAAAAGCCCTCCAATTCCGTCTTAGGCGATGTGTAATGCGGTGCCCTTGATTTTAGACGGGGGCGGCTATGCGCTAGGAACTTGGTTGTGCTTATTTCAGGACCTCTTGATGTGGGCAAAGTGCCTCCCTTCTCCCTTCATTAGGGTTCAGTGTGGGAATCAAAACCATTTGTAGTCTATCCCCAATCCTATGGAGCTTCTGATCTGCCCTGTATCCAGAGTGAATCCATATTCTGAGATGGTGCTCTTTTGCTATGAATCACCCCCTCAATCCGGAGAGCTTTCTGCTGCCACATGCTTTCTCTGTACTATTATCGTATTTGATATTGCAAACTCCTGTGTGTCGAGTGTTTGGGGGGGGGGCGGTCGGGGAAAAACAAAAGGCGTTTCAAGTTTTTTGGGTTCCTTTTTTTTTTTTTTTTGCTGTTGTAATTGTGCTTGTGGTTGTGTTCTATGAACAACAATCTAAGACTTGGGGGAACCTGCAAAAATTCAGCCCTTTCCCAGTTTCTGATCATTTGGCCAGGTGGTGTTTTTATTATTATTATTATTATTTTTTTTTACATTCTTCTTTTTTTCCTCCCCTTCTCTTCTTTGGTTTCTCTTATGTCATTTGCAAAGATGCAAAAAGTGCTGACATTTTTAGGAAGTCGAATTCTTTCTTTCTTTTTCTTACAACCCCGAGGAAGGAGACGATGTTATTTCTCCAAACTTTGATTTCCAGGCGTTGAACCTTGCCTATATATTTAAACTCTTTTGGCTTATCCAGAGCCTCAGAGAAATGAACTGAGCTTATAACTTAATAAGTGAATCCTAATATATCAGTGGTGCCCCAACTTCTTTGGACCAGTAACTGGTTTTGTAGAAGACAATGGACTGGGTGGAATGGGGATGGCTTAGGTTTTGCTTGCTTGCCCGCTGCTTACTTCCAGCTGTGCGACCCGGTTCCTAACAGACCGCAGACTGGTACAAGTCCATGACCTGGGAGTTGGGGGAACCCCTGTTATATATACACCATACATAGGTCAGCGTTCCATGAGTATCTTATTACGAGTAATGCACTAAACTACGTAGATTGTCTTGTTTGTATGTAGTGTGGGTAAAGCCCAGTGGCCCAGATCGTTGTACTTCTTGCTGGGCTAAAATCTGCCTTGCAGTTTCTCAGAAGTGGTCCTTTCCTTGCCAAAAGACGCTTCTGTTTTTCTACCTTAATTCTCAGGGTGCTTGAGAATTTCCCTGGGTGGCATTTCAATCCCGGCTTTCTTGTGGAGATGGTAGAGGATGTTATGGTTAGTGCTGTTACTTTCCGTTGCACTTCCTTCCATCACCCTGTCCAAACATGCTTCCTATTTGAAGAGACCAGGTTCTCTCCGGCCAGCTTCCCTTGAAATTAAAGGTAACTTACAACTGGAAGATATCTGATTTATGCTGTAAAGCTAGTCCTTGATTTACAACTGCTCGTTTAGTGACTGTTCAAAATGACGACAGCACTGAAGAAAAGGATTCACGGCTGTTTTTTCACATGGCCCGTTGCAGCATTCCCATGGTCGCGTGATCAAAAATTTGGATGGTTGGCAACAGGTTTATTTTTATGATTATTGCAGTGCCCCGGGGGTCTCATGATCCCCTTTTGCGACAAGCAAAAGTCAAGGGGGGGGGCTGGTGGTGTCAGATTCACCTAACAACCGTGTTACTCATTTAACAACCGGTTGTAAAATGAGGCAAAACTCACTTAGCAACGGTCTCGCCTAGCAGCAGAAATCGGGGGGGGGGGGCGCTCAATGATGGTTGTAACTCAAGGGCTGCTTGCAACGAGGTAGTGAGGGATGGAATGTGGTTGGTGGACCTTGGGACGCATCCTTCTGCCGCTTTGCAATGAAATCCATATAAGGATATCGCACGTCACCCATGGAAGTTCTCCAAAATTCTCCTTGCCTTTGAAAGAAATGCGGACATCAAAGTCCTTTTCATCAAGCTGAATGAGAACTGGTAGTAAATAATAATAATAATAATAATCCAGATTCCCATCTCTGCCTGGAGCTAATGGTACTACTGGCTTTCTAACAAGTTAGGAAGGGTAGCAGGTTTCAGATTGGCTACATGGACAAGACTGTTGTGGTTTTTGCAGGTGTTTGTACATTGCTGTTTCCACCCACCAACTTCTCCCAGTTCTACTCCTATGGGCCCAGTTCAGTAGATCACTCCTTTCTTCAGAATGTCCATAGTAGAGGCAGTTGAGAGGGCCAAATTACCGTATTTTTCGGACTATAAGACACCCTGGAGTATAAGACGCACCAAGATTTTGAAGCGGAAAACAAGACAAAATAGTTATTGGCCTCCGCGCGTTTGGTTTTTGCCCTCCCCGGCTCCCAGGAGCACTCTGCAGGCCTCCCAAACCCACTGTGTGTCCTGTTTTTGCAAAAACTGGGCCTGTTTTTGCCGAAAATGGGACGTGCAGAGTGGGGTTTCGGGAGGCCAAAAATGGCTGTATTCGATGTATAAAGCACACCAACATTTCCACCCTCTTTTGGGGGGGAGGGAAAGTGTGTCTTATACTCCGAAACGTACGGTAGTTTCTCAGAAGTATTGTGAAACTACTACTTCTAATACTTGTGGAAAGGTTCCCTCTGGCTTCAAAAACAGGCCTCTCTTGCTGACCATTATTTCAGAATTTTCTGATCTTCAGATACAAGAGATACGAACTCTCTCATTCTCTCTGAGATTATCCGCAGATTCCTGCTATGGTGGAGTTTGAGAGCCCATAACAGAAAGGAAGGAAGCTCCACCATCCTTTAGTGCATCTGCCTCCTAATTAAAAGCATGCAACGACAGAATTAGTAATTTCCGAAGACATAAATCAGGGAAGGCAGCTTGATTCATTCCTAACACCAGTGGTCCAACTGCTGGAAAGATCAGTTACAGATGTTAAATTCAGGAGAAGCATCAGGCAACCGTTCAAATGCCCAGCCCGTTTCCATTGCGTGTGTTGTCAAGGTTTCAGACAATCCATTCATCCTGCATCAGGCTGAAGATTTAGGGAACAAAATAGCCATTGGAAAGGGAGAACAATTTCCAGGATGATCCCCTTGTGAAAGGGAGAACCAAAAATGAATATATTTGTGTGTTTGTGTGTGCACGTGTGTGGCCTTTTCAACTTCAGCATTAATTACATTTCATACCTAGATTTAGGAATAGGACAGGCACCCAAAGAACAAGTTGGGGGCCTTCAACCCATTTTGTTGTTGTTAGTTGCGAAGTCGTGTCCAACCCATCGCGACCCCATGGACAACATTCCTCCAGGCCTTCCTGTCCTCTACCATCCTCTGCAGTCCATTTAAGCTCATGCCGACTGCTTCAGTGACTCCACCCAGCCACCTCATTCTCTGTTGTCCCCTTCTTCTTTTGCCCTCAATCTTTCCCAGCATTAGGCTCTTCTCCAGTGAGTCCTTCCTTCTCATTAGGTGGCCAAAGTACTTGACCTCAACCCATACCTGCTCTGAAATAAGACTGTGATGTTCTTGTGGGTTTCCTACTGCTAATGATGAGTTTTAGATCACAAGCTAGAAAGCATGAAGGTGTGGCCAATGAAGTCATTGTATAAAGAGATCCGCAAAATCTTAAATATGCACATATAATGTTTGTGAGTTTGTCCTCTCCCGTAAGACAAAATGAAAATCTCTTCTCAACTGTGTTAAGAAACATTTTATTAAAAAGAGAGCGGGGGGGGGGACAAATTTAAACAGGGATAGGGATGATAATGTAGGAGGCACAGTGATAGAACTGATTTGACGTTTTGTCACCTTCCTTCTCCAGTTCGTGTTTTTCTGCTCCCAGCTTGCTTAAGAGAGACTAAAGATCAATGCGATGGAAAGATATATTGACTTCTTTCAAATATTTGCTCTGTCAATCAAAAGCGGGGGGAGGAAGTGTCTTGTGGAACAACTCTTATGGTCTTTCTCTAGCTTTATTATTATTTTTTTTTTAAAAAAAGGAAAGTTCTCCAGGTTTATTTAAATATGTTTTTTAAAAGCTACACAAAAATAACATCCATTTTTTTCCTTTTTCCTTTTTTTTTTTTTTTGGTCCTGGAAATCAAATAAGCTTGGAGTAATTTCTTTTTTTTCAAAAGAAGAGAAAAAAAGAGAGTTGAAAAATAGATAGAGCTGGGTGTTTTGCTTTGCCTTGTGTTTCTCACGCTGTCAGGAAATTTGGATTGCCTGGTTATTTGAATTTTTTTAAAAAAGAAATCTGTAATAAGAATCACACACAGACCCTTTTAATTGTTTGTAGGTAGCGTGCAAACTGCTGTAGGACTGCAGCAGAAGCAAAAAGAAATATTACTCATGGATACCTTTGGAATAAAGAGGCCCCTTGTCCCCTGCCCCCTTTATTTTATTTTGCTTTGTTTCATTGCATTGCATTGCACAAAGAAAAAGGAACAATAGGGACATAATAAGAAAAATAAGTCGAAAGAAAAACGTGCCTGAAGGAAGAATCTGTGGAACAGGGCAAAAGATCAACCCGAAGTTGAGAATCCAGAAGAGATTATTCCACATCTCATCTGTAAACATTGTAGAGATAGAGGAAGTGCGGGTGGGGGGGGGTCTTTTGAAGGGATGGAACAACTTGTAACCCTTGGATTTATTTATTTATTTTTAGATTTTTTAAAAAATCCCACCTTTATTATTTTTATAAATAACTCAAAGTGGCGGACACACCTAATTCTCCTTCCTCCTCCTATTTTCCTCATTACAAAAATTATGTAAATTGGATTGAATAAGAGAGAGAGAGAGGGACTGGCCCAAAGTCACCCAGCCAAATGCAGGACTACAACTCTCAGTCTCCTGGATTCTACTCTGCTGCCTTCAATACAAGACCAAATCAGGTCTCAATGTTAAATTACCATGTCCAGAAGCCAACAGCGTGCATAATAAACAGGGATGCTGGGCATTTATCTCAATATAATCAGAGGAAGTCCTAGCTAACAGCGATATTGCATTCCTCAATCACATCACACCCTGGGTTCTGATTTATGTTGATAGCTAAGTATGAAGTTCTTGCTTTTCCGTCTTCTAGATTTTGACAATGAACAGTTTTGTTTTGCATTATATCTTCTCATTAAGTCTGAAAAATGAGACTGCAGTCCAAAGCTTTAGTGACATCCTAGCTGCCTTGTGAGAAGTCATGACGAGATGTTGGCTACTCCCTGTCTTCAAATGTTCCACACCAGGGGTGAAATCCAGGAGGTTCTAACAGGTTCTGGAGAACCGGTAGCGGAAATTTTGAGTAGTTCGGAGAACTGGTAGCAGAAATTTTGAATAGTTTGGAGAACTGGTAGCAGAAATTTTAAGTCGTTCGGAGAACTGGTAGCAGAAATTTTGAATAGTTCGGAGAACCGGTAGCAGAAATTTTGAGTAGTTCAGAGAACCGACAAATACCACCTCTGGCTGGCCCCAGAGTGGGGTGGAAATGGAGATTTTGCAATATCCTTCCCCCAGGAGTGGGGTGGGAATGGAGATTTTGCAGTATCCTTCCCATGCCATGCCCACCAAGCCACACCCACAGAACTGGTCGTAAAAAAATTTGAATTGCCCCACTGATCCACATCGAGGGCATTTCCACTAAGCATTTTGGTCACTGCTTAGTGTAAACACAATGCTTTGTGTAAAAAAAAGGGGGGAGAGGGGAAATGGCAGACGGTTAGTGGAAGCAATGAAAATCAAGTTCCAATGTATGTTCTCCATCTAACCAGCATTCTTCAGCCTGGCTGGAGTTTCAGATCCAGCAACTTGTCCCCGGCATGGAAGTTTGACGGATGGATATAGAAGGATGGAAATAATTCTGCCTTGAACGTTAACAGAAAATTGATGTGCAAACTTTCCAGAAACTTCCTCCTGCTTCTGATTTCACCTCTTCAAAGTGCTGTATTTGTTCTCCTTTTTTTTGAAGAGGCTGTCAGTCAAAGCTGCGGGCCCTGATTCAATTCTTTGCAAGCCTAGTTCCATGCTTAAAAGCTGATTGGAACAGCTGCCTGTAACAATGCCAGCTTATTCTAGGAAATGAGCGAAGAGAAAGAGACATTTCGGTGTCCTTATCTGTGAACAAGTTGGTGATTTTTGGATGGCACCAATCATTTGACTGGGTTCACACTCTCACTGCAGTAAGGAAGCAGAGATTTTGATGCAGATTCCAATATAGCTTTCTTTTTCTTTTCTTCTTCTTCTTCTTCTTTTTTGCAGCGTGAGGCTAAAACATTTGCAAAAAATTAGGGAACGGCTTTTAAAGAGTCAGATTATTGCTTTTATGTTTTCAACATTTACTATACTGATTAAGTGTGACTTTCTAGGCATAGGTGTCTGATAAGACACCTTACACGATGATGTAATCATCAAATGAATAATTGGTGTCATTTGCACAGTTGTCATTATGAAAGAGGTGTCCCCTTGCTCTTCTCTTCCTCCTGCAGACAACCTTATCTCCCATGTTTTCAGGCATCTTTCTCCTGGAAACGCCAGAAATTGAACCCAGGATCTCTTCCATGCAAAATACAGCCTTGACCTTCCAATGGGTTATCACTGGTTGTCACGTTGGGCTACAATGTTTTTGCTTACGGCTTAGCAACTGAAGCAAAGCCAACTCTTTGTGATTGTCAAACCTGGTTAGCACAGCGTGAGAACCTGGCCCCGTTTTAAGCAAGCCATGTTTCAGACCATTTTTGTCCATCTTGTTGCTCATACAATGTTTTGTTGGGCCTGAGAATTAGATTGAATCTTGAAGGGTCCTTGGTGCTTGGAGTTGGATTGAAGTACCTGTTATGGGGGCTAGCATATGCATCCTCTTATGTTTAGAAAGAGTATATTGGCTTGTGAAACCAGCGTTTTATCTGAGCCATTGGTGGTTGCCTTTAGGAAAACAAATGCATATCTTCTTAGCATTATAACTCCATAATTTCATTCTTGGAAATCATCATAAAACGCAATGCCCCCCTACCTCCTCCTCCTCCTCCTCCTCCTCCTCCTCCTCCTCCTCCTCCTCCTCCTCCTCCTCCTCCTCCTCCTCCTCCTCCTCCTCCTCCTGTTTCTGTTAGAATTGCTTTGCTCACCTGTTGAATCCACTCTGCATTTTTTTCTCTTGGGCATAATATGCTTTTGATTTCAAACAAAGCTTCCTATATGCCATCGTACTTTAATCAATGCCTATTCTCTGAGTAGGCAGCTCCAAATATAGCATAACATGAGTGAATTTAAGAGAGATTCCTTGTAGAGAGGAGGGGGGAAAAAAACGAACCACCCCAAACAACATGAAAATCTCATCTTTCATTCCCTTTGATCAACCGGTGATTAGGCAGGTCCCTTTGGTGAATTAGATTCTTTCTCTTTCATTTTGGGCTGTTGTTGTTGTTGCGTGACATTTGTTCGGATGGGAAGATCTGGTTAAAGACGATCCAGGATGCGATGGGAAACGTACGTAATTTAATTATGTCATCCAGATGAGGCTGTTGCTTTTTCTCTGTGTTTTTTTTTCTTTTCTTTTTTTAAAAAATCGTACAGCCGGCAAAAAGGCTCGAGGGTCTCACACACATTGTGCTGCATTGTGCTTTTTCCAACCCCTTCCCTTCTTCCCTTCCCGAACAAAAATAAGAATTTTTTTTAAAAAGTGTAAAGAATTCATTACTCCATGGATATGCTGAATATCTCCAGTAGGGAGGAAAGGAAATGAGAGAACTCTTCCCAAGCAGAAACTTTAAAGGATGATTGTGTCTCCGCAGCTGCCTTTTGCAACGTTAGATAGTTGTTGACCCAATGTCAAAGTTGTGTTCGCTTTAGCGGAGGAACCTGGGAATGAATGAATGAATGAATATATATATATGGTTTGTCGTAAGTGCGACTGCTTGAGGGCTCCTGGATTGGAGCTGAAAGGCGAAAGGGAAGCAGTATGCTCCCTCCCACATATTGAGGTAGACCAGGTGCTTCGATAGAAAAACTTTATATATATATATATGCGTGTCATTGGGGAAAGATGGATTTATTTCTGGCATCAACTGATGTTCAGTTGATTCAAGCCGGGGATGTTGTAATCTTTATGACAAAGAGATGACTTGGCACTAATTTGAGCTTTTCTGCAATGGAATTGACCTGCCGCTCATCCAATCTAAGGCCTAAAAGTGGCAGGATGGAAATGCCAGAAGTCCTACAGCAAAAAAAAAAAAAAAAGGGACGAGGGACACAGCCTGAATGTCACTGAGAATTGTGGCTTCGCGAAGGATGGATCTCGGTGGGACTTTGTCTACATTCGGTTTCTTCACGGTGTCTGTTGCTGACGATACAAAGAACAAACCTTGTTGTATATGCTGATATGTATGTTATGTACATTTTCACAGTGATTGAATCATTGTAAACAGGGAAAACTCGGGGTGGGTGAAGAATCACCATGCTGTCTATTTTATTGAAAAATGATTTAAAAAAAAAAAGAGAGAGAGAGAGAAAATGGCTTTATTAAATTATTACAACTGTTATAAAAAAAAAGATCGGTGTAACATGCCATGTTGGTTTGTTTTTTTCCCCCCCTCCTTCAGTTTTTATTTCTTTTAAAAAAAAATCTGATGCAAAACTTTGTTTCCCTCTTTTTGATGTGACTTTTCTTTTTCCTCTGCTTCAAAACTCAATGGCATTTTAGTATTAAAGGCAATTCTTGAATAAAAAAAAAAATGGAATTGGTTAAACATGCCCGTGTGGATCTGCTTGTCAATGGAAAAAGAGGTCTGTCTACAGCTGATCAATTGTGCACCCATCCTGCAGTTTGGAATTTATTGATTTGATGGATATCCTACCTTTTCTTCAGGAACAAAGGTTAATTTACATAGGCGTTCTCCGCCATGTCTTTAGTTTAGTTTACTTTATTGTCATTGCACATGGTACCACAAACTTAAATGCCGTCTTCAGTGTACATTATAACTATAAAAATAAAAACACAAACATACATCCTTCACATTCTATATAATTGAAATTGATAACCCGATATTGCACTATACCATAGAATTCAATATGGCAATTGCGCTGGGATAGAAGCTGTTTTTCAGCCTATATGTCCTTGTTTTTATGATCTTGTACCGTCTGCCAGATGGTAATAGTTCAAAAAAAGGGTGCCCAGGATGAGATGGATCTTTAAGGATGTTTTGAACTTTCTTTACACAGCAACAACAACTTGATGGGAAGACTGGAATGATTGGCTCCCAAATCACCTACTCAATTCAGTTCAACCTGGATCTCCATAGCCCCCAGTGCTTTAATCACTACACTATACTAGCTAAAGAAACATCTTAATGGTTGGTTCTGAATGACTCTATGTTCCTAGAGTTGCAGATCAGTGATTCTCAATCTGTAATCCATGGACTCCTGGTGGGCTGTGATGTTATCACGGGATCCATGAAAGCTTGAAGAAATTTAAATCTTGAGTTACATCTTGGTGGTCTGTGGCCATGGTCCATACCACAAAAGGTATTTAAAGTGGTCCATGATGAAGAAAATGTTGAGAGCCACCATTCTATAGCAATAGCATTTAGACTTATATACTGCTTCACAGTGCTTTACAGCCCTTTCATTAAAGATTAATGTCTTTCATCAAAAAAGTCAATTCGTCCATTTCATCAAAATCTGTCAATTAAATCACTTTACAAAAAAATTGATTGTGAAGTGACCATCTTTAGAGATCTTGCTCCAAATGTCTACCATTGCAGGGTTTCTCGTTGTGAAATATAATAGAAGGACGGGGCAATATAGCAACAGCACTTAGACTTATATACCGCTTCACAGTGCTTTACAGCCCTCTCTAAACAGTTTACAGAGTCAGCATATTGCCTCCAACAATCTGGGTACTCATATTACCCACCTCAGAAGGATGGAAGGCTGAGTCAACCTTGAGCCGGTGAGATTTGAACTGCCGAACTGCAGCTAGCAGTCAGCTGAAGTAGCCTGCAGTGCTGCACTCTAACCATTGCGCCACCTCGGCTCCTATTCTATATTCTACACAACAGAAGTTTCCAAATGGGATTTGGAGATGGTTTAGTGAATTCTCATCCTGATTAAGGAGTTCAATTGATGATTAAATCATTGATGATTGAAGGTGGTAACAAATTGGATAAAAGCTGCAAAGCCCCTTCCAATTCATAGATTTTATTGAACACGGAAGAGTAAAACCGGAGAGTTGATATAGAACAGTCTTCTACACTTCATGCCTTTCAGGTGTATTGTCCCATTATTCCTGCCCATCATGGGCAGCAAATATACAGTAGCAATAGCAATAGCACTTTGACTTATATACCGCTTCACAGTGCTTTTACAGCCCTCTCTAAGCGGTTTACAGAGTCAGCATATTGCTCCCAATAATTTGGGTCCTCATTTTACCCACCTCAGAAGGATGGAAGGCTGAGTCAACCTTGAGCCTGGTGAGATTTGAACTGAACTGCAGCTAGCAGTCAGCTGAAGTAGGCTGCAGTACTGCACTTTAACCACTGAGCCACCTCAACTCTGTAATTTCTGGTTGCTTCTTTAATGCTTTATGGAAGAAAATTGGCTAGTTGGAATGACATGCCTCCAAATTATCAAGATGGATTTTATTTTATTTTTCCTATTAGCAGAGCAAGATATTGTATTCTCAGCTAAGTCCCCCAATAATGTACATCAGGGTAAGAAAAGGCAGGTCCACGAAAGATAAGATTCTGCTTCCTCCACATTCCAAATTTGACCAACGATGGCCAAGCCAAAATTCACCGGGAAATAATTGAAACATGGTCTGTTTTTGATGGCCAAGATGAGTTGTATTATCTTGCTGTTGGTAACTCCACTGCACGTCATTGTTCAGGTCTGTCAAATGTGGCAGTGCATCTCTTGACAGTTTCTGATAGATGACTCGGAGTAGAATTTAGTAAAATGCCAGACATTTGCTGTCAAATGTTGACTCCTGTGGCATAAAACCTTTGGATGTCAAATGTTAAATATAAAATAACGCAGTCTTGAATGCTCGGCAGAAGATGCCCCAGGAAGTTTCATAAAGAATTTTAGTGCGGATGTGCATGCATTCAAATACACGAATTGTAAAACTGAGGGAACTTTCATACATCCTGAAGCTTTCATCCAGAACATATTAGCTGCCTGGATTATCAGCCAGCGACAATCGAGTTTCCAAAATTTTAAACTATTGATGGAATTGGGCGGGGGGGAAGAGATGCCAGCGTAAGGGGAGAGCTATTCTGGTCCTCCCCAGATGCCTCTCTCTTGAAGAAAAGGCATGATTTAGGCTGCTATCTTCATAAATCATAATCTGTCCCTTTCACTCTGAAGCAGCCAGCAAACACAACTTCAAACTTGAGAGAAAGGCAAAATAAATCAATAAAATAAAATAAAATAAAATTTTAAAAATTGAAAATAAGGGAAGCCTCTCCATCTCTCTCCGATTGAGAAGAGGCATTTTGAGATATTTGGGCCAGCAATACCTGTCCCCCCCCTCCCCCCGCATAAATTGTTGGAAGAAATATTCTTCTAGGTTCAGTTCCAAGTGGGGAAAAAGACACTGGATTCATGGAAGTTGCTTGGAAAGAAGGTTTATTGATGAACAGGATCACATGGCTTGAGATCCTGGGCAGAAAAAGGGGCAGAGAGGCTGAGAGTGCCTGGGTTTTATGCCCTCTGTTGGGCTTTGAATTTGAGCTTGTATTCTGATTGGTTGTCAGACTCCCATGGGGCCATGCAGGGGTAACTTTGTAGGTTGTCTTTTGAGTCCCAGGCTTGGTTGACTCTTGCTGGGTGATGATGTAATGAATGGGCTTTAGGCAATTTCTATTGAAGGAAGTAGATCTTTGTTATGTAGAATGGACTGGCCCAGGCCTTAATGGCCCATTGACAAAGGTGGTGATGGTGGGGGGGGACTGAGTTTCTGCCTCCCTTTTAGGGGAAATATTCTGCCCTTTTAATATTTCCTAAAATATCTCATTTTCCTAGGAGTGGGGTGGATGCTAACTTCCTACACTATCTTGGCTTTTGATTTGGAAAAAGAAATCAAATGAAAGTGTAGAAAGGCATTAGAAAGAGCCCAGAGGCTTATCGCTCTTCTTAAAAATCCCAATTTCATTTCATCATTTCAATTTCATTGATACTCCGGAGGAATAATGCAACCGATAAGAGCTCACACTGGCATTCCTTCAAGCAGAGAAATTCAGGATTCTATATTTGATCCACAATGACACTAAGTGGTGTATAAAGGTAAAGGTTCCTTTCACACATTTGTGCTAGTCGTTCCTGACTCTAGGGGGTGGTGCTCATCTCCATTTCAAAGCCAAAGAGACAGCGCTGTCCGAAGACATCTCCGTGGTCATGTGGCTGGCATGACTAAACGCCAAAGATGCACGGAACGCTGTTACCTTCCCACCAAAGTTGGTCCCTATTTTTCTACTTGCATTTTTTACGTGCTTTCAAACTGCTACTGTGTTTCCCCGAAAATAAGACCTTGTCTTATATTTTTTTGAACCCCGAAATAAGAGTGTGGCCTTATTTTCGGGGAGGTCTTATTATTTTGGGGCATGTGGAGCAAGATGGGGTTCCTCTTGCTGTCTTACCTGATTTCCAGCTCTGCATTTAAATATTTTCAGGGAGGGCTTATTTTCGGGGGGAGGCTTATTTTAGCACATGCGCTCAAAAGCCCGATTGGGCTTATTATCAGGGGATGTCTTATTTTTGGGGAAACAGGGTAGGTTGGCAGAAGCTGGGACAAGTAACGGGAACTCACCCCGTTATGCTGCACTAGGGATTCGAACCGCTGAACTGCTGACCTTTTGATCGACAAGCTCAGCGTCTTAGCCACTGAGCCACCACATCCCTTTGTGGTTGTATAGCTTTGGTCTTTTGGATTTACCCTTGACTACCAGCGTGGAGTTGTCTGAAAGAGCAAAGCTGTGATACTGTGACATCTTTCCCTTCCTGCCTTTCCTGGCTGGCTGTCAACAACCGTTGTCTCTTCCAGCACAATCTGGGACCTCCCTTGTCTGCAGCATGTTGAGATGATAATCACGTTGGTATTGAAGTTGCATAAATAACAGGCCTTAGAGATGCAGGGTAGGTGAGACAAATGATTTATGGACCCCCACACACAAAAGAGTTCCAGGGAGTCACGCTCTGTCTGGAGGGAAAGTGCTCCGCGTTATTCTTTTCAAGGGCAGTGGCCGCATCAAACAAAGCAATGTTTGATCCAGACCGCTGGTGTTAAGGCAGCGTGACTCCTCCAAAACCACAGCAGTGATGTTGTTTTGTGCTGTTGGAAGACCAGAGCCTGAGCTTCTAATGAGTCTGTGATCTATAGCCCGTGTACAAAGCAAATCCACAGCTCACTTGGGCATTAGAAGCACCATCAATGTTTACTGGAAAACCTTCTGTTTCCACATTTTCAATCACTTTCTCAGATACGTCACCGTTCTACAGGGTGCTGAAGCAGGTGTGAAGACGGAGGCTCTTGTAGTAGAAACAATGGGGAATGGAATATGGAATATTATATAAAATGTTTTATAGGTGGCATCTTCTGCCAGCAAGATTGGCTAAAATGTTCAGTAATATATCCCCAAAATGCTGGAAATGTAATCAGGTACCAGGCACATATTACCACATGTGGTGGACATGCCAAAAAAGCAAAAGAATTTTGGTGACGGATTCAGATGTGGTTAGAAAAGATGGTTGGACAAAGGTTAGAATTTAAACCAGAATTATTTCTATTAGGAGTTATAACAGAGGGCCATGATAAAGGGTCAACATATTTAATACTACACATTATAACAGCAGCGAGAATGGTGTACGCCCAACAATGGAAAAGTGAAAATATACCTTCAGAAAGAGAGGTAATAAAAAAAAATGTTGGATTGCACAGAAATGGATAAATTGACGTTAGAATTAAAAAAAACAAAGGAGAGACAGAAGATCATGATACATGGAATAGATTTTACCAATGGTTGGAAATGAGAGGTGGGAGTTGGAACAGGAAATAATCAGGATTGGTAGACCCGAAATGTGATGTAATATATGTAAATATAAATGAGTACATTGGGCAGAATAATTGTATATAATCAGTAATGTATGAAGAGTATACGGTATATGATATTTGTTTTATATTTTAATGTGTATGGCGGAGATAACGCCAGGACGGTCGCACTGTGTCTAATATTTTAATAGGAAATGAATAAAAAAAAAAACATTTTTTTAAAAAAGAATATTTCAGCTGTGGATCTAAGAGAGGGGCTTATGAGTATGTCTGTATGTATATGTGGCTCTCTCTCCCTTACTCCCTTGCTGGTTTGCAGATTGGAGAACAAGCAATGGACTTCCTTTAGTGACGTTTTAGCCACCATCTCAATCTGCAAGTCAAGATTTCATATTGTTTGGAAGGGGCCAAACTGGAGAAGAATGAGCTATTGCATCTGATCAGCTGGTAATATGTTGGTACGGTGGCCAGAGACCACTGTAACAACATTGCCAAAAAGGCATTAAGAGTTGTTAACCTAATCTTGTGTAGCTTCTTCTCTGGTAATTTTGTACTACTAACTAGAGCATACAAAACATTTGCTAGACCAATTCTTTTTTTTTTTTTATTGAAAAAGTTTTTCAAATACAATTTCCCCCCCTTTTTCCCCCCTCCTCCCTAACCCCCCTCCCCCTCCCCTCCCCCTGTGACTTCTTCACCTGTGCTGCCTTTTTTCCCGCCCATTTCATCTTTTACCTCAGGAATCCTGGTTGCTCTCCTCTGCACTTTTTCTAAAGTCTCAACATCTTTTTTATGGTGTGGTGACCAAAACTGGATGCAGTACTCTAGGTGTGGTCTTACTAGGGCTTTATAGAGTTGTATTAGTACCTCCCTTGATCATATCCCTTTGTTAATGCAATTTAGGATTGTGTTGGTTTTTTTAGCTGCCGCCACACTGCTGGCTCATATTTAGCTGGTTGTCCATTAAGACTCCAAGATCCCTCTCCCAGTCACTGCCACTAAGCCTGGTTTTCCCCAGTTTATATGTGTGCTTTTGGTTTTTCTTACCTAAGTATAAGACTTTACTTTTCTCTACATCAGGGGTGGGCAACTATGGCCCTTTTATGACTTGTGGACTTCAACTCCCAGAATTCCTGAGCCAGCCATGTTAGCTCAGGAATTCTGGGAATTGAAGTCCACAAGTCATAAAAGGGCCATAGTTGCCCACCTCTGCTCTACATTGAATTTCATTTGGTTAGACAGGACCCAGTGTTCAAGTCTGTCAAGGTCCATTTGGATCTTGAGCCTATCTTTTAGAGTGTTGGCTATTCCTGCCAGCTTAGTATCATCTGCAAATTTGGTGAGTTTCCCCTTGAACTGTTGTAAGTCAAGGATGTATGTGCTGTAAAGGACAGACTTGATAGGCAACTCTCACTCTTAAAGAGTTTTAAGTTTCACATTTCCCTTTCGTGTTTTTGTTTTGCAAAATAAACGGTCTCCCATTCTTTATACAAATAAATGACCTGATCCAGGACCCAGTGCTTTTGAGTCTCTCCTGAGTCAGGGTCAAGCTAATTGGGCTTCTTTAATAAAGACCTGTGATAGTCCCTATGCCTGATTATAGGAATGAGAGTCTGCAAAGCTAAAAGAAAAAAAAACACATAAATAAAACTCAGCATTGTTGCTTTGACTGTAACCATTAATGAGAACAATCTCAGGAAGCCCGATGACCTAGGGGAGGGGAATTTAAAAAATCAGCATGCCAGAAGGACAAACAACGGCAACACAAAACCAAAACATTTCTCTTTCCAATGAATAAAGCTCTCTCGCTGTCTGGCAGTACAAGTCCAGCAGGAATTTGGATGAATGACAAGGTTTTCTTAAGGCAGTTTGCTAGGATTAGTCTGGTAGGTTTACTTCAGATGCGGGATTAAAGGAGTGTTTGTTCAAAGCAACCTTTTCCCAGCTTGGAATAGAAAATGGGTTGGGCTGGTGACACTCAAGAGTTCCCCTTTGGCACGGCCAAAGTTTCTTTTGCAATCCCAACAAAACTTGGCAGTGCTAAACTAGGGAAAATTGAGCCGGAAGAGAGGAGCAAAGAAACACTATAATAACCTCAGTTTTCCTTGGCACTGTTCATACAACCTGCTTATTCAAACTAAATCATAGTTTGCTCTATCCAGTTGTCTAGGTCTGAATATATAGCAATAGCAATAGCACTTAGACTTATATAGACTTCACAGTGCTTTACAGCCAGGGATGGGTTCTACTTACCTTTACTACCAGTTCATATCGTGCCCGTCCCTGTGTGCGCACACTCTTCTGTGCATACGCAGAAGCTTCTCTGCATGTGCAGATCACTTCTGATGATGTCCGGGTCAGTGGGCGGAGCCTCCCGCTGGTTTTACTACTGGTTCGCAAACCAGGGGCAACCCACCACTGTTTACAGCCCTCTCTAAGCGGTTTAGAGAGTCAGCCTATTGCCCCCAACAATCTGGGTCCTCATTTTACCCACCTCGGAAGGATGGAAGGCTGAATCAACATTGAGCCTGGTGAGATTCGATCTGCCAAACTGCTGGCAGCCGGTGATCAGCAGAAGTAGCCTGCAGTACTGCACTCTAACCACTGTGCCACTGCAGCACGAATATATCATGGTGAACTGTAAGCTTGCCATGTGAACTGGGTTCACCCAACCCTCTAAAACCTGGTTGCCTAGTTTGTGGGTTTTGTGAAGTTAGCCTCAGTGGTGCTTTCTTTCTGTGCAGCATATCCAGTGGTGGGTTGCTTACCAGTTTGCCCCGATTCGGGTGGGAGGTGAGCGAACTGGTAGCAAACTAAATTGAAACCCACTACTGATCATATTCTAGGACTTGATGGCAACAATTTTGAGAAAGAGGATACAATCAGATTCTCACAGCTTTATTTGGGATGCCACAACTTATTTCCAAATGCTATATATTTCTTTGGATTCCACGGGTAGCATTCCTTATTCCTCCAGTCCAGAGTCCAGTCCAGAGTCAATGGCTACTATTTCTTTAAGAACACTGATAGAGAATCTGAGGAGGAGGAGCTAGTTTAAGGAATTTGCTAACCAAATTATAAACACCTGCCTGTATGGAGGATTGGTAGAAAATTTGGAATAGAAATTATAAGATAACTAAATTGGCAAAATACAAAGAGAACCAATATAAAATGTTCTATTGCTGGCACTTGGCACCTTCTAGGCTAGTGAAAATATATCCAAATTTAAGCCTGAAGTGTTGGAAATGTAGTCAAAAACAAGGCACCTTTTATCATACATGGTGGTTGTGCCCTGAAATGAAGAAGTACTGGAAGAAAATACAAAGATGGTTACAGGAACTAACAGGACATTAGATAGAATATACTCTGGAACTGTTTCTCCTAGGAGTAGCTAAAAGTAAGTATGATAAAAGAATAATATATTTCATTTTACATATAATAACCTCAGCAAGCTTAGCTTTTGTGCAATGTTGGAGAAATACAAACATACCTTCTGAAGGTTTAGTAATTAAGAAAGTATTTGACATGGCAATTTTTGAGAAAGCTGGGAGTTGGTTTACACACCTGAAAGGTACCAAGGAAACCCTGGTCCTCCAGAAGAAGTAGAAATAGTTAATACTATGGATGGATTTAAAATGGGAAGCTTTTAACCATGGTGCCGGATTTAGCCTAAGGCTGCACAAGTTCATAGCTAGAATGGAGTTAACTAGATCGTTGGCTCAGTGACCCATTTTTTTTGCAAATGTACTTAATGTGGTTGTTTAACGGCCTCATTTTCTGCACATGCACAGCGCATTGAAGCTGTGCATTGGATTCATGCAGCATGTAGCTTAAAACATAAGCACGTTGTATGAAAATGTGTATTTGTTCTTCAACTGACCTGGCTAATCGGGCTGGAACTAGTTTTTCTGCCATGTGAACCCAGGTCACTAGCCTAACTCAGTAAACCATAGTTAAGTTGAAGAGTGATTGCTGCTCTCCAGATGTCTTGGACTACGGTGCTCCTTATCTCCAGGCAATGCGGCTAATACTGTAGCTATTCATGATGGAAGCTTTAATCCAACATTTATTCATTGCCCACCTTTGTAAATTTATTTATTTATTTATTGATTGATTGATTGATTGATTGTGATTTATATGCCGCCTTTCTCCCTAGGGACTCAAGGCGGCTTACAAAATGACAACTTCAATACAAATCACAATACAATACCAAATTAAAATCAGTAACCCAATTAAAAAACGATTTAAAATTATACCAGTGTACCCCCAAACGGATCAGTTTAAATCACACTCTCTTGACGGTGGCAGATTCTACTGAAGGAAGCAAGTTGAAGGAGATAGGTGATTTGGCTTTGATTTCTGTGGCTCAGAGGTGATGACAAGTCTTGGCAGCTGTGTCCAGAAATTGTGGCTGAATGAGATGTTTGCAATAGTGGGTTTCACTCAGGGGTGAAATGTAAAATTTGTTACTACCGGTTCAGTGGGAATGGCTTGGTGGTGGTGGTGGGTAATGTGACTGAGTGGGCGTGGCCAACTTTAAAAAAAAAAACTTTTCAAAGCATTTTTTCTAATGCTTTGAAAAGCCTCTGCCGATCAGGCAACTCAGCTGGGATCATCAGAGACTTTTCAAAGCATTTTTTTTTTACCACCTCTTTGGCCAAAGAGGTTGCAGAAAAAAATGCTTTGAAAAGTCTCTGACGATCCCAGCTGAGCCGCGCGATCATCAGAGGCTTTTTTTTTTACTTTTAAAAGCCTTTTTTCATTGGAAGAGATTGTTTTTTGAAAATTAAAAAAAGAAGAAAAAAAAGAAGAAAACGAGTGGCAGCTGACTTCTGAAACAGCCCAGCAAAAAGTTTTTGTTTTTGTTTTGTTGTCCTTTTTATCTCATCACTTTTTTTTTTTTTTTTTTTTGCTAAATAAGCATCTGTGTTGAGGTCTATCTCCGATATTCCAAATCTCTGGAATATTATCTCCCTGAGAAAAGGATGACAGTGTCCACTATTTTAGGCCAATCTAGAATGGGAGTTTTTTTCCTGTTCAGGAAGAGGGAGGGATGAGGATGTTTTCCGCACTTTTTTTGTGGCCCCTCGAGGCTGACAAAGATCAAAACGCTTGCCTTAGCATTGAAGTCTCGCATTTTCCATGTTATCTTTCCAACCCAGCTTTATCTCAAAGTGTCCTGACCAGACAAGGGAAAGTAGGAGGTAGCAGCAGTGGCTACTTGCTCTGGACCTCAAATGGAGAAAGCATATTGAAGTCAGCTTGTCCTGGTATGCAGCGTGTGAAGAAAAAGATTGGCAGTGCTTTGAAGGAGAACAGAGAAAATCTGAAGCAGCTGGAAGGCTGGCGATACAGAAGGCAGAACTGTCATGGAAGAAAGATGTTTCAGGTGAGAGATTTGCTAAGTTGACCTTATAAACAGAAGCAACAACTGAACTTAGCATTGATGGGTTGCACCTTGCATATGTTTGCATTTATCTATCAGAATTGTGATAGGATGCCAGACGTGTTGATTTAAAGCAATGGGCCATCAAAGGAAATCTATTTTGTTTGGTTTAGCAAATGTAAATGACACTTTTAATTCTCTGTAAGGTTTTAAAAAATGCTGTTGGCCATTTTGGCCAATGGCAGGCTGAGATACAACTTTAAAAAGCAACAGTAGTGAGGATAATGATGGATGGAATCATGCAAGCTTCTATGCCAACCATATGCAAAGCGTTCAGGGTCAGATTCGTGCATAGTATTTAATAATATAGAGCAGGGACATATCATGTGTATGATACTGAAATGCACAAGGGAAGAGCTCTTAATGCTCATATACAATTTTGCAATAATTGTGTGGAAACATTGTCATCAGAAAGCCAGGGGAATGTTTTCAAGATAGTGCTGGAATTGTGCACTTATGTCTAATCTGCACATCTTTGCATTGTGTGACAGTTGCGCCTGTTCCTAGATATGGGGGAGTGGGGAACTCTGCTCCTAGTTGCTTTCTAGTCACCTCCAGATTGGACTGTTGTAATGCACTTGTGTGGGCCTGCCCTTGAAGAGCATCCAGAAGCTTCAACTCTTGCAGAATGCAACGGAGTGGCAAGTTTGCTTCTGGGTCCAATTCAAGATGTTGGTTTTAACTTTATAAAACATTTCATGGCATGGGACTGGGCCTCTGCCTGGTTATATCTGCCTGTCCCATCAGATGTGGTACAGAAGGCATGTTGTCAGGGTTCAGACAGATGCCCTAATTAAATCATGAGCCTCGAGCTTCAAAAGAAATCCAGTTATTTATTAGGAGCTTCATGTTGGCACATTCCCAAGTGAAGCCAGCTCTGACCCTATGTAATTTATGCCCCAATCATGACCCTGTTTCCCCCTCCCCCCCAGGGTGTGTCATCAATCAACAGAGCAATTTCGCGGGTTGTAGAGATCACTCCCCTCTGGCCACTGTGGGTAACCCTGGGATACAGCCTTGAGAGAGATAAATCTAGAATGTGCATCTGTCTTTGGCTGCTGTACCGTTTCATCGATTTCCCATCCCCCCTTGCTTATGGCAACCCAAGAGCAGGCCAGGGATGCTTTGCAAGTTGACACATGTTGTGGGTCCAGTTTGCCAAGGAATTACATTTGGTGGGTTCCAGGAAGTGGGTCTTTTGTGCCATGGTGTCCCATCACTGTTCCAGAGGTTCCTCAAGACCTATAACAGCATAGCACACGTTGCCGCTGTGTGATGTTTCGTGACGTTTTTTCATTTGCGGAGCTGGGGTGGGCGTGGCCTGCACGTGACGCATCTGGTCTGCGGGCCACCAGTTTGATACCCCTGTGCATAGTAGATATTCATTTTCCCCTATGTTGTCTGATTTTTTTCTTTTCATAATGGTCTTATATTTTTTAATAATGACTGTTTATATACATATCTTTCAATTGTTATATGCTGCCCAGAGTCGCTTTCTGTGACATGGGCGGACATATAAATTTGATGAATTATTATTTTAATTTTTTTGGCAATTTGGATTTTACTGCTGCCCTCTGGAGTTCTGAACCCATGCGGCAATTATTTAACAACAATTTCTCAACATTTTTTCTCCAGGAAAAGCTTTTAAGCTTGATTAGTGATGGGGTTAATATTGTTTGCCATGTGTCTCTATTAACAGAACGTGCCAAGAATAAGATTTTCTGCAACTGAGCTGTGATGTGCAGCTGAGCTTATGGCCCCAACTTAGTGTTGTTGTTTCATGTGCCTCTGTAAGATGACTTGGTGGTGCACGGAACATTAGCTGTTCCATGCTGCTGTGTGATTCACAATTATCCAGTATCGTGCTCTCCTTGAAAGCTATGCTGTATTCAATTTGCCCATGTATTTGACTTATTTGCTTGCATGTCTCGTCTGACTCCTATTGGTAAGAGTTGTTGTTAGTCACGAAGTCGTGTCTGACCCCTTGCGACTCCAGGCCTTCCTGTCCTCTACCATCCCCCGGAGTCCATTTAAGCTCACGCCAACTGCTTCAGTGACTCCACCCAGCCACCTCATTCTCTGCCATCCCCTTCTTCTTTTGCCCTCAATCGTTCCCAGGCTCTTCTTCAGTGAGTCCTTCCTTCTCATTAGGTGGCCAAAGTATTTGAGTTTCTTCTTCAGGTTCTGGCCTTTTAAAGAGCAGTCAGGGTTGATCTCCTCTAGGACTGACTGATTGGATCACCTTGCAGTCCAAGGGACTTGCAGGAGTCTTCTCCAGCACCATAGTTCAAAGGCCTCAATTCTTAGGTGCTCAGCCTTCCTTATGGTCCAACTTTCACAGCCATCCATTGCAACTGGGAAAACCGTAGCCTTGACTATATGCACTTTTGTTGTCAGGGTGATGTCTCTGCTTTTTAGTATGCTGTCTAGATTTGCCATAGCTTTCCTCCCCAGGATCAAGCGTCTTTTAATTTCTTGGCTGTAGTTCCCATCTGCGATGATCTTGGAGCCCAGGAAAATAAAATCTGTCACTATCTCCATTTCTTCCCCATCTATTTGCCTGGAATTGTGAGGGCTGGATGGTAAGAGTTACGCTGAAGTAAATCCAGGTCTGTGTTTTTTAGTTGGGTATGGTGGAGTCTACAGTAGCATTTGGGAGTGGAGATGAACATTGGGTTATGGTTCATAGGTGTACAGCAGCTCAGCTACGCATCCCATTTTTCTCTAAGTGCACATATAGTGTGAGTATACTACGTTCAACCAAATCAAGACAGAGTAGCATGGCATGTTGACATCAAGATCCTGTCAACACCTGTTCTCGGGAATCCTTGGATTCCCGAGGATATTGACACACACCAACGGTCCTTATCAAATTTATTAAGTAGCAAGGATAAACCAAAGTCTGGCAAGATTGGCAACCAGCCCAGAAAGCAAGACTTTTCCAAAAATGCTCTGATGATAATTACAAGTTGTTTCTAGCAAGAAACTTACTAACGGCATGCGACTTAAATAGGCTAAGGGAATGGCCAATTATCCTCAAGCCTTACTCTCGAGGAGATCTCCTCCTCCTGAGTAGGCACTCCTGCCTTTTGGCAGCCCTGTGTGCTCGAGCATTGAGAAGAAGCTCCTCCACTTCGCTATCTCCACTTGAAGGAGCCTCTGGAGGTTCTGAAGGCCCTGGCTGAGTCTCTGCCTCTGGCACCACATCCTCTTCAGCCTCCTCGCTGTCCGACATGAGCGCCAGCTGCGCAAGCTGCTGGCGCGATACCACATCAGCCTCCTCGTCATCGGGATCAGCCACGATCCGCGCAGGCTGCTGGCGGGCTACAACAACACCATAATTATAGGAGATGGATGTCCATCCCAAATATCTCCTAGGTCAGGGGTGTCAAACTTGTGTCATCACGATGGCATCACATGACGTATTGGGACTTTCCTCCCTTTGCTAAACCAGGCGTGGGCGTGACCAGCACATGATGTATCCGGCCCACAAGCCATGAGTTTGACAGTCCTGCCCTAGATGGTTTGGGGTTAAATTAGGCTCTCCTTCTCGGGCCTGGATGGGGAGGAACAGGCTCAGACTCAACCCCTCCAAGACCGAGTGGCTGTGGCTTCCGGCGCCCCGATATGGTCAGCAGGTGCCATCGCTGACTATTGGGGGTGAATCTTTGCCCCCCACAGAGAGGGCTCGCAATCTGGGTGTCCTCCTGGATGCACGGCTGTCTTTAGAAGAGCATATGACGGCCGTGGCCAGGGGGGCCTTTTATCAGGTTCGCCTGATTCGCCAGTTGCAGCCCTTTCTGGATCGGGACGCCTTGCGCACGGTCACTCACGCCCTTGTCACCTCCCGGTTGGACTATTGTAATGCTCTCTACATGGGGCTCCCCTTGAAAAGCACTCGGAGGCTCCAACTGGTCCAGAATGCGGCCGCGCGGGTGGTTATGGGTGCAACCCGTTGTGCCCATGTGACACCCCTCCTGCGCGAGCTGCACTGGCTCCCAGTGGTCTTCCGGGTGCGATTCAAGGTGTTGGTTACCACCTTTAAAGCGCTCCATGGCATAGGACCCGGGTACCTTCGAGACCGACTTCTGCCACCAATAGCCTCCCACCGACCAGTTCGCTCCCACAGAGAGGGTCTCCTCCGGGTGCCATCAGCCAAGTTATGTCGGCTGGCGACACCCAGGGGGAGGGCCTTCTCTGTGGGAGCTCCAGCCCTGTGGAATGAATTGCCCCCCGAAATACGAAAGATTTCCGACCTCCGGGTGTTTCGCTGCGCTCTGAAGACCCTGTTGTTCCGCCAGGCAGGGCTATTAACATAATGTTTTAAATTGGGGTATTTTAAATTTCTGGGATTTTAATTGGAGCCTAATTATTTAATGATTTTAAATTTTAATTGTTGTCGTGTTTTTTGTGTTTTTAAATAGGCTGTACACCGCCCTGAGTCCTTCGGGAGAAGGGCGGTATAGAAATAAAATTATTATTATTATTATTATTATTATCTGAAGTTTAGGATTAACAGGTTCTTCTGCTAAATGTCCAGAACAGAAATCCTGGAGTTAAATTTCTGGTTTAGAACTCAGTATTTCAGATTTGCCTTTCCCCCCCCCCCGAGATCTGGCTACGTGTATGTCTACATTAACGCATGCATGCATGAAACATGGGAAAGAAATGGAGCTGACTGGACTATCTCAGGGCTCCTCCTCCTTTTTAAAATTCTTGTTTTCTAAAAAAAGAGTGGCAGGGAATGAGAAGTGCAGAACCCTCCTTGCAACTTCTTGGAGGCTACCCAGATGCTTCCTGATTAAAGATTAATGTCTTTCATCAAAAAAGTCAATTCGTCCATTTCATCAAAATCTGTCAATTAAACCACTTTACAAAAAAATTGATTGTGAAGTGACCATCTTTAGAGATCTTACTCCAAATGTCTACCATTGCAGGGTTTCTCGTTGTGAAATATTGATCCTGAATAGAAGGACGGGGCAATATAGCAACAGCACTTAGACTTATATACCGTTTCACAGTGCTTTACAGCCCTCTCTCTAAGAAGTTTGCAGAATCAGCATACAGGAGTATTGCCCCCAATGATCTGGGTCCTCATTTTACCAACCTCTGAAGGATGGAAGCCTGAGTCAACCTGGAGCCTGGTCAGGTTCGAAGGAATTGAACTGCTGGCAGTGTAAGCAGAGTTAACCTGCAATACTGCATTCTAATCACTGTGCCAACACGACTCTTAGACTAAAAGGGCCACTGAGAATCTTGTATCAAATTGACAGATCAACATTGATCAAGAGATAACTAACTTTGATCTTTCTTTATGATAAATAGCGTCTATGTTATTTATCAAATTTATACGCCACCCTCTCACCTATGGGGCTCTGGGTGGTTTACAAAGAAAACCATACAAACATATACAATAACAGTTAAAAATATTTTTTAAAAAAAACAGAATTAAAAGAAAATAAAAAATTGAACAGGCTTTCAAAAAATGAAAAACATTAGAAAGGGGTGGGGCTTCAACCACCAGCCACCCTCAGAATTGCATGCCATTCTTAGACCCTTATGCTGGTTGGCTTATGCTTGATGTGTCCGATTTTCAGAAGAAGTTTAGCTTGGCTATTTTAGGAATAAATTGGTTTTTGCAATCCTTTTAGTCAAGGATTGTCACTTGGATCAGAGAACGTGTGTCCCGGAGAGTGGAAACTCTCTTTCACTTCCCTTCCATTCCCAATGTGACTCTTTCAGATTGCAGGGTGACTATTCTTTTGCATAAAATCTGACCAGTAATTTTATATCGGGAAACATTAGGAATGTGTATGCGGAAGGACGGCGTGGTTTTAAGAGTAAATGGATCATCAAACACTTTGTGTTGGGTGGTACATTCTCTGGCTAATCTTTTGAAGTATTAAAAAAAAAAACCTAAAAGGTTCTAACATGTATACTTGTATGCTTTTTAAGAAGTAATTGTGCCTGGTTCACTTTGGCATGAATGATAGTGTAAAGCCTATCCTTACGATAAGAAAAAAAATCCTGATTCCATGTAAACAAAGTCACAATTTTTAGGAATCTGAAGGCCACTGCAGGAAGAACTTCCCAGTTCTAAATATGTTCTGCAATAGCCTTAAGGTATCCTTAACCCAGAACCTATCTTCTACCACTACAAATGTCATTGCTGGGGACAAAGGGAAAAATTATTGCAGCCATATCTAAGCATTGAATCATCCCGCTGTTTCATCTATGGTCACGATATCATGCTATACTCTTAACAGGACAAGCCACCAGAGGTAGAGGCAGGGGTGCTATTCAGCAGGTTCTGACAGGTTCTGCAGAACCAGTAGGAGAAATTTTGAGTAGTTTGGAGAACCGGCAAATACCACCTCTGGCTGGCACCAGAGTGGGGAGGAAATGGGGATTTTGCAGTATCCTTCCCCTGGACTGGGGTGGGAATGGAGATTTTGCAATATCCTTCCCCTGGAGTGGGGTTGGAATGGAGATTTTGCAATATCCTTCCCCCATGAGTGGGGAGGGAATGGAGATTTTACAGTATCCTTCTCCTGAAGTGGGGAGGAAATGGAGATTTTGCACTATCCTTCCCTTGGAGTGGGGTGGGAATGGAGATTTTGCAGTATCCTTCCCCTGGAGTGGGGAGGGAATGGAGATTTGTATCCTTCCCCTGCCACACCCACCAAGCCACACCCACCAAGCCACGCCCACAGAACCGATAGTAAAAAACTTTGAATCCCACTACTGGGTACAGGTAGTTCTCAAGTTGCAATAGTTCATTTAGTGACTTTTCAAAATTACATTGAATGGCACTGAAAAAATATACCTCCCTCTTTCCCTCCCTATATGTGGGCAGCATCTTTAAAAACTTTTTGCTTCTCCCTCCCTTCTGCTAAGTCTGTATCTTCTGACAGTATCTTGAATGTTATTTTGTCAAAGGCCTGTAAGCATATTTCATTGCAAGATTTCTCACATTTAAAGAGCGCTGATTTGTTAACATATTTGTTACCTTTATACCAACTTGAGAAGAAAAAAAAGTATCTTAGAATTGCATATTGTCTTTCACACCTGAAGTGTCTGGTCTTGACCAGAGGGAAGCTTGATGAATTGTTAATGTACAGTAAAAATTTTAGAGCTGGTAACTGCACAGGGGTAGCAAACAGTGAGTAAAAGCTGGTTACAGTCTGCTTCAAATGTGGTCTCTACTATGAGGTTAGCTCTGAATAGGATTTTTTGCAAGCTTCCACAGTTGCCTGGTCAGCGATGGTCAGAGGATTCAAGCTAGAGGATTCACACTTTTAAAATTCTTATTTCTTATGAAACATGCCTTGCATCAATTTCTTTAAAACCCTTTCCTTCTTTCCAAAGAGATCAGAACAGCATAGTTCCGTGATGGCGAACCTATGGCATGCGGAGCCGTATCTGTAGGCACGCAAGCGTTGCCCTAGCTCAGCTCCAACATGTATGCACACACCAGCCAGCTGATTTTCGGGCCTTCCAAACCCACCGGAAGTCAGGAAACGGGCCGCTTCCGGCCTCTGGAGGGCCTCCAGGGGGTGGGGGTGGGAAGCTATTTTCACCCTCCCCAGGGTCCCAAAAACTCTCTGGAGCCTGGGGAGAGCGAAAAACAGGTCTACTGGACCCACCGGTAACCTTTTTGCCGCCGCGTGCCAAAAGTGGGGGGGGGCGCAGGGGGGTCATGCATGCATGCGTGGGGGGGGCGGGATATGTGGGGCATTGAATTATGGGTGTGGGCATGCGCATGCGCAACCCCCCCGCACTCCCCCCGCTTTTGGCACACGATGGCAAAAAGGTTAGCCATCACTGGCATAGTTCTTCTCTCTATCATCCAGAGCAGGGGTGTCAAACTCGATTTCATTGAGGGCCACATCAGGGTTGTGTTTGACCTTGGGGGGCCAGGGTGGGTGTGGCCAGGGTGGGCATGGCCAGCTCGACGGCACTTGTGTCGGGGGCACCTGTAGTGGCCCTAGAGCTCTGCCAGCGAAAACGGGCTCCCGAGCTCCGTTTCGGTTGCGACTGCCTCCTGCAACCCTCTGCCAGTGAAAACGGAGCTTGGGAGTGCTGTCCACAGCCCCCTGTTTTTGCCTGCAATGGCCTCCTGCAACCCTCTGCCAGCAAAAACGGAATTGGGAGGGACGCCCGCAGCCCTTGCGAGCTCTATTTTTGGCTACAATGGCTCCATTTTCACTGGCAGAGACACTGTGGGGCAGTTCTTTGCTGTCTCCAGGGCGGCCCCACGGGCCAGTTCTAAGCACCCCATGGGCCAGCTCTGGCTCCCATGCCTTGAGTTTGACACCCCTGACCTAGAGCCATGGTGGCGCATGGTGGTTAGAATGCAGTATTTCAGGCTAATTCTGCCAACTGCCAGCAGTTCGATTCTCACCAGCTCAAGGTTGACTCAGCCTTCCACCCTTCCAAGGTTGGTAAAATGAGGACTCAGTCTTGAGCCCAACACTGGCTCAAGCTGATGAAGGGAGGAGAACTTGTGGCTCAGAGGTTAATACAACTGCCTAATATGCAGGCAGCCCAAGTTCGAATCTGAGTAAGGGTATGGCTAGCTGATGAGAGCTAAATAGCTTGAAATCGCACTGTGGAGCGATATATAAAGTCTTATTGCTACCTTTCACTTGAGCTACCTTATCCATGCCAGAGGTAGGGCAATTGGAAGGCTGCTGCAGTTGACCCATATAAAAAGATGAAAAAGCAGACCGACTCCCCCAGATACATGAAACTGGGGGGTGGGGGACAGTGTGTAATGCCGATTGTGGAGTAGCACCAAATACTTGGCTGTCTCCTTGAAACTGCATCACCAGAGATGCAATGACTTACTTCCAGTCTCCCTAAATTGTCTAAGATGCACAGTGTAGAAGAGACTACTTCCTAATTGCACTGTTATCTTCAGTGGTAAAGATTGTTTGAAGAGGATACAGGTAATTAAATAAAAGGTCCAGTCGTGTCTGATTCTAGGGAACGGTGCTCGTCTCCATTTTTTAGCTGAGGGAGCCAACATTGTCTGAAGATACTTCTGTGGTCATTTGGTGCACTGAACACCACTGTTTTAACCCAGCTCCCCAAACACGACAAACCCTCTGAAGTTAACTCAAAGATTCCTTTATGAGGAGCACCAGCTGCCCTGGCAAAAAGTTTCTCTCTCACCGCAGGCTAGCAAGTCCGGCCAGCCGGAAGATGAATAGTTGTCTGCCACATCTATTCATCTCTGCCCCCTGCTTTTTATCCCCAGAGCTAGGGTGGGGCTTCGCTAGCAGCGGTAGCTCTTCCGTCCCAAGGACCGGTCCATAGATTTCCACTGCTCTCCTCTCCTTTGTCTTCTATGCATCCGCATGTCAGGCACTGGACCCAGCTGTTCCTCCTCTTCCTCATCAGCCACTTCCAGACCTGGGGGCTGTTGACTCTCCATCTGAGGGCTGACGGACAGCCTAGGCTCCTCCTCTGTCTCTGTCTCTGTCTCTGTCTCTGTCTCTGTCTCTGTCTCTGTCTCTGTCTCTGTCTCTGTCTCTGTCTCTGTCTCTCTGTCTCTGTCTCTGTCTCTGTCTCTGTCTCTGTCTCTGTCTCTGTCTCTGTCTCTCTGTCTCTGTCTCTGTCTCTGTCTCTGTCTCTCTCTCTCTCTCTCTCTCTCTCTCTCTCTCTCTCTCTCTCTCTCTCTCTCTGCCAGCTCCATTCCCACTTCCTCCTCAGAGCTCTCAGGTTGCTTTGATGCTGACCCTGACTCCCACGCTGCCTCCTCCTCCTCCTCTGATTCGGCTGCTGGAGGGGCCGGTGGCCGGTAGGCCACAACAACTATTACCTCTCAAGTGACGTAGTACCTATTTATTTACTCGCATTTGCATGCTTTTGAACTGCTAGGAGGTGGGGCAAGGATTAGAGAAGATTTATTTTATTAAGAAAACACAGATTGAGGCATTTGTTCCATTCTTTGGGGTAGCAACGAGAGTTGATGGCTTTAGACAGCTCGTTCTATGAATAAAAGATGAAGGAGCCGTGACTCTAATGGTTTTTGGACTTGATCAACCGCAGCCAGCTGAATGTTGGGATTTTTATTCCAAACTTCAGGGAGTTGAAGGCTCCCCACCCCTGTTCTAAAATAATAAACTAATTTGGCTAGAGCTAGTTCTTTCCTACTGGATTAAGTGACTGGGTGTTCAGAGTCTGCCTTACTAACCCTTTCAATGCATCAGAGTTTGCAAAACGATGTTTCTTTCCAGAAAAGGGCTTCTCTGCTACTTGAAATCCACTTAACAGCATTTGGAAAAATTCCCAGATAAGTTAAGATTCGATAATTTATGCCTAGATAACTAAGATCCCTAGAGATTTAAGAAGTGGGCTTTGCTCTAGTAAAATACAGCATTAATACATTGCGGTTATGAAGCATATGTACCAGTGATGGCTAACTGTTTTGCCGCCACGTGCCAAAAGTGAGGGGAATATGGGAGGGCCATGTGTGTGCCAGGGATGGGTTCTAAAATTCTTTACTACTGGTTCTGTGGGCGTGGCTTATTTTTTAGGTGTGGTTTGATGGTCATATGACAATTATTTAGGATTTAGCAGAGGTACTGGTCTACCAGGCTTTTAACTGCTTGCAGAACCCATTTGTTTTCTGAGTACACTGGTCTACCACCACACTGCCTTTTACCACTGATCAGCTGTAGGGCGGCCCTTTGAAGCGTCGTGGCAAGAGTTTAAACAGGTTTTTTTTCCTTTTGCCGATCAGCTGGGACTCGGGAGGCAGCGAATAGATTGGGGAGGGGGCCAGGCAGAGGTGGTATTTACTGGTTCTCCGAACTACTCAAAATTTCCACTACCAGTTCGCAAGAACCGAGGAGAACCGGTAGCAACCCACCGCTGGTGTGCGCGTGCCACACCCATAATGCAATGCCCCCCCGCACACCACACCCCTTGTGCATGAGCGTGTGATCCTCCTGTGCTCCCCCACCCCCACACATGTGCACGATCCCCCCATGCAACCCCCACCCCCTCTGTGCATGCATGCGTGACCCTTGTGGCCCGTTTTGGGCCTGGCAGGCCTCTCTGAACCCTCTTGGGACTAAAAACAGGCCGCGGGGGGATGGGGGCCATGCCACACACCCCTGTGGCCCATTTTGGCGTGGAGGTTCACCGCTCCACCCCCGGTCCTCCCACCCCTGCACATGCACGCAAAACCCCCTCCCATCCCCATACATGCGTGCAAGACCCCCATGCATGCATGCACGTCTCCCGCATGTGCCGCACCCCCACGCCAGAGACCCGAAAATCAGCTGGCTGGCAGGAAGTGCACACGCATGCATGGTGGAGCTGAGCTGGGTGATAGCTCGCGTGTCCGCAGAGAGGGCTCTGTGTGCCACCTGTGGCACGCGTGCCATAGGTTCGCCATCACGGATATATACAAATCTATTTCTATGGCCAAATATTTTTGTGATATGAGCATGAAATTCTTCTAGTTTTTTCTTCTTTTTTTATAGAATAAAACATTTTAACATAGACTTTTAGTATTCATCAAAAGCACCATATTGCAATCTAAAGAATAATAACATTTGGCAAAGAAGGAACACTAGGCATTTCATTTTGTTCCAAATATGACAGAAACAAAGTTCTCATCGTGGTACTTTATTCATGGATTCAAAATCAATCTATCAATCAAATAAAAATGATAAGAGTTGCAGGGAGTGAAATCCAGGGCCTACTTCAAGCATCGTTTCGAAAGCTACAATATATGTTTTGGTCCTTTTTTCTCCTGTTACTCTCTCATTTTCTACTACAGAATTAAATGCGTCAGTATTTCTTAAACCTTGCATCTTCTTTCTAACCCCACCCCCTCCATTTCTGTCAAATTCAGCCCATGATCAAAGTTATTTGCTTTGAAAAATGCTTGGCTGTACAATGTTGGCTTTTTTTGTTTGAGTTGGAGCTACTCTGAAGATTAACATCTTGTTGGTTTCTGGACCACCAAGTTCTTCAAAAAGTCATCAGCAAGGCATAAAGGCATTGACTTTTCCTTGTTATTCTTCCCCAGAGAACAGCATTTTAGAACAGTTTACTTATATAACTTGTAAGTTCTGCTTAGTTTTATATCTTTCTCCAGGCTGTCTGTTTGTGGAAGGCTCAAGGATAAAATAATGTATGCAAATTAAAAAAAAATCAAAGATCAATTTATGGTAACGACATGCAAAGGTGCTGAAATATTTACGTTTTGTAAGTCTGATTGATATGGAACGTCCTGAAACCAGAGAGGAAAAGTTGTGTTCAAATTGTGTTTGAATCTTGTTGACTTTGTGGGCAGCAAAAATCAGCCGGGCACTGCAATCTGCTGAAGTGTGAGGACCAAATGAAAGCCCTGAAGGAGAAGGTTCCAGAAGATGGAAGTGATGAAAAAGGCCTATTTCTAAAAGCATTTGGCAGTAACTGACATGGCACCCAGCTGTTCTATTGTTTCCAAGGATATTATTTTGGTGCTTCCCTACCTTCTTGCTTTTGAATGATGCTTCTACTGTATGTTGAAGGAAAAGGAAACAAATATGAAAGATAGTACATTGTTAAGGGCAAGCTTCTAGATCCTTTCCCTTTCCCGTCTTTTTTTTCTTGTTGTCCTAAAAATGTTTCAGTAGAGATCTAAAGCAGGAGACTCCAAAATGGCTGTATTGGTCATAAACCATGATTTGGCTGGGCTTATACAACATGATAAGCCAAAGAGATAATAGATTGTATGTGTGTTAAGATAGGGATATGGTGGCTCAGTGGCTAAGATGCTGAGCTTGTTGACTGAAAGGTCGACAGTTCAGCGGTTCGAATCCCTAGTGCCGCGTAATGGGGTGAGCTCCCGTTACTTGTTCCAGCTTCTGCCAGCCTAGCAGTTCGAAAGCATGTAAAAAATGCAAGTAGAAAAATAGGGACCACCTTCGGTGGGAAGGTAACAGCGTTCCGTGCGCCTTTGGCATTGAGTCATGCTGGCCACATGGCCACGAAGACATCTTCGGACAGCGCTGGCTCTTCAGCTTTGAAATGGAGATGAGCCCCGCCCCTTAGAGTTGGGAATGACTAGCACATATGTGCAAGGGGAACCTTTACTGTTACCTTTATGTGTGTTAAACATGTGATCTTTGCCAATCTTTAGCAATCGAGAGTAGGGATGGCCCAAGATGTTTTGAGATTGTTCTGCCCCAGCTCCGGATTTCCAAGGATATTGACACACACCAATGGTCCTTATCAAATTTATTAAGTAGCAAGAATAAACAAGACCGGCAAAGATTGGCAACCAGCCCAGAAAACAAGATACGATAAACCAAAATACTCTGATAATAAATACGAGTTGTTTCCAGCAAGAAAGCACTAGCTGCGTGCGACTTAAATAGGCTAAGGGAGTGGCCAATTATCCTCAAGCCCTACTCTCGAGTAGACCTCCTCCTCCTGAGTAGTCACTCCTGCCTTTTGGCAGCCCTGCGTGCTCGAGCATTGAGGAGAGGCTCCTCCACTTCGCTCTCTCCACTTGAAGGCACCTCTGGAGGTTCTGAAGGCCCTGGCTGAGTCTCTGCCTCTGGCACCACATCCTCTTCAGCCTCCTTGCTGTCCAACGCGAGCGCTGGCTGCGCAGGCTGCTGGCACGACACCAGCCTCCTCTTCATCGGGATCAGCCATGATCCGCGCAGACCGCTGGCGGGCCACAACAGAGATGGGCAAAGTCACCAGTGTATAACTTAAAAGATGACAGTTCAAGCACCGTAGCAGGCAGCAATTTTAACTCCGAGGACCAAACATTCATGACCGACCACTTAGTAACGAACTCAGATGGAAGATAGGCGCAGGCAAGTGGTTGTCACCCTTTCACATCTGCTTTCTAATGCATCTGGTTGACATTGGGTCATCATGGAGGTGGTCGTGCAGAGTGGGCAATGTCCGCCTTCACTTTCCTCTTGGAGTAATTGGAACAAAAGTTGTTATTGTCTTGCGGTTGAGCTATATCTGAAAAGAAGGGGACTCTTCTTCATCTTATCACACTTTGCTGCCAGTGAGTTTCTTTGGCATATTTGGAGAGCATCTAGAATAGAATGGAATGGAATGGAATGGAATGGAAGGGAAGGGAAGGGAAGGGAAGGGAAGGGAAGGGAAGGGAAGGGGAGGGGAGGGGAGGGGAGGGGAGGGGAGAGGAGAGGAGAGGAGAGGAGAGGAGAGGAGAGGAGAGGAGAGGAGAGGAGAGGAGAGGAGAGGAGAGGAGAGGAGAGGAGAGGAGAGGAGGAGAAGAGAAGAGAAGAGAAGAGAAGAGAAGAGAAGAGAAGAGAAGAGAAGAGAAGAGAAGAGAAGAGAAGAGAGCATTAGAAGAGAAGAGAAAAGAGAATTCGAATAGAATAGAAGAGAGTAGAAGAGAAGAGAAGAGAGAATTAGAAGAGAAGAGAAATAGAAGAGAATAGAACAGAACAGAAGAGAAGAGTCCAGAAGAGAAGAGGAGAGAAGAGAGAATTAGAATAGAATAGAATAGAATAGAATGGAAGGGAAGGGAAGGGAAGGGAAGGGGAGGGGAGGGGAGGGGAGAAGAGAAGAGAAGAGAAGAGAAGAGAAGAGAAGAGAAGAGAAGAGAAGAGAAGAGAAGAGAAGAGAAGAGAAGAGAAGGGAAGGGAAGGGAAGGGAAGGGAAGGGAAGGGAAGGGAAGGGAAGGGAAGGGAAGAGAGAATTAGAATAGAAGGGAAGGGAAGGGAAGAGAAGGAGAGAAGAGAAGAGAAGAGAAGAGAAGAGAAGAGAAGAGAAGAGAAGAGAAGAGAAGAGAAGAGAAGAGAAGAGAAGAGAAGAGAAGAGAATTCTTTATTGGCCAAGTGTGTTTGAACACACAAGGAATTTGTCTTGGTGCATACACTCTCAGTGTAGAATAGAAAGGGAAGATAGAATAGAAAGAATAGAAAGAAAAGATAGAATAGGGCAGTTGCTGCCTTATACCTTCCCCATTTGACCTATTTGAAAGATTGCTCTGAAGTCTTACCCAGCCGTGCCTATTACAGGAATAAACGCTTGCAGGAATGTCTTGGGAGCTTCTGCATTAAAACTATTTCAGAAATGCAAATTTAACATATTAAATTAATTTGAGGGATCAGATGGGGGAGAGAAAAAAAGACAGAGATCAAAAGCGAGTATCCCATTTTGATCTCATCCTTTGTTGTTCTTGGGTTTTGGTTGGTGGGTTTCTTTTCTTTTTCTTTTCTTTTTTGGTGGAGGCTTGTAAATAGAACATTGGAGACACCTTATCCAATTTCCATTTTCTCTGGTTCCTGCTGGGCAGTGCTGCTGCAGTCCATCAGGAGGCCAGTTTTGAAGGGAGACGACATCAATGCTGATCCTCTTTTAATCTGAGAACATTTCAGCTTGAGAACATTTGGAGGAACAATTGGTTTCTGTTCATCTCGGAACACCTCTGAACTTATCTATTTCTGTTGCATCATCAGGGTATTATCAGAGACAAAGCAAGATGCCACATTTTGAGGTCCTTTGTTGGCAGGCTTGTCAAATGGATGTGAAATGTATTATGTAAGTGATAAAGTTTGCTGCTGGAACCACACTGAGCTGACATGTGTTCAGTCATGTTCCTCACCAGAGTCCAAGTGCAATTATGTGCTGCCTGGTCCATGTGTACTTTTTTTTGGTCCCCCTCCTTTTTCTTTTCTTCTTCCAGAAGATACTACGGAGAAGAGTTTCCATGAGAAAAAGATCCTATTGTATACCATTTTTTCAGGGGTGAAATCCAGCAGGTTCTGACAGGTTCTGGAGAACCGGTAGCGGACATTTTGAATAGTTCAGAGAACTGGCAAATACCACCTCTGGCTGGCCCCAGAGTGGGTGGGAATGGAGATTTTGCAATATCCTTCCCTCAAGGGTGGGTTCCAGTGGTGAGTTGTCCCTGGTTTGGACCGGTTCGCAGGAACCAGTAGTAAAACCGGCGGGAGGCCCCGCCCACAGCCCTGTATGTTGTCATCAGTGATCTGTGCATGCGCAGAAGCTTCTGCGCATGCGCAATCCCGTTGCAAACCAGTAGTAAAGGTAAGTACCCCTGGTTCTACTTATTTTAATTTGTCAACTTTGTGTTGACAAATTCTTCCCACCTCCCCTGTACACCTTGAGATTGTGCCACCAAAAGTCAGATATTTTGCTGCCAATTTTGTTGTGACAAGTCTGCCTTATCTAGAGGATTGTTGTTGTTCTTAGTTGCAAAGTTGTGTCCAACCTAACATGACCCCATGGATAACTTTCCTCCAGGCCTTCCTGTCCTTCACCATCTCCAGGAGACCATTTAAGCTCACACCGACTGCTTCAGTGACTCTGTCCAGCCACCTCATTCTCTGTCGTCCCTTCTTCTTTTGCCCTCAATCTTTCCCAGCATTAGGGTCTTCTCCAGTGAGTCCTTCCTTCTCATTAGGTGGCCAAAGGATTTGAGTTTCATCTTCAGGATCTAGCCTTCTAAAGGGCAGTCAGGGTTGATTTCCTCTAGGACTCACCGGTTGGATCGCCTTGCAGTCCAAGGGACTCGCAGGAGTCTTCTCCAGCACCATAGTTCAAAGGCCTCAATTCTTTGATGCTCAGCCTTCCTTATGGTCCAACTTTCACAGCCATACGTTGCAACTGGGAAAACCATAATCTTGATTATATGCACTATCTAGAGGATATGAGGAAGCAAATAGGAGTGGATCTGCTCTCATTCCGCCCAAAATTCACACTGCTGAAAATAAATAAATTTTGCCACTAAATTCTATTGTCCCTTTCTCTGGCATCCTACTACTCCATTTGTGATCTAGTTGGTTGCATATTTCCTTGCTTTGATTTAAAGGTAAATCCTTATACAAATGAAGGTGACTATCAGTGTAGATTATGGATGGGTTCTCTAATGTCTCTGTCATATAGACATATTAGTCTTTGATTTAATGGTTCTCCTACTATGACTGGATGTCAATACATTGCCCTTCAACCTCTTCCTTACTGTCTTTCTCTCTTATTCATTGAAGTATTGTTTTGGTTTTGTTGTGACCCCTCAGGAAGGATGATTGTTAGATTCCTCCAGTTCCTCCAGCAGCTACTGGAGAAAATGGACTTACCCAACAACCTGACCACTATGAAAAATGTCAAAAAAAATGGATTTGGTTACATGATGCCTCAACTTATGACCCCAATGACTTACAACTCTAATTTCATGTTCAATTAAAGTTGTAAATTGAAGACTACCGGTAACAACAATGCTCCTGGTTTTCATTGTTTGTGTCATATTAGTACCAAAAAAAGGTAGAAACACAAATCCAAGTCTGAATCCTTCTTTTCTGTTTATTAATAATTACCTTATTTTATCCTGACTAATTCTATCCAAAATCTGCTTTTCTAATGATCATATGAAGCTAATTGAACTAAAGACCTTCAGTTCTGTGGATTGCATTTCAAGTAAGAATGTATAAGATCAGGGTCGCTCCCTATGAACTCAGTTGTGAGATTTTATTAGTAGCTTGTTTGCAGCATTTTGCTCGTTTAGGACCTCTGTATTATATAATGATGGGACACAGTGGCTCAGTGGCTAAGACGCCGAGCTTGTCAATTGAAAGGTCGGCAGTTCAGCGGTTCGAATCCCTAGTGCTGCATAACGGGGTGAGCTCCTGTGACTTGTCCCAGCTTCTGCCAACCTAGCAGTTCGAAAGCACGTAAAAAAAAATGCAAGTAGAAAAATAGGGACCACCTTTGGTGGGAAGGTAACAGCATTCCGTGCACCTTTGATATTGAGTCATGCTGGCCACATGACCACGGAGACATCTTTGGACAGCGCTGGCTCTTCGGCTTCAAAACAGAGATGAGCACCGCCCCCTAGAGTCAAGAACGACTAGCACGTATGTGCGAGGGGAACTTTTACCTTATTATATAATGGGTTGTTTTATGATTGTTTGGGCTGTAAATACTTAGGGAAGTTTTGTGAGTTGCCATCGCCATTTCCATACTACTAGCGTGTGGGAAACAAAATTGAGGGGCAGGCCAGGTACATGAATTGCTGAAACTCCAGTTACAGAATCAAACTAAATATAAAACTGTGTTTTGATTGGGGCCGATATTAATTAACCACCATTTAAACCAACGGCAATTCCCAGCAGTGCGGATTTGATAGAAAGCCTTGGCTTGTTGTTAAGCTGAAATAGAAGCTTTTAATCTCTTTCCTCTGGTGCATGAAAAGCGTAGAGCGAAGAGGGCACAGTGGACCAATGTTTCGGACCTGCTTTCCACTTTATGGTTGAGCGAGGTGCCTTTCAGAGCTCTCACAGCAGTGAAACCGTGCACTTGTTTTCCCTCGTTGCTTGGTGTGAATGCTTTAATGCTTTTGGAATGGATTATAATTAGAGTTCTGGTAGCAAATGAATATTGCCTTCGTGCAATTCTCGCTGCTGCTTTTTGGGGCAGGAGTGAAATAGAAAATATATTCATGCTAACTATGTTCCAAGTCACTGGACTGGAAAACTCATGGCTGTACATTGGTGACCTCCAATTTTGCTCCTCTATCTTTTCCACTCTGTCATAGAAGATGGTTTCTCCCATCTCTGCTTCTTACATTAGCTTGGTAAGGAGTGTTTTGTGAGGAGACGTCTGCTGAGATTTCTTGGGGTCTTCTTGGGATTCAAGAGAAGGTTTGTGTCAGGGTTCCAGAACGACCCAACTCCAATAGAAAACTCAGAGACAAGACAAGATAATTGGCTATAATGCGGATTGGAAACCAGAAACGTTTTTACTGGGGATATTGAACAGAACTTACAGCAAAGAAATTAGATGTTTGATTCTGCATATAATTACAGCGGCAAGGATAGTCTAGGCACAGTCCTGGAAAAGTGAAAAGATCCCAACAGAGGAAGAAATAATTAAAAAAACCCTGGACTGTGCGGAGATGGATAAATTAATGAAAGAAATAAAAGAAAAGGAAGATACAGAATATTGTCAAGTATGGACTAAGTGGTATGAGTGGCTCGAGATTAGGGAAAGTATGTAAATGTGAATAAACGATGGAGAGAAGAAGGTGACAAATATGTAAAATATTGTAAATGAAGAAAATTAAAAATAAAGGGACCATAAATATAATGATAATAAAGGATGGGAAAAATGGAGAAGGTATATAGTAGAAAGTAAGGGGAACTGATACCTAAAAAGAAACACATATCACATGTTTGTGTTTCATATGTTATGTTGTGTTGTGTTGTGTTGTTGTAAAATCAATTAAAAAAAATTAAAAAAAAGAGAAAGAAAACTCTGAGACAAGCATCATCTCAATTGGAATAGGTATACTAGCACATCTGGGAAAACCTGAATTGGAGAATTCTGAGTTTTCCCTCAGTAAATCAAAACCCCAAATCCAGCCCCTGCACCCATCAGTCCATCACATGGCCCTATCAATGTCCATCCCAACTTGAGCCATCACTGAAACCACTCCTCCTCCAGATGACCTTCACCGAAGGGAACCTCCTACTTTCCCAAGCACAAGAAGTTGGCAGCGTGGAAGCTTCTATGGTTAATATGGCTTCCAAAGCTGACAGTTTGTAGGTCAGAGTTGAATTATAGAGTCCTTGATGCTCTCTGAGCTTTTGGTTGTTTTTCTTGCAGATTTTCTTTCGTTACCGAATGGGGTAACATCTTCCGTGCTAGAAGGGAATGGGGTTTGCTCTCTTTTTATATACAGTTGGGAGACTGGCCTTGTCAGTGTTAGTGGAAGTCTCAAATTGTGGAGGAGGAAAAATGGATTTAGATATTGTTCTTGAAGTTCAGGTATACTTATACAAGCGAGGGATCCTTGGTGCTCTCTGAGCTTGGTTATTTTCTTGCAGATGTTTCATTATGCAAACTAGGTAGAATCATCATCAGTAGCACTGATTGTGCTAGTTTGGGTAGTGAAATGATTGCGAGAAACCCTCAGCTACAAATATTCTCCTTTATTGGTACTTATATAAGTATATGCTATCCTTCTTCTCACTTCTGCTGTTGATCATGGAATTATAGCAATAATAGCAATCGGCCGAAGAGGTTTTAGAAAAAATGCTTTTAAAAGTTTTTTTAAAAAGCCTCTGATGATCGCGTGGCTCAGCTGGGCATGGGGGAGGGCAGGGATTTTTGCTACCAGTTCTCCAAACCACCCGCCACCATCACTACCGGATCGGGCGATCCGGTCTGAACTGGGAGCATTTCACCCCTGCTTCAGAGCCTCTTTCAGCGTTATTATTCTGCCTTATTTTGAACATGATGGGAAGAAGAAACTGCTAGCTCTGAAGTGGTGCTTCTCTCATGCTTGGCCTTTGGTCTTCATACCCAAGTGAGTGATCAACTCTACTATCTCTTAAAATTTTAAGCAGTCATCTTCTAATGTAAGTGGCAACAAGTCCCTTTTCTGTTCCCAGAGAAGTGATTGTGCAAATGTTCCTCAGCCTTACCTTCAGCTATCAAGAGGCTTTCTTGTCACCTCTTCACCCCATGTTTACCTTCGCTGCAGTAACCTCACTCCACCTTCTCATTGCTGGAGCTGTGGACAGCTTTTTTTCTGCTTCAAAGCCAAGGTGTGAGTTTCTAGACCTGAAGTGCATACGGTGCTCAGATAATATCTTTAAGTTTTCCTAGAGTAGTAAGTACATGGAGGCTAGAAATAATATTTTTTACATTTAAAATAAATAATTCCAAACAGAATCCTTCCTAGATCTCATAATTCTCATCTTGGATACTCTGTAAACCTCTCAAAGAAATGATGCATTAACCATATGGGTTCCACCAAAAGCATATACAACTGGAATATAATTTGAATGGTGCAATATGATTAGTAGGGATGTACAAAGACTCTGTTAGGAATCTGATAATACAAATGGAATTTTATTTGATTTACATAATTTAAGAGGTTGGGCTTCCTATGATGCCCATACCTTGCCATAGTTTAAATGAGGATGAAATGGGCTGCTTTATCAACAATTTATAAACCTGGTTGGTTGTAATTCTACTCATTTAAATCTCTACTGTCAGACCTGGAAGCCATCTTTTACAGTTGGGCCTTCAGGTCTGCCACATTTTCTACTGTGGGAAAATGGGAGGGGGCTGTTGTGACCCAGGCCCAAGTAGGTAGTAATCAATGCATTGGTAGTAATCAGTTCCAAAACAGACAGACTTTATTAGAACAGCTGAGAATTAACTCATTCTCAGCGTAGTCCAAACTAAATTAAAACAAATTCTTCATAACACAAATTCTTCAGTCTAATCACCAACCTTGGTATAATTAGGCAGACTGCCAAAGGCTTCTCTTGGCAAAAGTTCAAAAGCAGAAGACGCCGACAAGAGATAAGTGCAGCAAGACTATCAACATTGTTTTCCGACAAAAAGCCCAAAAGCCATTGCTGGTCTTTTAAGCCTTATGGGAGGGGCCAACCATCTCTTGGCCTTACTCCCGAGTCGTCCTCTTTGCTTTAGCTGCTCTTGCCTTCTGGAAGCTCTTTTCATACATGCACTAGGAACATGCTCCTCCTGTTCCTCTGCCTCTCTACTGTCAGCCTCTGGAGGCTCCGGAGTCCACACATCACTCCCCGATGGCCCTGGCCCCATCTCTGCCTCCGATGCAGAGCCTTCATCTGGGCCTTCCCCAGCCTCCAAGACTGGCCCATGTCCTTCCTCAGCCTCATCGCTGTCCGACTCCACTGCCAGCTCCACAGGCTGCTGGCTAACCACAACAGGGGGATTGTATAGATTATGGGTGATATATAGTCAAAATAACATTATTTTCTCAGACAGTCAAGGCCAAGGTGCCCTGCAGCTGCACGAGGTTACTGGGAGGTATCTTCAGTTTTGGATGGTGCCTGATTGGATCATGTGATGGACATGTGGGTGCTGGGACTTGGACTTTCTTTTGGGTGGGGAAAACCTAGAAGCTTTCATATTCGGGTTTTCCCAGATGCGCCAATATGACATCTTCAATGAAATGGAACTTTGAGGAAACTCAAGTCTCAGAGTCTTCTTTCGTTGGAGGTGTTACTTGGAACCCTGACATCTACCTGATGCAACATCCAAACCTTGGATGTGCACAGGCTTTGATGCCTGCCTTGGAAGTCAAAAGAAGCTTATTCTAAACAGTTAATTTGCCACCTCTATCTCCCTGGTGAATCTACAGGGAGGATTCAATGCCAAGTAGACCATTTTTCTCTCCAACTGTTGTCAGGTGTAAAGAACCAGGACCATTCAAAAAGTTTCAGCATTTATTCAAGCCTGTACACAAGAATCTGGTCAGCTAAAGTTCAATGCTAAATTGGCGCCAGATAAGGGTCAATGGAATTCAGGAGAGGTCAGGCTTGCAGCACTTGTGGGAATGCAACAACTCTAAACTGATGACGTGCTTAACTCTATCCCCCCCAGCTTTGCCTGCTCTTCTCCTACCTCTGCATGAGAAAACATAAATTAAAATGAATCAGACTTGGTGCCATTGGGTCCTAGATGGCATAAGAAATCCCATGATGTTTTCTTAATTGATAAATTAGAATATATCCCTTATTCTCATGCAATTTAAGCAATGAAAGAAAAAAAAACACACATTGGGTTTTTGAATAAAATACATACGATTAACATGAATCTAATGCTTATTTTCTTTTTTAAAGAATCTTCCCACATTTAGATCACAGTATTAGCTTGAACCAAATGATAGGATTCTGTAGAGATTCTCAATCATCCAGGTCACGGCTGTCCCAAAGGTGCTTTTTCAGGAGGTGACTGGACTGTCTTGTTTTTTTTTCTTTTGAAGATGTTTTGCTTTTTGGATGAGAAGCAAAACTTCTTCAAAAGAAAAAAAAACAAGGAAGTCCAGTCGCTTCCTGAAAAAGCACCTTTAGGCAAATGATAGGATATTCATAGATATTGATTGATTGATTGAGATGGATGGCCAAACTAAGATGAAAGTAATCATCTTAGAAACCAGAAAACTGGTTTTCAAGTATAACCTAAGTGTACACCTTATTTAAGTCAAGCTGTTCAAGGTTGAAGGTTCAGTTCCTTCTGTCTCATCACCACAGCTATGTGTGTGTTGAAAATAGTACTCAGAGTTAGGGTAGTCACTCATGCAGGGCAAAAAAGAATAACAGAATAGTCCCATAGGAGTTACAATGAGGAGCCAAGATCTCAAGAACATCCAAGTACCACCAAAATACCACCAATGGATAAAAACATCCAAGTACCACCAAAGGTAAAAAAGTTACCTCCTTCCCATAGGGATGAGAAGGGGAATATATTAATCTATATATATAAAAGTGAAATCCATGCACTCATCACGAAATCTCCAGAACAATAAAGCCTACAAATTTGAAATTTGGTACGTATGTTCCTCTTGGCTTCTTGGCGCTCGCTAAGAAAGGATTTTTCAAAATGACCACCAGATCATTAGTATTTCATGTACAGTATATTCATATACAGTATATTATATCGGACCACACGTTTTCTGAATAGTTTTTATCCCAGAGCTATAATTGCACTCAACAATGAATTAAAGGGCCACCATCCGTGAGCTGTTGGACAGCATTACTTGGTCTGTTGTGTGGATGTTTGGGTGGTTTAGGGATGGGGAATTGTGATGGGTGGGAGTGTGTTTGAGGATTGTTATGTGTGTTGGACCTGGTCTTTGGGTGTTAAGTGAATTTCGTTGTATGGGTATACTGCGTATACATGTACAATGACAATAAAGTTATTATTATTATTAACACGCTCTGATGCTAAGGAGTTAGACCAGTGTTTCTCAACCTTGGCACCAGAAGATGTGGGGACTTCAACTCCCAGAATTCTACAGCCAGCTGTGCTGGCTTGGGAAATCTGGGAGTTGAAGTCCACTCATCTTCCAATGGCCAAGGTTGAGAATCACTGAATTAGACATTCTACTTCCCCTCCCCACCTGAAAAAGATTCCAACTGCCATTTGTCTCATATTCCGTTACCTCAGGTCAAACTGGCAGACGTTCCACTCCTTCACTCAGGGGAGGTCTGGGGCTCCTTACAGTACTAAATGTCAGTACCTCACCAAAATGATTATGCCTTCCACTGATGGAACTGCTTCCGGACTCAAGGCAGTGGGAGAGATATTCCCTTATGTGTTTCAATCACCGACCACCACTGAGCCAATGGATTGTGAACCGATTTTCTCCTGCATAGCGTCCCAGCCCCAACTCACTTCTTACACTGTCCTCCTCAGTTTAGACAAATCTGTTCCTTCTACTGTTGTTGTTAGTTGAGAAGTCGTGTCCGACCCATCGCGACCCCATGGACAACATTCCTCCAGGCCTTCCTGTCCTCTACCATCCTCTGGAGTCCATTTAAGCTCACACCAACTGCATCAGTGACTCCATCCAGCCACCACGTTCTCTGTCGTCTCCTTCTTTTTTTGCCCTCAATCTTTCTCCTTCTACTGTAACACCAGTTAAAAGACTGTCTTTCTGTTGACTGGAAGTACAACAAATGCTTCCAAATGACGTCTTTTGGAGCTATAGGGTGAAGAAGGGAAATTTTATGCCAACATTCAAAGTGCAGGGGCAGGTCTACCACAGGATAGGGAGTATCATGGTGGGGCCTCAGCAGCAGCAGCCTTCATTTCTCCAGATATATTTTGTTGGTGATGATGACAACAAGAGTCTGTCAAGACCATTGGGGATGCCACAATGGTCATAAGTGTGAAAAATGGTCATAAGTAGTGAAGTACAGGTATCCAGCTACTACGTTATATATATATATATATATATGTGCTCATCATTTAAAAGGGGTTTAGTGTATTTTGTCAATCTTGGACCAACTGGTGATGTGTTTGTTTCGATGGAGAATGTCAGTGCTTAAACTTCTCCCTCGTAAGATTCTTTAGCCGTAAACGAATTTTCATCTTGACAGCCTTTCAATTGGAAGATGCTTTCGGATAGAGAAATGTCTTTGGCAGCTTTTCGCACTGAGGGACTGTCATCTGAAAGGCAGGGCACACAGAAAGGAAACTTGCAACAAAGAAAACACGTGGAATGTTTGTAGTTCAACACAGGGGTGGGCTTCAAAAATTTTAGCAAGGGGTTCTCTGCCCGGTGGCTGGGTGGGTGTGACCATGGTGGGCGTGACCATGTCAGTCTCCTGCACCACGGTGGGGGAGAGGGCGTTTATGCCCTCCCCGGGCTCTGGAGGCTTTCCTTGAGCCTCCAGGAGGGTGAAAACGGCCTTCCCAGGCTCCAGAGGCCCTCTGGGGGCCAGAAATAGGCCCATTTCTGGCCTTCCTGAATTTCCAGTAGTCCCGTTGTTTGCTCTTCCTGAGCCTCTGTGCGCGCCCTGCACTTACCTGCATCCAAAATGGGCCACGTGGGAACTCCTGGGAGGAGAGGGGCCAGCCAGGAGTGAGATTTGGGGGTTCTCCGAACTGCACAGAATCTTAGCTAGAGTTCTCCCGAACCCCTGCGAACCCCCAGCAGCCCACCCCTGGTTCAACCACACAAATGTTGCTTTCTACAATTAAAATACCACCTAGGCACCATTTTCATCCTTATTGTATGAGACCCGGAAGAAGCTTCCTACCTACTGTTTATATTTAAAGCAAGGACAATTGAAGGGAAATATTAAGATTTACAGAAAACTTATCTAATTCACCTCTAGAAGCAGAGACTTCCTCTGCCACAAGAGCATGTGGGCTTGGGAGACAGGGGAGGGAATCCACTTGAAAGAAGGTACTTAGAGAAGCTGTAGAAAATTATACACTTAATTCTTTCCTTTAACACTCAAAACCACATGAGATGATAAGATGATAGCTACTTCCTCCCTGTTTAAAGGAGCTTATTTTCCTAAAACCTGGGGTTTTAGGTGTACTTGGTTCCCCCGCCCCCCCCAAAAAAATAGAGATTTTTTTTTTTAGCTGGCACTGCAATTATTTTGCAGTCCAGTTTAATATTGGAACTGTAGATACTGTGAGCTTTAGTTTCTATTTTTGAACTAGGAGGTCACTTTATTATTTTCATCCTAGAACGATCAAACTATTTTATTTTTTTTATTGAGGCAGACACACCCTATTTGCTAGAACTGTGATGGTGAAGGTGAACCTATGGCACATGTGTCTGAAGTGGCACACAGAGTCATGTCATCTGGCATGTGTGACGTTGCCCTTTCCTCTTCTGGGTTTCTGGCGTGCATGTACACGCGACAATCAGCTGGCCTTTGTGCATGCAGCAGTGCCAGAAACTGGAGGAGCTGGTTTTCCGTTTTCCGGCGTGAGCATGCATGGTAGTAACTGGAAGATTTGCTGAGTGCCAAAAATCAGAAGTTCGGTCATGCATGTCCCCTGGGCAGTTCCTCTTCTGGGTTGCGGCCCAAATGAGTATGCGCAGAGCGCACACATAGACATGTTCCCTTTTTGGCACTTGGTGCAGGGGTGAAATGCTCCCGCTTCGGACCGGATCGCCCAATCCAGTAGCAATGGCGGCGGGTGGTTCAGAGAACCGGTAGCAAAATCCCTGCCGCCCTCCATGCCCAGCTGAGCCACACGATCATCAGAGGCTTTTTTTTTTTTTTACTTTTAAAAGCATTTTTTCTACAACCTTAAGAAGGTGCAGAAAAAAATGCTTTTAGAAGCCTCTGACGATCAGGCAACTCAGCTGGGATCGTCAGAGGCTTTTAAAAGCAATTTTTTTTCTGCAACCTCTTCAGCCGAAGAGGTTGTAGGAAAAAAAAAGTGCCTTTAAAAGCCTTTGGCGATCCCAGCTGAGTTGCCTGATCGTCAGAGGCTTCTAAAAGCATTTTTTTCTGCACCTTCTTAAGGTTGTAGAAAAAATGCTTTTAAAAGTAAAAAAAAAAAAAAGTTGGCCACGCCCATCCAGTCACATTACCCACCCAAGCCATGCCCACTGAACCGGTAGTAACAAATTTTACGTTTCACCACTGACTTGGTGCCAAAAAGGTTCGCCATCACTGTTCTAGAACAACATGCCCTTCCTCCCTCTTTGAAAGCGTCCTAATTTATTATTCTTTTTAAAATTGTTTTTGACATGTTTACCTTTTGCTGCAGTTTTAAAAACAACAGGTTTCGTTCCCAGATGGAACTCATTGTGCCGGTTGAAGGGCAAAACGGAGCCACCTCTACTGTTTTACTGCCCAGATCTTGTCAGTGTGAATTAAGCCAGCGTTTATGAAATCAGAGCAAAACACCAGCCTATGCGCAAGACACTAAAATCTCTGCTGTCTCACTTCTTTGTGTTAACAAAGTCTAGACTTTGCTGCAAGCTAAGGGAAAAGTGTTTGAATTAGGATGTGGTGCAGAAGCTTGGTTGATGCCGATCATTTCAAGACAAAATTGTGTGTTGTGTGCTTATTTATTTACTGAGCTTTAAAAATGCATTTGTGGCTATTTCTCTTTTGCTTTATTAAGCAAACAAAATATCAAAAGAACGTGTTTTTTTTCTCTCTGTTTCTCTGTGGCTATCGGTGCCAAATATCTGCCTTGAGATATCTTCAGGATTTCCTCAGATCTGTTGCTTTGAAAGAGACATTATGCATGGTATTTTTTTGCATTAATTCTTACTTGCTTTTTGGAATATTTCTGCTGAGCAAAGGAAATGCCAGGCCTGTCTTGATGCCTTCCTCTCACAGATATACCCTGTGTTTTTAAAATCCATCAGAATGACACGCTGCCCTTATGGAAGGAAGCTGTTATGACACATTGCATTAAAAAGATATCTGCAGTCTGTATAAAACAATGTTGTAAGTGATGATTTGGTGTTCTATAAATAAATCTAGCACTTTCTGAACAGATCGTATTGATTTTTACCTGTCCTTGTTGACTTAAAGTGAAAAAGGAGTTCATAAAACTGGCAGGGGCTCCTTTGCCATCTAAACAAATTCCAAAAGAGACACTTTTGGTGCACACCATTATTGGGGTATATCAATGGAGAATATGGGTCAGTTCAGTTGTGGGATTCAGCCAGTTCGCACCACTTCGGGAGAACCGGTTGTTTACTTTCTGAGCAGTTTGGCAGTTTGGTTGTTGGAAGAAATTATTAGGGCAGAGAACCGGTTGTTAAATTACTTGAATCCCACCACTGGGTCAGTTCAATCTTTAATATTACTTGTTTATGTTTCATTAAATTAATATCTAACCACGTTGCAACACAGGGATGAAATTTACCAGTAAATTTGCTGCTCTGGTCACCATAATGTAGTCCTTATATTCTGTTCATGTTGGCTGTTACTTTTGGTTGTTGAATACAGAAGCAGGGGTGAAATCCAGCAGGTTCTGACAGGTTCTGGAGAACCGGTAGCGGAAATTTTGAGGAATTCAGAGAACCGGAAGCGGAAATTTTGAGCAATTCGGAGAACTGGCAAATACCACCTCTGGCTGGCCCCAGAGTGGGGAGGGAATGGGGATTTTGCAGTATCCTTCCTCTGGAGTGGGGTGGGAATGGAGATTTTGCAGTATCCTTCCCCTGCCACGCCCACCAAGCCACGCCCACAGATCCGGTAGTAAAAAAAATTGGATTTCACCACGGTACAGAAGGTCTCTCATTTTTCAATCCCATGTGTCACTCATCATGAAGCACACAGGTTCTATATGATTTGAAATCTCTGCATTCTTGATCATGCAGAGAAAGTATTGACATGAACAGAAATGTGGGATGCTGTCTTAAACTGAATCAGATTAACTCAGAATTGTGAGGCCCTTGGCGCTCTTTGAGCTTAATGGTTTTCTTCCAGACATTTTATTGCCAAACTAGGTAACTTCATCAGTACTCTCAATACATCTCAGAATTGTCATTGACTTTTATGGGTTTTGGAGAAAGGAATCTGTTTTCCCTCTGTTTGTCTCATCTGGAGATTGCATCCAGGGAAGATTTTATTTTTGCATGCTTCCAAGTGATACCACTTTTTTTTCAGAATTGCATATGGATAAACTCTGTTTGCATGCTTAGATGACTATATGAGGATTGGGAAGACAGACACACTTTAATCAATCGATCAGTCTTACAGTCTTAGACCAGAGACCAGAACAAATAAAAACGCTCAGTAAATATACAATTAAAAATTCTAGTATAAAATAATAAATAACAACTAAAATCTATAATAAAATCCAGTCTATCAATTAAACATGGTCTAACTATACTAATAATATAATATAAACTACATATATATTATATTATATATATTTATTTTCTTCTCTTTATATAAATATAAAATATAATATAAACTAATAATACAAACTATAATAATAGGGACGTGGTGGTTCAGTGGCTAAGACACTGAGCTTGTCGATCGAAAGGTCGGCAGTTCAGCGGTTCGAATCCCTAGTGCCATGTGACGGAGTGAGCTCCTGTTACTTGTCCCAGTTTTTGACAACCTAGCAGTTCAAAAGCACGTAAAAGATTCAAGTAGAAAAATAGGGACCACCTTTGGTGGGAATGTATAACAGCGTTCTGTGTGCCTTTGGCGTTTAGTCATGCTGGCCACATGACCACGGAGATGTCTTCGGACAGCGCTGGCTCTTTGGCTTTGAAACAGAGATGAGCACCGCCCCCTAGAATCGGGAACGACTAGCACATATGTGCGAGGGGAACCTTTACCTTTACCTTTACCTATATTAAAATTACAATCCATAAACTGTGTGGCCTGTTATAGGTTCAATGCTAAAAGGGAAAGGACTAAGCAGTGCAAACACATTTGTGTTATAACATAACTATGGTGGAGAAGACACGTGTTTCAGGAGGGGCATTCACTTATGTTCCCGACCAGTTCGCAAATGTGAGCACACACGCGTCCTCCCATGCGCATGCCTTCCACGCATGCCAGTGGTGGGTTGCCCCCGGTTTTATAGAACCGGTAGTAAAACCGGCGGGAGGCTCCGCCTACCAACAGCAACGTCTCAAAATGCTTCGGCGCAGCCCATTTAGTAAAGGTAAGTAGAACCGCCCCTGATGCATTCGCTTAGCTCGTTTGCGCACCTTCCGTGCATGCTCCCAGCCTCAAAAGCGTGCCTAAATAGGACGGCATAGAGCCGGAGCAGGTGGGTGGGACAATTTCCACTACCGGTTTGGGCGAACTGGTCCAAATTGGCTGAATACCACCTCTGACATGTTTGCGATGAATCCCCAGTGCTACTGCGCAGAATCTGGCCACCTGCGCTGTAGTTATGTGCTTACCTGGCAGGGGAGATACCTTGATTATGAAGACACACTTATAGATGCAATCATCTCGGATGGAGAGGCTTGACTTAGCTTTCTCTTGTTTTAAAAAAAATGTTTTGGGAAGAGAACCTGTTTCCCTAAATAGATGCAGGATCCGGAAGAGGGTTGTGTGGATATTTAAATTTTGCAGTCCTGCCATCCAGGTCTGGAACCCTTTCTGAATATTAAATCCTTCAAGCTGCTACGATAGTGTTGATAGTAGTTTCCTGAGCAACCAGACAGTTCTGTAGCCATTTATGGATTGCAGGTGAGTTACCAGCCATTATGGAACAACAGAGCGTTGTGATTTAACGCTGATGGCACAAATTTGGGCTTGCTAGTGAAAAGGAGGGGGAAAAAAAAGAACAAACAGTCCAACGATGAAGACTTATAGAAGGAAGAGGTGTGAAAAAGACCAAAATCAGAAACATTTGCTTCTCTCCTTGATTTTAAAAACATAGGATGGTTTTTTAAAAATTGTAAAATCTACCCCACCCCACCCCACCCCCCACACACTTTATTCACTGTATCTGAATAACTGTGTCCTCTTAGAGAATCAAACTCCCTGTTTTATGCTTGTGTAATTCAATAGCAGAAGCGATATTCCCCTCCCTCTTTTCTTCTTTTTCATTTCTTTTTTTTTTCTTTTTAAAGATAAAACTGGTGCCAAAGTGAAAGAAGTGCTCTTTAATTATTAGCCTGGAGTGATTTTTTTTTTCTCAACAGAGATGAAGGGATTCTGGAAATAATTGCTGGCTACGATCTTATAAAAGAGGACGTATCTATCTCAGCATTAGTAGAGATTGCTGAAATTAGAGGTGAAAATCAAGAGCTATTTGCTTGTTGGCCTGACAGGGTGGCAGGGGTGAAATGCTCCTGGTTCAGACTGGATCGCCCGATCCGGTAGCGATGGCAGCAGGTGGTTCAGAGAACCGGCAGCAAAAATCTCTGCGCCCACCCCCCCATGCCCAGCTGAGCCACGTGATCATCAGAGGCTTTTTTTTTTTTTTTACTTTTAAAAGCATTTTTTCTACAACCTCTTCGGCCAAAAAAATGCTTTTAAAAGTAAAAGAAAAAAAAGCCTCTGATGATTGCGTGGCTCAGCTGGGATCGTCAGAGGCTTTTCAAAGCATTTTTTTCTGCAACCCCTTTGGCCGTAGAGGTTGTAGGAAAAAAATGCCTTTAAAAGCCTCTGGAGATCCCAGCTGACTTGCCTGATCGTCAGAGGCTTCTAAAAGCATTTTTTTTCTCTGCAACCTCTTAAGGTTGTAGAAAAAAATGCTTTTAAATGTAAAAAAAAAAAAAAGTTGGCCACGCCCACCCAGTCACATTACACCTCCCCCTGCCAAGACACCCTCACAGAACCGGTAGTAACAAATTTTAGATTTCACCCCTGCAGGGTGGCCAATTATTTTAAATGGTAGCTTCATTGTCTTTCTCTTTGTCCTCATCCTCATCCCTTTTTCTCTATTTTCTCCTCCTTCTCCTTCTCTTTCCTTTGGGCACTTTCTTTACAAGACAAATAGGCTGTTGCAGATTAGAAAGGTGAATGTTCCTTGGTGTTTTCCAATAGGATGGGAGAGGCAGGAAAAGGGTTCAGCAGAAATGTAAAACAGATGTACACATTTCTGTTTTGGGAAGGGCTGTGCATTTAAACTTGGAGTGGAGAACTGAAAAACTGTGTGTGGCCCCCACCTCCAGTTTTACAGCCACTGAATTTTCTCAACATCACTGGTTATTTGCTGATGTGATTTTTCAGTTTTTTGTCGTAAGAGCAAAACGCATATGCCAAACTTAACAAACCCACCTTGTTCTTTAAACCCACTCTTTTCCCTTGGAACTTACAAAAATTCCATGTTTTCAGGACCGATCACTCTGGGTTATATGCCTTCTGTCATGGCTTTTGCAAGGGCTTGAAGTTAAGACCAATCTGATGTAGTAGATAAAGTGTTGGGTTGGCCCTAGGGCAGGGCTCAGCAACCTGCGGCTCTGGAGCCGCATGTGGCTCTTTCACCCCTCTGCTGTGGCTCCCTGTCACTCAAAATATGCATCACAGCTGCCGATGTGCGACACCCGCCGGCACGCGATTTATTCAGCTTTTCAACCCTCGGTAGGCCAACCATGGATAAATCCAAGAAAAGAAAAGTTTCAGAAGAAAACAGAATGTTTAATTCAACTACATATGCTAGTTTTGTGGCTGCTCAAGAAATAGTCAGGCACGGGAAGGGTTTTGTGGCTCCCGGAGTTTTCTTTTCTGTGGGAAGCGGATCCAAATGGCTCTTTGAGTGTTTAAGGTTGCAGACCCCTGTCCTAGGGAGACTTGAAGTCAGTGGTGGGATTCAGCCAGTTCGCACATATTCGGGAGAACTGGTTGTTAACTTTCTAAGCAGTTCAGAGAACCAGTTGTTGGAAGAAATCTTATTTTGTTTTTTCCCACTTTACAGGGCTAATCCTGTAAGGAAGGCAGGAAGGGAACATTCTGGTGGTGCTTCTAGCCTAATCTTTATTGCCCTGTTTACAGAAACTGCCTCTCTGTTTAACCCTTATTACATTGTAACAGCTAAGTCGAAGCGCCCATCGATGCGAGTGACGTTGAGTTGGCCACACCCACACGGTCACATGGCCACCAAGTCATGCCTACCCAGGTGGTCATTAGAGCAGAGAACCGGTTGTTAAATTATTTGAATCCCACCACTGCTTGAAGTCCACCCTCAGTCATAGGAGCTGAGGTCAGCTATTGTCTCTTAGCCTTGCCTAGATCATGGGGGGGGGGATTCATGGGGGAGGGGGAAGGCAAGAATTGTAGAGTTGGAAGGGACCACAAAGATAATGTAGTCCTATCTCCTCCAATGCCCAAGAAAACCAAGATGTAGATGTAGTTATCTAGTCTCTTTTTGAAGTCCCCCCCACCAGATATGAAGAACCTATAGTCTCCATAGGCAGATTGTTTACTGTGGCACATATCCTACCACAGAAGAATTTACTAAGCCTAGCTTTCCCCCCCCCTTATTTTTAAACAAAATCAAAGAGCGCCATATATTGAGATCTCGAAGGGAAGGTAGAATATAAATCCGTCCAATAAAGAAAAAAGAACTGTGTCTGCAGAATGAGTAGAGATACCAATTCTAAAAACTGAGTGTGTGAATATCCATATGCAAACATGGATCTCAAGCAATAATGCTCTTGAGAGTTCCTCTTAGATAGGAGTTAAGAGATATAATTCACATAATTGCATCTCAGATAGGTGTAAGCAAATGCTGTCTTCCTCTTTGTCCCTTTTCAATTGAATCAGGATGTTCTGTCCTGATTTGTTTTTCTTCTGCAAGAACAAACTAAGTATTTTGTATTTCGACCATGTACTGAGTTGTCAGAATTGGAAGAGGAAAATGGATGAGGCCCTTGAACCATTCAGCTTTGCCCGTTGTCAAAATGGTCTGTGCTGAAATGAGAACATGTGAAGCTGCATTATTATTATTATTATTATTATTATTATTATTATTATTATTACTACTACTACTATTATTGAAAGCCTTTATTCTGTGGGTTTTGTCCTCCTTACTCCAAGATTAGCTGATTTTTCTTTTATTGGGATTACATACGCTTTATTTTACCAAATATCTACATCACATCACCAGTTGACAATGTTGAGATGTTGGGGAACATTTAAGTATTTGACAGAGGAAAGTATATTTAGGATTGGGAGGGGCCTGATTGAATAGGTTGATTAAATAGGCTGAGATTGGAACACAGGTTAAAGGAAAAATTGTTATCTAAAAGAAAAAGCTACAGCTGCACAATATTTAGTGAAAATGTATCTTGCTGTATGTTGCATTAAAAATATGTCTGGGGCAGTAGTGGGTTTCAAATCCCGGGGCTACCGGTTTGCTATCGGTAGTGTGCGGGTGCTCGGCGCTTCTGCAAATGCGCAGAAGCTTCTGCGCATGCGCAGATGTCTGGGTGGGCGGAGCCTCCCACCGCCGCTACCGATTCTCACGAACCAGGACGAACCAGGAGCAACCCGCCACTGGTCTGGGATCTTTTCAATATTCCATTGGACCTGGTAGTTGCTGTATTTTTTACTGGAGCCTCCTTCTGGAAGGAAGGAAGGAAGGAAGGAAGGAAGGAAGGAAGGAAGGAAGGAAGGAAGGAAGGAAGGAAGGAAAGAAGGAAGGAAGGAAGGAAGGAAGGAAGGAAGGAAGGAAGGAAGGAAGGAAGGAAGGAAGGAAGACCTCAGAACAATAACACTAACAATTTTATTCTTTTTAGTTTATGATGTTAATATTTGAGGTTTTTTTTTTAAACTCCACTTTTTTGAGACTTTCTCAATTTCTGAATGTTGGAAATTAACCAAAGAGAGAAACAACCTGGAATTAAGGAGAAACTTCCTAATAGTGAGGACAATTAACCAGTGGAACAGCTTGCCTCCAGAAATTGTGGACGCTCCATCACTGGAGATTTTTAAGAAGAGGCTAGACAGTCACTTATCTGAAATAGTATAGATTCTCCTGCTTGAGCAGGGGGCTGGACTGGAAGACCTCCAAGGGCCCTTCCAGCTCTGTTCTGTTCTAAATTCTAATCTGTCAAGAGTTGTCTACAAGGAACAGAAAAGTAGAAAATTCTACTTATGGTTTGCCTAATCAACTTTCAGTTTCACATTTTTTTTAATAGGCCAGAAAAGTTTTTATGAAATTATTCTATATATGTATTCTTGAAATGCAATACACTGGAGCGTCTCCTGAAATGATCTCATAGGCAATTTAGAAGCACGGCTAATGATTTCTAGTGGAATGGGTGTCTATGAAGTGCTGCTCAGATGTATTCAAGTCAAGATTTATCTGTTAATACTGTAAGAAACCAACACTAAGTATACAAGGAACAAACAAAGATTCTTGGAGTTGGATGAAAAGTCACATAAGAGCATTCTTTATAATCGCTATCAAAACTGGGCTATTCCACATAACATACAGTTGGTTTTAAGCTACCGTATTTTTTGGAGTATAAGACGCGCCTTTTCCCCCCAAAAAAGAGGGTGAAAATCAGATTATTATACAATATGGAATAAATGGTATAAATGGTTTAAGACTAGAAATAAAGAATAAAGATTATTAGGAAAGAAGAGTATATTTTCTTACTTCTTCGTAGGGTTTATGTGTGTTTTTCTTTTAGCCAGGTTTTCCCTACGTAACCAAGGTTTTTTGTAGCTCCAGCTCAGTAGAATCATATCTACTCGGTTCTGGGCTTTTTTCCTTTCTAACAGCTAGCAAGCTCTAACTGCTAGGTGGGAGACCTAAATAGATCCATTTCTAGCTCGTTTGCTTTCATCAGTAGGCCACACCCATATCTTATGTATCCTCCCTGTAAAGGTACAGTATCAATTTTCTTACTTCACAGACCTCACAACCAAGGAACCTGTTGCTAAAATTCACCTCTGGGAACAGCTGATTGGGGGTATTCCGGGAGGCCGATCCATCCACCAATCAGCTTTTTTCTTATTTTCCTCTCCAAAAACTAAGGTGCGTCTTATACTCTGAAAAATACAGTAACCTCAAACATGAGAAGTAAGTTCCATTTATTTTATGGAATCCTAGTGACCGGGATGTGTTTAGGCCACTGAACTCAAATGCCTCCTTAGTGCAGGAATTCATATGAAAGCATCCTAGACAGATGGATCTCCAGCTTCTACTTGAACATATTCAGTGAAGAGAAGTTATTCTATCCCTAGGCTATTGGTTTCACTGGTGAACAGCTCTCATCATTAGGATGCTTTTCTGAACATTCAACCAGAATCTTTTTTCTTATAAGTTAAGATCATTAGTCTATGTCCTGCCTTCTGGCTCCATGGAAAACAGACATATTTGGTGTAACAATTACTTCTGGTATTTCAATAGTATTATGATAGCTGCCTTTTCTCAAGGCTAAATCTACACAGCTGCTTCTAGCAATCCTTGTAAAATTTAGATTCTAGTTCTTGGATGACCTTTCTGGTCCTTTGTTTCAGTTCCTAAACTTCTAGCGATGTGCAGTCTTAAGCAGTGGTGAAATGTAAAATTTGTTACTACCGGTTCTGTGGGCGTGGCTTGGTAGGGGGGTAATATGACTGAGTGGGCGTGGCCAGCTTTTTTTTTTTAACTTTTAAAAGCATTTTTTCTACAACCTCTTTGGCTGAAGAGGTTGTAAAAAAAATGCTTTTAAAGCCTCTGATGATCCCAGCTGACTTGCCTGATCGGCAGAGGCTTTCTTTCTTTCTTTTTTTTTTTTTTTTAAAAAAAAGCCTCTGATGATCCCAGCTGACTTGCCTGATCAGCAGAGGCTTTTTTTTCCTTTTAAAAACATTTTTTCTATCTCTTCAGCCAAAGAGGTTGTAGAAAAAATGCTTTTAAAAGCCTCTGATGATCCCAGCTGAGCCACTCGATCATCAGAGGCATTTTTTTTACTTTTAAAAGCATTTTTTCGACCAAAGAGGTTGTAGAAAAAATGCTTTTAAAAATTAAAAAAAAAAAGCCTCTGATGATTGCGCGGCTCAGCTGGGCAATGGGGGGGGCAGGGATTTTTGCTACCGGTTCTCCGAAACACCCGTCTCCATCACTACCGGATCGGGCAATCCGGTCCGAACCGGGAGCATTTCACTCCTGGTCTTAAGATTCTGTTAGCCTTTCTGTAAACGCAATATTTCTTACCAAACAATGGAAAATGCTTCCTTAATAATGCCACTTTTTTTTTTTTTAAAAAAGAAATGATTCTTAATCATACTGTGTCTTTCACATGGTGATTTTACAATTAGGAAAAAAAAAAGAGGCATTCCTTAAATTACATTTAGCTCGATTTTTCATGTCACATGCCTAATACACATCACAGATCTGATTTTTGGCTAGCAGTGATCAAGGATATTAGTCTTCAGTGAAGGACGCAGAACATTTTTTTAATAAATTCATTTGTCAGAAGTTGGTGTTTTTGAACAAATGGCCTCCTTAATGTATTTTTCATCATAAGCAATTTGCATGAGAACATCTCATTACATTCTCATGCCAGCGCAGACTGATGTCAACGATTGGGGACGGAGAAAATATGATTGCGTATGTTAATTATATAATAAATGTTTTCCCAAGGGTTGTTTGCCTTTATCGGAGGAGAAATAAAATGGTTCGGTATTCTACCAAAGAATGTGGAAGCTTTACAGAAGCTTTACAATAGCTTTACAGAAACTTTACTTTGTAAAGCTTTACAGAAGCTTTATGATGAAGTCACATTGGTGTGCTGTGTAGTTTATATTTATTTATTGTTGAGTTTAGATAGCGCCCATCTCACAATGTGATTCTGGGCAGTGTACAATTAAAATGTAAAATCTAAAAACCCCTATAAAACTCAATACCTCAAAAAACAGCTAGATTGAAAAAAAGAATAAAATATAATAAAAGCAGTGGTGAAATCCAATTTTTTTTACTACTGGTTCTTTGGGCGTGGCTTGGTGGGTGTGGCTTGGTGGGGGTGGCAGGGGAAGGATACTGCAAAATCTCCATTCCCACCCCACTCCAGGGGAAGGATACTGCAAAATCCCCATTTCCTCCCCACTCCTGGGGGAAGGATGTTGCAAAATCTCCATTCCCGCAACACTCTGGGGCCAGCCAGAAGTGGTATTTGCTGGTTCTCTGAACTACTCAAAATTTCCGCTACCGGTTCTCCAGAACCTATCAAAACCTGCTGGATTTCACCCCTGAATAAAAGGTATAAGTGTCAGCTTTGGAAGCCATATTAGACCGGAAGCTTCCATGCTGCCACCTTCTCATGTGTGGAAAAGTAGGAGGGGGGATTTAGTAGAGGAATGTAGTTAGACAAAATAGCATTCTTCCTTTCGGTCAAGGTCAGGACAATCCTGCATCTAGAGAAGGAGTGGCTGGAGTGATGTCTCGAGATGGGACAGATGGTGAACTAAGCCCAAGTAGGTATTATCAGACACAATCAGTTCTAAACAAACAGACTTTATTAGAACAGCTGAGAATTAACTCATTCTCAGCTAGTCCAAACTAATTCAAAACAAATTCTTCATAACACAATTCTTCAGCCTTATCACCAACCTTGGTCTACTTTGGCAACCTGCCAAAGGCTTTTCTTGGCAAAACTTCAGAAGCAGAAGACGCCGACAAGAAATAAATGCAGCAAGACAAGAAACAAATCTATCAATGTTGTTTTCCGACAAAGAGCCCAAGAGCCATTGCTGGTCTTTTAAACCTTATGGGAGGGGCCAATCATCTCTTGGCCTTACTCCTGAGTCGTCCTTTTTGCTTTAGCTGCTCTTGCCTTCTGGCAGCTCTTCTCATGCATGCACTAGGAACAGGCTCCTCCTGTTCCTCTGCCTCTCTGCTGTCAGCCTCTGGAGGCTCCGGAGTCCGCACCTCATCTGGCCCCATCTCTGCCTCCGATGCAGAGCCCTCATCTGGGCCTTCCCCAGCCTCCAGGACTGGCCCATGTTCTTCCTCAGCCTCCTCACTGTCCGACTCCACTGCCAGCTCCACAGGCTGCCGGCAAACCACAACAGGACCATGTGATGAGTGAGGGGATGGTTTGGGGGGTTTTGATTTACTGAGGGAAAACCTGGAACTCTCAGATTCGGGTTCTCCCAGATGGGCCAGTATACCTACTCTAATAAATGGAACTTTGAGAAAATGCTTGCCTTAGAGTTTTTAATTGTAGTTGGGGTTTTCCGGAATGCTGACACTAAGTACAGATTAGGCAAGGCCTATCTCAAAAACAGTAACTGTGAGAGGGACCTTGGAGTCGATGCGTAGTCTCAACCAATTTTTCCTCCACCACACCCTTAAGGAAACCGTAATGTATGGCTCAGCCTCTTCATGTAGCATTCAAGGAATACATTAAACATGGTTTGGCCTCTCCTAATAAGACCGTTGCAGGATGCTGTTCACAGAGCTACCATTGATGAGCATTCAAAACTATGCTGATCAGAAGCGAGCAGTGGAGATCTGTGCTTCTGATTGCTGATTGCCATGACACCCAGTCTGAAATTTAGTGCTGAATGAAATTGCTTGCCGAGATTGTCATCCATGTCCATCTTACAAACGTCTGATGCTCTTGTAAACTGATTTGGCCGTGCAGGCTGTGAGAAATCATGGAGAGATAATAGCCCCAGACTCCAAAATGACTCCTTTTAAGGGAGAAATGAAAGAAGAATGAGAAAGATTGTCTGATCCAATAACTGTTAAGAGTGAACATTATTTTTTTGAGAGTTGGACCCGTCTCCCTTCCTCCTTGCTTTCTCTAGGCTTGGGTTCATGCAACACTTCACTAGGCTAAAATAGAGTTGAGTGGTTTGTGGTTTGACATTATTAAACCATGACTATGTGGCTTTTCATTAAAAAGATCTCAGAGCAATGTACAATGTAAACAGTCAGTTGAAACTACTAAAATATACATTAACATTCATTTATGAAACTTCAAAGTAAGCAATAAAATAAACATTAAAATATTAACACGGTATAGTAAAAACAGCAATTAATAAATTACAGCAGCATCAAGCCAGGATTTGTCTTTGCATGTTGCATAAACCCATTGCTTGACTTATGGTTTATGGTTTAGCATGTTGTGGGAATCCAGCCAGGATGTACAGTATGTCAATGTCCCACACAGCATTTCTGAAAAAAATATGATTTGATTTGAGCTTGTTCTTCAGTTTGTTCTCAAGCTTGTTCCAAAGTACAATATTCTTACAATACTAGACAACACAGTATCAACAGTAGAGACCTTCAGATTTCTAGGTTCTACCATATCTCAAGACCTAAAATGGACACCTAACATCAAAAACGTCATCAAAAAAGCACAACAAAGAATGTTCTTTCTGCGCCAATTCAGAATGCTCAAACTGCCCAAGGAGCTGCTGATACAGTTCTACAGAGGAATTATTGAGTCTGTCATCTGCACCTCCATAACTGTCTGGTTTGGCTCTGCAACCCAACAAGACAGATACAAACTTCAGAGGATAACTAGAACTGCAGAAAAAACAATTGCTGCAGAAAAAAACAATTGCTACCAACCTGCTTTCCATTGAGGACGAGTCAAAAAGAGGGCTGTGAAAATATTTACAGACCCCTCGCCTCCTGGATATAAACTGTTTCAACTCCTACCCTCAAAATGACGCTATAGAGCACTGCACACCAGAACAACTAGACACAAGGACAGTTTTTCCCCGAAAACCATCACTCTGCTAAACAAATAATTCCCTCAACACTGTCAAACTAGTTATTAATTCTGCATTACTATTAATCTTCTCATGGTTCCTATCACCCATCTCCTCCCACTTATGACTGTATGACTGTAACCTTGTTGCTGGTATCCTTATGATTTATGTTGACTGTTTCCTAATATGATTTGATGGTTTATTTGTTCCCTATGACTATCATTAAGTGTTGTACCTTATGATTCTTGACGAATGTATCTTTTCTTTTATGTACACTGAGAGCATATGCACCAAGACAAATTCCTTGTGTGTCCAATCACACTCGGCCAATAAAGAATTCTATTCTATTCTTTTCTATTGTTCCAAAGTATGGTGGCCCCTTTAGAAACAATGTATAACTATGCCAGGTTCACCTCAAAAGGGACTTTAATCTAGATGTCTCCAGTCCTAGCCCAATGCTAACCACTCAGTGGTGGGTTCCACTTACCTTTGCTACTGGTTCAGAACCAGGAGCCCGTGGGGCGCTTCTGCACATGTGCAGAACCGTGATGATGTCTGGGTGAGAGGGCGGCGCCTCCCACCACCCCCACTACCAGTTCGCCCGAACCGGAGCGAACCGGTAGAAAACCACCACTGTAACCACTGTACCATGCTCTCTCTTGACTGTGGTGTTTTTGCTCAGTTTTCATCCATTCCACTGATTATTTTTTCTCATTGTCAGGAAATTTCTTCTTAGTTCTAGGTTGGATCTCTCTTTAATGACCTTCCACCCATCATCTTAGCATCTCTGAGCCGCGGTGGCGCAGTGGTTAGAGTGCAGTACTGCAGGCTACTTCTGCTGATCACCGGCTGCCAGCAGTTTGGCAGATCGAATCTCACCAGGCTCAAGGTTGACTCAGCCTTCCAGCCTTCCATCCTTCCGAGGTGGATAAAATGAGGCCCCAGATTGTTGGAGGCAATATGCTGACTCTGTAAACTGCTTAGAGAGGGCCGTAAAGTACTATGGAGTGGTATATAAGTCTTAAATGCTATTGCTATTGCTCTTAATAGAACAACTCTGCTGTTTCAACCAAGAAGGCTCTTCTAAAGCTCCATCTTTCCTGGAAAATAGTAGAAAGTTTCTAATTAGCTCATTTCCCCAAACCTAACATTTTAGGATTTTTTTTTTAAACTTTTCCTTCCAGTAATATCTAGTACATTGGTCCCCTGGATGGCACATATAGTACAAAGTTGTTTAGTCAGGGTTTTTTCACTCTCATACATAGACCTCTTGGCCTCTCAACAACTCCCAAATTAATTTTAGATTTTTTTTTTTAAAAAAAAGCTTTCCTAAGTGACCAGCCTTTTGCATGATGCCTAACCTGTCTGTGGTCAGGGGTGTTAATGGCCCAGATGCATGCTGCTTTCAAAAGCGGCCATAGCTCTCTTAAGCGTTTATGTTAGTACCCTACCAGGTAACTCTGTTGCGAGCTTTCTTCTCATCATGAGTTGGCTCCATGGTCCAAAAGAAATGCTTTCAAAATAACATTACTGATGCTGTTTGTTTCCTATGTCTTTTCCTGCTGGGAGGGCTTTTTAATAAAGGCATATATTTTCCTCCGCCATAAAATTTGCAAAGGTTCCTTTTTTTCAAGGTCTCCGCTGAAGTTATCATCAACTTATCCCATTCCTGTGTACTCTCCAGATGTGGCTGAAATGATCCCCAGTTAGCTTTTTGAATAAAAGATGTGCTACGTTCTTTCAAGCCTCTACTTCTACCTCCTCACAAAAACCAGCCTTCACCCGTGTTTTGACATTTAGCAGAAGCTAGTGAACTCAAGTTTAATAATGCCCTCTTTGCTGTTAGTGAAGTCCTTTTCATGGATGAAATAAATCTGCTCCCACAGAAATCTGTGGCAATTTTCTTTATCGTTCTGTACCTTAAAGCAGACATGCTACTGGATGTCACATCTATCCACCTTACTGCTGCAAGATCACCACAGTACCCCTGGCCTTTTTCAGATGTTCTGCTGCTCCCTTTTACTGTGGGCTTTATGTGCCTTCTGTTGAACATCTTCCCACAACTGCAGAAGAGCCTAACAAGCAGAAGAAAAAAAAAGGCATTTAGTTCTTGGGGACTTTGCTTGCACCCCTGTGTCAACCAGTAGAAGTTGATAAGAGAATTCCCATACCTTTATCTGCCTATCCAAGAGAGGCTTCCTCCCTCCGTATTCACAGGGATATGGCACATGCTTAAGATGAAAGGGAGACATCATGTTCCTTTGCTGTCTGTGGAAGCTGCTGCTACAAGATATTGTAAGCCATTTGTTTAATGGTATTTGATAACGCCGGGATGAGAACAGGCTTAGAAGTTCCTCTAGATATCTGTCAGGTTCAAAAGAACCAAGAACAACATGTGTAGTTACTTCAGAGTATTTCTTTATTGTTGTTCACCTATTAACAGAATCTTGTCAGACTAAAGCAACTTTCTGCATAACTATAGGTGTACTCCGTGAACTGCTAGGGAGGGCCCAGCCTTGCTCTCTTCCTGCCTACCAGACATTCCAAGCTCTGCTGCCTCTTTGCCCTCTAGGAAAGAGCCCCTCCATCCGGTGACTCTGGACTACATTCCATCTCAAACTCAAACTGCCCAAAGAGCTGCTGATTCAGCTCTACAGAGGAATTATTGAGTCTGTCATCTGCACCTCCATAACTGTCTGGTTTGGCTCTGCAACCCAACAAGACAGACACAGACTTCAGCGGATCATTAGAACTGCAGAAAAAACAATGGCTACCAATTTGCCTTCCATTGAGGACTTGTATACTGCACGAGTCAAAAAGAGGGCTGTGAAAATATCTACAGACCCCTCGCATCCTGGACATCAATTGTTTCAACTCCTACCCTCAAAACAATGCTATAGGGCTCTGCACACCAGAACAACAAGACACAAGGACAGTTTTTTCCCGAACGCCATCACTCTGCTAAACAAATAATTCCTTCAACACTGTCAAACTATTTACTAAGTCTGCACTACTATTAATCTTCTCTTCCTTCCTAGTATCCATCTTTTCTCACTTATTACTATAACCATGTGCTTGTATCTTTCAATTTATATTGTTTTTACTTGTTTCCTAGTACGATTTGCTAGCTTATTACTAACCGTGACTATCACTAAGTGTTGTATCTTTCTATTCCATTCCATTCCATTCCATTCCATTCCATTCCATTCCATTCCATTCTTTTCTCAGGATCAAAATTTTGCACAAGAGCAGAAAGAGTATCAATCATAATGTGGGGGAGGAAAAAAAGATTATTTCCTTCACATAAAGTTGATTTTTCCCCATTATATCTTGTCTTAATATTTGGTTGGCTTTAGAATTTTCTAAAATAGCTTTCAAAGTATTCCAAACCAGAAAGAAATGAATAGCCAATTATAGCCACAATATAACAACTATCTTTTCACCCTATTTAATGTAGGATTTGTAGACGGCTCCTAATTCCCCACCCCCAAATGATGACATTTCCCAGAAAACAAGGGAGATAAAACTGAAATTCATCTGTCCTGAACAATCATTAATTCGAGGATAAAAGAATCAACCTGACATGTTGAATCCCATTAACACAAGCTCAGAAGTCTAGTGGTGCCATTTCAGACTAACAAATGTTATTAAAAGGCATACCGTATTTTTCGGAGTATAAGACACACTTTTTTCCCCTCCTAAAAGAGGCTGAAAATTTTGGTGCATCTTATATGCCAAATGTAGCTTTTTCGAAGCTTTTTTTCAGCCCTAAGGAGGCACTAGTGAGCAAAGCGATCTCGTGCTTTGCCTGCTCCCTCCCACTCTCAGCTGTGAAGTTTTTTTTTCCAGCCCTAACCAGGCACTAGCGAGTGAAGCGATCTCTGTGGTTTGCCTGCTTTTCTCATTGCTTCTCTCTCCAAAGATCAGTTGTGCTTTAGAAGCTGTTTATTATCCCCAAGCAGGGGATAAAAACCAGCAAACTAATGTGCTGAAGCTGACCAGACTAAGGACGCTAGCCAGATGAATACCTGGTAGGCAGATTTTTTCCCCCCTTTTATCCTCCCCAAAAACTAAGCTGCGTCTTATACTATGGTGCGTCTTATACTCCGAAAAATACGGTACATGTTTGTGAGAATACAACTCACTGCACAAAATGCATCTTGTGAAGGGAGCAGAGGCTAACAAAAGCTTATGTCTTTTAAGAACAATTGTTACCATATTTTTTGGAGTATAAGACACACCTTTTTCCCCCTTAAAAGGAGGGTGAAAATTTAGGTGCGTCTTATACACCGAATGTAGCCCCGCCATCCACTGCCCCGCACCCTTTGGCCTCTGCCTCACAGCAGTTACCTCCTTGCAAGCAAACAGCAAGGAAAAACAGCTCCTTTCAGCTTCAGCACAGCCTAATTAGCACAAGTTGATTCCATCGGCCTCCCGACTCTCAGCTGTTTTGGTCTCAGCTGTTTTGCGCAGGGCTCTGCTGCTTGCTGCAAAGAAGTAAATTGCTGGAGCAGATTTTTTTTTCCTTGTGCTAATCAAGCTATGCTGAAAATGAAAATGAAAGTAAAGCAGGCTGTTTGCTGTTTGCTGCAACGAGGCAAAATTGCTTAGAGGCGGAGGGAGATTTCTTTTTCTTCTTTTCCTCACCAAAAAAGGTAGGTGCGTCTTATACTCCGGTGCGTCTTATACTCCGAAAAATACGGTAGTCTGAAAAGATGCTAACAGACTCCTTTAATTTTTGGTACCATAGATAAACATGGTTCTTTGCCTACAATGCCCACAAACTCATATATGAGTATGAAAACGGGGTGTGCAAGCATTTATTTTGTAGCCCATTTGCTGATTGGGAAGGAGAGGAAGAGCTATTTGCAAGCTCTTAAGGCCGTTCGCTCAGCATCTCATATGGCTTGCAAAAGTCAACCCAAGACTGACTGCCTCCCCTGTAATCTTTAAATGCAGCCCCTAAAGACCTTAGAACCTGTTGCCAAATTGTAATTTTTAATGTGATAGAAGAGTGAAAAAAAAATTAAATACATGCCTGGAGGCTGATCCTATTAACTCAATTTCATTTTAATTGCACAGAAATGTAAATGAAGTTGAATCAAATTTATTTCACAGCCTATTCCGACCTCTGAATGCTTTAGTGTGAAGCCCCAACCAAGGGCAAAGTTCAGCCTAAAAAAATGGTGTCCTCAGAAGATAAGAGTCTCTCTAGTAAGGAATAGAATAGAATAGAATAGAATAGAATAGAATAGAATAGAATAGAATAGAATAGAATAGAATAGAATAGAATAGAATAGAATAGAATAAGAAAAGGAGGAGGAGGAGGAGGAGGAGGAGGAGGAGGAGGAGGAGGAGGAAGAAGAAGAAGAAGAAGAAGAAGAAGAAGAAGAAGAAGAAGAAGAAGAAGAAGAAGAAGAAGAAGAAGAAGAAGAAGAATAGAATAAGAATAAGAATAAGAATAAGAATAAGAATAAGAATAAGAATAAGAATAAGAATAAGAATAAGAATAAGAATAAGAATAAGGACTGGACTGGACTAGAATAAAAATTAGAATTAGAATTAGAATTAGAATTAGAATTAGAATAGAAGAATAGAATAGAATAGAATAGAATAGAATAGAATAGAATAGAATAGAATAGAATAGAATAGAATAGAATAGAATAAAGAAGAAGAAGGAGGAGGAGGAGGAGGAGGAGGAGGAGGAGGAGGACTGGACTGGACTGGATTGGACTAGACTAGAATAAAAATTAGAATTAGAATTAAAATTAGAATAGAAGAATAGAATAGAATAGAATAGAATAGAATAGAATAGAATAGAATAGAATAAAAATAAGAATAGAATGCAAGAACAGAGTAGAGTAGAATAGAATAGAGTTCAATTCAATTCAATTCAATTCAATTCTTTATTGGCCAAGTGTGATTGGACACACAAGGAATTTGTCTTCGGTGCATAAGCTCTCAGTGTAGATAAAAAATACATTCATCAAGAATCATAAGATACAACAGTGATAGTCATAGGATATTAAATAAACAATCAAAATCATACTAGGAAACTAAATAAAACAATATAAATCATAAAGATACAAGCAACAAGTTTATAGTCATAAGTAGAAAAAGATAGGTAATAAGAAGGATGAGAAGAAGAATAGTAATACAATCTTAGTAAATAGTTTGACAGTGTTGTGGGAATTAGTTGTTTAGCAGAGGGATGGCACGTGGGGAAAAAACTGTCCTTGTGTCTAATTGTTCTGGTGTGCAATGTCGTTTTGAGGGTAGAAGTTGAAACAATTTATGTCCAGGATGCAAGGGGTCTGTAGATAGAATGAATTTTAGGCTGTGCTATTTTAGGGCAGGAGTTGGATTCGATGCCCACAGGTCCCTTCCCAGGACTGGTTCTATTTTGAAAAAAAAGCAGAGAAGAGTACAACTCCCAACAATTTGCTAATGAGGACGTAGCCTTTTCATTTCAGAAAGGAAGCGGTTGGTGCCCTTTGCAACACCAGCCCCACCCACGGAGTGAGTCTGTGTCTTCTTGAATTTGTTGTTTTCCTCTCATTAAAGTAATTGCCGTTAATTAAGAGGCCCTAATGGATTTCGAGTGAGAGGTGGCTGCAAAACGGCTCCCTCCGTCCATTCTTCCTGCTGATGCTGCCTTGAAGAAAAACGCCTGTGTGTGTTTTGCCTTTGGCAAACAGTTCCTGCCCTCCAGGTTTCTTGTGTCTTACGTACTTCATTAAACTGAGGCCAAATAACGCACCCTCCCCGATAAATAAAACGTAGCCACTGGCTACCTGTTGCCAGTAATTGCTTGGCTGAGCCAGACCTGATTAACCTGACGGACCCGGCCAGCAGTCAGCGGGCACATTGCTCTGCGTGTCTCTCCCAGCAAATTCAAACAAGGAATTTCTATTTATTAAGAAAAAGGTGCCATGCCAGCTAACCGGGGAGTTTTGTATTAAAAATGTATGGGAACTCAAGATGCAAATGAAGGGCTGCCCGGAGGCCCCTTGCAAGATTGTAGCTCGGTATTCTGAATTTCCAGCCGCACTGACCTTTGACTTTCAACAAGTGGAGAGGGTTGCATTTCCCCTGCCAATCCTCTTTCTATAGCAACCTGTCTTGAAAAGATTCGTTTTCTTCCCTTTAAAAAAAAAAAAAGAAAAAGTGGAATGGGATTTCGGAAAGGTAGATAGGATGTCAATGCTAACCAAAGGCATTGTGTGATGTGTGGTTTCCAATGGAAAAAAAAAAAAAAGGAGGGGAGGAAATGACTTTATACATGAGCTTTGGGGACCTGCATTTAAACCAGTGGTGGGTTCCTCCCGGTTCCTCCGGTTCTACCGAGCCATTAGCCGAGATGATATGATGTCACCGAACTGGTTCTGCCCCCCCGCCTCCCCACCCCCACCCCCACCCCCGGCATTATTCTTACCTTTTATTTGGCCCCACCCCCAATCTATTGCTGCCTCCTGAGTCCCAGCTGATGGTTAGGGGGAAAAAAACTGTTTAAACTCTTGCCGTGGGGCTTCAAAGGGCCACCCTACAACTGATCAGTGTTAAAAGAAAACAAATGAGTAGACCGGTGCCTGCAAAAATACATGAGTAGATCAGTGCCTGCAAAAATAAATGGGTAGACCAGTGCCTGCAAAAATACATAGTAGACCAGTGCCTGCAAAAAATAAATGGGTAGATCGGTACAGCTCTGCAAGCAGTTAAAAACCTGGTAGACCAGTACCTCTGCTAAATCCTAAAGAATTGTCACATGATCATCAAGCCACGCCCACAAAATAAGCCACACCTACAGAACCAGTAGTAAAAAAATTTAGAACCCACCCCTGATTTAAACTATATGTAGGTGGGGCATGATGATGACATGATGAGGCAAAGAATGTCCCCCAGACTCATTCTGAGATTAATGTAGCTGGACTGTTGATTTACTATTGGTACAATCAGGGAGAAGGCTGGACAATGGATGCCAATTTTGATGGTAATCAAAATTGGCATCCATTGTTCAGTCTTCTCCCCGATTGTACCAATAGTAAAATAATCCAGATCTAACCAGCCAATGAGCCTTGCAAAGATTTATTGAATAGGACAAGAAAAACCCAGAAGATATTGGAGTAATAAGGAAGGGACATTTTTTCCCTTGCATTTATGCCTATTAATAATGCGACTCACCCAGTATTGTCTGCATCTTTCATAAAGTCCATTTGTGTTCTTTTTTTTTTTCCCAGAGGTCCCCTTAAGAGCCTACACTGATTGATGAATGTAGATAAACAACGCTCTAAATCAAGATATATATTTTTTTTAAAAAAAAAAGAGGGAGAGGGAATAAAATATATCGCTTTCTTTGTTTTAGAAAAGGAAACAACAAACAGCAATGTTTTGGGATGGGTATGTAATCTTGAACTGAGCTGGCCCTCACTCCTCCGTGAATTATTATTTTGACAGTGTGTATTTGCTGAATGTGCAAATATCAGTATATATTTGGCATGTCTTTTATCTTCATCCAGAGCACTTGACACTGAGCATTTGCACTCTAGGATTTAGCACATGAATCATGTCTGACACTAGTTACCAACCTTTGGTAATATATAATATATGACATGCACTGGTAGTTAGTATTTGGCAGTTTCTGACATGCAGCAGTGAATACTGAACAATTAGCAATCCCTGTTCAACAACCTGGGTTCTAATATTTGATAAGCCTTAGCGGATGGTCTTTGTGCAACACTCTGGAAGTAACAGTAACAGAGTTGGAAGGTACTTTGGAGGTCATCTAGTCCAACCCCCTGCTCACGCAGGAGACATATACTAGGGATTCGAACCACCAACCTTTCTGATCGACAAGCTCAGCGCCTTAAGCCATTGAGCCACACTGTTTAGTGCCATTAGATGCCATTCATTGAATCAACCCCAAGACGTTAATTTCCAGCGTAAGAGTTTGAAATTAGGTGGCTGAAGACCGAACTCATTCCCCAAATCCCAAGCCTTAAAAATATGCTGCACAATTCTACTATAGCTTTAGAAAGCCCCAACAACTATATGTCACGAGTGAGTTTAACTAATTCAGTATAGGGAACTAAACTTTTAGTCACAGATTTATTTTGCTTGTGGGTTGGATTGAAATAGGTTTATGGATAGAAAGTGATGGTGACCTCTGTTCCCTACTTAAACCATTACAAAGATATTTCCAGTGGATTAGATTTTAAAGAATGATGATTAATGGATCAGGAAGCAAGAATTACACTTTAAGTCTGTTGATAAAGTCTAATGAGGAATTCCTTATGATTTAGGGAAAGGATCTGTGAGTGTTTGGAGTCTATACAACGAACGTGGAAATAATGGAAATTACAAATATCATGAAGGATTTTTTTTTGTTTCCTTCCCTTTTCCTTCCTGTTTCTTTCCATTTTCTCTGCCACCTTCTCCTTCTCCTTCTTCCACTTTGTACTTAATAGGCTGTCCTGCATCAAATGTTGGCTGACAATTTGTTAAAACAATGTTATTCAAATGATACAATCATTATCCAAAATTCAGGAACCTATTGAAAAATATCAAGATGATAACTTTTTAAGTGGAATAAAACAATACAAAAAATATAGAAACGGGCAGCAGAGTAACACATTTAAAAAGGAAAATAACTAGATTATTTTCTAGTTTATTTTCTAGACAGATTAAAAGCTGGACATAGCTAAATTCCAAACAAAGCAATTTATTCAAAGCAAATTCCAAATAAATTCTAAACAAAGCAATTCATTCAAAGTTTGAAATAATAAGTCTTCAGAATGGTAGAGATTAACTGCTCTTTGGATCAGTGTTTTTCAGCCTTGGTAACTTCAAGACACATGAATGTCAACTCCCAGAATTGCCCAGCCCAGGGGCCAGCAACCTGCAGCTCTGTAGCCGCTTGTGGCTCTTTCACCCCTATGCTGTGGCTCCCTGTCACTCAAAATATGCATCACAACCTTCAATGTGCGACACCTGCCATCACATGATTTATTGAGCTTTTCAACCCCTGATAGGCCAACCATGGATAAATCCAAGAAAAGAAAATTTTCAGAAGAAAACAGAAAGTTTAATTCAACTACATACACTAATTTTGTGGCCGCTCAAGAAATAGTCAGGCACGGGAAGGGTTTTGTGGCTCCCGGAGTTTTCTTTTCTGTGGGAAACACGTCAAAATGGCTCTTTGAGTGTTTAAGGTTGCAGACCCCTGGCCCAGCCAGTCAACATAATAGTACTATTTTGGATATTTCACTGACTCTTCCGTTACCCTTGATTTTACCTCTTGTGACATTGCCATTTCTCCTGACCTGGTAATTTGGAAGGAAAAATTAGCAAGCCATGGTGGTATCGATGTTGTTGTCTCAACTAAATTAAAAATTTAAAAACAGACTAGATGGGACTACGTCAAAGTGTTGTTTCTTACTTCAACTTTGTATGAGAAAGAACCATAATTAGAGCATGCCAGAACCATTGACTGAGGTAAACCATCCAGAGTCACTTAGGTGAGGTGGGCAATATAGAGATATGATAAATTGGAACCATCTCTTTCAGATAAGAGAATTCAATCTGGAACAATGTCTTTCAGATAAGAGAATTCAATCTGGAACCATCTCTTTCAGATAAGAGAATTCAATCTGGAACCATCTCTTTCAGATAAGAGAATTCAATTTGGAACCCACAGCCCAATTCTGGAACCATCTCTTTCAAATAACAGAATTCAATCTGGAACCATCACTTTCAGTTAAGAGAATTCAATCTGGAACCATCTCTTTCAGATAAGAGAATTCAATCTGGAACCATCTCTTTCAGTTAAGAGAATTCAATCTGGAACCATCTCTTTAAGATAAAAGAATTCAATCTGGAACCATCTCTTTCAGTTAAGAGAATTCAATCTGGAACCATCACTTTCAGTTAAGAGAATTCAATCTGGAACCATCACTTTCAGATAAGAGAATTCAATCTGGAACCCACAGCCCAATTCTGGAACCATCTCTTTCAGTTAAGAGAATTCAATCTGGAACCATCACTTTCAGTTAAGAGAATTCAATCTGGAACCATCTCTTTCAGATAAGAGAATTCAATCTGGAACCATCACTTTCAGTTAAGAGAATTCAATCTGGAACCATCTCTTTCAGATAAGAGAATTCAATCTGGAACCATCTCTTTCAGATAAGAGAATTCAATCTGGAACCATCTCTTTCAGATAAGAGAATTCAATCTGGAACCCACAGCCTAATTCTAAAAGAAGTTGCTCTGGAACTTTCATTGAACGAGAATAGCTTATTCTACTGCTTTGTATATTCCTTTTTTTAAAAAATGGCTGCTTTCTTACTAAGAACCATAAATCTTTAGACAGGCAGCTCCCTGATGAAGTCAAGCACTACCAGAAAGAGGGTTACCTTGTGAACAAAAGCAGATACAGGATTCAGGCAGAAAGCTGTCAGCTGCTGCAAAGCAATGCCCACGATAGAGCTGCCTTCCGTGGTCCCGAGACCTTTCTGTATGCCTAGGGAGCTGTCCAGAGTTCTGAATTTCAGCTCCTCTTGTTGCACGTTCAGCCGTTCTATATAATCAGTATGGAATATAGAGGTTACTTTATCCTCATAGAATTGAAATTGAATGTAGACAAGAGGTGGGGGCTCACTAGCAAATGACAGAAGGCAAACAATGGACTCTCCCAAAAGTGTGGAGAGCTTACTGAAATTTATTCCGCACAGTCCCTTGAGCATTCAGGGAGAGAGGTTGGAAAACAAATCAGCTACCTAAACCAGGAGTCTGCAACCTTAAACACCCAAAGAGCCATTTGGACCCATTTCCCACAGAAAAGAAAACACCGGGAGCCACAAAACCTGGGTGGGCGTGGCCAACTCGATGTCACTCACTTCCACCAGTCACATGACCCTCTAGCCACGCCTACCCAGCCGGTCATTAGGGAAGAGAACCGGTTGTTAAAAAACACTGGGAATCACAAAAACCTTTTGACATCTCTCTCTCTCCCTCCCTCCCCCTCTCCCCCTCTCTCCCCACCTCTTTCTATCTCTATCTCTCTCCTCCTCTCTCCTCCTCTCTCTGTCTCTGCCATGGCCACTTCTCCATCACCCGCCATCGCCCTTACCTTCTCAGGCCAGGCGAGGAGTGACTGGGGGGGAGGGAGAGGAGCAGGGCCAGCCAGTGGTAGGGTCACCCGACAGGGAGCCACAGCAGAGGGCCCAAAGAGCCACATGTGGCTCCGGAGCTGCAGGTTGCTGACACCTGACCTAAACCAAGAACTCAAAGTATCATTTGAAATAAAACGCCAATCTGGAAATGGCAGTTTTGAGGCTTGTTTCCCTGTTCTTGCTGTCAGGTCCCAGATTTTTCTACAGGGACACAGGCATTTTGGTGGGAGGAAGGGGGGGAAGGAATGGAGTCATCTGTATATGAAGTTTCTGTTTCTGTTTCCTGCATTACTGTGCTAATCTCTATGTGAAGTTTCTGTTTCCCTGCAATGATGTAATGTGGGAGCAGTTTGGTTAGCATGGCTTTAAATAGCTGGTCTTAAGTGAGAAGCTTCAGTTCTTGCCTAGATCTCTTGTTATCACAAACCTTTCAATAAAAGCTCCTTTTGGAACCACTGCTGTTTCAAGAGTCCTGCTTTCTTGGGAAGATTGGAGAGGCAAGAACTTACACTAGCACTAAGTCTCAATAAAACTTCCAGTCTCAGCTATGGGCATACTGTGCGAGCAATTCCTTAATGGTGTAGTCTCTGGCCTTTTTTCTTTTTCTTAAACCAGCTTTCTTTTCTGCCTGGACTATGAGATGCATCAAGGTCAGGCAGTGTTGATGGATGTGGGAGTTCTAGTACACAGGCTTGATAAAGCTAATCCAGCAGGTGCTTTTTCTGCAGGTTTCTCTTTGTTGTCCTCTGGTGTTTGGAATCTCCATCAACCTTCTTTTCCAAACCTCACCCATGAACCTTCAGAGCAGCCTTAATGTTCAACAAACACTGAATCTGCAGTCACTCAAATTCTGCTGCTGTGGCTTACTCCAAAGGAGCTGGTAGTTCCTCTTCACCACTCCGAGTCCGTGAATTTATTCTACGTGCCAGAATGGAATGCTTTTTGCATTCCTTTCTGATAGAATTCATTCCTCACTTCTCTCTTTCATACAGCTGTATTCTTTCAATAATCCAATTTCAAATGAGATTAATGGTTTTCGTCATTGCTAAAAATGGGAAGGAATTGCAAATCCGTATTGATTTATTGAAAAAAATTGCCAGATCCTACTTTATTTTCTACCCACCTGGGTTTGGGGGCTTGCTCCAGAGACTGATCACCCCAAAATGAAATTGGTCTTTTGAGGAGATCTTTGGATATTCAGAATGAATGATCACCTCTGCTACTGAGGTGCCACAGTTGTTGAAAGGAATTTAAGTATTAGTAAGGGCAGAAGGATAAATGACCCTTGATTCAAAGGAAATAGAAGGTAGACCAGCACTCGAATATTTACTCTGCATGTAGAAGAGCTATGTTTTTGAAGTTGTGCAGAACTCCAATTGGTGTTGAAGTTGGATTCACTTATCAACCATGAGATTCATTTAACAACTTCAGTAATTGGCAAAAAGTGCAACTCACTTAACAACCATCTTGCTTAGAATTTAACATAAATTCTGGTCCTATTTGTGGTTGTAAGTGAAGGACTTCCTGTTCAAGGCAACACACTTTATTTTTTATTTTTTTATTTGATTTATATGCCACCCTTCTCCAGAGACTCAGGGCAGCTTACAGTGCGTTAAGCAATAGCCTTCATACTTTTGTATATTTATACAAAGTCAGCTTATTGCCCCCACAAACTGGCTCCTCAATTTACCTACCTTAGAAAGGATGGAAGGCTGAGTCAACCTTGAGCCTGGTAAGATTCGATCTTACTTTAATTGCAGACAGCTGGTGTTAATCACAATGCTATCAGTCTGCTGAGCCACCAGGCCCTTTTTGTTATTACTATTATTATTGTATTCTTACAATTGAACCATTGTACCCAGTTCAAATATGAATTTTTGTAATCCTAAATGTTTCCTGGCCTGGTCTAAAGGCAATTAGTTCCATTGATAGGCAGTTATTTATTCATTTTATTTTTATTTGTTTATTTATTTTGTCAAACATATATAAGATTAAAGATAAAAGTATAAACATAATTGTGAATACATGAAATGTATAAACATCATTATGAATACATGAGATGGTTACGAATAAATGGGGACATTAGGACAGGGACGGTAGGCACGCTGGTTTCGTTTATGCATGCCCCTTATGGACCCCTTAGGAATGGGGTGAGGTCAACAGTAGACAGTCTAAGGTTAAAGTTTTGGGGGTGGGGGGTGGGGATGAAACCACAGAATCAGGTAGTGCATTCCAGGCATTGACCACTCTGTTGTTGAAGCCGTATTTTCTGCAATCGAGTTTGGAGTGGTTTACCTTATGTTTGTATCTATTGTGTGCTCGTGTATTGTTGTGGTTGAAGCAGTTAGATATGAATAGTACTCCTTTTAATATGCAAGTTGTTAGAAACTCAGATTTCAGTGAGTTTCAATCTTTAGCTTGTAAAGATGGATGGCTTGTAAGAAAATGGCCAACAAAAAACATACACTTGGATATTGCAAAGATGGTGTAATTACTTTCCAGTCTAAGCTGGCCTTTCAGCTAGGTGATGAGCAACCAACAATAAACAGAAAGAACCTCTAGGCACAATATCTATAAAAAGGAAGTGGTATTTGTTTCCTCCCAGGTGATAGAAAGTTCTAATTTGGATGACAAAATTAGACTTGGGCTTCAGCAGTCACTGTTTATGCTTAGAATGGTATAGATTCCTTGCTACCAGGGGTGAAATCCAGCAGGTTCAAACAAGTTCTGGAGAACTGGTAGTGGAAATTTTGAGCAGTTCGGAGAACCGGCAAATACCACCTCTGGCTGGCCTCAGAGTGGGATGGGAATGGGGATTTTGCAGTATCCTTCCCCTGCCATGCCCACCAAGCCACGCCCACCAAGCCACACCCCCAGAACCAGTAGTAAAAAAAATTGGATTTCACCACTGCTTGCTACTATAGGAAAGCATTGGAAATGTCTATATATTGGTGGCTGTGAGTTATGGGATGAATGATACTGACGGTTGTTAAGGAGGTATTGGCATAGCAAGGTAGAGTTCAAGTCCCATCTTAGCCATGAAAGCCATCTGGGTGACCTTGGGCCAGTCACACACTCTCAGCCCAACCCATTTTACAGAGTGGTGGTTGTGGGGAAAATAGGAGGAGGAAGAAGTATTGTGTGTGTTGACCCTCTTGAGTTTTTTGTAAAAAATAATCAAAGTGGGATAGAAATAAATAAATATTAGAGAGTTCCAGACATCTAAAATGTGAGTTGGACTTACATCTATGTGCATGAGTATGATGTGAAAGTAATATTTAACATCCTATATTAAACATATAGTAATATGGGTATAGACATTGATTGGTGGCCCTATATGCAAATAAAATCTAGATACAGGACAGATTTGGCACAATTTGAATTTCAAAAGGGAACATACGAATTAGATAAAATTCTTCAGGCAACAGAGGATAAATTGATTAAAAAAAAACCTAAACATATAGTAATATATTTAATCTTTATATCTCCAAGCAGCCTGTTTTGAGATATAAGAAAGTTAGATACTAAGAACAGGGCATGGGCATTTTGTATTTTCAATTCTGGACTGAAGATATAGATTTTTTTAAAAATTTTTTTTTTGATTTTTTTAATTTGATTTATATGCCACCCTTCTCCGGAGACTCAGGGCGGCTTACAATGCGTTAAGCAATAGCTTTCATACTTTTGTATATTTTATACAAAGTCAGCTTATTGCCCCCACAATCTGGGTCCTCATTTTACCTACCTTAGAAAGGATGGAAGGCTGAGTCAACCTTGAGCCTGGTGAGATTTGAACTGGTAGTAATTGCAGGCAGCTGATGTTAATAACAGTGCTTTAGTCTGCTGCGCCACCAGGGCTCTAGATATATCTTCATATATGCACCGAATATATTCATACACATCCCAAAGACAAATTCCTTGTGTGTCCAGTCACACTTGGCCAATAAAGAATTCTATTCTATTCTATATTCTTGTTAGTATCATGGGCCTGCTTAGGCATTTGCTTTGGAAACTCCGAATATCTATACAACCTTTACATTTCCATGGGTTTTCTTCAAAGCATTATTGCTAAATACTGTGTGTTTTCCTTTTTTTTTTTTCTTGCTTTAGTTGATTTGTTTTTGGTTGTTTTGCAGTACTTCTTGGGTTATTAAGTTCTGAGTTATAAACCACCTTGGGGATCTTAGAGTTGAAAGTTCTGGGTTAACCTTCCCCCTTGGGGTGGGGGTGGGGGAGAAACTTTAAATAAACAGCCACAGGAAATGGTAAGACTTGGCTGATGCCAAGTGCCCTCAGGCAAATGGCTGTCCATCATCCTGTCTATCCTAAAAGCTTTCTGAACGAGTTCTAAAGCACTTTCTGTAGAAATGAGATAAATAGCTATGTTGGCTTGCTTATCCTTTCCTTTGCTTAACATCACAGATCTGTTTTTAGGTCTCATAAGTCCGGCAACTCTAGGACAAAAGAAGAAAAACAAATTAGCATGCCCTTCGTCTACCTTTCATATTTTCAGATTAACCCTTTCTAAATATAGATTGTTTTATTACAGTTCTATTAGGGGCAAATGAAGAAGCTTTCCATTTGTCTTCAGATGCATGATGAAGCTGAAACTTAAGTGTTCAGGGATTTGGGAGGGGAAATGTTTGCTAATATAAATAATAGATGGTTGGAAGCTGCATCAATTTTTGTGCAGGATATAAGCGCGTGTGCTGGTTTATTTATTTTAAATACAGCCGCCGAAAGTTTTTTGAGGCGGCTCAGAATGTGATTTTATGTGAACACTGGGGTTTTTTTTTTAATCTTGTTCTTTAAAGTTCATCTTTATTTTCAATATTCTCAAACATTATTTAGGATGACTGAAATGATATGATAAGGTACTATCTGCATGTGCTTATCTTGGAACAGAGATAATTTACAAAGGTCTTCTGCCAATTTATGGGAACTCAGACAACATTGAAGAAGATGTTCAAAAGCTGGACTTTAAGAAAAAAATGGATTTAAAATGTTTGGAAGAACTGGGGCCGCCAAGAAAAGTCCATGCTATCTAACTTAGAGAAAAGTCTCAGAGCTGAGACTTTTCTGTTTCTATAGACTGTTCTGCCCCAGCTACGGACCCCAAAGAATGCAGCACACACAAAGTCCGTAGAAACCTTAGTTTACTAATTAAGGACTACTAATTTTCTTAGTAGTTGTTCGAACACAAGTACAGTTTAAATCAGTCTTTTCTGAATAAGGGCTGTTAATTTAACTTCATTAACAGCGGACAAGAATCCAAAGAATAATAACTCAATTCTGAAGCACAGTATTTCAGATAAACATAATCTTACTGTGGTTGGCAGAATGCCCAGAAGCAATTTGCAGGAAAACTGACAAGAAAGGAGCAAGAGCCGATCAGACGTTTCTGGAATCAAGATGCAAAGTAATATGGACGAAGTTGTTTCCTGCAAATTGCCTCAGTCGTCGTCCTTCCTTAAATAGGCTAGGGGAGTGGCCAATTAGCCCCAAACCTTACTCTCGAGGAGACCTCCTCCTGAGGAGCCATTCCTGCCTTTTGGCAGCTCTGCGCGCTCATGCATCAAGAAGAGGCTCCTCCTCTTCTTCCTCTTCACTTATGGGAGCTTCTGGAGGTTCTGAAGGCCCTGGCTGAATCCCCGCCTCTGGCACCACATCTTCTCCAGCCTCCTCATTGTCTGACTTGAGTGGCAGCTGCACAGGCTGCTGGCGCATCACCACACCAGCCTCCTCGTTGTCGGAATCAGCTACTAACTGCACAGGCTACTGACGGGCCACAACATAGACAGGCTGCTACGTAGCAAAGTGGAGAGTAGAGCAATGCATCGTGACTGTGGCTGAGAGTGAATCCTTAATTATTTGATTGCAGGAAATTGGGATGCTATTTTTGTTTTTTACCACATGGCTCTGTTTTCAAACTTGGCAACCTTAAGGTGTGTGGACTTCAACTCCCAGAATTCCCTAGCCTAGCCAGTGTGAGTCAACGATCTTAAGTAAAGAAATCACACACCTGAAAATTAAAAAAAAAAACTTTTAATGCCATAAGGGGCATCTTAACCAAAGTCACAGTCTGTCAGAATTTTCATGAACTGGAATAGGGCATAGCAACAAGGTCAGCCGATGAATAGGCATGGTAACAGGTCAGCCAATGGGGACTATTTGGAAACTGAAACAGACTGGAGCCTGGGCATGGCTTAGCCCTACAGTTCTGATTCTGTGCTGAGAATTAAACTAGTCTGGTCTTGTCTGTCTGCTAAACCGAAATTCATCTCTGCTGTTCTCTCCTCTGCCTGTGGTTTTTTTTTGCCTGTAACTCTCTACCACATTGGAAGAATCTGCTGTTGGTATTGTACATTTATTCATGTGTTATTATGTATATAAAGAGAAGTTAATGAATCCTGCTGAATCAAGTTATCTGTGTGTGCTTTCTGGATGTGATTTCTGCAACAAACTCTGACAGAGTCACCATTCAGAAATGAGGAGAGGTTCCTCTCTAGGCAAGAAAGGAAAGTCCAAGTCCAAACCCAAAGTTCATGGAACACAATCCTGAAGACTAGAAGATCATTTCAAGTATTGTTCATGCGACAGTCTCAGCCAGATGTTATTTCCTACAGCAGTGTTTCCCAGTCTTGGAAGCTTGAAGATGGGTGGACTTGAACTCTCAAGAGTTCAAGGAGTTGGAAGTCCACACATCTTCAACTTGCCAGAGTTGAAAAACTCTGGTTTATGGTATGGATCACCAGCTGAGACATTCTCCTATTTCCTCTTTCAGCATTTGCTTGTTTGATTGCTGTAAATGACAGTGTGGGTCTGTGACTGCACATGTAATTGTTTCTAAGATAACCTTAGAATAAGCAACTGAACTGCAAGAGCAGCATTAATTGGATGTATGAAGGGTCCCTTAACCAAACGCTTTCTAGCAAGTCCCTTAAATCAATGAATTTACCTGCATCTGGCTACAGCTAACATTACAATAATAATATAAAGGTAAAGGTAAAGGTTCCCCTCGCACATATGTGCTAGTCGTGCCCGATTCTAGGGGGTAGTGCTCAGCTCTGTTTCAATGCCGAAGAGCCAGCGCTGTCCGAAGACATCTCCGTGGTCATGTGGCTGGCATGTCTCAATGTCAAAGGTGCACGGAAAGCAGTTACCTTCCCATCAAAGGAGGTCCCTATTTTTCTACTTGCGTTTTTTACGTGCTTTCGAACTGCTAGGTTGGCAGAAGCTGGGACAAGTAATGGGAGCTCACCCCGTTACACAACACTAGGGATTTGAACCGCTGAACTGCCGATCTTTCAATCGACAAGTTCTGCATCTTAGCCACTGAGCCACCGTGTCCCTAATACAATAATAATATACTAAATAACAAATCAAACGCATGAACAGACTTGGCAACCAATGAAAATCAAATCCAAGTAGCCAAGGTTATGAAATAAAATATGAATGATGATGATGATGATGATGATGATGATGATTAAAAAAAAAAACTTGGTGGCTGAGTTTGGTTGTTGTTCTCTCTCTCTGACTCCTTACCCACTGCTTACTTTGGGATCATGCTTGTTAAGCATGTTGGTAAGGATTTTTTTTCGTATTGATCTATAAGATGTTCTGGGATCCCTTTTGGCTGAAGCCTGGAATGAAAAAAAGAGATAATGCATTTTTTTTTTAATAGAAAAGTAATTAAGATGCAGAAGCCTTGCCTGAAACCAAATGTTTTCTCCGCCCCCCTCTCAGACTCGATGAATCATACATTGTACATGTTTAAGTGCTCTTTTCCAAAACTGGCCTAAAAAAACACGGCACATCCTTTCTGCAGCTGGGTCTGGAGTGGAAACATAAGGAGGGAGGAGGAGCTGCTCTCTGGAGTGACATGCGGTGATTTAGCCATTAAATTTAATGCTGGTCTTTCTCTACCATCTTCTGAAGCTTCTGGCCTAAGCTGTGCAAATAGCTTAGCTGGTAGTTTTAAAGGTCACCATGTAAGGAAGAGAGGCAGGGAATAGCACGCCATTCAGGCAAATGTCCTTAGTAATCAAAGCCCGCTTAAGGGAGGAGCAAGTCCTGAGTTCCTCTAATGTTTACCCCCTCCCCTTTTCCCTTGAAACATCTCTTTGCAAGCCTTGGATTTCTGGTGGCTTCAATAGGTGAGATGGCTCTTTCAAGACCTCCCTTGCTCATAACTGAGTTTCTTAAAGGCTGGAATAGACGCCTCCTGCTATTTCTTTTTAGAGAAGATAAAGTACCAACTTTCAGGAGAAATATCAACAACCTCAGATATCCAGGTGATACCACTCTAATGGCAGAAAGTGAAGAGGAACTAAAGAGCCTCTAGATGCAGGTGAAGAAGGAGAGTGCAAAAGTTGGCTTGAAACTCAACATTAAGAAAACTAAGATCATGGCATCTGGCCCTCTCAATTCCTGGCAAATAGATGGGGAAGAAATGGAGATAGTGACAGATTTTATTTTCCTGGGCTCCAAGATCACTGCAGATGGGGACTACAGCCAAGAAATTAAAAGACACTTGCTCCTGGGGAGGAAAGCTATGGCAAATCTAGACAGCATACTAAAAAGCAGATACATCACCCTGCCAACAAAAGTGCATATAGTCAAGGCTACGGTTTTCCCAGTTGCAATGGATGGCTGTGAAAGTTGAACCATAAGAAAGGCTGAGCACCAAAGAATGGAGGTCTTTGAACTCTGGTGCTGGAGAAGACTCCTGCGAGTCCTTTGGACTGCAAGATGATCCAATCAGTCAGTCCTAGAGAAGATCAACCCTGACTGCTCTTTAGAAGACCAGATCCTGAAGATGAAACTCAAATATTTTGGCCACCTAATGAGAAGGAAGGACTCCCTGGAGAAGAGCCTAATGCTGGGAAAGATTGAGGGCAAAAGAAGAAGGCAGAGAAGGAGGTGGCTGGATGGAATCACTGAAGCAGTCGGCGGGAGCTTAAATAGACTCCAGAGGATGGTAGAGGACAGGAAGGCCTGGAGGAATGTTGTCCATGGAGTTGAGATTGGTCAGACATGACTTCGCAACTAACAACAACATTTCTTTTTAGGGGTATAGCTTGAAAATTCATTCTGTTAAAAAAATGTATACAGTATATAGACTATGTAGGACAGATGGGAAGGAAGCTAACCACCAGATTGCGAGGATACGAGTGAGCAGTTCAATGAGGAGACCTGAACTCCTTGGTTACTTCACATTACAATAAACAAGGACATGCATTCAAGTTCGCAGCTAATGAGATTGTTGGCTGAGCAGGGACAAAAATAGCCCGAGAAATGATTGAAGCCTGGGAAATGGGTCCCCTGGTCATTCAATAGGTGTGCTGATTTACCACCAGCTTACTAGGAACTCAGGAACTGAGGATTTGGCAGCACAAGGAAACAACAATGAATGACTTAATAACCAGGCATCAACACCCCAATTAACAACTAAAAGCCACGCACAACCAAGCACCATATAAATACTACACATGGGACAATTCAGTGTGCACAGAGAGAAATTCCTTGAAGACGGGCTCCAACACAAGTTGAAAACTTGTAAGAATAAATATCTCATTCCAGTGACCGACTCAGATCGGATCCTGCAATTATCCTGTGCGACACATATTTTTGTCTTCATTCATGACAACATGCATGATAGGCAGCTGTCAAAATACTTGAGAATTCTAGGGCGCACAGACTTCCTCCCTCCCTCCCTCCCTTCCGAAGCTATTGCATTCCAAATACAATTACCTGTGGTTTACACATGAGCAATAAAATGTTAGCAGCTAATTGACACAGACAATTAAATAAGTCGAATCACAATATCCACTGGCTTCGAATCCTAGCGGCAGCAATTATATCTCAAATGCTTTCAGGGAAAATAGGAAACCACGTGCCACCTACTTCCCTTTCTTAGGTAAAGTCTTAAAGGGTTGCGCCAACTCAGTGGGCACCGAATGCTAATTGACTCTTGAGGAGAGAGAAAAAAAAAAGGAAGAATAGAATGGAGCTTTCTTAACAGGAAACACACAATGTACCAACATGTTGTTACAATTCCCCATCATTATGCTACTACTACTGTTTCTGCTGCTTGTTAAGACAAATAAATTACGCACGGAATGCTTATTCTGAATAATAAAGCTAGCAGCTAGCAAAACAAACATGATGGTAGCCAAAGGGTGTGCGAGGGCAAGGGAACCAGTCAGATCTGGATCAATGAGATTAGCCTACCCTGTTTCAATGTTGGAGACTTAGTTAAGTTTTCCTCCTGCATTGCTATCGTTTGCAGCAGGCCACTACAGGAGAAGACACAGCTGGGGAAAGAAACCCTGTCCATCTGCTCACAGTTATGCCAAGCATGTCCTGATGTTATGTAAAATATGTAAAGGTTCCCCTCGCACATATGTGCTAGTCTTTCCCGACTTTAGGGGGTGGTGCTCATCTCCGTTTCAAAGCCGAAGAGCCAGCGCTGTCCGAAGACGTCTCCGTGGTCATGTGGCCGGCATGACTCAATGCCAAAGGCGCACGGAACGCTGTTCCCTTCCCACCAAAGGTGGTCCCTATTTTTCTACTTGCATTTTTTTATGTGCTTTCGAACTGCTAGGTTGGCAGAAGCTGGGACAAGGAATGGGAACTCACCCCGTTACGCAGCACTAGGGATTTGAACCGCTGAACTGCCGACCTTTCGATCGTCAAGCTCAGTATCTTAGCCACTGAGCCACCATGTCCCCTTGTAAACTATGTAATTCGTGCCATTTCTGTGAGAACCAGAACCAGGTGTACTGGTTAAGGGATTGGACTGGCAGTGGAGAAACCCAGTTCAAGCCCACCCTCGGCCTCAAAACCTGTGGGTGACTTTGGTCCAGCCACGTTCTCAACCCACCTTCATAGGGTTGTTGTGTTGGCATAATTGGGAAGAAGGAACTCTATGTTGAGTTGAGCTCCTAAACCTCAAAGGAGGAACATAAATTGGTGGGGTGCCATGATGCATAACTTGCCCACTCAGCAGGTGCTGTTCTTAATAAACATATTATGTATCTTTAAAAAGCTGCGGTGGCGCAGTGGTTAGAGTGCAGTACTGCAGGCTACTTCTGCTGACTGCCGGCTGCCTGCAATTTGGCAGTTTGAATCTCACCAGGCTCAAGATTGACTCAGCCTTCCATCCTTCTGAGGTCTGTAAAATGAGGACCCAGATTGTTGGGGGCAATAGGCTGACTCTGTAAACCGCTTAGAGAGAGCTGTAAAACAGTGTGAAGTGGTATATAAGTCTAAGTGACTGGCTATTTTCCTTCCTTCCTTACCCCCGCCCTCCTCCTCCCCTCCTCTCCCCATCCATCTATCTATCCCAGCTCAAGGTGGACTCAGCCTTCCATCCTTCTGAGGTTGATAAAATGAGGACCCAGATTGTTGGGGGCAATGTGCTGACTCTGTAAACCACTTAGAGAGGGCTGTAAAGCACTGTGAAGTGGTATATAAGTCTAAGTGGTATAGCTACTGCCCTTCCTTCCTTCCTTCCTTCTCATTCCCTTCCTTCCTTCCTTCCATTCTCTCCACCCGTCCGTGGTGGTACAGTGATTAGAATGCAATATTACAGGCTGATTCTGCTGACTGCCAGAAGTTTGATCCTGATTGACTCAGCCTTCCATCTTTCTGAGGTGGGTAAAATGAGGACCCAGATTGTTGGGGGCCTTATGCTGACTCTGTAAACCGCTTAGAGAGGGCTGTAAACCATTGTGAAGCAGTATATAAGTCTAAGTGCTATTGCTGTTACTGGCTGAATTTTGAGTGTAACTTTTCTGCCTCTGCTCACAGCTCAATTCCTTGCTAAGGGGTCCACTTTATGTCCCCTAGCAGAAGCAAGGCCCCTTTTGCAACTATAGCCATAGCACTTAGACTTATATACTGCTTCACAGTGTTTTACAGCCTTCTCTAAGAGGTTTATGGAGTCAGCCTATTGCCCCCAACAATCTGGGTCCTCATTTTACCCACCTCGAAAGGATGGAAAACTGAGTCAACTGGTGAGGATCGAACCGCTGGTTTTGGGCAGAGTTACCCTGCGATACTGCATTCTAACCACTGTGCCAGCACGGCTCCTAGTACCCTCCAATATAACCTAGGAGATATAAGAGTTGAAGTCCTTGTTTGGATGGCCCAGGCTGGGAAATTTGACTCTAAACCTATCTCCTATTTTCCCGAAAATAAGACATCCCCTGATAATAAGCCCAATCGGGCTTTTGAGCGCATGTACTAAAATAAGCCTCCCCTGAAAATAAGCCCTCTCTGAAAATATTTAAACACAGAGCTGGAAATCAGATAAGATGGCAAGAGGAGCCCCATCTTGCTCCACGTGCCCCAAAATAATAAGTCCTCCCCGAAAATAAGGCCAAGCGCTTATTTTGGAGTTCAAAAAGAAAAATATAAGACAGGGTCTTATTTTTGGGGAAACACGGGTAGCAGCAGAAGCAGTAAGGGGCCATCTGTCTTAAGGCCTTGTCTCCATCTGTCAACTCCATCTCCATCATCTCCATCTCCGTCCCTCTAAATAGGGGAATCAGAAGTAAAGGACAAAGCTAGCAAAGTCTTCCAGTGGTTTTCAATGAAAACCTTAAATGCTCTTTCCTTCCCTGCCAGCCATTTGTTTCAATCCATTTACAAGGTAATAAAACATACCTTGGAATATTAGTTTGGCAGAGAGTTAAGTTTTGGCTTTTGGCAGTTGCTCAGGAAACTCCACAGTGCTTCTGACCAACTTTTACTATTCCCATGCCGTGGGCTGTATCTTGGCTGTCTTCCAGCCACTGCTTTCCTCCAGCATTCATATTCTTGTTCCACTTAGAGAGGTTTGACTGAGCTATTCAGATCTGAAGAGGCTGCAGTACCATTCTGGCTGTATCCTAAACATTCATCATCGCAAACCTCTTTGGTCGTTAAACTATTTGCTCACGCTTGAGGGCTTTCAGGTATTATGGGGTATCCAGCCTGGCAGGAAAGAAATATCAGCATTGCAGAAATACAGTTTGCTTACAGAGGAATGTCTCTTGCTGTCCACACCACTTACTTGGCTTTGGAAGCTAGACTTAATTGGTCATGTTGAAGAGGTTCATGCATGGACATGTACCTTCCTGTATTCGTTTATTTAGCAATTCATTTCATTCAGTGTAAGGATAGCTGGGCATATAAATAGTGCTTAAATTCATCTGATGCAACAGTATGTGGATACTACTTATTAGATAAATGAGGTCATAGCCTGCAGCTGAAAAATGGGTTGGTGGGAGAGGCTTAGCAGGAACCCCCTCCTAGGTTCTCACCAGTGGTGGGTTGCCACCGGTTCGGACCAGTTCGCAAGAACCGGTAGTAAAACCGCCGGGAGGCCCCGCCCACTGACCCAGATGTCATTATCGGCGATCTGCGCATGCGCAGAAGCAAGGTGCACGCACTTGCTTCGTTCATTCCCGTTGTAAACAAGGAACAACAGGAGATTTCTATTTTCCAACTTGCAAGATTCTGTTAATGTAGCCTTACAATAAAGTAGAATTAGTTCATATTTCCTGTCTGGTCTATCTGGGAAGGCTGATATTAATCTTGCAAGTGCTCTCATTGCCTCTTTTACAGCCAGAGAAGCTAGGGAGATTCATTTCTATGGGCTATGCCACGACTGTTCTTACCTTCAGCAGCACGAAGCCGAATCCTCGTCCCCATAAACCCCTTTTATTTAATTTACAGTGAATTCCTCTCCAGCAAAGTCTTTCCTCTCCCACAGTCTTTCAAGATAATTCACAATGACCGCCCTTTATCAGGCTTGGGGAGTGGCCAGGCCGATATCTTTCAGACGCTGCAATACTTGGCAAGAATGCAGGAATGAACTAATTGTCTCCTGCAAACTCCACTCCCCTTTCGCTCCTCTTTTATTCCCTCTGGGAGGGGCCCTTCATCGTCCACCTGTGGCCTTACTCCCAAGTTGACCCTTGTTCTTTAGCTGTTCCCTTCGTCTGGCAACTCTGTGCATGCACACACTGGGAAGAGGCTCCAGCTGTTCATCTGCCTCAGGGTTGGGTTCTACTTACCTTTACTACCAGTTTGAATGTGTGCGCTCTTCTGCGCATGAGCAGAAGTATTTTGATGATGTTGGGGTCGGTGGGCGGAGCCTCCCACTGGTTTTACTACCGGTTCTATAGAACCAGTGCGAGCCGAGGTGAACCCACCACTGGTCTGACTCAAAGGCAGCTGATAACTGGCATACAGCCCTGGCCCCCTCTCTGCCTCCGATGCAGAGCCCTCGTCAGAGCCTTCCCCAGACTCCAGGACAGGTCCATGTTCCTCCCCAACCTCCTCACTGTCTGAATCTGCTGCCAGCTCCGCTGGCCACTGGCAGGCCACAACACCATTTTATCTGATCATTCCCTAGGCAGCATCTCTTTCCTCCATATTTCCCAAGGTTATTCCCTTATAAACGCCATGAACTTCCACCAATAAGGATGAATTTAAACCTGGAGCCCCAGGAACACCTCCCAGCACTTAGAATCATAGGAGTTGGAAGGTTCTTTAGAAGTCTTTGGTCCAATCCTCAAGATCCTCCCAGACTGACCAACTTTTCTTGAAAATCACCGGTGATGGAGCACCCATGACCTAAGAAGGCAAGCTGTTCCATTTAAGAGCTCTCACAGTCAGGAAATTCTACTTCCTTTTTTTGGGGGGTGGGTGTCTCCCAAAACCTTAGTGGTGCTGGCAATACAGGTTATGAAAGAAGCTGGCACTGGAACACACACACACACACACACACACACACACACACACACACACACACACACCATCCCAAGCAGTGGTGAAATCCAATTTTTTTTACTACCAGTTCTGTGGCCGTGGCTTGGTGGGCGTGGTGCGGCTTGGTGAGCATGGCAGGGGAAGAATCCTGCAAAATCTCCATTTCCTCCCGATCAGCTGGGACTTGGGAGGCAGAGAATAGATGGGGGCAGGGCCAGTCAGAATTTTTACTACCGGTTCTCCAAACTACTCAAAATTTCCACTACCGATTCTCCAGAACTGGTCAGAACCTGCTGAAACCCACTTCTGGTAGGAGGGTAAAGAAGTGGTGACCAGGGTGAGAGTCGTCCCTGAGAATTTTCCTCACTCTTCTAAGGCAACGAGCCCTAGCGATCTCTTCTAGTGGTATCAGGGGGCAGCCCACGATGTTTAAGGTTTCATCTAGAGTCGTTTCAAGAATTGACAATACAAGCCCAGCTTGTAAGGGACCGTTAACAGCCAACAACAAAAATGTCAATTACTGCTTCATTTTTCGTGACTACCTATTGCTTGCTCAGAATTTCCCCAACTCTGCCTTTCCAAAAGACTTCAGTTCGTTTCAGCTACTTCACCACCTCCTGGGCAATCGTCTCACCGAAAAGTAACTATTACCAAATGTGCTTAGAGTTGCACCTCTTCTTCAGTTGATGCACTGTAAGATTAAGCATTCTGTTAGAACATTATTTTTGGAGTAGGGGCAAAAAACACCCCTTTGCAGCCAATTTAACGTGCAACATGCAGAGAAGAGGTTTCAGAGTGTGTCCCATTTTTTTTCCACTGGGAAACATTGAGAGGGAAGTACATGTGATCTCAAATGCTCCACACATCTATTCTTTCACTACTCTTTCCCCCCCCCACATTCCTATTGATTCTCACTGTACTGATTCTAAGCCCTGTCTTCCATTTATCAATCTTGTAATTTATTTTATCCCTATGTGGCAAATGTTGTCACTCTTCCATCATATTGCCTATAGAATGGAGATACACAGACATTCTGTGCTCCCTGCCATCCTTCAAATGGTGAAGGGAAATTACTGGATGGAATTGATTCGTGGAGCAGACCTCCTTAGGAAGCAGGAAATCGAATGTTAGCATTTGTGGTATACAGGTACCGTGTTTTCCCGAAAATAAGACCCTGTCTTATATTTTTTTTGAACTCAGAAATAAGTGCTTGGCCCAGGGGTGAAATCCAGCAGGTTCTAACAGGTTCTGGAGAACCGGTAGCGGAAATTTTGAGTAGTTCGGAGAACTGTCAAATACCACCTGTGGCTGGCCCCAGAGTGGGGTGGGAATGGAGATTTTGCAATATCCTTCCCCCAGGAAGGGAGGGAATGGAGATTTTGCAGTATCCTTCCCCTGGAGTGGGGTGGGAGTGAAGATTTTGCAATATCCTTCCCCTGCCACACCCACCAAGCCACGCCCACATAACCGGTAGGGAAAATCTTTGGATTTCACCCCTGGCTTGGCCTTATTTTCAGGGAGGTCTTATTATTTTGGAGCGCATGGAGCAAGACGGGGCTCCTCTTGCCGTCTTACCTGATTTCCAGCTCTGTCTCCCTAACCCAAACCAGAGAGAATGGCAGGGACCAGCTGCGCATGCATTTAAATATTTTTCGGGGAGGGCTTCTTTTCAGGGAGGGTTTATTTTCAGGGTGGGGCTTATTTTAGCCCATCAAAAGCCCGATTGGGCTTATTATCAGGGGATGTCTTATTTTCAGGGAAACAGGCTAGTTTCCTGCTACGACCACAACTGATCCCAAAATGTATGTTGCTAAGTGAGAAATTTGCTAAGTGAGTTTGGTCCCATTTTGCGACTTTTCTGGCCACATTTGTTAAGGGAATCACCGCAGTTGTTAAATGAGCAATATGGTTGTTAAGTGAATCTGGTTTCCCTGTTGGCTTTGCTTTGTTTGTTTGGGCGAATTGGTAGTGGCAGCTCTTCGTATGCGTGCACTAGGAACAGGCTCCTCCTGTTCCTCTGCCTCTCTACTGCCAGCCTCTGGAGGCTCCGGAGTCCTCACATCACTCCCAGATGGCCCTGGCCCCATCTCTGCCTCCGACGCAGAGCCCTCATCCGGGCCTTCCCCAGCCTTCAGGACTGGCCCATGTTCTTCCTCAGCCTCCTCACTGTCCGACTCTGCTGCCAGCTCCGCAGGCTGCTGGCGGACCACAACAGATATTGTATTAACTATTGTTTATATGTAAAATATCTGATATTGTCCAGTTGTCTATGGATATCAGTTCCCGTCATTCTCTGTTATCATAGCCATCCGGAGGACACAGCGTTGCCTATTCTGATTTTGATTTCTCTTTCATAGTTTTTGTTTGTTTGTTTTGTTTTAACATTGTCTGGCTTGCAATGTCAACTTACTCTCAGCAAGTCTAATATTAGTAAAACTTCATCATGTTCCTGCTATGAATAATTGAAAATAATTGTTGTTATTTTCCCCAAAAGCTGGGAGAGACGCGTCAAGTTAGTTGAGTTTGACTTGATGTATGAGTCAGGTCAACTGAATTTCTTCCAATGGGTACAAAAGAGCAGAGGGCAATGCTTCTTTCTTTAATCTTTCTTGAAATTCTTATGTACTTTCTCCATGTCTTCAGATGCTTCTCACAATGTTGATTTTCACTTGGCTGAATTTTTGGAATTAGTTTGATTTTCCCCTGAAAAGAATCCCTGTTGCCTTGGCCTTTTGGTTGGGAAACTTCAGTATAAGATGGCTGTCTTATTCCTAAAGTTCTGTATATATATAGATATATATATATTCCTGTCTCTTTAGGGTATCTAAACATGCTTGAATTTGATTGGGCATTGCAAGAAAACTTTAGCTGATGCAGTTATTCACTAAACCCCTTCTTAACCTTCTGAAAAATAAGATATTTATTTTTCTCCACTCATCTGTCCTTGACAAACTCTTGGAAGTAATTGTAAATGCTGCTTTTATTGTCTCTGCTAGTGCCTGGAGCTTTCAAGATGAATTTCATTGGGGTCTACTACTAGTATGAAATACGTTCCATTTATCTAAATGCAGGTATTGCTTTTTCCTTCACTGATCTCATTGCCTGTAATTGTGTAAAGTTCCAATATCACATTCTTCTATCTGAAAAAGTAACCAACCAACCCTCAAACCTTTTGTACTCTAGCTATTATCTGCTCACTATCTGACTGACTTGAAAGTGTTCCATTGACAAAGATTGTAGAGATTGCCATTAGTAGCAGGGGTGGGTTCTAAAATTTTTTACTACCAGTTCTGTGGGCGTGGCTTATTTTGTGGGCGTGGTTTGATGGTCATGTGACAAGTCTTTAGGATTTAGCAGAGGTACTGGTCTACCAAGCTTTTAACTGCTTGCAGAGCTGTACCGGTCTACTCATTTGTTTTTGGAGGCACCGGTCTACCAGGCATTGGTCTACTCATTTGTTTTTGGAGGCACCAGTCTACTCGTTTGTTTTTGGAGGCACTGGTCTACCAGGCACCGGTCTACCCATTTGTTTTTGGAGGCACCGGTCTACCACCACACTGCCTTTTAACACTGATCAGCTGTAGGGCGGCCCTTTGAAGCCCCGCAGCTAGAGTTTAAACAGTTTTTTTTTCCTTCTAGCCGATCAGCTGGAGCTCGGGAGGCAGCAAATAGATTGGGGGCGGGACCAAATAAAAGGTAAGAATAACACGGTGGCGGGCAGGTCCCGAACAAAGAGAACCGGTTTGGTGATGTCATATCGTCACCGCTACCGGCTTGGTGGAACCGGATGGAACCGGGAGGAACCCACCACTGATTTGTAGGAAGAACACACACCTTTTTGGGATATCACTCTTTGGAGATAATACTGAATGTTTGTTTATAGCTTATTAGGAAAAGGTATGTATCTGTCAATGCTCTTAATGTAATGTGGAGATGCATCATATGAATCAGAATTGGATGCGACTCCTACACCCTTCACCCTTCTGAGTGAATTTTTTTTTTTTATGTTTCATGGGCCTCTGAGAAAATTATGTTGAATATATTTTAAAACATGGGACCATTGGAGGAAAGATAATGGGTAGCAGGTGTGAGCAATGAATATTTATCCATGTAAGTTAAAAGTGGTTATGTGTCAGAGTGTGACTTTTGCTGATTTATTTAGATGGAACTGAGACTTGGGTATATTAGGAGTAAGATAGAAATAAGTGGGATGCGGTAAGAATGGGTTACTTAAGTAATGTGCGAATAAATGTATAAGTATGAAATTCTCGACTGATGCGAAAGTGTTAAAGCTTTCTTTTTGTTTTTAAAAAATGTTTAATATTTTTTTTTTTAAAAAAAGAAGAAGAAATGTGCATGGTTGAACAAGAAGAGATAAGATGCTGAATGTTGGCGGATTAAATTTAAAAGCCAGTGACCAGTGCAAAAGAAGTATAGTGTGGACATTTGGTCCAGTGGTGGGTTGCTACTGGTTCGCCCTGGATGTCTCTGTGCACATGCAGAAATTTCTGCGCATGCACAGAGGTTTCTGTGCATGCACAGAAGCATCACGCGTGTGTACAAGCGTGCACCCACAAGCAAACTGGTAGCGGCCGAAATTGAAACCCACTACTGATTTGATCATATAGAGAGAATAAATGAGGACCAAATCATTAAACAAATACATGAAGGTTGCAGGGGTTAAAAGAGAGGGAAAGAAGAGCCAAGTGGATGTCCAGAAAAGAGATGTAAGAAGTATAAAGAACCAATTGGAATTTGCACAATTATGCATGGATTTGGTGGAAATAAGCATGGTTTACAAGGCCAGATATGGAGAAGTGTAATGAACAGTGATGGTGGGGAATAAGATTTCCCATTTCATTTTATTTTCCTCGTCTCGTGCCTTTCATTATTTTATTTTTATCCCCTCCTAAACAACATTCATTACTACACAAAGATGGATGACATACCGCCTGTTGTGGTCCGCCAGCAGCCTGCGGACCTGGCAGCGGAGTCGGACAGTGAGGAGTCTGGGGAAGACAATGGGCCAGTCCTGGAGTCTGGGGAAGGCCCGGATGAGGGCTCTGTGTCGGAGGCAGAGATGGGCCAGGGACATCTGGGAGTGATGCACGGACTCCGGAGCCTCCAATGGCGGATAACAGAGAGGCAGAGGAACAGGAGGAGCCTGTTCCTACTGCATAAATGTGAAGAGCTACCAGAAGGCAAGAGCAGCTGAAGCAAAAAGGACGACTCGGGAGTAAGGCCAGAAGATGATTGGCCACTCCCATAAGGCTTAAAAGGCTAGCAACGAGCTCTTGGGTTCTTTGTAGAAAAGCAACGTTGATTCCAATGCTTCTTGCCAGCGTCTCTTGAACTTTGTAGGATTTTTGCCAAGAAAAGCCTTTGGCAGGTTGACAAAAACATCAAAGGTTGGTAATAAGGCCGTAGGACAGGTTATGAAGAATTTGTTTCGGACTAAGCTGAGAATGAATTCATTCTCAGCTGTTTTAATAAAATAAGTTTGTTGAGGACTGAATTGTGCTTGGTAATCACTACTTGGGCCTCGGTCACAACACCGCCTCTCAATCGATTCAGTAGGTATCTCTCTTGGTTTTTGACCAGCATACTGTGTTTGAAGTCTCATCAGTTATTTATTAAGGGACTTTCAAAATCCCGTCTATGTTGCTCCAAGATGGGCAACTTTGGAGTGACCGAGGCCCAGTGGTGAAATCCTACCGAAAAAAGTTACTGGTTGGTCCCAACCGGTATTTCTGATGATCAGCTGTGCTGCGCAATTTATATTCACTAGAAAGCAGGAAATTCTGCTTTCTAGTGAATCTAAATAGCGTAGTACAGCTGTCCCCTCTCACTGTTCTACTTACCTTGCTAAGCATCCTTTTTCTGTGCAAAGCATGCATATGGTGCACACTGTGCATGTGCATGCAGCATGCATTTGGCGCGCACTGTGCATGCATGCACGCAGTGTGCATTTGGCACCCACCGCACATGTGTGGGCAGTGAATCAGTGGCAAACTGCGGAGGATTTCACCACTGCCGAGGCTCCAAAACGACCACTCATGGCAGGGGAGAGGCTGAGGGTAAAGAAGTCGCTGGGAATACTTTATATTTAGGAGTGGCCTTAGACCCTTTTAGAGAGAGATTTGTGAGACTTTATTATTTTCATTGTTTTTTTTAAAAAAATCCAGACTTCTATTAAGGCTATTCTTTTCTTACGTTTTGAGTTCCAGAATGAAAGGAAAATATGCCATTAATTTACAATCACGGTAAGAGATAGGTTCCCAAAGGTTCAAAAGAGGACTTGGGGAGGCCTCCAGCTGCCCCTCTTCTCTTAAATTAAATAACTGTCCCCAATTTAATAAAATGCAACCAAGGGAGAATGCAGAAGTCCATTACAGTCGGAATAACTGAGTTTCTTTCACCTGTTTCTCCTCTAACTTTCTTCAATTGAGGCACACAATTACTTTGATTATGATCGTCAGTTTATCACAGGATTAGAGTCATTAACAATCCACTCTTGAATAGTCAACAAAACAATTGCTTCATTGCCTTGCAGGAACAATTAAAAGACAAAGCAATTTGCCATAATTATGTTGTGTCTGCTGATCGAGTTGTCATAAGAGACATTAAAAAGCACTTTTTTAATGGTTAGCAGGGAAAAAAAGAGCAAGCAATTTTTTTCTTCCTTTTTTCTTGCTCTCTCTCCCTTCCCTATCTTTTCTAGTAAACTACAAAGGAAACAGTGCTTTCATTTCCCCCCCAAGAGAAAAAAAGGAAATTTCTTTTTTCCTCCCCCCTCTGGAGTTTGGAATTGGGCTCTGTGTAGGCTTTTTGATTCTGTTCATGTATCCTTCCTCAACTGGACAAATGCTTAACAAGGTAATGGCATTTTGAGTGCCTTTGGCATATAGCCAGGGGTGGGCTGCTGGGGGTTCGCAGGGATTCGGGAGAACCTCTGGCTAAGATTCTATGCAGTTCAGAGAACCCCCAAATCCCACTCCTAGCTGGCCCTGCCCTGCCCACCCCGCTCCCACCCTCCCAGGAGTCCCCACGTGGCCCATTTTGGATGCAGGTAAGTGCAGGACGCGCGCGGAGGCTTGGGGAGGCAAAAAAACAGGCCTACCAGAAATTCGGGAAGGCCGGAAACGGGCCTCCGTTTTCGCCCTCCCGGAGGCTCAAGGAAAGCCTCCGGAGCCCAGGGAGGGCAAAATGCCCCGCCTGCTATGGTGCAGGAGGCCGACTAGGCCACACCCACCATGGCCACGCCCACCCAGCAACCGAGCAAAGAACCCCCTGCTAAAATTTTTGAAGTCCACCCCTGTATATAGCCATGCTGGCCACATCACTTCAGGCAATGCTAGCTCCCTTGGCTAAGAAACAGAGATGAGCCCTGCCCCCTAGAACTGGACATCACTCGACAGGGGAAACCTTGATCTTTATACTGAGAATTATAGTCCAACAATATGGGTGACATCATCTTGACAGGCTTGAGCTAGAGAATCGAAGTTAGCTATTGGGTACATGAGAATGCGTTCATCTGAGAAATTAACTTTTTTTTTAAAAAAAATTGAATATGTGTGAGAAGGTTTCTTAGGTGCTATGGTGCACTTAGTTGAGAATAAGTCCCTTGAATTCATTGATAACGGAACAGACGTTGCCTTCAGAAGTTGTGAGAGCTTCATCACTGGAAGCTTTCAAGAAGAAACTGGACTGCCATCTGTCAGAAATGGTGTAGGGCAGTGATGGCTAACTGTTTTGCCGTCGTGTGCCAAAAGTGGGGGGAGAGCAGGGGCGTTGTGCATGCATGTGCCCACACCCATAATTCAATGCGCCCCACCCCCTGCACAGGCACACGTGATCCCCCTGCACTCCCCCCACTTTTGGCATGTGATGGCCCGGTGGGCCCGGTAGGCCTGTTTTTCACCCTCCCCAGGCTCCAGAGGCTTTCTAGGAGCCTGGGGAGGGTGAAAACGGCCTTCCCCACCCCCCGGAGGCCGGAAACAGCCCGTTTCCTGACTTCCGGTAGGCCCGGAAGGCCCGAAAATGCGCTGGAGTTGAGCTAGGGCAATGCTTGCATGCCCACAGATATGGCTCCGTGTGCTACCTGTGGCACGCGTGCCATAGATTCGCCATCACGGGTGTAGGGTCTCCTGCTTGGGCAGGGGGTTGGACTAGAAGACCCTCAAGGTCCCTTCCAACTCTGTTAATCTGTAATCTGTCCGAATGAATTTTTGCATGGCTTTTTTCCCCCTCACCTCGGCTCATTGTTGGCCCATATTAATCAACGCACCACTACACTATTGACGAGTAGAGCTAAGCTGGTGTGCCATTGCGACTTGTATCTTTGGTCCTTTGCTCTTGTCCATCTTTTTGACAGGTGCAGCAAGCCATGGAATTCAACAGCTTCTCTGTATGCAAAGTTTATTCAGCATTCTTCTTTTGTGAAATATCTACAGAGGAGTTTTCCAATTCATAGTGCAACACAGCTTGTGTTGTCAATGACTGGAGCCCTGGAGTTATTTATTTTTGGACAACAACAACAACAACAACAAAAATCCCCCAATTTCCCTTAAAGGAGAAATATAACACATGGAAATGTAAACAAAATCTGTGCAGTGCATTATATTAATAAAAAAAAAAAGTGGGGGGGAGAGGGAAACAGCTTTACACTGTAGTTAATATGGTAGTTAATAGAGCCTTTGGCCACAGCTGCCAGTTAAAAGTTACTGGAATGTGTGATCACAACCACACAATGTATTAGAAGGTAAATATTAGCAATTATAATTTCCCTGACCTGCCACCAAGCCCGAGAGAAAGCAATGATAAACCTCGCTAGCGCTACCCAGAATATTTGATGCTTTCTTTTCTATGGGCATATGGCCACACAGCTGAGCAAAAACCACCACAAGTCAGTTCCTTGTGCCTCTTTATGAGAGACTGCGGGAAGCCGGGAAAGTGCTAGAAAAGAGGGTTGATATCAACAATCCAGATGGCAAAATACCTAGACAGAAGCATTCAATGCAGAGGTGGGTTTCAGCAGGTTCTGACCAGTTCTGGAGAACCGGTAGCGGAAATTTTGAGTAGTTCAGAGAACCGGTAGTAAAAATTCTGACTGGCCCCAGCCCCATCTATTATTCTCTGCCTCCTGAGTCCCAGCTGATGGGGATTTTGCAGTATCTTTCCCCTGGATTGGGGAGGGAATGGAGATTTTACAGTATCCTTCCCCTGGACAACTCACCGCAGCCAACTCTCAGTGGGACAATTTGCCACAGGACAATTCAACACTGCATTAATCGTTTCATTCACTTACTTTTATTACTGGTGACCATGTTTTTGTTAGGAAATGTTGTTATTGTAACTCTTGTGTTTCTGGCCTTTATTTTATTATTATTATTATTATTGGCCATGGTTCTGTTGAAATTATGTCAACTTTTTTATTTGTCAAATTGTCTTGCTGGTGAGTTGTCCCAAGATGAGTTGGCCATGGCAAGTTGGCCATGGTGAATTGGTCACAGCAAGTGGTCCTACAGCCCTTTCTGAAAGCAGAAGTCCAGTAGTCCCATGAAAGATATTTGTGAGCACATTGAGCCGTGGTGGCACAGTGGTTAGAGTGCAGTACTGCAGGCTACTTCTTCTCACCAGGCTCAAGGTTGACTCAGCCTTCCGACTTTCCGAGATGGGTAAAATAAGGACCCAAATTGTTGGGGGCAATGTGCTAGCTCTGTAAACTGCTTAGAGAGGGCTGTAAATCACTGTGAAGTGGTATATAAGTCTAAGTGCTATTGCTATTAGGAGCCCTGGTGGCGCAGTGGTTAGAATGCAATATTGCAGGATAACTCTGCCCACTACCAGCAGTTTGATCCTGATTGGCTCAACATTGACTCAGCCTTCCATCCTTCCGAGGTGGGTAAAATGAGGACCCAAATTGTTAGGGGCAATGTGCTGACTCTGTAAACTGCTTACAGAGGGCTGTAAAGCACTGTGAAGCAGTATATAAGTCTAAGGGCTATTGCTATTGCTATTGCTGCCTTTGATGGATGACACTATGCTGCCTCTCTCCCGCCTCTTATGCTCCACTCATGGGCTTCTTCCTCCGTTGTTCTTTTCCAGCAGAAAAAGTAGATCCGGCCACTCCATTTACCTCTGGCTAGGCTTTGACCTTCAAAGGACACACGTCTTCCTCTCACTACTCAACGGAGGCAGGAAAGAGATTCCCAGTGGCGTCTTGTGCTAGAGAAGTTAAGTCCTCCATATCAGTCTAATGGGAAGTCCTAAACATTTTAGTATTTGAGAAATGAGATCTGCCACAGCTATAAAGCCAGAACAGTTTAATGCCTTGAAATGTGGGAACATCGAAAGGAAGAAGCAGGTTGTAAATAACAGTATGTTTGAATTAAGGGTGTGATGAGGCAGTTTCTCCTTTTCTGTCTTACTGCCATGATGCTTCACTTTTTTTTTTAAAAAAATTCTTTATAATTTGGAGCTGGTGGATTATTATTGGTTAATCTTTAGTGAGATTCACAGCCTTTGAGGCTGGTTAATAGCTCAGCAGCTGGAGTCCTAACCAAGGACCTAGGAACTGTTAAGGTATCGTCGGAGGATGTAAGCTGTTCCGAGTAAGGTGGTTTTTTGTAGAGTCAAAATGTTCAAGTCTGGTAAATTTAGAATTTCTAAATAGCGGGGTAGCCCTTTGGGTATTGCCCCAAGGGCTCCAATTACAATTGGGACAACACACGATTTCTTTTTCCACAGTTGCTCAACTTCAATTTGCAAGTCCTGGTATTTTGTGATTTTTTCTTGCTGCTTATCTTCAATCCGTGCATCACCAGGTATTGCAATGTCAATGAACCATACTTTTTTCTTTTCAACTATTGTTATGTCAGGTGTGTTATGGACCAAGTGCCTGTCAGTCTGAATCCTAAAGTCCCACAAGATCTTGAGTTTCTCATTCTCTAAAACTTTCTCAACCTGATGTTCCCAGTGGTTTTTGCTGTACTCAAATCCAAGCTTATGCAACAATTTCCAGTGAATGATCTTAGCAATGCGGTCATGGCGTTGTAGGTAGTCAGTTTGTGAAATTTTGCTGCACCCACTGATCAGGTGGTCGACTGTCTCATCTTTCTCATTTCAGAGGCGGCATTTGCTGTTGGTGGTAACATGTTGAATTTTTGTCTTCATGCAGTTTGTGGCAAAGGTTTGTTCTTGAGTTGCCAAAATACAGCTTTCTGTTTCTTTTTTCAGTACTCCTGATCTTAACCAGTTCCAAGTTGTTGTTGTTGTTGTTGTTGTTGTTGTTGTTGTTGTTGTTGTTGTTGTTATCTTTATTCATTAAACATGAAACTCAGTCAACTGAACATTCAAAAATGCATCACAAATAGCATTGATTGGTGCTAATGGTTGATACGGGTTATTATTATTTTTATTTTTATTTTTATTATTATTATTATTATTATTATTATTATTATTATTATTATTATTATTATTATTATTTAAAAAGACTCCTTTTGAACATTGTTTCAGAAATCAAGGTGGAGGAAAATATATGGATGTACAATATATGTAAAGGTTAAGAATTTCAACATAGTTTAAGGGAAATTCCTATTTGGTGAAGATGTGTGAAAGTCCATATGGGCATCATGATCGTAATTATGCATTCTTTCCCCCTTGAACTTATCCTATTTTTTTTTTATTTAGTTAGCTCCAATGAAAGATAGTAATTGAGGAAGCTAAAGCATAGAGTTCAGGTAAAATAACATTTGTAATTGAAATGTTCAGACTCATCAATGAAAAAACAACAAATAGGAACAGATTTCCATCTGTACCTGCAATCTGCTCATGAGCCTTTTATAAAAGTCTGAGCATTTCTGGTTTTCCAAATTAAATTCTTCCCTCTAAAACAGCATATTTTTGAGATAATTTGTTGTGCTATATCTCAGTAATGTCCAATAACAGCTTTAGCAATGCTATCAACAAAGGTCAACTGTATTCTAACAATTTCGCTGTTTTTTGTCCAAAAGTTGATTTATACGTTTGGCTTGCCTGTACGGTATATTGCATTTAGGGATTACTTTTTCAAAGGTTATACTTTCAAACTTCTTACTTTATGAGGTTCTTTCCTCTAGCCTTCGATTGGAAATTTCTTCGGCATTTCCCTCTAAAACACTTTTTCTTCCATTTGATGCCAAAACAATCACTTTGGAGTTTTTTTCTTTCTGCCTGAGTTTTTAGTGGCGTAGGAGATCCTGGTGCTATCAGTGCCTCCAAAAGTTGTGAATGCTCCAACACTGGAAGTTTTTAAGAAGATGTTGGATAACCATTTGTCTGAAGTGGTGTAGGGTTTCCTGTCTAGGCAGGGGGTTGGACTAGAAGACCTCCAAGGTCCCTTCCAACTCTGTTATTCTATTCTACTACCTGGACTGAGCCATTAATCCTATTAGAACAATACTGTTCGTGTCAGTGTTTGCTTACTTATTTACATTTTATGTTTTTAGACCACACATTTCCCTCAAGGAGCGACTTATTTGTTTCTCATCATTAGAATGTTGGAAGTTAAAGCCCACGCATAAATTTCTTGCAAACATCTTTAAAAAGCAACTTACTTTTTTTTTTGGCCTGAGATTCTGAACAGTGAGTTTTAAAAACCCTAAAACATATTTAAAAATATGCGGAAAAAAGGAGAGAGATAAATATAAAAGAGCAAACCAGCCCAATATCTGATTAATCAAGTATCATGCCTACGATGTTACATGTGGTGTGGCCATATGTGTGGATGGTTGTCCTTTTTTTCATGATGTTGAAAACCGTTAATGATTATATTTTTATTAGCTTCCTTGGGTTTAATGTTCAGCGCCATCGTATGATTTCTTCCTGAAAAGAAGACTGTTTCTGTTCCACAAAGTTTATTTTCAGGTTAACGTATAAAGATATCACCAAGTTCTCAAAGATGCAACTCTGGGCAATAAACAATCATAAAGACAAATCATAATGTCGCAGTTTTGGGGGAGAAAAAAAATCCTTTTCTATCTCATTAAAAATTAAGTTCAGGGATCGTTTGGGGAGGGGCTTCCATGTCCTTACCCCAAAATTAAATTAGTGCAGGGGTCCGCAACCTTAAACACTCAAAGAGCCATTTGGACCTGTTTCCCACAGAAAAGAAAACACCGGGAGCCACAAAACTCTTCCCTGCCTGACTATTTCTTGAGTGGCTACAAAACTAGTATATGTAGTTGAATTAAATATTCTGAAACTTTTCTTTTCTTGGATTTATCCATGGTTGGCCTACTGGGGGTTGAAAAGCTCAATAAATCGCGTGCCAGTGGGTGTTGCACATTGGTGGTTGTGACACATATTTTGAGTGACAGGGAGCCACAGCAGAGGGGTGAAAGAGCCACATGCGGCTCCAGAGCCGCAGATTGCTGACCCCTGATTTAGCGGAATGTGAAATAGATTTTTCAAGATGCTTTTTCTTTTTTTCTTTTTGTATTCTGGATGATCTTAAAAGTGTTGCTGCAAATAAATATTATGCTAAAGGCTTGTGTTGATCTTTGTAGCGAGTCAAGTTTCCTATGCAATAGCTTTATGAGAGAATAAGGTACCAAGGGAGGTGTTGGATGTTTGCAGTCACCGCGCAAACATACCCCTGATATAAATAAATGATACCCCTTGGGTTGATCTCATTCTAATTGTAATTTTTAAACTTCTGGCCTGATTTTGGGGAAGACTGTATGGATACGATATGAAATGGCTGGGTGCTCAGTCAACCGTAAAGGTAAAGGTTCCCCTTGCATACCTGCTAGTCGTTCCCGACTCTAGGGGGCAGTGCTCATCTCTGTTTCAAAGCCGAAGAGCCAGCGCTGTCCGAAGACGCCTCCGTGGTCATGTGGCTGGCATGACTCAATGCCAAAGGCGCACGGAATGCTGTTACCTTCCCACCAAAGGTGGTCCCTCAATTTTTCTACTTGCATTTTTTTTTAAAGTGCTTTCGAACTGCTGGGTTGGCAGAAGCTGGGACAAGTAACGGGAGCTCACTCTGTTATGCAGCACTAGGGATTCGAACCACTGAACTACCGACCTTTCGATCGACAAGCTAAGCGTCTTAGCCACCGAGCCACCGCATCCCTACCCCGATATATATGAGTCAATTTGAAACAGTAGAGAAGAGGAGAAGAAACCTGACCCGTTTTTCAATAGTAGCGCGCAAATCTACACATCCAAATCCATAAAATAAGACTTTCAAACTGTACAAAACTAGTGTATGGTTGCTCAATAATTCTCTCTTATTTTTCTGATAAAGTAGGGATGTTTCTGAGAAAGCCCTCCAGGGCTGGGAATCTGGTTTAATAATTGCAGAGCTGTGGCCGTTACCAGGGTTATTGATGTATTTGATCATCCTCATAATCAAATGTAGAAAAATGCCTCCAGAGGTTGAGGGAAAAGAAAAAGAAGAAGGAGTTGATATGCTGGTACCTGCAAAGCAGATGATGCAAAATGCTGCAAAATTTAAGAGGAGAAGATTATGTGTCAAATATTGTTAATATCCTGTTACCTGTTCTGCGCTCTTAGGTCAGATATTGAAAAAATAATAAACTGGGTGCTTTAAAGAAGGGGAATGGAGACAGACAATTGTCCCCTGAAGACAGTGGTTAAATTGGGAGAGCAGAAGCAATGTGTCTCTTGCTGAACTGTCCTGTTTCAAACAAATCCGTGCCTATTTGTGGCATGAACATCTGAAGGTTGTCCCAGACGAACTGACTTCCATGATCCAGAACTATTATATATGGTAGCTGGATGTCTTAATTTTTTTTTTTAAAGAACGCAGGCTGTAAGGAGTGGGAAATAAAATTAATATTTGTGATACTTTCCTTACATGAATTGCTTCATTATTTTGGTTTATTTTGTCACACAGACAGGAGAGAGAAAGAGAGAGAATAAGAGAGAAAATAATAAGAGCGAAAGAGAGAGAAAAGATGTATATATGTATCAGAGAGAGAATAAGAAAGAGAAATAAAATATCTATATAACAATTGTATAGAAATGTATAAAATTAAGGATATAATTAAAAGTATAAAATATGTATATAATAAATGTATAGAAATGTATAAAATTAAGTTTATTAATGTAACCAAAGAAAAGGGGACAATGGAAAAGAAAAATGGAGAGAGATGGGAGGAAAGATATAATAATGGAAAGACCATGAAGAAACAATGTTTTAAAAAAGAGGAGATATTTATATGTTGTATGTTATGTGATTGTCATACTGTGTCATAATAAAATTTTAAAAAAATTAAGAAAGAAAGAAAGGAAAGAGAAAGAGAAAATAAGAGAGGCAGAATAAAAGAATAAAAGAGAGACAGGATAAGGGAGAGAATAAGAGTGAGAGAATAAGAGAGAGAGAATGAGTGTAAATAAAAGAGAATAGGAGCAGAGTAGAGTAGAGTAGAGTAGAGTAGAGTAGAGTAGAGTAGAGTAGAGTAGAGTAGAGTAGAGTAGAATAGAGTAGAATAGAGTAGAATAGAATAGAATATTGGAATGAAGAGTAGAGTAGAGTAGAGTAGAGTAGAATAGAATAGAATAGAATATTGGAATGAAGAATAGAATAGAATAGAATAGAATAGAATAGAATAGAATAGAATAGAATAGAATAGAATAGAATAGAATAGAATAGAATAGAATAGAATAGAATAACAGAGTTGGAAGGGACTTTGGAGGTCTTCTAGTCCAACCCCCTGCTTAGGCAGGAAACCCTTCACAACTTCAGACAAATGGTTATCCAACATCTTCTTGGATGTTTGTCCCAAACATGTGCTTTTTCAAAAGGAAACTGGACTCTTTTTTGTTTTTGCTTAAAGATGTTTCTGTCACTAAAGAAGCTTCTTGGATGAGAAGCGAAACGTCTTCAAGCAAAAACAAAGCAAGTCCAGGTATCTTTTTAAAAAAAAACACCAAAACACCTTGGGGACAACCATGACCACCGGGATGACTGGAAGCTCCATAGACATTTGTGATGCTTCTAATTAGGCTGGCGAGTATTGCCTTCCGCTCGTGTGTGACAGTAGATGGCACATTGTTTAAGCTCCTGAAGTTTTATAAAACCGATTCTAAGGACAGAACAAGAAGAAAAAGACGGAAACCTACCAAGGAGACATCCGACCTAGAACCAAGGTGGAATTTGACAGTGAGAACAATTAATCCATGGAACAAATTGCCTTCAAAAATTGTGGGTCTTCCATCACAGAAGGTTTTTAAGAAGGGACCGGACAGCCATTTATTTGGAATGGTACAGGGCAGTGATGGCTAACCTGATTTCTGGTGGGACCAGGAAGTCGGCAAACGGGCCATTTCTGGCCTCTGGAGGGCTTCTGAGGGGGGTGGGGAAGGCTGTTTTCACCCTCCCCAGGCTCCTAGAAAGCCTCTGGAGCCTGGGGAGGGTGAAAAATGGACCTTCCCCACACCACCCCCGGAGGCCGGAAACAGCTTGTTTCCCGACTTCCGGTGGGCCCGGAAGGCCCGAAAATCAGCTGAGCTGAGCTAGGGCAACGCTCCCATGCCCACCAATATGGCTCTGTGTGGCACTGTCATGGCCTGCCAGCGGCCTGCACGGATTGTGGCTGATCCCAATGAAGAGGAGGTTGATGTGGTGTCGCTCCAGCAGCCTGCACAGCCAGCGCTCGCATCGGGCAGCGAGGAGGCTGAAGAGGATGTGGGGCCAGAGGCAGAGACTCAGCCAGGGCCTTCAGAACCTCCAGAGGCTCCTTCCAGTGGAGAGAGCGAAGTGGAGGAGCCTCTCCTCAATGCTCGGGCACGCAGGGCTGCCAAAAGGCAGGAGTGGCTACTCAGGAGGAGGAGGTCTACTTGTGAGTAGGGCTTGAGGATAATTGGCCACTCCCTTAGCCTATTTAAGTCGCACTCAGCTAGTGCGTTCTTGCTGGAAACAACTTGTATTATTATCAGAGTATTTTGGTTTATCATATCTTGTTTTCTTGGCTGGTTGCCAACCTTTGCCGGTCTTGTTTATTCTTGTTACTTAATAAATTTGATAAGGACCGTTGGTGTGTGTCAATATCCTCGGAAATCTGGAGCTGGGAAAGAACAGGCATGTGTGCCATAGGTTCGCCATCACGGGTATAGGGTTTCCCTGTGTAAGGAATTTTCATACCTATTGACTCCAATATACTTTACAGCATAAAAAGTAGTAAGACCCATTTTAAATATGTTCCTCCTTAGGGGGGAAAAAGTATATTTAAAAATGATACTTAAATACTATGCAATCAGCTACAATTCATGGCAAACAAAGGGGAAAACAATGAGAAATATGATCGTATGGAATATCAAAAACAATTCTGATTACTGAGCTTAATTATGAAGCAGTGAAGGAGTACCGTGAATAACAAGGTTGATGAATTTATCCACCAGCAATGTAAAAAAAAAAATGGCTCTGATCCCATCTAGATAGCATGCAGCTGTGGCTGACATTGATTAGACAACACCATTTATAAGCCATGGAAGGGACAATTTCTATCACAATTCTGTTCTGTTCAAGATGGTTTTTCTAACCTTGTAGAAACATATTTTGTTTTCTGGTATAGTGGTCCTCCCTTTTTAAAAAAAAAAAAAAAAAAAAAGGGGGTGTGTGATATATTGGATGGCAGAAAAGTTAATTTATTTTGCATTTTAAGGCAAATTCCGATTCTGAATTTGCAGCTAGGACCTTAGTGATAATTTGAAATTCACACTCCCCCAATGTTATAACACAGTTCGTCAACAATATGCATTAAAACTTTGATTAAAGGAAAGCCCTAATGGAAAATGCACATATTCATGAAAACAAGGCACCCTAATGTATTTTTTAAAAATATTGTTTAGAAAAGCTCTGGACCTTCAGCTAAATTGCAAAACAACAAAGAAGTCTTTTGAAGAAACATGCTCTAAAATACACTCACATTTTTTTGGTGTATATTAAAGACAAAACAACACCTCGAGTTTGATATGCAACTAATAAACAGACTGGGCAGATTCACTGAGCCCTTGTTTCTTTGTGTATGTTTCAGGGGTGAAATCCAGCAGGTTCTGACAGGTTCTGGAGAACAGGTAGCGGAAATTTTGAGCAGTTCGGAGAACTGGCAGCAGAAATTTTGAGTGGTTCGGAGAACCGGCAAATACCACCTCTGGCTGGCCCCAGGAGTGGGGAGGGAATGGGGATTTTGTAGTATCCTTCCCCTGTATTGAGGTGGGAATGGAGATTTTGCAGTATCCTTCCCCTGCCCTGCCCACCAAGCCACACCCACAGAATCGGTAGTAAAAAAAAATTGGATTTCACCATTGGTATGTTTGTATGTATTTGGGAGCAGAGAAACATTTTGGCAATGGGTTGAGGAATATCTGAAATCTTAAGAATATGATGCTCATTTGAAGAATGATATTATGCATTCTGTGCGACTGCTATTATATTGGAAGGCCACTCTCAGCCCCAATCTGTCGACAGAGCAGCATTAAGACACCTTCTGTCAAAAACTGACATTCAATAAACTTTACAAGACTCTCATCTGGCGTTAGAGTAACTTTTGTTTCTGTGGAATCTTTAGTATGCTCACACACCCACGTGAATCTGCTCAAAATTGATAGTATCGTTGCATTCAGCTTCTCGCATAACAGCTCTTTTTTTCCCCACTCAGTTAAAAAAAGAAGGTATATCAGAGGCCTATGTTTAGCTTTTATTTTGGTATACAAATTGCATTTACTTTTGAGCTATCAAAACCAGCTTTCTCCAAACCTGAAACTATGAAAGTAAATGTTGACATGGGAGAGGGGAAAAAAAAGCTTATATGGAAGATGTGAACTCATTTATTTCTCCATGAAGTTCAAGATCTCTGTATTCTGGGCAGAGGCCAATTTTTCCTTATTGATTTTCAACATCTCTTAATTGAATGATTGAATTGGTGTTGGTGGTGCTGCAGTGTCTTTTGTGCTTCATAGTTGTGACATCTTGCGAATGTCCTCTTTACTGCTCCAAAATAAATGTTTGCCTTCCCTTTCTCCTTACTGTGCTATCTATCAAGCAATTTGGTGCATGGAGTGAAGTGAAAGGGAAGGCAGATAGAATTCATGTCTAGAGCGTTGAGAGTGAACACAACCGTGATAGGAATTTGGTGACACTTGATAGCATTTTCAAGTGTATTTTGGGGAGACTGAAAGCGAGATCTCAAAAGAAAGCCTGTCACTCCTGCCCAATGTTTATCCTTCGAAGTACAAAAGCAAGGCGTTCAGGTTTTTCCCCCCCTTTCCTTAGGTGAAATCCTTCCACCATTAATTGATCACAGTTTCCCAAATAAGGAACTTCGGTTCAGTGTGATGTCAATGAACCATACTATATCCTGATGCCCTTTGGATAGATTACATTACAGCTTTTATCCTCCATAGCCTACCTGGAGAAAAGGCTTCTCCTTGCCTATTTTGAGAAAGTAGAAGTTTGTTCAACATCTAGAGTAGAGCAGAGCAGAGCAGAGTAGAGTAGAGTAGAGTAGAGTAGAGTAGAATGGAGTAGAGTAGAGTAGAGTAGAGTAGAGTAGAGTAGAGTAGAGTAGAGGAGTAGAATGGAGTAGAGTAGAGTAGAGTAGAGTAGAGTAGAGTAGAGTAGAGTAGAATAACAGAGTTGGAAGGGACCTTGGAGGTCTTTTTAGTCCAACCCCCTTTGGACTCTGTTGAAGATATGATATGTGTTAAGTTGTCAAGACTGAAATTTGAGAAACAGCTCTGGCCGGAATTGTGACTTGTTGTTGTGACTTCTTTTGGCTGCTATTGTATTAGAATAGAATAATAGAGTTGGAAGGTCCCTTCCAACTGCTTAGGCAGGAAACTTACACTATTTCAGACAAATGGTTATCCAACATCTTCTTAAAAACTTCCAGTGTTGGAGCATTCACAACTTCTGGAGGTAAGTAGTTCCACTGATGAATTGTTCTCACTGTTAGGAAATTTCTTAGTTCTAAGTTGCTTCTCTCCTTGATGAGTTTCCACCCATTGCTTCTTGTCCTGCCTTCAGGTGTTTTGGAGAATAGCTTGACTCCCTCTTCTTTGTGGCAGCCCCTGAGATATTGGAACACTTCTATCATGTCTCCCCTAGTCCTTCTTTTTGTCAAATTAGACATACCCTTCCAGCAATCATTTTTTATACCTAAGTCATTTCGAACTGCTAGGTTGGCAGAAGCTGGGACAAGTAAAGGGAGCTCATCCCATTATGTGGCACTAGGGATTTGAACCAGAGGTTTCAGCAGCTTCTGACCAGTTCTGGAGAACCGGTAGCGGAAATTTTGAGTAGTTCGGAGAACTGGTAGTAAAAATTCTAACTGGTCCCACCCCCATCTATTCTCTGCCTCCCAAGTCCCAGCTGATTGGGAGGAAATGGAGATTTTACAGTATCCTTCCCCTGCCAGGCCCACCAAGCCACGCCCACCAAGCCATGCCATGCCCACCAAGCCACACCCACAGAACCGATAGTAAAATTTTTTGAAACCCAGCATTGATTTGAACCACTGAACTGCCGACCTCTTTGATCGACAAGCTCACTGTCTTCGCCACTGAGCCACCGCATCCCTTACTTAAGTCATTAAATAAGCCCAAATCTATTATATGAGAGTTCCCTCAAATATTCCAACATTTTTCTCTAATATTTTCATTTCATTTAGAGTTTTGTTATGTTCATGCTTAGCTATATAGCTAGACAAACACAGGTAGTCTTCGCTTATCAACAATAATTGGGACTGGGAAAAGATTTTCTTTGGTTTTTCTTTGTTGTTGTTATTTTAACAACTACTAAACTGCCAGCAGAATAGTTCCTAGGATTGCTGGCTACTATGCTATTAAAGATCTTTCTCTAAGGAAGTCAACAAGCACATAATGGCTTTGTTCTACACCCCAAGCAGAGAGCTTCAGTGGCCAATCAGACACACAGATGTAGTCACATGTCATGGACTACATTTCCCGTAATGTAATCTCTCCCTACATCTCCCACAAGGCAATCTCTTAAGGAGACAGCTCTTAACTCTTAAGATAACTAATTCGCTATAATTCACCATCTGAACAGCACATCCACCTTGGAAGGGTGGAAGGCTGAGTCAACCTTGAGCCTGGTAAGATTTTATCTGCCAAATTGCAGGCAGCCGGCAACCGGCAGTCAGCAGAAGTAGCCTGCAGTACTGCACTCTAACCACTGCGCCACCAGGGCTCACTGTCATAACATTGGCATCAACAGTTAATAAGAAATCTGGACAATAGCTTGGACCACAGTCTTCAAAATCATAGTTGCTCTGATTGGACTGGCCCATTACTGTCAAAATAAATAAATGCATTTCATTAAAAAGGAATCAGAAATTCTTTATTCAGAAAGGAATCTTTATAAACTCCCCAGATAAGATAGGGAAGAAAAGGATCAATACATGTCTTCCATAACTCACTAATATAGCTTGCAGCACCAGGAACTTTTCCTGTTTTGAGCAATTTAAGAATATCTATTATTTCCTAAAGATACAAAGGTGCAACTCAATAAAGAGTTTGCTTGCCTGCAATCTTTGGACAAACTTTATTGTTCAACAAATGCTTCCCCCCCCCCGCCCCGTGACCTTTAACTCGGTGCTTCTACTGCTTATTTATTTAATTTATTTTGAAGCATGTTAAAACTGCTGGCAAACTCTGGGTTGCAGACAATAGACCTCCACACACACACCAAAAGTATTTAAAATAACCACAACTAATATTTGTTGTTAGTCACAAAGTTGTGTCCAACTAATCGCGACCCCATGGACAATGCTCCTCCAGGCTTTCCTGTCCTCTACCATCCTCTGGAGTCCATTTAAGCTCATGCCGACTGCTTCAGTGACTCCATCCAGCCACCTCGTTCTCTGCCGTCCCCTTCTTCTTTTGCCCTCAATCATTCCCAGCATTAGGCTCTTCTCCAGGGAGTCCTTCCTTCTCATTAGGTGGCCACAGTATTTGAGTTTCACCTTCAGGATCTGGCCTTCTAAAGAGCAGCCGGGGTTGATCTCCTCTAGGACTGACCGGTTTGATCGCCTTGCAGTCCAAGGGACTCTCAGGAGTCTTCTCCAGCATCATAGTTCAAAGGCCTCAATTCTTTGGCGCTCAGCCTTCCTTATGGTCCAACTTTCACAGCCATACATTGCAACTGGGAAAACCATAGCCTTGACTATATGCACTTTTGTTGGCAGGGTGATGTCTCTGCTTTTTAGTATGCTGTCTAGATTTGCCATAGCTTTCCTCCCCAGGAGCAAGCGTCTTTTAATTTCTGCAACTAATATAAATTCGTGTTAATAGTCATAGTGGTCTCATTCAGCTTGGGCCAAAGATACAAAAGGATAAGGTCATTTTAGCCTTCTTTCAAAAACAGAAAAGTGGGATTTATATCTCAGAAATGTTATATGTGTGTCTGTGTGTCTACTCTCAGAAGTCGCTGTCAAGATGAAGAAACTGGTTGATATAGATTTTTTTTAAAAAAAATGCTGATTTATTAAATCAGAGTTATTAAGTTCCGACTCTGATAGAACTAATATTGCTAGTGCTTTCAGTCGTAATAGTTTATCAGGTGTTTTCCTTACTTTCAACATCTCTGCTTTGTACAACTCATCAGATATTCTGTATTAAATTATAAATAGAATCAAGTTCCAGTTTAGCAGACATAAAAGCTTTTTGTCATTCAACTGTAAATTGTCTAGCATGAGTATTTAAAAGTTCATTAAACTGAGTCTCCAAATATTGTTGGATTTTAAAATCTTTTTTCTGTGGAAGAACATATAATCATACACTCACAACTGTGTGGCTTAAAAGCATGCCTATTTGATTTGGATGTAGGAACATGTATTGTAATAGTATCTCTGTTAGTTTTGTCTTTCTCTTCAACTCAAGATTTAGATTTTTTAAAAAAGTTGAGAACAAGACTGAATGTAGACTTTATAAAAATAGATTCTTACTGTAAAAGATTAAGTTCACAAAATTAAACTCCAACATATAAACTTGTAGGAATTTTTTTTTAATAACTGAAATTAAATTTAGAGTTGAAACGATATTAATGAGTTCTAAAACTGGGAAGGTGAACTGAAACTAAAACTCTTTTTTTTCTATGTCCAAGTTTGCAAAAACTTAAAATGCACCTCTGTTCTGTCCCCAACCACACGCACACACACCAACAGACGTTCAAGAGTTAAAGACCAAACCAGCCGGCAAAATCCTTTTCCTTATGATAATGGAACTTGGCAACAACCTAATGGCTGCCTGCCAAGAGTTTATTATTTACGAAGAGGAGAGATAACTTCTCCCCACTTCTGATACATCAAAAGAAACAGCTCAATAATTATGGAGTTAATCAAGTCCAGAGATAATCCAGCAAAGTCTATAGCAAAAGTCCGGCAATGCAGAATGGCGTGGAAGCTTTCAGCTTTGTTCGTCACAAGGTTTGACTGGCCACCACGCTCCCTTTTATACCCTGTGGAGTGTGGTCCAGTGACTCAGCCTAATCTCGGGCATGCCTTTTCTTTTGTTGCGTGCGCTTATCTCTGCGACGCTGGCGTAGATCCAGCCAAGACTCATTACCCTCATCACTGTCCATCTGTGACTGTGTGGACGTGCTTGGCCCCGGCCCTATCTCTTGCCCTTCAGTGGACACCGAAGGCATTGCCAGAGAGGAGGGTCCTGGAGAGGGAGGCCTTGCCAACTCCTCTCCTTCACTCTTGGAATCCTCTCCTGCCGATGACACAGGCTCAGGTAATGGAGCCACAACAACCTCTTCCCTTACTGGTGTCATTTTTATTCCAGAGAAGAAGCTTTGACTTCAGTTATTTGTTCCAGCTGCAATATTAAAACAACAAAAATGAATAGACAAGGAAAAAACAACAACAACCGGTAACTATAAAATTTCAATAAGGCCTGCTGTGGATAATCTTGCATGACATTAGAAGGGATGCTTAGAACTTGCAAATTATTTCTAATAGACACTGTAAATGGGACATGTCTTTGTGGATATATTTATTTCCAAGACTATAGTGGGTTGTTTACTGGAATTTTCAATGTCAGAAACATTTAGTATCATGTGACTTGATTACTAGAGGTTTTTTTTTTAAACACCACCTTTTTCTGATCCAAAAATTAGATTGCTGCTTTATCTCCAAAATACTTGATTCATGTCATGTAATCACGTTTTTATCTGCATAAACACAATCATTCTAAACAAAAAAAATTATAACTCATGGAAAAGAGCTTCTGAAATGCTAAGCAATTCCAGGTAGCCCTTTTCCCCCTCTTGCATGCTTTATAATTCAGTAATACACTGTAATTCAGCTAAAGCTCTCGGCTGTTTCTCAGCTTGCCTGACAAACTCCTTGTCATGCTCAGGAAATCAGGACTCCAGGCCGTTCAAATGAATATATAGGTTTATTGCAGGATTAAGGTCTCTACAAGAATCTGAACTACTAACATTCAAAGCAAATTGGCAGTAGATAAGAGCCAATGGAATTCAAGGTGGGCTGGTCTTAGATCTCTTTTGGGTTTGAAGGGACTAGAGACTGATGACACATTTGAGCCCTCCCTCAACCTTAGCCTGGTTTTCTCCTATCCTGCTCTCCCTCAGTAGAGTATTGAAAACATTCCTTTTTTTGCTGCCTTCTAGATTTCGGTTTCATAATCAAGGAATCTAAAAGCGCCACAAGTTTATATAGAGAAAAACAAAAGAACTTTTCTACTTAAGCAATAAACTAATCAAAAGTTAAGAAATAGCCAGAATTGGTTAAGTTCAGCTCATTCCTGTCAGAGATCTCTCGGAAAACATCTCTACGTGTATCTTTAAATAAACCACACCAGTTAGCATTAGTTTTGAATCTTACAAGAATTCAGAACTGTATTAAAAATAGATATTTTTTAAAGAAATGTCCATCTGGGTTCAGCTCCAAGTGGGGAGAAAGACACTGGAAACATGGAGGCTGGTTGGAAAGATGGTTTATTGGTGAACAGGACCACATGGGTTTGAAGTCCTGAGTAGCTGACCACATGCAGTGGAGAGTGATTGTTATTTATACCCTCTCTTGGGCCTTTGAACTTGAGCTTCCTGTTCCTGTGGCAAGGGCATGTATTCTATTGGCTGTCAGATTCCCAGGGGGAGTCATGTTTGTCTGGATCAAGTTTGGTTGAATCTTGCTGGGTGATGTAATGAACGGGCTTGGTTGTGCCATGTGGTGAGCTCTGCTGATAGATAATCCTATTATGTCCTGGAGGGTGAAGATCTTTTGTTTTGTAGATAGATTGGCCCAGTCTTTTGTCTTGTAGATAAGCTGGCACCAAAATATCTGCTGGAGGCAGGGTGCTGGGGCTGAGTTTCTGTTTCCTTTAAGGTTTTTATTTCTCTTTTAGGGGAGATATTCTGCCTTTTTAATATTTCCTAGAATATTTCATTCTTCTAGGAGAGGGCTGGGTGCTAACTTTCTACAATGTGTTATGTGATACTGCAATGCATGCTCCCTTCCAATTCTCTAGTATCAATCTCTGGTACTCGTTTAGCATTCAAACTCTGGTAAATAAGTCACCTTTGTGATTTGCATTTTACCCATTACTTTTGTGGTGTGTGTGTGTGTGTGTGTGTGTGTGTGTGTGTGTGTGTGTGCGTTTTGCTTCTTGTTGAGAAAATAGACCAGAGTGGTGTCATTACCATGAAAAGCATAAATTGGCAGCTATTACTTTGGAGCTTTTTAAAGCTGATTTAATGTGAAAACTGCCTCCATTTGGTAGCTTCCGTTTAGATAATAAGAAAGCATGGGAGAGTTCTCCAGGATGATTAAAATGGTAATTTCCCCTTCTCCTCATTTTCTGATGCCCGAAAAAAGGATTAAAGAATTGCGTGTTGGCAGGCCCAATGCCAATAAATTCTAGCTGTCATCGTATTTATGGAATGGTCTCTAATTGCTTGTCCTAATCTCTGAAATATTGTTGTCTATTGTGTTACTGCTCTTAGGAGATGCTTTTTTAAAAAAAAGTTAGAGGATGTGGCTAGTGCGTGGTACACTAGTCCATAAATTTGGGCAGATACGGGGAATGTGGGTTTTGCGTGCAGAAAGAGAAGTATAGCTTAGTCTTTGAACAGCGAAATGTTTGAGATCATCTCATGGGTAAAAACAGGGCACATTAATGTGATTCTAGATACATTCCTTTTTTTGTTTGTTTGTGAAACAAAGAGGGGTATGAAGAAGGGGTGAAATCCAGCAGGTTCTGAAAGGTTCTGGAGAACCGGTGAAGGAAATTTTGAGTAGTTCAGAGAATTGGCAAATACCACCTCTGGCTGGCCCCAGAGTGGGGTGGGAATGGAGATTTTGCAATATCCTTCCCTCAGGAATGGGTTGGGAATGGAGATTTTGCAATATCCTTCCCCCTGGAGTGGGGAGGGAATGGGGATTTTGCAGTATCCTTCCCCTGGAGTGAGGTGGGAATGGAGATTTTGCAGTATCCTTCCCCTGGAGTGGGGTGGGAATGGGGATTTTGCAGTATCCTTCCCCTGGAGTGGGGTGGGAATGGACATTGTGCAATATCCTTCCCCCTGGAGTGGGGAGGGAATGGGGATTTTGCAGTATCCTTCCCCTGGAGTGGGGTGGGAATGGAGATTTTGCAGTATCCTTCCCCTGGAGTGGGGAGGGAATGGGGATTTTGCAGTATCCTTCCCCTGGAGTGGGGTGGGAATGGACATTGTGCAGTATCCTTCCTCTGCCACACCCACCAAGCCACACCACACCCACCAAGCCACGCCCACAGAACCGGTAGTAAAAAAAATTGAATTTCACTACTGGTATGAAGCTGTGGCAGACATAATTAAATGTTTTGGGTCCTATGGAGAAAGAGATCAATATTGTATCAGGCCTAGGAAGTTACTTCTTTATTCTTCATGAGTGGAACTCGGAAAAAAGACCATGGCACTATTCGCTCAGGTGAAGCTACCCGTAACAATTCACAGGCTAAAATTTTGAGGTGTTAAAGATAGCGTACAATGAATTTTATTGCTTCGTTTTCCCACAGAGAAGAGTTGTGAAGCTCTCCACAGTCACCTAACTTGTCACCCCGACCTTGCAGGATAAATTTGGAGCACATCAGAGCAAAATCTGATAGTAAAGCCCTTCATTTGAACAGCTACCTCACCTTGCTGGTGTTGGAACATTTACTTTTTCCTTACAAAATGCTTTGCCAAGGACTCTGATTTTGTAACTCTGAGGTGTTAAAATGCGGCGTTCAGGGCCCTCCTGTGCATTTTTCTACCTGATTCACTTACTGTGCAAATTGGCTGACTTCAACAACAACAACAACAACAACTAATGGTGAAATCCAATTTTTTTTACTACCAGTTCTGTGGGTGTGGCTTGGTGGGCGTGGCAGGGGAAGGACACTGCAAAATCTCCATTCCCACCCTACTCCTGAGGGAAGGATATTGCAAAATCTCCATTCCCACCCTACTCCTGAGGGAAGGATACTACAAAATCCCCATTCCCACCCCACTCTGGGGCCAGCCAGAGGTGGTATTAGCCGGTTCTCAGAACTACTCAAAATTTCCGCTACCGGTTCTCCAGAACCTGTCAGAACCTGCTGGATTTCACCCCTGCTGCTATCCATAACAATTTATCAGTTGGAAAGAAAGCACGTTGCAAATTCTAGATGTTCCTCTGTGAGCAAAATATAAAACGTTCCTCAAACAATAAAGTTCTATGAAAAAGGTCCCTTCCAAGGGCAACGAATATTGTAAGTAGATTTTCTGATGTTGTCTTGCTCATTTTTTTCGAGCGAGCAAAGTTCTTTCAACCTCTCCTCTAATTTGCGAACTATGAGTCTTTTATGTGCTCCTGGTTGCTGAGAATATAAACCGTCCCTCGGTTGAGAATTTTATTATTAGGCTTTGGCTTCAATCATCTCCTAAAACTCAGAGTGACTTGCAGCAACATCAAGACAAGTTTCCTTCCTTCCTTCCTTCCTTCCTTCCTTCCTTCCTTCCTTCCTTCCTTCCTTCCTTCCTTCCTTCCTTCCTTCCTTCCTTCCTCCCTCCCTCCCTCCCTCCCTCCCTCCCTCCCTTTTTCCTTTCTTCCTCCCTCCCTCCCTTTTTCCTTCTGTCCTTCCTCCCTTTTTCCTCCCTCCCTCCATCTCTTTTCCTTCCTTCCTTCCTTCTTTTCTTCTTTCCTTCCTTCCTACCTCCTTCCCTCCCTCCCTTTTTCCTCCCTCCCTTCTTTTCCTCTCTCCCCTCCCTCCCCTTTTCCTTCCTTCCCTCCTCCCTCCGTCCCTTTTTCTTCCTTCCTTCCTCCCTCTCCTTTTCCTTCCTTTCTCCCTCCCTTTTTCCTCCCTCCCTCCCTTCTTCCCTCCCTCCCTTTTCCCTCCCTCCCTCCCTCCCTCCCTTCATCACCTTCCCCAGATGGCTTCCCATCCCAAATGAATCTTGTCTGAGTTCTAAATTATTTTCCCCAGATACAATGAATCCCTATCTCCTCCATCTCCCATTGGTCGTGTTTCTTAGCTTGCTTCTCAGCTTTGCCCCCTGACATGATGTTGCATTGGCCACAGGTTCATTTTTCGGCTTCCACCTTCCCCCCCCCCCCCACACTTTCTGATCACTGATCGTTTCTTTGATTTTGACTTCTGGTTCACGGCTGAAACGTTTTATTGAGCATCTTCTATGGGATGAATCCTTGTCTGCTACAGGGCTCAAATTCTGCCTTTGCTCTGGCCTTCACTTTAGTTTTGAAGCATCCATTCAGCTTTACACACGCTTACAGTTTCAATTCAATCTTTGCTCTTTTAAGCTTTTAGGTTTTTTTCCCCCCTCCCCTTTTGGAAGAAAACAGATTGTTCAAGATGATGAATTCTATGCCAACATATTGCACACATTCAGGATTGAAGATATACATAGTCAGGTTGAACTAAGGCTGATTTATATCTTGTTTCACTCGCTCCTGACTCTTTGAATGTTTGTTCGGGCAGTCAAGACCGATAGCCACCATGCCCTTGTGGATCACATCCTCCCATATCTTGTGCTTAAGCTCTACCTCTGTAGAGATAATAGAAGTAAGATCAGATTCCACCAGTTCTGATGCAATGAACTGTGATTCACCAAAGCTGATGTGATAATAAATTGCTTCTGTTTAGGAGGCCGCAGACCTCTCTGCTGATTTTTTGCTGCAGCAGGCTAAAGTGGTCGCTGTTCTGGCAGCTGATAAGCCAACTTGGCATTTAGTTTAAAAACGGATTTCTAAGATCACTCAAATAAAGGCAAACAAAAGCTGTCAGCCGGACCACATTAATGATCTCAAGATTTATCGAAGCAGTCCATTGTCAGTGTTACAAGGAATGGTGGATCAGGCCCAATAAAGAGACTTGAGTCATCTGGTAAAATATAACTCTTTTATTTGCAGGTTCATCACATCATCACTTGAATGCATCAGGAACTGGGGTGAGGAGAGGTGTGCCCACCTTTTATACCTGTGGGCGGGGATTCAGGTAAGGAGGGGCCTATGGGAGGAGCTGACCAGGTGGGAGTCTGGGTTAACCCCTGCACTACTGCACTATAGCTGATCCCTGGCACGGGCAGAGCATTTATACCTGACAAATCCCCCTCTAAATGCCTGACCCGTGTCTGTAGGCCTGACTGACTAGTTGGTACCCTGGGGTGGATGTTGAGCTTGGAAACTAAGTGTGAGTGTTGTTTGCCTTGTAGGGGTTTCGTGAGTATGTCTGCGGTCTGTTCCTCTGTATCGCAGTGTATGGCTTTTATGAAACCAATTCTGGAGAGCTGTCTAACGTGCTTATATTTTATGTCTATGTGCCTTGACCTTTGCCCCACAGCATCGGACATGGATATCTCTATGGCGGCTTTGTTATCTTCATATATATTTATTGGGTAAGCTGGTTCTCTCCACACGCTGGCAAGTAGGTCGTCGAACCAGATGAGGTTGTTGGCGGCTTTGGAGAGGCATATGTATTCGGCTTCGGTAGTCGAAGTTGCCACCAGGATTTGTTTGCCTGAGTACCAATGCACTGGGCAGTTATTTAAGTAGAATATGTACCCAGATGTGCTTTTGCGGCCTTTGGCGTCTCCGGCCCAGTCAGCATCAGCGTAGCATGAGAGGATGGGTTCTTCGGATTTTTCAGGCTCTAGGGTTAAGCATGCATTGACACTCTGTTTCAGGTATCTTAGTACCCTTTTCACTGCGTCCCAGTGGTATGTGGTGGGTTTGCTCACGTGCCTGGATAGTAAATTAACGGATAGGGCAATGTCCGGTCTGGTCCAGTTGGCGATATACAGGAGGGAGCCTATGATTGACCTGTACAGCGTGTTGTCTCCAAATTCGGGTGATTCATCATGCATGTTTTTTAGAAAGTCCGCCTGCATGGGTGAATCACATCCCTTGGCGTCTGCCATGTTGCATTTATGGAGCAACTCTTCTATCTTCTCTTTCTGCGACAGTTGGAAACCCTTTGGCGTCTGGTTGACTTGTACTCCCAGGTATCGGTTTATCCTCCCAAGGTACTTTAGGGTGAAATGCTCGCTCAGCCTGCTGGCGAAGGTGTTGCGGTTGGCTTCGTGTTTGCTGATGTATAGAATGTCATCCACGTAAACTAGGATGTATTCTGGTGAGTCCCCCTCTTTCCTGGTGAAGAAACAGTTGTCAGCTATGGTCGCCGTGAATCCCATAGACTTCAGGGCCTCTACCAGGCATTCGTACCACCGTTTGCCTGATTGCTTTAGTCCATACAGGCTCTTATGAAGTAACCAGGTGTCCCCTCTGTTGGTTTCTTTGCTGTGGGGGGCTCTGATGTATATCTCCTTGTCTAGGTTGGCGTGCAGGTAAGCGGTCTGCACATCGAACTGGTGTACTTCCAGCCCTAGCAAGGATGCGATGACCAGGGCGCTCTTGACGCTCTCTGTTCTTACGGTGGGCGAATAGGTGTCTGTGTAATCCTCCGGAAACCTTTGAGCAAACCCCTGGGCAACTAATCTTGCCTTGTATAGGCTTTGGCCTCCCTCTAAGTTCTTGACTTTGAATATCCATCGGGTGCCTATTGTGTTCTTGCCCTCTGGGACTTTGGTGGGGGTGTACACCTCCAGCTTCCTCAGGCTGTCCAGTTCCTTGGCCATGGCTAACTCCCACTTTACCCTCTCCCCCTGGGGTAGTCTTAGCACCTCTTCGTATGAGTTTGGCGTAACGTGGTTTGCATGCACGTGCATCACGTAATCATTTAACCTTTTTGGCAGCTGGTTTCTGGTCGATCTGACCGGCCTGGTTGCTGCCTGCTCAGTGTCATGCAGATATCTGGCTTCTCTTTGTGTCAGTGATTCGACACTTATCTTGGGATGATTCTCTTTCCATCCCTCAACCTTGATGCCTTGGAGGTCGGGCTTGGGCCTGCTCCCTTCCTGCTTACTCACTGTCTTGTTTTTGTTTTGGGTTTGCTCGATTGGGCTATCCTCCTGCTTGGTGGGTACCTCATTTAGGTGTAACCTGGACCAGTTGGCTTGCTCATGGAATGCCGCTGTTCTGGAGACCACAAACCTATTATTATTGTCCACAAACCTGAAGCCCTTGGTTCCTGGCTCGTACCCCATAAACCTGAGCCTTCTGGACACCTTATCCCCTTTCTTGCGCAACTGCTTGGGTATGTGTACATCAGCCGTTACACCGAACACATGTAGGTGTGCTATCTGCGGCTTCTTGTTATACATGACCTCGTAGGGTGTTTTGTCTATCACACTGGACCATGTTCTATTTAATGTATAATTGGAGTAGACCAGGGCTTCAGACCAGAAGTGTTGGCCAATTCCCGCGTCCTCTAGGGCGCACCTGACCATCGTTTGCAGCGTGGAGTTCCGTCGTTCTGCGACCCCGTTCTGAAAGGCGGAAAACGGGGACGACGTAAAGTGAATCACGCCTTTGGACCTGAGCCAATGTGAGAAGTCCTTAGATAGAAACTCAGACCCTCTGTCGGTCATGATCTGTTTGATCTGTTTGTTGTTTTGGATTTCTACTCTTTTATAGAATTCTTTGAATTTTTGGAAGGCCTCATCCTTTTTTCTTAAGGTGTAGACGAAGCCATATCGACTATGGTCATCCACTATGGTGAGGAAGTACCTTTTTTTATAAGTTATGGATGGCCTTAGGGGCCCTACCAGGTCCATGTGTACTAGGTCGAATATTTGGTTGGCGGCGCGTAATGACTTCTTGGGTCTGGGTTTTACTTTTAGTTTTGAACACTTGCACACCGAGCACTCGAGGTAGTTTTCACAGTTTTTTATTATGGCACCCTCGGTACAATTGGCCATTTTTTGTATCACAGGAAAACTGGCGTGTCCAAGCTTGCGATGCAGCAGGTGGGCACAGTTGTCGTGCATTGGTTTGCCTATTGAGGGTCTCCTTTGGGTGTATTTGTTGTGTTGTGTCTCTGGTGTCGTGTTGTCATTGTTATCTACCTCCCTCCCGTCTACCTGTTCACCCTCAGCCCTGCCTTGGTCAGTGTCTTCTGCATTCTCTGAGCTGGTGTTTATGCTGTGGGCGTAATCCTCACAGAAAGTTATGTATGGTAACCCTTGGTCAATGGTTACTCTCCCTATATCCTTCCCGTCCTTGCTAACCTTCACGTTGCCTTTTGAGAATATCATCTCAATCCCTGATTCCCTGCTAAGTTTTACTGCAGCCAGGATGTTGTGGGGTATCTCCGGGACTAGTAGTACCCCCTCTATTTTCCCTACGCCTGGTAATGTAATTGCCCCTTTGCCTGTTACTCTAACTTGGTTTTGGTCTGCAACTTTGATAGAAAAATCCTCTCTCTTGAATGATGAGAGGAGTTCCTGATTGTATGTGGTGTGGTTGGAGGCTCCCGAGTCCAGGAGCCAAGAGCTGGTGTCTTTGTTTTGGTGTGTGGTGTGTGTGTGCTCCCCTATCCCATATAGGGACCCTGTCCTGCTGTCGCGTGAGCTGTCCCTGTTTCCCTTCCTATCCCTGGGGATGGGTGAGTCTCTACGCCTATACCTATCTTCGGATGTGTGCCTTTCTGTTTGTCTGTACCTATGCTCTGGCCTGCCTCTCTCCCTATAGTTCTTGGGGCAGTCCCTTTTGATGTGTCCCCTCGACCCGCAGATGTAGCACTCGGGCGTGTTGTGTTGTTTCTCTTGGAAGACTACTCTCTTCTCACTCTTGTGTTCTCTGGGAGGGCCGGGGTGGCCCCTCCTCAGATTATCTTCTGCGATGAGCCTGTTGGATAGCCTCTCCACAGACAGCATCCCTAGGCTGACGGTGTCTAAGTGTGTCAGGAAGCTATTCCATGAGTGATCTAAAGAGTTGATTATCACACTCTTCATGATTTGGTCAGAAATAACTTCTCCCCTAAGATGTAGCTCTGCTCTGGTACCGCTTAAGGACACTAGGTGCTCACTCATGGGTGTCCCTGGCTTAAGTCTGGCGGAAAAGAATTCCTTGGAAATTTGTGTGGTGGTGGACACACTCTCACTATAAAACAACCCAAACATTTTCCCTATGATTTCGGATACTGTGAGGTTGTGGCCAATACAGTGGTAAATGGTGGGGGAAATACTGGCAATTAAAAGGTAGAATGCCTTATGGTGCATGCAATCTAGCTCTAAAGTCCATGGTCTCTCAGGGGGGTCATTAATAAAATGAGACATGTTTTCTTTCAGAAATACCACCTGGAGCTGCTGTGACCACTCTAGGATATTGCCCCCATCCATCCTCAACTTGGGAAAGTCAACAGGTAAGTTCCCAGCACTAGTAGTAAAATTACTTACTGCTGGCTGCTGTCCATGGTTCCTTATGTCTCTATAGCAGCAATAGGGCATAGGAACGCTTGCCGGTAATTTAAAAGTCCCGCTTTGTAATTTTTTTCTTTTTTCTTCTTCCAGGTGGAAGAGCGCATGCGCGAAGTCCATTTCAGCTCCGCCGTCGCCGAGGAAGGACCTGTTCATCGCGGCTCCGCTGTGGAGGCCTCTGCCGGTCGGGTAGGCCTCGGCTTCGTACTTGGGGGTCCAGATGTGCTCCTGGGGGCGTCGTCCAGCGGCTGCTTCTCCCGAGTGAAGATCCTGGCGGCGTTGGGGCTCCGGTGACGGCTGTAAGTAGCTGCCCCAATCCATGCGGTCCGGGGTGCGCGGCCTGGGCGATCGGAGGCGCGGTGTCCCTGGGGTGCGAAGGTGGGCTGGCGAATCGCCGCGGGCGTCGGTGGCTCTTGGGTGGGCGCTCCGCTGTCCCTCTCCTCGTCTTCCCTTCTGCTTCGGCCTCTCCGGCTTCTCTTTGGTAATTTTGAGGCCTGGGCCGAAGGCGGCGGCAAGGGTCTTCATGGCCCTATCGACTTGCCGCTCGCTGGGGGTGTACCAGGGGTCGGAGTCAGATTCGGTTCCCTCTCCCTGGTCACTTTCATCATTGTTTATGGCCCGGCATTTTTCGCGCGCCGGCCATTTTGAATTCTGATCGCTGATTGGTTGGGGGTCGGCCATCTTGTCTGACCATGTGGACAAAGATGGCCGCCATTTCAAATTTAGAGCGGGGCTTTGGGGCTCGGTGGCCGTTGGAAGTGCCCTTTTGGGCGATCCACTCACCGAGTCCAGCTCCTCAAGTTCAGAGCCCGAGCCCTCTTCGCTCCTTGCCACTTCGCGGTCGATTATGAAGCTCCGCAGGTCGGCAAGGAGGTTCTTGTCACCGGCTCGCTCTTTCAGCAGCTGCAGGACGTCGAGTCGCAGCTTCTCTTCCTCTTGGTCGTGGTGGTGGGCCCTTTTTCCTTTTTCGATCTCCCCCCTTTCTTCTGTCGCTGTGGCTTTGGGGGTGGCTGAGGTTCCTGCCTTCCCTGGCGAGTCCGATGGGTTGCTCTCCCGTTGCTTCGGAGGTGTCGCCATTCTGCAGGTAGGTATGGGTCCTTGTTTTGTGGCTTGGGATCTTTGGGCCTTACCAACCATCCTCTGCTACCATTTTGTTACAAGGAATGGTGGATCAGGCCCAATAAAGAGACTTGAGTCATCTGGTAAAATATAACTCTTTTATTTGCAGGTTCATCACATCATCACTTGAATGCATCAGGAACTGGGGTGAGGAGAGGTGTGCCCACCTTTTATACCTGTGGGCGGGGATTCAGGTAAGGAGGGGCCTATGGGAGGAGCTGACCAGGTGGGAGTCTGGGTTAACCCCTGCACTACTGCACTATAGCTGATCCCTGGCACGGGCAGAGCATTTATACCTGACAGTCAGCATTCCATTTCTCCCTCAAAACCAGGTTATCATGGAAACGGAGCATTTCTGGTGAAAGCTGATTAACTAGACATCTTACTCACTCGTCCTATTAATAACAATTGAAAACAGACCCCAATCTGGCTGGAAGCTGACCTTGGAGACGTCTTCCCATGGAACTATTTTATAGCATCTGAAAGGTACCTGCTAATTGCCATCCCTTTGGTCGATCTTGTGTGTCACTGAATTCAATAAAATTGAATCCAGAGGTAAAAGAACTCCAAAACCCTGATGCAAATGCTAGAAACAAATCAAGTTCACAAAACAATGCTTTTTTTTTTTTTAAAGGACTTTGTATCAGGGGTGAAATGCTACCGGTTCACTCCGGTTTGGGTAAACCGGTAGTGATTAAAAACACATAAGAGTTTATTATTGCGAACTCTAATTCAAGAATTTAGTCAATTAGCAATCAAAGCTACCGTTGGCACTAGGTAAAGGTCAACAGAATTCATGGAGGGCTGGACTTAGGTCTTTTGTGACAACGCAATGACTCTAAACCAGGGGCATGGCTTATTTTGTGGGTGTGGTTTGATGGTCATGTGACAATTCTTTAGGGCTTAGCAGAGGTACTAGTCTACCAGGCTTTTAACTGCTTGCAAAGCTGTACCAGTCTACCCATTTGTTCTTGGAACGTTCCGGTCTACCCATTTGTTTTTGGAGGCACCGGTCTACTCATTTGTTTTTGGAGGCACCGGTCTACTCATTTGTTTTTCGAGTGGCACTGGTCTACCACCACACTGCCTTTTAACATTGATCAGCTGTAGGGCGGCCCTTTGAAGCCCCGCAGCAAGAGTTTAAACAGTTTTTTTTTCCTTCTAGTCGATCAGCTGGGACTCAGGAGGCAGCAAATAGATTGGGGGTGGGGCCAAATAAAAAATAAGAATAACGCGGGGGGGGGGGGGGCACAGAAGGGCCCAGCTCCCAAACAAAGAGAACCGGTTCGGTGACGTCATATCGTCACTGCTACCGGCTTGGCCGAACCGGGCCGAACCGGAAGGAACCCACCACTGCTCTAAACCATAACATGTTTAACCGTACCTTCCAGCTCAGCTTCTTCATTTCCTGCAGTTATATTTTTAAAAGCAAGCTAACGTCAGGGGAATTTGCTTCAATAAAAAAAAAAAAAGAAAAACTTTAGGTTCAATTCTTTCAGTCATAAAAGAAAACAGAGGTCCATGTCAATTTGGAGGAGACACCTTAATGATCTTAAGTTTTGGGAAACACCATCTAAAAATATCTCTCCCCGGTTCCCCTCCCTTCTATTCCATGACAGTTCTCATTCATCTATGTCATGTTTCTTATTGAAATGCTGCAACAGAGAGAACAAATTTGTGGTATAAAGGGCACCGCCAAATTCCAACATGCAGCCGTCTTGTTTTATTTGGGAAAGATGGCCAGGGGAAGTTAATTGCTCTGTTTGTGCTGTTACAAACAAAACACAAAGGATAGCATGACCTTTATGACACACAGTTGATAGAGAAGTTGATCCAGGCTTGTGTTAGCTAGATGTGAAAATGACAGTTTATTGATTAAAACCGAGCTGAGAAAATGCAGTTTTGCAGGACGGTTGAGAATTTACATCTGCTTTGAACTACAATAACCTGAAGTGAACACAAAATGACCAGAACATCTTTGGGAAATAAACAGGCATTCTTTCCAATTTTGCTGTTGATACTGTCATTACTCTAATATTTTTAGAACATCCTTCATCCTAATTTTACTGAGGCGGCAAGCATAACAACTGAACCATACTACTAACATTAATTCAATCAAAATAGAAAACAGTATTCCAAACCAAAACAGCAGAGTTTTCTTTTTTAAAAATAGAATATATTCAAAACAAAAAACCCCGTTTTTAAAACTCTTTGCACAAATACCCATTTTAATTAACACTCTGCTTTGCAGGAATTTTTTAATTATTATTATTATTCTTTTGCCAATGAAAAAGGTTTTTCCTATCTAATTCTCAGCATGTTTGAAAGCTTTTTTTTGGATTTTCTTGGGGTTTTTAAATCTTGCTTCCTCATTGGATGTGATAGTGGGAACTACTGCTGTGTTTTGCATCATACACCTCAACTTTGTTCTGAAGCATCTCTGGATACCCAGATTCCACAGTCTGCTATGCTCAATTGGAGGGGTCTTATGTTAAAGTTTTACAATGGAATTTAACAAAAGTAAGAGAAACCTGGGAGACTGCAAAGGACTGGAAAGTGGGTTAAACAAAGCAAGGTAGACTTTTTCCATGCAACCTGTGGCTACCTTGTAAGAACGCCAAAAAATGTTCTCCTCTTTTAAAATAAAAATAGAAGACCATTTCCCTTTCATTAACTTGAATGAGAATGGAGAAAAATGCAGGAATTTTTTTTCTGGATGCTGATCATTTTAACCAAGTTCATAGCTAAGACTTCTAACTACATTTGTTATTTAATTTTAATTGAATTCAGCCTGGAAGGAATAACCAAATACCTGGTGCTTCCACTGCACTCTTATTTCCTTGGGTTGAGCTCATTCTAATTGTAATTTTTAAACTTCTGCTCTGATTTTGGGGAAGACTATATGGATATGATACAAAATGGCTGGGTGCTCAGTCAACCATAAATGTAAAGGTAAAGGTAAAGTTTCCCCTCGTGCGAGTCGTGCTATGTGCTAGTCGTTTCCGACTCTAGGGGGTGGTGCTCATCTCCATTTCAAAGCCGAAGAGCCAGCGCTGTCCAAAGACGTCTCTGTGGTCATGTGGCCGGCATGACTAAACGCCAAAGGCACACGGAACACTGTTACCTTCCCACCAAAGGTGGTCCCTATTTTTCTACTTGCATTTTTTAACGTGCTTTCGAACTGCTAGGTTGGCAGAAGCTAGGACAAGTAACGGGAGCTCACCACATTATGCAGCCCCAGGGATTTGAACCGCTGAACTTTCGATCGACAAAGTCAGCGTCTTAGCCACTGAGCCACCACGTCGCTTTCTGTCAATCATAATGAGAGCAGAACAAAATCAACATACCTATGAAGAATATATGGATTCATCTGCTTTTGATGAATCTGTGCTGTACTGATCTTGAAACAAGACAAGTCACTTGTTTTTGTTATCAACAAGCACTGTGTGTGTCATTATACCAGCTGTATCCTTGGTGCATTTTAATTTCTCGTGAAGGGATGGGGTCCCTCCCCCCCCCACATCGTTCTTGTTTTCATCCATTTACTGTATCATTGTCAAACCTGCCGGGGGAAAAAGTGCATATGTATGAGAACGAGTGCCTATGAGAGCAAGCAAAAATAGGCATATATAAATTACATCATGCTGAAGAGTTTTGGGGCATTTTAAGAATATATTAGTTTAAAAATATGCTTCCCCCTCCCTCTACTGGAAACTATAGGCGTGATGCATAATATTACATCAGTATGGTATATAAATGTAATTTATGGTTTAGTGTATTGTGTGAATCCAGGCAAGTATAACTTATTCAGTAAACAATGTTTAAATCATGATTTAATGTTTTGGGTGAAGACAGTCAATCTTTGTGGCATCATTGAAGAAGGTGCAGGATGCAGGAATTGCATAATGCCTGCATTATGCAGATCTCTGAGTTATGGAACACAATATCTTAGGAATTGCATATGCTTTTCTTTGGCTCGCTAGTTAGAAAATGTTTAGATACGCATCTTTTTTCAAGCTCTTTTTTTTTATGCTTTTAAAATATTTTCCATTGGGTTTTTAATCTTTCGATAGCTGCTTTTATTTTTCGTTAAAGCCAAATGGTAAGGGATACAGTACAATAAATAAAAGAGAACCTGGGAGGTTTAGTGAATAAGATATTCAGTTAGGACTGAGGACATCCAGATTCAATTCCAGCCCAGTTATAGAAACTCACTGGGTGATTGCTGTATAATATTTCTCTTCTTTTTTTTTATAATAAGTTTTTATTTTATTTTATAACATACAAACATTCCAATTTCAATTGAACAGTGTGTTGTCTGGGTACAAATCATTTTAAAAAATAATAATCAAAGTGTTTACAACAGTATTCATCATCTTTGTATCAATTGTAATAATAATATTAATAATAATAAACTTGGTTGATACCTAGGACGCTGGCAGCAACCCGTATCAGCCATTAGCACCTGTAAATGGTATTTATGATACATTTTTAAATGTTCAGTTGACTGAGTTTCATGTTTAATGAATAAAAGTTTATAATAACAATTATATATGTTTAATCAATTTAACATACCTTCCTTATATCACTGATTCTTTCATATATTGCCCTCTTTCTAGCTCCTGTTTTTGTCAGCTAACCATCGTAAAATAAGTCCCAAGTAAAAAAAAAATATTCAATTTCTTTCTTTTCCTTAATTATAAGTGTTAGCCTATCCATTTCTGCACATTCTAGTATTTTTTAAATCACCTTTTCATCCATTGGGATCGCTTCACTTTTCCTTTTCCTTTTTAAAAAGTTTTTTATTAATAATACAAAATTAAAAAAAACATTGGACATAGATATGACATCACTTTACAATAATATTAGTACTCATGTAAACATATAGTTCTTAAGTTTTGTTCACTATTTAAACATAATATGATATGATATTAATACTTTTTCCCTTATTTCTGTATATTTATTTATCTCTTAAGCATACATTTATCTATAACAACATCTATATTTTTATTCTAATACTCTACATTTGTCTTGGCTACCCTCTTGTTATCTATCCAATCATAAAATTGTTCCCAGATTTTGTAGTACTTAGTTTCACTTTTATCCTTGAGTTCCAAAGTGATTAATATTACTGAAAATCTTTAACTGCGCAGAAATGGACAGAGTCACTTTGGAACTCAGAGATCACTTCACTTTTCCATTGTTATGCAAATACTATTCTAGCTGCAGTCAGTACATGTAAATATTTCAATGGTTCCTATATAATGGGATGCTTTCCCTTTCCCTATTATAACCACTGCTACCACAGGATTGCGGAAAGTTTAGAAATCCATTAAGATTTTAAGGAAATGTAACAGTGCGAAATGTAGGGCAAGATTCAAGAAACACCTGGTTTCTATTTTTCTTGATTACCTTCAGGAGTGGGTTCCACTTACCTTCACTACTGGTTTAGAACTGTGAGCGCGCATGCGCTGGCTTCCCACGCGAGCGGCACTTCTGCGCATGCACAGGGCATCCATGATGACATCCGGGAGGGTGGGCGGAGCCTCCCGCCACCGCCACTACCGGTTCTCCCGAACCGGGGCGAACCGGTAGAAACCCACCACTGATTATCTCCAATGTGACATATAGAAATATAATGGCTCGTTATTGTCAAGGTGATCCATTATGACTTAATAATGAAGGGAGGAGAATTTGTGGCTCAGAGGTTAATACAACTGCCTAACATGCAGGCAGCCCAAGTTCGAATCCAAGTAAGGGTATGGCTAGCTGATGAGAGCTAAATAGCTTGAAATAGATCTATACTAATCTCCCTTTAGTTCTTTATCAGTGAAATATAAATTATTTTATATAACTTATAATGCCCCCCAGATTGTGGGGGCAATAAGCTGACTTTGTAGAAACACCGCTTATGAGGGGCTAAAAGCCCTAATAAGCAGGCATATATAAAAGAATGAAGGCTATTGCTATAAGTGCATTGTAAGCCGCCCTGAGTCTTCGGAGGAGGGCGTCATATAAATTGAACTAATAAAATAAATAAAATAAATAAAATAAATATAGCCAGCAATGTTCATGCTACAAAATTAAAATGTTTTTTTTTTTCAATTGGATTGCAAGTGCTCTTTGATCACTATAGTGAGAAAAGGACAGAAGTTATGGCTTGCTATTGAAGAGATGCTGAAAAATATTGCTTTCATCCATCATCCCATGCTCTTTCTGTCAATGTCCATAGCTGCTGGTGTGTGCACATGCTCCTTTTTTTGGACTAGCCTATAGATGTTTATATTGATAAATGTTGACACCTTGTCCACCATGAAAGAAGGCATTTAAAGGCAGGTCTTACATTTATCCATACAATGTATATCTTGGAGAAAACAAAGCAACACGGTTAAAGATGTCAAAGGAATTTGTATTTCGTCGATTCCCATATAGACTTAATTTTGAGTGAATGTGCAAAAAAAGGCCTTTGATGTCCACTAATGTTAGCATCTCTTGAATATCATCTCAGCTCATGGATATTATCAAGATATATTTAAAGTGGGTTGTTCTTTATGGGTACAGTCAGCTACAAAACACAGAGTTTCAAGGGAGAAATGTGACATCTCAAAATCAAACGTGAAAGAGACGTTCAAGGAATATAAAAAATGATATTGGGTGGCAGTGACTGATAGCATCAGGATTACATAGTGGGTAACCTTAGAGTAACCTTCTCAACTTCGGTTAGCACTTAAGCGTGAACATTTCTCTACATTCTGCTGGAAATATTCTCTGCAGATTGCACCATTTCTCTCCGCAGAGTGTTCTTTGAAGTTTTTCAGAATTAAGGAAGTTATTTTTAAAGTCGAAAGTCTCTTTTCTGATGAATGTCGTGAAATGATCACATTTATAGTGAGGAGGGCCATCGATGGCTTATGAACAATGATGCAGAACTGTGTGAGCGTTTTTCCCCATTTGTTCTCAAACTTAACCAACAAATCATTTCATTGGCATTCTGAATGTTTCTTTAAGGATAACACTGTCTGCACTTTGGCTGTCAAAAGCGGGGGATCTTCTGCCGAAGATCTTGGTGAAGGTTATTGAATCTCATGGAAAATGATTCTCCGCAAGAGAATTCTGCACCCATTTGAAAGCTTGACCAGACTAGAAGCCCATGATGTTGAAAGTTGACTTGAATTCCCTATGCCACTAGTCTTGAAATTTTGGGCTTGGACAATCTGGAACTGTGCCACCTGCGATATGATCTAAGCACAGTACACAAAATTATCTGCTACAATGTCTTACCTGTCAGCGACTTCTTCAGCTTCAACCTCAATAATACACGGGCAAACAATCCATACAAACTCAAGGTAAACCGCTTCAAACTCGACTGCAGAAAATACGACTTCAGCAACAGAGTGGTCAATGCCTGAAATGCTGTACCTGAGTCCATTGTTCATGTGACTGTGTGGGCGTGGCCAACTCAACATCACTCACGTCGCTGGGCGCTTCGCCTTAGCTGTTACAATGTAATAAGGGTTAACCAGAGGCAGTTTCCATAAGCAGGGCAATAAAGATTAGGCTAGAAACACCACCAGAATGTTTCCTTCCTGCCTTCCTTACAGGATTAGCCCTGTCAAGCGGGAAAAAACAAAATAAGATTTCTTCCAACAACTGGTTCTCCAAACTGCTTAGAAAGTTAACAACCGGTTCTCCCGAATAGGTGTAAACTGGCTGAATCACACCACTGATACCTACCCTCTGTTAACACTGATGATGTTACCTAATTAGGTAATGAAATGTCTGCAAGAAAACATCCAAGATCAGAGCGCACCACAGAACATATTATAAAGCAATGCTTCTTCTAACTGACCAGGAGGAAGCTGCAAAAAAACCTGTTCATTCACTGCCCTGAGCTTCCTCCAGCTCTGGGAAGAGGGGGAAAAATTTGCACTTTGCATCAAAGGGAAAGAAAATAAATTGCTTAGGATCTCTCCCCCCCTTCAAAGAAAATGTCTTTTCCGCACATGTTGTATGCATTGTTTACAAAAATACCTGAGCAGCTGCTCTGGGGGGAATAGTAGCCTGTCGCGAAGGTGTTCTTTCTCTTTTATTTTTTTTTCTCTTTTATTTAAACACTACAGTGAGTCTGAATCTGAGGAGAATAGCAGGTTGCCATCCAGGCATTTTTCTAAATAACTCCAACCGTAGCTGTTTGTTGTAGTCATTACAAGAAGGGTGGAATACAGCTAGAATTGATTCTGGTTGTGTGGCTTCTTTGCGGATTCTTTTTGCTTCTTCTCTGTTGCCAGCAGCTTAGGTGAAGTGAGCAGCCATTAAATGAATCCTCTCTGTTTTCCCTTTCTCTTGGAGATCAATTGCTTGCTGGTTATTAGAGGGTTGTGAGTTTGTTTGTTTGTTTGTTTGCTTGCAAACAATTGCCTTGAAATTGATATCTTGTGGTAGTATGGTGTACGTGGAGGAAGAGGGTGACAAAATAACGTAATTCAGGAATTAAGAGGCAAAAAGGAGGTTAAAGCCATAGCTCCCCAAAGGAAGGGATCACCGACTGCCTACAATTTCATTCTTTTAAAGCCCTGGGCATATCCAGAACTATCCTACTTTCCCTATAGTTTTAAACACATGGAAACTGAGATGGAAATATTTGTATTTGTATTTATTAGCTTGTCAAACATGTACAAGATAGCAGGTATGAATATGAACATGGACATGAACGAAGGGATCGTCAGAGCCTTTTAAAAGCATTTTTTTTTTTACAACCTCTTCGGCCTCTTTAGCCGAAGACGTAGAAAAAATGCTTTTAAAAGTAAAAATAATAATAAAAAAAGTTGGCCACGCCCACCCAGTCACATTACCCTGGCAGCAAGCCACGCCCACAGAACCGGTAATAACAAATTTTACATTTCACCACTGCTCGAAAGATCCTAAGCCTGTATGTAATGCACGAAAAATGGATGTTGGTTTGTGCCAGCCAATTGTTATGCGCAGAGGCCTGCATTTTTCTTTAAAATGGCTTAGCTTTTAAAAATGCACCGATATATATATATATATATATATATTTAAAAAAGTACGAATGTAAAACACCGGTACGTGTGAAGTTTCACATAAATTTTAAAATTACGGTAAATTACTGTGATAATGGGTTAGAGCAAACTTAATAATAACAGTGTGAAAAATGATATGGACTAGAAATAGACTGGTCTGGAAACAGATTAATTCATCTATCCATAAAAGCTTCTGCCTTCAGCAGCAGCTAAATTAAAAGAATCTCCCAGGATATTGAAAACCGGAATAAAAATCTCTATTTTGTTGGTGGGAGACCATAAAAATAGGTTTGGATCAATTTGGCCCTTTCAATTACTGCAGAGTAGGTTAAGCATTAATTACCTCATTTTACTTATGTCAGAGAGGAGAGATGAGAGATGATCTAATTATAACATTTTTAAATATATAATAAAATAGGAGAATCTTAAGGACTGTCAAGCAATGGGTGCTTGGAAGGGTAAGTAAAATTCAGAGATCTGCCATTTGTAAAAGAATGTGTGAAATAATTGATAATTTTATGTATTGGTTAATTATTTATTTATAAAAATATCTATAAAAATATTTTATAGATATATTAAGTATCTAAAAATATTTATTAAAATATTTATTTATAAAAAAATATTTGTTAAAAAATCATGGTTATTGGAAAGATCTCTTCTCTTCTCTTCTCTTCTCTTCTCTTCTCTTCTCTTCTCTTCTCTTCTCTTCTCTTCTCTTCTCTTCTCTTCTCTTCTCTTCTCTTCTCCCCTCCCCTCCCCTCCCTTTCCTCCTCTCCTCTCCTCTCCTCTCCCTTCCCCTCCCCTCCCCTCCCTTCCCTCCTCTCCTCTCCTCTCCTCTCCTCCCCTCCTTTTCTCTTCTCTTCTCTTCTCTTCTCTTCTCTTCTCTTCTCTTCTCTTCTCTTCTCTTCTCTTCTCTTCTCTTCTCTTCTCTTCTCTAGTATTCTAGTTCATTTTTAAAAACAGGATTTGTGACTGAAAAACCAAGGAAAATGTCAGCATTTGATAAGGTGCTTGATCTAACTTAAGAATTTACAAAAGCATATTAAAATAATATAAAATTTAAACTAGAAATGGCAGTTGGGTTTATCACCCTATTTAAGAAATTCTATTCAGATAAATTGGTATGAGTTGGGTAATTGGTGAGTTAATTATCCAATTAAATTTGCATAAATATATGCATGATAAATGGCTTTAGAACTCCTCATATTTTGCAAATGATAACATCTCTCGTTCAACTGATACCTTTTCAACTGATTCCATTCTTCTTGGTAATGTAGGGAAAGGTTTCCCTTTAGATAGACCTGGCTGTTTTTAAATTAGTTTAGCAGTTGGGAAATGCTGGCCAACAGGAGCAGTGCCTCAAGGCATCTCAACCGGATGGACGTATCAATGCAACTTTTTTTCTTTTTGATAAAGGAAATGTACACCAATTGGGAAATACTGCATTTTTCGGAGTATAAGATGCTCCGGACTATAAGACACACTTACCTTTTTTGGTGAGGAAAATAAGAAAAAGAAATCTGCCTCCCAGCAATTTTGCCTTGTTGCAGCAAACCGCAAACAGCCTGCTTTACTTTCATTTTCGTTTTCAGCATAGCTTGATTAGCACAAGAAAAAAAAATATGCTCCCAGCAATTTACCTCCTTGCAGCAAGTAGCAGAGGCCCACGCAGCAATAGGCAATGGCAATCCCTGCAGCCTGAAACAGCTGAGAACCGAGAGGCCAAACGAACAATCAACTTGTGCTAATTATGCTGTGCTGAAGCTGAAATGGGCTGTTTTCCATAACGCTGCTCCTCCAATCCATAGTACGGGATCTTCTTCCTTCCTGTTACTAGGGAACTGAGTGCAGATCTCTTCCAACGTTTCTTTTGGCCACGCCCACTCTGCCCCTCCTACGCCAGTCTTTCTCACTCAGTTACTGAGGGAACTTCTATTTTTTCTAGCTCTGCAGTTTAACAGCTTTCATTAGATCTCTTTTATTTTAGTTTATTATTTTTGTTTTGATAATTGTTAGAAGGAGCTGCTACGAGGGATTTGGATTGCTACAGAGGGGCGGTAGCGTCTCTGGGGCGCCAGGTCGCTCCGCTCCTTCTGTTAACTGTTAACAAGCCGGATTCTGTCCCAGCTGGGCAGATCCGTGTTAATCTAGCCGCGGGCGTATCGTTGACTGACTGGTGAGCTAGCAAAGTCACGATCGCCTCAGCTCCGCTTTTTCTGCGGCTCCGGAGTGAATGCCTATGATTAAAGGCATACTCTGACGTCCAGGCATTGCCTCCAGCACAGCCGGTTGAAATAAATTTAAATTTAGCGCTCGTGGAGGATCGTCGTTGCCGCGGCCGCCATTTTGAGTTGTGTGGGCGGCCGCCATTTTGGATGCGCTCCGGCTTTTAAATATAGCTCCTGAGAGACTTCAAAGGTAACGGGCGGTTTACCTGGACATTAAATACAGCCGCGGCCGCCATTTTAACAGCAAAAATCAGGGCGGCCGCCATTTTGAATGCCCTTGATGTAATTCAACCGTAGTTGAGCTGAGGGGCTTATTTAGGGTGCTTATTCAGGAGATTGGAGGCGGCTTTTAAAGCCTTTATATTGGCCTAGCCACAGACCTGGATTGCGTAAAGAATATTTTTCTGCTGAGATTGCTTCATAGGCAATTCTGACCTGATTGTTTGGCCAGCAGTCCTGAATTTTTAAGCCTCTGGAATCTTATATTATTTAAAATAGTTGTCTAAATACCATCATTTCAGGATGGATGACTATAATCTTTCTTCTGAATCAGAGCAAGAGGTAACTCTTATGCCTGTGCAATCAAAGAAGCAGACTAGGTCAAAAAGACACAAATCAAGTGACACAACCTCTAAGTCTTCCCACAATAAGGAAGAAATGAGGCGCCACAAAGCACTAGAGAAACAATTTGAAAGGGCTAGACGTGCAAAAAAACCAGCATCTAGTTCTGTACCTTCTACTGAACCAGGTCCTTCTACTTCTGCTTCTCTGCAATTACAAAAAGATTCTGGTAACCCTCAGTCAGCTGAAGCTGAATCTGATGCTAACCAGGATTATGGCCCTTCTGGTGTATCTTTGGCACCACAACCAGACCAACTCTTGCAGACCAGAGGTGAGCCTTCGGCTACATTTACCCCGACTGCAGCCGGGCTTCGCCAGGATGAATCTGCGAGCCAGGTGGACTTTCAATATCTTTTGTCAGATGCTTTGGCAAAAATTATTTCTGCTGGATTGCAGCATGGCGCTGGCAATTCTCAAATACAAGCACTTAACCAAAGATCGAAGTTGCATTCTTCTACATCTATCAATCAGACTGCCAAAGAGCACGTTCAATATGTGTCTTCAGATGAATCTGACCAGGTAGCAGATTGTCCAGAAGATATTGAATTTTCTGAGGATGAAGATCTGCCACCGGAGAAACCAGTCTTCACCGGTCTATTTAGACCTTCTGTTTTTAAGTCACTTCTGCATAAAGCAAAAGTAACTACGCAATTTGGCATGACACCCAAAGCACAAGATACGACCAAACAGTCTTCAGCGACGCATGACGCCTTATTTCAGGTGTCTAAACCTGAAAAAGATGCTATCCCATGCCCACCATTATTTGCAGATGTAATTCAAAGTGCTTTTGGACAACCTGGATCGTTAACAGCTCCAAGTGGATTGGATAAAAAGCTTTACTGTGCAGAATCAGAGATGGAAGATCTTTTAGCCTTACCATCTGTGGATGAACCAGTAGCAAACCTTTCATCAACCTCTTCTGTCACAACAGATGCATTGGATGGCCTGAAATCTGAAGATAAGAAATTCGAGTTAGGATTCAGGAAGGCACATCAGGCGGCTGCCTGGGCAATTAAAGCAGCAACTGCTACTTCATTTTTCAATAGGGCTTCATTAATATGGCTTCGTCAATTACAAGAACGATTACCTGATGCTGAGAAACGCGTCCATCAAGACATCAATAAGTTGGTGGCTGCAACCGAGTATTCTGCGGACGCTTCGCTAAATGCAGCGAAGTTCGCATCTAGGGCTTTGGCATCGACAGTAACCAATCGCAGGCTCTTCTGGTTAAGGAATTGGAAAGCCGATACAAAGGCTAAGTGGAAGTTGGCTTCATCTGCTTTCAAAGCTCCTTCTCTTTTTGGAAAGGCACTTGAACCTCTGTTAGTTGAAGACAAGGAAAAGAGAAAAATTTTACCATCATCTTATCGCAGACCGGAACGCCGGTATGTACCATATAACCAGAGGCAGCCATTTCGGACCAGCTCCGGGCCCAGTGGGTCCTATAACCAAAGAGCCTATTTCCCGCCTTCTGACAGGGGTCCTGACAGACAAGGGTTTAGAGACCGTCAACGCAATCAATCCTCTGTCAAAAGACCGTTTAGAGGTGGAGGTTTCCGATCCACAAAAAGGGGCAAATGACTCGAACGCCCCAGATGCCATTGGTGGGCGCCTTCAAAAATTTTACCACCAATGGGAATTGTCCACTTCCGAGGAGTGGATCAGACGAACAGTGCGCCACGGACTTTGTTTGGAATTTATAGACATGCCTCCCAGTCGGTTTGTACGCTGTCAGATATCACCACTGCATCATCATCGTCAATTGATGGACCAGGAAATAGAGCATCTGTTGACAATAAGAGCAATAGAACGGGTCCCCGAACATCAGGAAATGACAGGTTTCTACTCCACCCTGTTTCTGGTGACCAAAACATCGGGGGGACACAGGGCTATCTTGAATTTAAAACATCTGAACAAGTCAATTTTATATCGAAGATTCAAGATGCACTCCCTAAGCTCAATTCTGACATGCATCAGACAGCACGATCTACTTCAATCTGTAGACCTTCGGGAGGCATATCTTCACATTCCGATACATCCGGCGCATCGCAGATATCTGAGGTTCGAGTACAATTCACATCATTACCAGTACTGCGCGATGCCATTCGGGCTTTCCTCAGCGCCCAGAACGTTTACCAAGCTAGTAGCAGTTGTAGCAGCGAAGCTTCGTTCCATCCCAATTCGTCTTTTATGCTACTTGGACGACGTTCTAGTTCTTTCATCATCGACAATTCAAGCCAAAAAAGACATGGACCAAGTGATCAAGGTGTTTCAGAACCACGGGTTTACTATAAATTACAAAAAGAGCCATCTAGTCCCCACGACAAGACTTCTACATTTAGGAGCGGTGATAGATACGGAATTAGGTCAGGTGTTTTTATCACCGGACAGGGCACAAAACATCAAAACATTAGTCATACAAATACAATCCCAACGGAAAGTTCGTCTTCTTCAACTTTCCCAGTTGTTAGGAAAGATGGTGTCGTGTATTGCCATAGTTCCGTGGGCTCGGAGACACATGAGACCACTACAGTGGTTTCTGCTCCCATTCCAAAAGTCGGGACGCAGCACGTCACAGTCTCAGATTCTACTACCACATCAAGTGAGATTGTCTCTCAAGTGGTGGGCTTCTCCGGCACTTCGAAAAGGTTGTGTGTTTCTCGAAGTAAACCGTCTTGTGATAACATCGGATGCCAGTCTAGTAGGATGGGGAGCCCATCTGCTGGATCAAGTGGTACAGGGTCGATGGTCTCCTATAGAAGCAACAAGAAGCATAAACTGGCTGGAGCTAAAAGCAGTTCGTCTTGCATTACGACACTTTTGCCCCTTGCTGGAGGGTCAACATGTATTGATAAGAACGGACAATATAACTACCAAAGCTCATATCAATCGGGAGGGGGGTACTCATTCCCAACCCCTTATGATCGAAGCAGAACGTCTATTGGCATGGGCAGAGAGACACACGACATCTCTAAGAGCAGAACATATTTCCGGAATAACGAATGTGCAAGCAGACTGGCTCAGTCGGAAACAGCTGGACCCAGCAGAGTGGCGTCTTCATCCAAACAATTTCCAGGATATAGTTCAGAGGTTCGGCCAGCCTCTGGTGGATTTGTTTGCAACGCCACAGAATGCGCATCTCCTTCGTTACTATACGAGATACCAATGCAAGGGAGCGGAAGGAATCAATGCCTTAAGATGTCGATGGCCTCCCGGGCTACTTTATGCCTTTCCGCCACTTCCGTTGATTCCTCAAGTAATTCGCAAAATGATCAGAGAACGAGCAGAAATTCTATTGGTGGCACCTCTGTGGCCAAGAAGACCATGGTACGCAGATTTAGTAGGCCTATCTGTGTCTCCTCCGTGGACCATTCCGCTTCAGCAGGTCTCTCTCAGCCAGGGGGTCATCGAACATCCAGACCCTCAATGGCTCAAGTTGACCGTCTGGCACTTGAGAGGGTCCTGCTGAAGAAGGATAGAATTTCTGATAAGGCAATTGAAATTATACAATCAGCAAGACGTCCATCGACGAAGCGCATTTACCAAGCTTCATGGAAAGCTTTTGCAAACTGGTGTGTGATTCACCATGTGGACACTACATCGCCTGATATACCTGATGTGTTGGAGTTTTTGTTGGAAGGTTTGTCCAAGGGTCTTAAACCAACAACGTTACGTAGACAAGTAGCTGCATTGTCTACGGTAATTAATTGTGAACCACACAGATCTTTGTCTCAAAATCCCAGGATTCGCAGCTTTTTACGAGGAGCAACTAACAGGTCTCCTCCTGTAGTTCATAGATACCCATCTTGGAACTTACCATTTGTACTCCAGGCACTCACTGTTCCACCATTTGAACCGCTGAGTTCTATTCCTATAAAGTTCCTTTCTTTTAAACTTACCTTCTTGATTGCCATAACATCTGCAAGACGCATTTCCGAGCTGGCGGCTTTATCAATTCATAAAGATTTATGTATTTTTTATCAGGACAGGGTAGTCATGAGACTAGATCCTACGTTTATACCTAAAATCAATTCTACATTTCATCGAACACAGGAGATCATACTCCCGAATTTTTGTCCCAATCCAAGAAATAGCCGTGAACAAAATTGGCACACGTTGGATGTGAGACGTTCCCTGAGACGTTACATTAAGAGAACGGAGTCATTTAGATTGTCTGAGGCTTTGTTTGTATCATTCCATCCATCGACAATGGGAAAGAGAGTATCCACGGCTACAGTCGGAAGATGGATCAAAGCTTGTATATCCATAGCATATGACAAAGCAGCTAAACCTTTACCAGGTGGAATTTATGCACATTCAACACGTAGTGCGGCAACCACGGCTGCATGGGCAACTCAAGCATCTATTTTGGATATTTGTAGAGCTGCCACTTGGACATCGCCCTCTTCGTTTATTACTCATTATAAAATTGATTCTTTTGCATCTGCTGATGCTTCGTTTGGACGACGAGTTTTACAACAAGTAGTTTCAGCACCGGAATCAGGGAGCAGTAAGCCTCCCGCCCGGAATTTGTGAGCTTGGGTACATCCCGTACTATGGATTGGAGGAGCAGCGTTATGGAAAACGAACGTTGACGTACCTGAACGTTCCTTTTCGGAACGCTGCGACTCCAATCCATGCCCGCCCAGTTGGGCTTCCTGTCCCTGGTATGAATTCTATTTTCCTTTGTTTATGTTACATTATTTCAGATTTTGCAGTTCCTGCGCCTTCGTGAGAAAGACTGGCGTAGGAGGGGCAGAGTGGGCGTGGCCAAAAGAAACGTTGGAAGAGATCTGCACTCAGTTCCCTAGTAACAGGAAGGAAGAAGATCCCGTACTATGGATTGGAGTCGCAGCGTTCCGAAAAGGAACGTTCAGGTACGTCAACGTTCGTTTCTTCTTGCTGCTTGCTGCTTGCTGCAAGGAGGTGAATTGCTGGGAGACAGAGTTTAGTTTAGTTTAGTTTAGTTTAGTTTAGTTTAGTTTAGTTTAGTTTAGTTTAGTTTAGTTTAGTTTAGTTTAGTTTAGTTTAGTTAAATGTGATTTATATGCCGCCCTATCTCCAATGGACTCAGGGCAGCTCACAACAATAAAATGCACAATTGCACATTAAAACAATATAAAATTAAAAATCCAATTTAAACCAACTTAAAATCAATTTAAAATCAATTAAGAACCCCCCCATCAGTCCAGGCTGATGGCCAAAGGGTGGAGGCCAGTGGGCTGCATTTTTTTAGAATCTCAACATCTTTTTTATAGTGTGGTGACCAAAACTGGATGCAGTACTAAGGCTTTACAGAGTGGTATTAGTACCTCCCTTGATCTTGATTTGTATCCCTCTGTTAAGTCTAGAACTCACCATCTCCTGATTTCTAACTTGGCGCCTTAATTACTTATTTACTAAGTCTGCACTACTATTAAACTTCTCATCGTTTCCACCACCTCCCACTTATGACTGTATGATTGTTATCTTGATGCTAGTATCCTTATAATTTATATTGACTGTTTCCTAGTATGCTTTGATTGCTTATTTGTACTCTGTGACTATCATTAAGTGTTGTACCTTATGATTCTTGATGAATGTATCTTTTCTTTTTGTGTACACTGAGAGCGTATGCACCAAGACAAATTCCGTGTGTGTCCAATCACACTTGGCCAATAAAGAATTCTAATCTAATCTAATGCGTTAGCAATTCCAAAAATACAACAACAACAACAAACAAAAAATAAAAAAACAGGCCAGGCACCATTCTTTCTCCTTATTCATTAGTGGCGTTCATTCTTGATGAACATATCTTTTCTTTTTGTGTACACTGAGAGCATATGCACCAAGACAAATTCCTTGTGTCCAATCACACTTGGCCAATAAAAAATTCTATTCTGTTCTATTCTAACCACTAGATCAAACTGGCTATATATACATATATGCTTTCATGCATTCAAGTGAATGTCTGTCGAAAGCTACAGTTAGCTTGTGAGTCAGGATATCAAAGAAAAAAATTGTCTTTTTTGAAAGGATGTGGTTATTTATGAAACTCACAGTGGGCAGCAGTGGCGTTGATAGCTTTAAGGGGAGAAATAAGATAAATCCATGCAGGAGTAGAGATGTATCAGCAATGGCTACATGTATTTCAGCTCCCAGGCAGAATAGTACTGAGTTTATTGGCTACCATGGCGTGACAGGGAAAACGGTATTTCCTTCAAAACTTGCTTATCAAGTTCTCAAAGGTGTCTCTATAGCAGCTGTGGGAAACAACAACATAAAGTCGATGGCCCTTGGCAGATCCAGCAGGATTCTTTTAAAATTATAGTATGTTCAGAATACACAAAGACTCGACTTAACATCCTCCACAAAATCGCAAAACACTGTTCAATTTTGGGGCAATGCTGTTATCCCTGTTTTGCAGATTGGCAGTATTTGGAGTTTTTAACTTTCGTCTGTTTAATCTAAATTTCATTCGTTGAAAGGGCAATGCTTTTCCTGTGAGTAACTGGGCCGTGCGCTTGCCTTGGTTCAAATAAAGCATCTGTTGTGTTTCTCATTGTCTGAAGCAGGTTCTGACAGGTTTTGGAGAACAGGTAGCGGACATTTTGAGTCGTTCAGAGAACCGGCAATTACCACTTCTGGCTGGCCCAAGAGTGGGGAGGGAATGGGGATTTTGCACTATCCTTCCCCCAGGAGTGGGGAGGGAATGGGGATTTTGCAGTATCCTTCCCCTGGAGTGGGGTGGGAATGGAGATTTTGCAGTATACTTCCCCTGCTATGCCCACCAAGCCACACCCACCAAGCCACACAACACTACGCCCACCAAGCCATTCCCACAGAACCGGTAGTAAAAAAAATTGAATTCCACCACTGGATTTATCCATCCTAATCCATCACCTGGATTGGTGATTCTTTGTTGTCAAAACTGATATAAACCAAACATTAATGTAGAACAGGCCTTGGATTGGTAGGTGGGAATCTGTGCGTGAGAGAATTCTCTGTAGAGACTAAGGGGGTGACTTTGAAGGAGAAACAAAGCAGTTATGGTCTAGGCAAAACAGGCTGAAGCATCTTTTAAGCCTGGAATATTCCAAAGTGGTTCGGGCGGACACCTCTCTAACTCACTGAAGTATAAGAATGAGGAGCCAGATTTGCAAGATCCCATTCTTGTAGCCAACCTCGATAAAAAAAAAAAATTGTTCATGTGGAATTGATTTAGTCACGTAGAGTTGGTCAAATGGGGTTCAAATTCTCTTTGCTTACTTACTTTATTTTATTGTCATTGCACTGGTACAACGAAATTAAACACCGTCTTCAGTGTACATTATAAGTATAAAAATAAAAACACAAACATACATCCTTCACAATCTATATAATTGAAATTGAAAACCCGATATTGTACTATACGTTAGAATTCAATATGGTTATTGCCCTGGGATAGAAGCTGTATTTCAGCCTATTCGTCCTTGTTTTTATTATCCTGTACCGTCTGCCAGATGGTAATAGTTCAAAAAAAAAAAAAAAAAAAAAAAAGGGAGCCCAGGATGAGATGGATCTTTAAGAACGTTTTGAACTTTCTTAAGGCAGTGGGAGCTATAAAACTCTTCCAAAGAGGGGCGAGGGCAATCCAATAATCCTCTGGAGTGCTGTCCTATCTGCCACTATGCAATTGGCAAACCATACCCAGTTGCAGATGTTTTCTTTGGAAGCCAAGAAAACAAGGGGGATTGGTGCTTTGTATGCATTTCTGGAGAATGTAGGGCTCAGAGAGAATAAGGAGCACATCTCAAGTTTGTGGGGAGAAAAATGCGAATTATCCGATTCTGTCAGGAGAAGGAAAATGGACAGTTTAATGTGACAATACTGAGGGGGGGAAAAATCCTTGGTGCTGAGAGTGGCAGAAGAAAAAGTTGGGACTCAAACTGTGCTTGAGTAAGCATTTGTTAGAAATAAACAAACTTATTTTGTATTCTTGAAAATATGTGTGGGTACAGATTTTAAAATTTGGTTTAATGAAATATGGCAGCTGTCAGCCTTTGAGAAAGCCTTGTACCAAGAGAGAGGCAAGATAGGACAATGCGATCATTATTTAAAAACGGAAGAGCAGTATATTATACTATTATCATTTGGAAGCTGTAGAATAATAGATTCTTTCTTTTTGTTTGCTCTTTTTGGGGGTTTTCAATATTGATATTCGTTACGTAGTTGGTATACAGTTCAATGGCGTTTGTGCTGATAATGAAATTTGGCGGTTTTGCATGTAGTTATTTACACTTTTCTTATTTGAACCCATGAGAAATAATAAGTAATGGAAATCTCTTTTAGCTATAGTGCAACTCATAAATTTTAGCAATACATTGAATAAACAATATAGCTTTTTCTACGCTGGACTACTTTTGCCTCTCCAGGAAAGATTAGAGTTTCGAATGAATCTTTCCCTTTTTTATTTCATCTTTTTGAAAGATAAAAATTAATGAATTATGCCAAACTCTTTATTTTAGTCTTGCCAAAGACTTTTTTTTTTTTTTTGTAAAAGGAACATTATTTTGGCCATTTCTGTGCAAAAATCCACCTAAAAATGTCTAGAATTTTTCTTTCTTTCAAGGAAGATTTTGCCTGCTTTGTTTTCAGTATTTTAAAAAATGCTTTGCGATTTTTTTGGGTTTATCTACATATAACCAGCCCTGGGTGTGTGGGGGGGGGGGGAAGGAAGACAACTATAAAACAATGGCCCCTATTCCCAAACCTTGGAGCCCTCCCAGAAGGACACTATTGTTGATGGCATCTGCTGAATGATTGAGAAGTACGTAGATAAATACCTCCATGCTGGCTCTACCGCAGCCCATGTACAATCCTTTTCTTTCATAGGCAGAATTTTAAAGATTCCATTATTGGTAAAGGCAGGGATAGGATTGCAGTGTTTGCTAGTGAAGCCATGTTGTTTTTGAGAGGCCATCTCAAAGTGCTTTGCCACCTGTAGTTGGCAAGTGGACAGTTAGTGTACTTAAGAAATTTATTGATTCTGGATTTCATGTTCTTGCAAATTGTCTGTCTTTCTGTCTGTCTGTCTATCATCTATCTATCTATCTATCTATCTATCTATCTATCTATCTATCTCTATCTATCTATCTATCTATCTATCTATCTATCTATCTATCATCATCATCAATATCTACCTCTCTACCTCTCTCTCTTTCTCCCTGACTAGGTGGCTCAGTGGCTAAGACACTGAGTTTGTTGAATCCCTAGTATAGGTCTCCTGCGTGAGCAGAGGGTTGGACTAGATGACCTCCAAGGTCTCTTCCAACTCTGACACTGTTACCCTCTCCATCTCTCTCTCATCTCTATCTCTCTCCCCCTCCCCCTGCCCCCTCTCTCCCCAACTTATAGAGTGAGACTCTGGGTGGCATACAATGTAAATATCATGAGTTGTACTTCACTTTTCCTGGCTAGTAATAACTTCAGGTCAGCAGAACCAGCTTACTTGGTTGCCTTTGGGTGATAGAACCCTTGACTTTTGCATCCAAGTCCTTCCTTGACGTCACTAGTGGTGACACATCAATGTCTTCCCCTCTATATCCATCTACCTCAAGCAGCCCTGCTTTATTTCATTGCATTGTAAGCCTAATTAGTCTAGTTGGTTTGTCCCTTTCAGAGGGCTCAGAAGATTGGATCGGGATTCTGGAGCAATCTTAACTCTTGGGATGCTTTGGTTGATACTTTATCCCCCAAAGTCATTTCACAGTTCTTCTTAACCCCCTTCAATTCCCATGCATGATTCTTCCCCCCCCCAAAGCAGCTGGGTTCTTGTTTCCAGATGATCTCATTCCATTGCCCTTTTTGAATGTCACAAAATGACTGGAGAGTTTCATGGGATTCCTTTAGATAAATGACAGACAAATACAAACATGCAACTATACAGAGCAGGGAATTGAAATGTCTGAGCAAGCTGGCTGTTTATGCCATGAACTGCGAGCCTTGCTTACAAGGTGAAAGCTCACGCTTCCTTTTGTGGGATTTTGAAAAAGAGGATAAGATTCTAAGTTGGCCTGAATCATCCAGAAATGTTAGGGCATCCGAATACTGCATTACTTGGTAAAATGAGATGTCCGGGCAAGATTGGATCTATCTGTGTATTGCATAATAGGTTCTCTAGCAACTTTCGTTCATTAAGGTTTCTCATCTGGTCTACTAAGGCCTAGCAGGGGTGGGCTTCAAAAATTTTAGCAAGGGGTTCTCTGCCCAGTTGCTGGGTGGGCATGGCCATGGTGGCCGTGGCCTAGTCGGCCTCCTGCACCACGTTTTTGCTCTCCCCGGGCTCCGGAGGTTTTTCTCAAGCCTACGGGAGGGCAAAAACAGCCTCCCCAGGCTCCGAAGGCCCTCTGGAGGCCAGAAATGGGCCTGTTTGTGGCCTTCCTGAACTTCTGGTAGGCCTGTTTTTTGTCCTTCCTGAGGCTCCGCGCGCTCCCTGCACTTACCTGCATCCAAAACGGTCCGCGTGGGGACTCCTGGGAGGGGTGGGACGGGGCAGAACTGGTTCGGTGACGTCATATCGTCACCGCTACCAGCTCGGCGGAACCGGGCGGAACCGGGAGGAACCCACCACTGTTAATAACTGTTGCGATTCACTTAACAATGGTGGCAAAAAGCTTGTAAAATGAGTCAAAACTCACTTAACAAGTGTCTCACTTAGCAACAGAAATTTTGGTCGTAACTTGAGGACTATCTGCAACAAACCAAGCCAGCTGAACCAATCAGCCAACCATACACTTTCCTTTCCCCACAAACCCTTTTAGAGTGAATTCACAGCATTATCAAACAAGGTGTTGGTAAAATAACTGTTTATTCCTCTCTGGGCTCCCTGTGGAAAATAGAGCAAAGCAAAAATAATAATAATAATATATATAACAAATGAAGAGGACCCATAGAGAGGACAGAAAAGCAAGGGGAAATGGCAATGATAGATTTGATCTCCAGCATCAAGCCCACATAGCATCGCATCTGCTGTGATGCATTACCTTTTAATAATGTAAATATATTAACATTAGTGCAGCCTTCTCAATTCTCCAGGATTTAAACATTACATCATTCTCGGGAGCAAATGTAATTAGATATCATAAATATGAACAATATAGGGACATTAACATAGAGAGCAGCCAATACATTGCTTTGCTTGTCAAGTAATTGAAAAACATTAGCAGAACGTGTGGTAGCTTGCTAGTGCTATGCAGAACAATCAAGACTAATGTGAAAAAATACTTGCTTAGTAGGGATGCAAGTTCAGTTGAGAAAATGTAAAGAGCCCCTGGTAAGATACATACCGTACATGCTCTCTTCAAGTGGTCTTTAATTTGTAACTATATTATATTATTCTACCCCTAAGGAATATCATCTTTCTATCAGGTTTATATTCATTTGACTACCAAGGTATTTGGTCAACAATGCTATGAAATTATAGCTGGAAGACACGGAGAATGATTACATATTGCACCGTGAGATTTATTTACAAAATACGTATCACTGCTTTTCCCTCAAGTTCAGAATATTCCCAAAACGACAGTAGTCATCCCAGGACAAGTGCAAAGTCTAGGACTGTGGTTAAAGCATGCTGGAAAATAATCCACTTTTTTCCTTTCTGTCTCTACTCTCTGCATGTGGTATCCATGGAGCAAAAAAAAATATCAACCTTATTTTGCTGCATCGGACTAAATTGGTAGTCCGAGTTCTGCATGATCTAAACTTTTACATATTGCACCGTGAGATTTATTTACAAAATACCTATCTTATTTTATCAAGTTGGTTTTATTTTAAGCAGCGGTCTCTGCCATTCCTCTTTTGTCTAGGCTCCCAGAGCTTTATGCTTCTTGTTATGTCCCCTTTGAGGAAACTTGTTGAGCTCATCATTTGAAACGAACCCCTTGAAAAGCAGAATTGAAATGCTGCTGTTGGGGGGTCAATGGAGTTGCACTCCTCCTGCATTTTTCCCCACTTCATAAATGATTCAGCATCCTTGAACTTCATTTCAGCACCCGGAATATCATTAAACAATGGTCATTGTTTAAGCAAAGGAATCTCCTTTCATTGTGATGAAGTCAGTTTGCGGAGACTGAAGGAAAAGATCACAGAGAATAATTTTTGAATCTTCCAGAGTAGAGACGAATTGTTTGAACTTCTGAAAGAACTTCACCTTAACAATAATAACGATTCACCCATCGGTTACTTGGTTTTATTTGCTTTTGCAGAACTATTTGAATCCATAGTGAGGTGTGTGGGTCTATGTACGCACTTTCTCGTAAAAACTTGATAATCATTTTTCATGCAGCATTCCCGCAAGATCTCAAATTCGGGCATTTCTTTTCTGAAATAGGAAAATCAAGAATGAACGCCATTAATAAATAAGGAGAAAGAATGGTGCCGTGGCCTGTTTTTTTTTTTTTTTTTTTTTGGAATTGCTAACGCATTAGATTAGATTAGAATTCTTTATTGGCCAAGTGTGATTAGACATACAAGGAATTTGTCTTGGTGCATATGCTCTCAGTGTACATAAAAAGACAAGATACATTCGTCAAGAATCATAAGGTACAACACTTAAGGATAGTCATAGGGTACAAATAAGCAATCGAATCATACTAGGAAACAATCAATATAAATCGTAAGGATACCAGCAACAAGGTTACAGTCATAAAGTCATAAGTGGGAGGAGATGGGTGATAGGAACAATGAGAAGATGGTGTAGGGTTTCCTGCCTGGGAAGGGGGTTTATTTTATTTATTTTATTGTTCATATTTCTATGCTGCCCACTCTCCGAGGACTCTGGGTGGCTTACACCAAAGACAGTATACTAAATATACCCTACGCATGGTCACTCAAGCACTCGTCACTTCCCGTCTGGACTACTGCAATGTAATCTACATGGGGCTCCCCTTGGGGTGCACCCGGAGGCTCCAGTTGGTCCAGAATGCAGACGCGCGGGGGATTATGGGAGCAACGGGGCGCTCCCATGTGACACCTCTCCTGCACGAGCTGCACTGGCTTCCTGTGGTCTTCAGGGTGCGCTTCAAGGTGTTGGTGACCACCTTTAAAGCGCTCCATGGCTTAGGGCCGGGGTATTTACGAGACCGCCTTCTGCCACCAATAGCCTCCCACCGGCCAGTACGCTCCCACAGAGAGGGACTCCTCAGGGTGCCATCGGCCAGACAATATCGGCTGGCGACCCCCAGGGGGAGAGCCTTCTCTGTGGCAGCACCTGCCCTCTGGAACGACCTGCCCCCAGAGATACGCACAATACCAGACCTCCGGACTTTTCGTCAGGCCCCGAAAACACACCTTTTTCACCTAGCCGGGCTGGCTTGATCCCATCCCTTCGATTTTAATTTGTAAATTGGTTTTAACCTGGGTTGTTTTAATTGGATAGCCAAATTATTTAATGTTTTTAAATTGCTTTTAAATTTTATATGTTATGTTTTACCATTGCTGTTCACCGCCCTGAGTCCTGTTGGAGAAGGGCGGTATACAAATTAAATAAAATAAAATAAAAATAAATAAATAAATAGCATATTGCCCCCAACAATCTGGGTCCTCATTTTACCCACCTTGGAAGGATGGAAGGCTGAGTCAACCTTGAGCCGGTGAGATTTGATCCGCTGATCTGCTCAAACTAGCAGTCAGCTGAAGTAGCTGCAGTACTGCACTCTAACCACTGCGCCACTTTGGCTCTGGTTGGACTAGAAGACCTCCAAGGTCCCTTCCAACTCTGTTATTCTATTTCTATTTCTAATAGTAATAGTAATGCAGACTTAGTGAATAGTTTGACAGTGTTGAGGGAATTATTTGTTTAGCAGAGTGATGGCATTTGGGAAAAAACTGTTCTTGTGTCTAGTTGTTCTGGTATTGTATTGTACATGTATTGATTTTTTAAAAAATCATCCTATCTTTCCACATTAGAGCTGCCGTTTTAAAACAAATTTGAATGCTGGAATAGGATAAATGGATAAATCCAAATAGCTGCTTCTTCCAGGCAGTATATTAAAAACCGCAACAGCTGCTCAACTTTTTTTTTTTTTTTTTTGCATCCAGATAATCTGGCCCATCGTTTACTCTCCCAGAAGCTCTTCCTGGGCTGCTCTGCACTGGATTTGTTGATCCTTTCATCTGCTCCGGTGGAAGCTTGAAATCTGCTTTTTTTTTTGCATCCGGTGCTGTCTAGGTTGACAGCATCTGAACCGGCAGATTGTGCATCACCTGGAAAAAAAAAAGTTTGGGTTTTTTTTTTTTTGTAGAAAGCAACGAGGAGGAGCATTCTCGGAGGCCACCATGCTGCTTCCCGCATGCTGTACCCAACCGACAGGCGCATCACATCGCCCGAGTTGCTCAGGGAAGCACAATTTAATCTAATTATTTTGACAGTGTATTAGGCTACTTGCCATTTTTTCCCCTTCCCTCACCTGAGGTTGGAAGAAAGGATAATGATACATTTTATTGTAAGTAAGCTCCCACAGGTCAAATGGAACTTCTGCCAATTAGTTCAGCGCGGGAGACATGGTAGAAACACAGCTGCCTCCATCCGTGTGGAAACTTGGAAGGGATCCGGACTGTCTGAATCATCCCTTCCTTAATGTTAATTACATCTGGACCAACAAAGGCTTTTTGCAACCCGTTCATCGTAAGAGACAACCTGAGCATTTCCACCAGAATAATTCGATCATGAGCCTGTCAATCCCCCCGTGCCTTGTCTTCCCCTTGTTACGTAGGGTTAGAGCAAGGAAGGTAAAAAAAAAAAAAAACTGAGATTATCCATGCATTTACCCTCTTTTTTTAAAAAAAGAGAACCGCAGAAAAAGCAGCTAGGATTATTCAGAAGTCAGAAGAGATCCCCTGTGGAGAAAGATTTCAGTCTTTGGGGATTTTTATTTGGAAGTTGGGTCAAAAGAGTCATAAAAGATATATATATCTTTTAGTCTCCCAATGGGCAGCAGAGTGTTTGCTGGCTGCCAGAAAAAAAGCCTAGAAACTAGTGGATTGTGATTTCACTGAACTAGGGCTGCATAAAAATCTTGGTTTACATAGGAAGAACCTGGCTAAAGAGAAATACACATAAAGGCCTAGAAAAGGAAAGAAAACAAATACTGTACCTTTACAGGGAGGATACATGGGATGAGGGTGTGGCTAACTGATGAGGATTTATAAGTCCGAAATAGATCTATCTTAGTCTCCTTAGTCTCCCAATGGGCAGCAGAGTGTTTGCTGGCTGTCAGAAAAAAAAAAGCCTAGAAGTTTACGTAGGAAGAACCTGGCTAAAGAGAAATACACATAAAGCCTACGAAAAGGAAAGAAAACAAATACTGTACCTTTACAGGGAGGATACATGGGATGAGGGTGTGGCTAACTGATGAGGATTTATAAGTCTGAAATAGATCTATCTTAGTCTCCCAATGGGCAGCAGAGTGTTTGCTGGTTGCCAGAAAAAAAAAAGCCTAGAAGTTTACGTAGGAAGAACCTGGCTAAAGAGAAATACACATAAAGCCTACAAAAAGGAAAGAAAAGATACATATACATATACATATACATATACATATACATATACATATACATATACATATACATATACATACACATACACACACATACACACACACACACACACACACACACAAACAAATAAAATCAGTCACGGGGTGAAAAATGTAGGTCTAGAGTTTTTTCAAATTCTTTCTACTATGCTAAAATTGCTTTACACCCTAAATGAAGGAAGTTGCATCTATTTATACTATTTTTACACTGATTTCCTTTTTTTAGAAAAAAAAATATGCCAAATGGTTCACAGTCATCTTAATAAACACAACGCAAGTTGTTAAAAATCATTAAAAACAAACTCCTAGTCATTTGGGATTGAGGTGGAACTTTTTTTTTTTTTTTAAAAAGATTTTTATCCCGTGTTTTTTTTTTAAAAATATACAATTCAAGATGGCTTCCATCCCTAATCCTCCTTCCTCCTATTTTCCGCACAACAACAACCCTGTGAGGCAGTGGTGAAATCCAAATATTTTTACTACCGGTTCCGTGGGCGTGGCTTGGTGGGCGTGGCTTGGTGGGCATGGCAGGGGAAGGATACTTCAAAATCTCCATTCCCACCCCACTCCAGGGGAAGGATACTGCAAAATCTCCATTCCCTCCCCATTCCAGGGGGAAAGAATACAGCAAAATCTCCATTCCCACCCCACTCTGGGGCCAGCCAGAGGTGCAATTTGTTGGTTCTCCAAACTACTCAAAATTTCCGCTACTGGTTCTCTGAACTGCTCAAAATTTCCGCTACTGGTTCTCCAGAACCTGTCAGAACCTGCTGGATTTCACCCCTGCTGTGAGGTGAGTTGGGCTGAGAAGGGGTGACCGGCCCAAAGTCACCCAGCTGTTTCTGTTTTTTCTGAACAAGGCAGTTAAAGTCTGACATTGGTTGAATTGAAATGGATTAATGACTACTAGCTTGGATTTATCTACTAGATAAATGGAGGCCCCTGGAGTGAAAGGCTGCTAGTTCTGATAGATGAAGATTACTTCTTGAATCACAGTTAGCAAACTTTAATCACAACTTCAGGTAAGCAATTGATGGCAAGAGCAATCACCTTGCTATCAAGGCTTATGACCTCCTGTTTGAGGTAGAATGCTTGACTAGATATGTTGTCATTCTGTGGGATACTTACAGTGGTGGCCAAAATTGTGGAAACCTTTTGGGAAAAGTGTATTTTCTAAAACCAACTAATAACACCACTTTTTTTTTTTGGAGTAGTATCATAAAATTATATATCAATGGAAAGATAATTTAATCAAGAATGTAATGCAATAACCTTCATGAAGGATTTGCTATTAGAATAGCAGTTACTAAAGAAGGAAAGTGAAACACGTAGAAAAAACGAGATATACAAAAATTATCACCATAGAAAAAATGAGATATACAAAAATGATCACTATGTCAGTTAATACTTAGTTGGGTAACCTTTAGCATGAATGACGGCCTTACAATGTCTTCCCATGGAGTGAACCAAGTCTTTTAGTTCTGCAGCTGTTATCATGTGAAACCAAGATTGAATGATGGCTTCTCTTAATTGGGTTTTATTGCTGGGTCGCTTCTGACTAACAAGTTTCTTTAGTCGGCTCCATAGATTTTCAACTGGGTTAAGGTCTGGGTTATTCCCAGGCCATTCCAGCAGTGGAATATGATTATCTTGAAACTCCCCCCCAAAAAAGTGGTGTTATTAGCCATCAAACCTCAAAAATACACTTTTCCCAAAATGTTTCCACAATTTTGGCCACTACTGTAGTACTCTCAGCTTGGTTATTTTCTTGCAGACATTTCATTACTAGATGGTTTTTCTTAACTTTTAAAGTAAAACTCTGTATTTTCCTGAGCTGTCAATCCTTCCTGTAAGTAATTAAACAATTACTTACTGCTTACTCCTGCTGGGGAGTCATTTCTGCTTTTTCCTGTTGCTCTAATGCAGGGGTTAGCAACCTTTGGCTCTGGAGCCGCATGTGGCTCTTTCACCCCTCTACTGCGGCTCCTTGTCACTCAAAATATGCCGGTGCACGATTTATTGAGCTTTTCAACCCCTGGTAGGCCAACCATGGATAAATCCAAGAAAAGAAAAGTTTCAGAAGAAAACAGAACGTTTAATTCAACTACATATGCTAGTTTTGTGGCTGCTCAAGAAATAGTCAGGCACGGGAAGGGTTTTTGTGGCTCCCGGTGTTTTCTTTTCTGTGGGAAACGGGTCCAAGTAGCTCTTTGAGTGTTTAATGTTGCATACCCCTGATCGAATGTTTTGGACTTTAGCTCCAAAGCCCAATCCTAATGACCTTATTCCTTGATTCTGATATGTTGCCTTTTGTTTTAAAAAAGATAGGAAAAAGTAATGCCTTTATTATTATGGACGTGTCTACTTTCTTTTCTGGCTGTCTGAAGGAAACAGGCTGATCTCTTTACTGCTCGTTAATGAGACTCAAGTTGAGCAGTTGAGACTGCTAACGAAACAGATACTTGAAAGATGTTATGCTATCCAGTGCCAACAGTAGTCCTTAAATGTCACTCTTGCAGGGACAGTTCTGTGAGTCTGCATGTGTCTGCATGTGATATCTTGTGAACAGGACTGAGTTGAGAACTTGCTGCAAGCATTATTATCTCATTTTGGCAAATCCTGCTTTCCCAGCCAACTTCTCTTTTTCCTTTGCACACACCTTCGTCCTTGTCAAATAGAACCTGCATTGACTGGTCCTTGATGTTCTCTGAACTTGGTTGTTTTCTTGAAGACGTTTCATTACCCAAATTAGGTAACATCATCAGTGCTAGTAAGGAGTGAGGTTTGTGCACAGTTTATATTCAAGTGGTGGAAGTCTTGGAGTGGTCTTTGTTTTGACTGTTTACTGTTAGCTTGGTTGGCAGTTCCTTGATTAAGGTAGAATAGAATAGAATAGAATAGAATAGAATAGAATAGAATAGAATAGAATAGAATAGAATAGAATAGAATAGAATAGAATAGAATAGAATAGAAGAAAAGAAAAGAAAAGAAAAGAAAAGAAAAGAAAAGAAAAGAAAAGAAAAGAAAAGAAAAGAAAAGAAAAGAATAGAATAGAATAGAATAGAATAGAATAGAATAGAATAGAATAGAATAGAATAGAATTTTTTATTGGCCAAGTGTGATTGGACACACAAGGAATTTGTCTTGGGGCATGAGCCCTTAAAGATAAAGATTCCCCTTGCACATATGTGCTAGTCGTTCTTGACTCTAGGGGGTGGTGCTTATCTCCGTTTCAAAGCCGAAGAGCCAGCGCTGTCCGACAACGTCTTCGTGGTCATGTGGCCAGCATGACTAAATGCCGAAGGAACGCACGGAACGCTCTTCCCTTCCCACCAAAGGGGGTCCCTATTTTTTTCTACTTGCATTTTTTTACGTGCTTTTGAACTGCTAGGTTGGCAGAAGTTGGGACAAGTCATGGGAACTCACCCCGTTACGCGGCACTAGGGATTCGAACCGCTGAACTGCTGGCCTTTCGATCGACAAGCTCAGCATCTTAGTCACTGAGCCACCGTGTCCCTTTTATTTATCGATAAGCAGAGAGGTAAATTTGGAAGAATTGCAAAGGGTAGAAAATTGGAACTTGCTTTGGTAGCTGCTAACCTTTGCAGGGAAAACAGTAACTGGTGCAAAAATACAACCTGTGCTTCTCATCTTCAAATGCCACTAAAGAGAGACGGGTTGGGTTTAATGATGCTCTCGGCATTTGATGTCTTTATTGTTCACTTCTTCTGATGCAATGCTAACACATTCTTACTCGTTATTCCAGTCCCGCTTCTTTCCCCTATGCAATCATGGCTCAATTGCATTAACACCGAGTTCATTCTGTTTTTGAGTGTATCATGATTAATTGATTATTGAAAGATGAGGAAAGAGCAGCTCATTAAAAAAAAAATAGAGCCAAGAACGTAGGACTCTTCGCTAACAGGTTATTTTTCTTTTGTCCATGTTTTATAACAATAATGTTAGACTGGGCACAGAAACTTAATGCTGTGAACTAGCAGAAAGAACTATGCTTCTGATAAAGAATGTATGATTGAGCTCACCCTAAACATATTAGACCAACATATCCCAGGTACCAGAACAAATGTTCTGTTGAGGTGGAGACCAGTGGTGAAATTCAATTTTTTTTACTAATGGTTCTGTGGGCATGGCTTGGTGGGCATGGCAGGGGAAGAATACTGCAAAATCCCCATTCCCTCCCCACTCCTGGGGGAAGGATATTGCAAAATCTCCATTCCCACCCCATTCTGGGGCCAGCCAGAGGTGGTATTTGCCAGTTCACTGAACTACTCAAAATTTCCACTACCGGTTCTGCAGAACCTGTCAGAACCTGCTGGATTTCACCCCTGGTGGAGACCCTTTGAGAACTGGATGCAATTAAATTTCATTTTAATGTATGCTGATTAGTGTACATTCAAAGTGACAATAATGTTGTTCTAAGTCTAAATGCCACCAAATGGCTTCTTAATCAGTAGAATGTGTTAAGAGTCTTGCATTTAAATATGTAGCAATATCAATAGCAATATCAATAGGCTTATATACCACTCTGTTGTGCTTTACAGCACTCTCAGACAATTTATAATATTAGCAAATAGCCCCCAACAATCTGGGTTCTCATTTTACCGACCTTGGAAGGAGGGAAGGCTGAGTCAACCTTGAGCCGTTCAGGATCGAACTGCTGGCAATGGGCAGAATTAGCCTGCAATGCTGCATTCCAACCACTGAGTCACCCCGGCTCATGTGCCTAAAGCATTATTGAAATAGCAATAGCCCTTGGATTTATATACCGATTCACAGTGCTTTACAGCCCTCTCTAAGCGGTTTACAGAGTCGGCATCCTAACCGAATGTGGATTTTTCAGTGGTTTCTCTTTAACGAGCAAAAAAATTTGCTGGAATGAGATAATATATAAAGACCCCTGACATTGACTGGATTAAGACTGATCTGTATGTTTCCAGGGAAGTCAAGAGTGACCCTTGTTTGTCCTAGGGGTGAACAGTAGGCGATTTTGTTGTCTAAATTGGGTATGTTTCTCCCCTGATAAAAGGATTAGCACTACCATCCAGCAACTAGGAAAACAACTGCCCCCAACTAGCATGAATTCATTTTGCTTTTTGTTTAAAGCAAATGAGATAGCAGCCTGCCCATTTAAAAACAACAACAACCCTGTGCTTCCTCCAGGGTGTAAACTCTAATTTTCTCCTACTGTTACCTCCCTTTATTTTCTTCCTATTTCCTTTCTCTTTTCCTGGAACTTTCTTTGACTCTAATTAAGCTGGTCATATGCTTGGTGGCCGCCAAGGCATGTTTTGGAAAGACCACATGAATAGATGCTGCTGCTCAGTAGTGGGTTGCAAATACCATTGCTACCGGTTTGCTCATGGGCGCAGAAGCATGCACAGAAGTGTCCGGGCGGGTGGATTAGGTCTGGGTAACTTATTTGGGGGTTTGAGGAAGTTTGAGAAAGGGATTCCCCCCCCCTCTGCTGTTTGCTATTTTACGTGATTAATTTCGTTTCAGCTTGGCTGTCAATTATATAGTGGAGCCACTTCTTCTCTAACCATTGTGGATTCGGTTAATATTTTAAGGGGAAGATGGAAACAGTGTAAAGAGTAAAATATATTTTGATATAAAACATTGGGGAGGTGGAAGCGAGTTCCCGGAATTAATGAGCAGAGTGTATTGGCTTCACAACTTTAGCAGAAGTTTCTCTGAAGCTCTTTTCTCTCACAAATCATCTTGAATTTTCCCCTCCGTTCCTCCCTGAAGAAAACATTGCTCCTATCTTGCTCCAATAATTTGTCACGGTGACCCACTTTTCCTGGAGAAACATGAGGGAGGATTTAGAACCATGTTAAGATGGCTCAGAGCTTACTCTACAGGTTTTTTGTGTATGGTTGCCACTTTGAAAATGCCAGGAAATTAACTTCGGTTGGTCATGCCACCACCAACATTTGATAGTGGAGTTGGGTAGAGCTCCGGGACTTTTTTCTTTAAAAAAGAGTTTGAAGGACTACAAAATAACTAAACTAGATAGTGGGGCTTGGAATTAATGGACAGACATGGAAAATGGGAAGAACTACTACTACTATTACTTCTTCTTCTTCTTCTTCTTCTTCTTCTTCTTCTTCTTCTTCTTCTTCTTCTTCTTCTTCTTCTTCTTCTTCTTCTTCTTCTTCTTCTTCTTCTTCTTCTTCTTCTTCTTCTTCTTCTTCTTCTTCTTCCTTCTCCTCCTTCTCCTTCTCCTTCCATATCCATCAATGGATGTTGGCGATCACGTTGGCAATCCTTTTTTTGTCAACAGCCACATGAAAAAGTGTTGCTGAGTTTTGTCCAAACCAGTCCTTTAGGTTTTTGAAGCCATGATGTTCTTCTTCTGCCTGGACCTCGTTTGCCTTCAATCTTTCCCTGGCAGAATAAGTGAAGGATGCCATATTTTTCTGGGTGTCGCATCACATAATAATAATTATTATTATTTTATTTCTATACCGCCCTTCTCCCGAAGGACTCAGGGCGGTGTACAGCCTATTTAAAAACACAGAAACAAAACAACAATTAAAATTTAAAATCATTAAATAATTAGGCTCCAATTAAAATCCCAGAAATTTAAAATACCCCAATTTAAAACGTTATGTTAATAGCCCGGCCTGGCGGAACAACAGGGTCTTCAGAGCGCAGTGAAACACCCGGAGGTCGGAGATCTTACGTATTTCCAGGGGCAGTTCATTCCACAGGGCTGGGGCTCCTACAGAGAAGGCCCTTCCCCTGGGTGTCGCCAGCCGACATAACTTGGCTGATGGCACCCTGAGGAGACCCTCTCTGTGGGAGCGGACTGGTCGGTGGGAGGCTATTGGTGGCAGAAGTCGGTCTCGAAGGAATATGCCCAAAATATTCTAACTTTTGCTTTTTAATGGCTTTGATGATTTCCCTTTTTTGCCTGAACAGAAGCTCCTAAATGCTGCTCAGAGGTAAACTTCTTCAGAAGAAGTTGAGCTGTTCTCTGTTGGAAGATTTAAAGCTGAGGTTGGCTGGCCTTCCTTCTATTGTCATGTCCCCAAGGCATTCCATAACATAGGAACCTTTTTCTCTGTTGACCGCATGAGCAGTTGAGAGGTGGTTTGCCCCTTTCAAACTTCTCCATCACTGTGGCAGGAGAATTTGTGAGGGGAAAGAACCCTGTACAAAGATGGAAAGAAGATTTTTGTTCTGTGCTTTACTGACACATCTATGTCATCTCTTGCCATTGCTTGAAGAAACAAAGGGTGGGGGGAGGGGAAGGCTTTCACCAAAGCACAGGTAATCAGACATCAAGTAGTTTGGCATATCTATCCATTTAGCAGATGCTATCAGGTTTTCCCCAAGAATCTGCAGTTTGAATGACAATCTAATTGTGCCCAGGTTGCAGGCATGAGTGCTCCGCCGAGATGTGGATGGCAGTTGCTTTTTGGAAAGTGCAGAAATGTAGGCACAGATGCACACAAAAGTGTGCGTCATTTTGAAGGAAGTTAGCACCCACCCCTCTCCTAGAAGAATGAAATATTTTAGGAAATATTAAAAAGGCAGAATATTATGTTTCCCTGGATGAGAAAAGGAGAAACATGTTTTAAAGACAAAGCAGCTCCCTGCACTTCAGCTCCAGGGTGATGGGATTAAGACATGGCCCTTGGGACATGATAGGATTACCCCTCTACACATCTCACCATATGGCACCTGGGAAGATTACATCATCTATCAAGGCTCAACCAAGCCTGGGACACAGAAAGCCTACAAAGTTAGCTAAGAGCCCCGCCCCATGGGGGTCTGACAACCAATCAGAATACAAGCTCAAATTCAAAGCCCAACAGAGGGTATAAATATCTCTCTCTCTCTCTCTCTCTCTCTCTCTCTCTCTCTCTCTCTCTCTCTCTCTCTCTCTCTCTCTCTCTCCCTCCCTCCCTCCCTCCCTCCCTCCCTCCCTCCCTCTCACCCATGTGCCTTTTTTTGCCCAGGACCTCAAAACCACGTGGTCCTGTCCACCATTAAACCATATTTTCAAGCAGTCTCCATGTTTCCAGTGTCTTTTTCCCCATTTGAACTGAACCCAGATGGACATTTCAATTTAAATCACATTCTGGATACAGAATCAGATTTTCTGCAATGGAAAACTTTCAATAGGAAATTGTGATTTTTGCCACTGACTAATTGGCACTGGAAAAAAGTTCTAGATCCAATCTCTACCATCTTGATTAAGAAGATGAGGAAATGGGAAAGGTTTTCCTTCAGTCAAGTCTTGGATTGTTGTGTAACTCAGGAGATATGGTTGATTTAGATAACCCAGTGTAAGGCACAATAACTTTTAGGAGGTTCAGACTTCAACACCTTTATCTACATTGTAAGAAGACTTTAGAAATCAGATATTTGATCTGGTCTACATGGGTCAGAATAACATGTTGATTATAATTGACTAATCTCCTTGTTTTTCAGTTCCTGAATGTTTGACTCTCTTTTTGTTGTGGGAAACCATGCACGCACAGAGAGAGAGAAAGAGAGAGAGAGAGCGCTAATATCAGGATGCATTTAGAAATATAGCAATGTGTTAGCTTGCGAGAACACACTTTCAAAACTACATTTTAAAATATACAAATGTTCATATTTGTAGATATGTGTTCCTATTCGCATAGAGGTGCCAAAACAGAACAAAAATGTGCCTGGTTTGAAAACATGAACCGATCCAACTCAGACTTTTAAGTAGACTTGCCTGTCTTGATGGCGCCACTGGCTAAGTGCCCAAGCCCACTGTAACAACATTGCCAAAAAGGCATGAAGAGTTGTTAACCTAATCTTGCGTAGCTTCTTCTCTGGTAATGTTGTACTACTAACTAGAGCATACAAAACATTTGCTAGACCAATTCTTGAATACAGCTCATCTGTCTGGAACCCGCACTGCATATCAGACATAAATACAATCGAGAGAGTCCAGAGTTATTTTATGAGAAGAGTCCTCCATTCCTCTAACTGCAATAAAATACCTTATGCCACCAGACTTCAAATTTTGGGCTTAGACAACTTAGAACTACGCCGACTTCAGTCTGACCTAAGCATAGTACATAAAATTATCTGCCACAATGTCCTTCCTGCCAACGACGACTTCAGCTTCAACCACAACAATACACGCGCAAACAATAGATACGAACTCAAGGTAAACTGCTCCAAACTTGATTGCAGAAAATATGACTTCAGCAACAGAGTGGTCAACGCCTGGAATGCTCTACCTGACTCTGTGGTTTCTTCCCCAAACCCCCAAAACTTTAACCTTAAACTGTCTACTGTTGACCTCACCCCATTCCTAAGAGGTCTGTAAGGGGCATGCATAAGTGCACTAGCGTGCCTACCGTCCCTGTCCTAATATTCCTTTTTACTTACTCTTTTCATGTATTCAAATTATGTTTATACTTTTACCTGTTATCTTATATATGCTTGACAAATAATCTTATGACCTTATGACTAATTGGGGAATCTGGAAGACATGATCCAAAATATTTGGAAAAACACATAAAGATTGAGCTATAGATAAATGCAGAGAATACTAGAAGAGGCCATTAGGACATTACGTAGAAACCTCTTGTTCCATGCAGGAATCCAAAGGGAAGCATTCTAGACAGATGGCTTTAGTATAATATCCAAAAATACTGAAGCAAGAGGCAAAAAAGAAAAGAAAAGAAAAGAAAAGAAAAAAGAAAGAAGAGAAGAGAAGAGAAGAAAAGAAAAGAAAAAAAGAAGAAAAGAAAAGAAAAAAGAAAAGAAAAGAAAAGAAAAGAAAAGAAAAGAAAAGAAAAGAAAAGAAAAAGAAAAAGAAACCCTTTTGCCAAATAAAGATCGTTGGCCTTGGCTGTGCGCATTGGAGGCAGATCATGCCTACTTTTGCTTCGTGCATTTTTTTATGCGCTTAAACAGATAACAGATTAACAGAGTTGGAACGGACCTTTTAGGTCATCTAGTCCAACCTCCCACCCAAGCAGGAGACCCTACACCATTTCTGACAGATGGCAGTCTGGTCTCTTCTTGAAAGCTTCCAGTGATGAAGCTCTCACAACTTCTGAAGGCAAGCTGTTCCATTGTATATAGAATAATAGAGTTGGAAGGGACTTTGTAGGTCATACAACCCCTTGCTCAAGCAGGAGACCCTACACCATTTCTGACAGATGGCAGTCCAGTCTCTTCTTGAAAGCTTTCAGTGATGAAGCTCCCACAACTTCTGAAGGCAACTTTTGTTCCATGAGTTGATTGTTCTCACTGTCAGAAAATTTCTCCTTATTTCTAGGTTGAAACTCTCCTTACATACACACAGAGACCACAGCTACTATCTCTCCCAAGGAGTAAATGGAAAAATAATTTGTTCCAATGTAAGAGGTAGAATGGCTTCTTTCTTTTTGGGTTAATGTCCTAAGTAAACATTGAATTGAATTGAATACTTTATTTGGCCAAGTGCGATTAGACATACGATGAATGGTTGCAGGAACTGGACATGTCTAGTCTGGTGAAGAGAAGAACCAGGGGAGGCCGGATTGCAGTCTTCCAATATTTGAGGGGCTGCCACAGAGAGGAAGGGGTCAAGCTACTTTCCAAAGCATCCGAAGGCCAGACAAGGAATAATGGATGGAAACTGATCAAGGAGAGATTCAAGCTGGAAATAAGGACAAATTTTCGGACAGTGAGAACAATCAACCCATGGAACAAAAGTTGCCTTCAGAAGCTGTAGGAGCTTCATCACTGAAAGCTTTCAAGAAGAGACCAAACAGACACTCCTATTCCTATTCCTATTCCTATTCCTATTCCTATTCCTATTCCTATTCCTATTCCTATTCCTATTCCTATTCCTATTCCTATCCCTATCCCTATCCCTATCCCTATCCCTATCCCTATCCCTATTCCATCCCATCCCATCCCATCCCATCCCATCCCATCCCATTCCATTCCATTCCATTCCATTCCATTCCATTCCATTCCATTCTATTCTATTCTATTCTATTCTATTCTATTCTATTCTATTCTATTCTATTCTAATGCAACACTCCTAGTTGAGATGCTTTTTCTTTTTATCTCTGCTGATTTTATGATCAAGAAGTGTCCTTTAAAAAGTCCTTATGTTCTTTCTTCCTTTAAAAAAATTGTTTTCTCCTTTCTCCTCCCCTCCCCTACTCCATTGACTCCTGTTAAGAAATTATAGAATTATTTGTGGGGGGAAAAATATAGGTAGAGAGCTTGTCTTGATTTCTCTCCCCCGCCCCCCTTTAAGAGAGCTGCTCCTACTTCAAAGGGAGAAAATGATCTACTACTGTGATTCAAATTCTTCAGAAGCAAAGTGAGAGTAAATTTATACATTTTTTTGAATAAGGTGCAAATTAGGATGTATTTATTAAAATATGAAGATCAATTGCTTTGGATAAGAATATTCAAAAGAGGGGGGAAAGTTTAGAAAAAGGAAAGAAATAAAAGAATAAACACCCTTGGGGAGAAACAAAGCCCAAAGCAAGCTCCCTTCCTCTGCATATGACTTCAAAGAAATCATGATTGTGAAAAGTTGCAAGTGAATGAGTTACCTTCCTAGGCAGGAAACCAATCCATCTTTCCATAGCAAACATCTCTGTTTTCTCATGTACTGTACTATGGTGGTGCAGTGGCTAGAATGCAGTACTGCAGGCTAACTCACTGCTCACTCCAAGAGTTCGATTCCGAATGGATCTAGGTTGACTCAGCCTTCAGTCCTTCCGAGGTGGGTAAAATGAGGACCCAGATTGTTGGGGGCAATAGGCTGACTCTGAAAATCGCTTAGAGAGGGCTGTAAAGCACTGTGAAGCGGAATATAACTCTAAGTGCTATGGTTATTTTCCTTCCTTCCTTCCTTCCTTCCTTCCTTCCTTCCTTCCTTCCTTCCTTCCTTCCTTCCTTCCTTCCTTGTGGGTACAGCCTTTTCCATTATGAGGGGAAACTTTTCCATACTTTTGTTTTATCAATGTTCTGCAGATCCAACAATTTGTGGTTGTAGGATCCAATCAGAGTCAGTCACCAGGACCAAAGGTTTATTCCTCCAAGCCTTTGTGGCCTTGAGTTGTTCTCCCATTGTTTTCTTCCAGGGGCGCTATTCAGCAGGTTCTGACAGGTTCTGGAGAACTGGTAGTGGAAATTTTGAGTAGTTTGGAGAACTGTTGTTATTGTTATTGTTGTTGTTATTCCAATAAGCCAGGCTGGCCTAATTTTTAAATTTTTTAATTGTTAACTCTTAATTTTTAAATGTCCAAAACTGGTAGTTTTATTTTAATTACAGATGGGCCAAATTATTTAATATTTCTTAAATTGTTTTTTTAATTTTATATCTATGTGTTTTATTCTGGCTGTACACCGCCCTGAATCCTTCTGGGAGAAGGGCAGTATATTAATTAATTCATTAAATAAATAAATAAATAAATAAATAAATAAGTAAGTAAGTAAGTAAGTAAGTAAGTAAGTAAGTAAGTAAATAAATAAACAAATAAACAAATAAACAAATAAACAAACAAATAAATAAATAAATAAACAAACTGGCAAATACCACCTCTGGCTGGCCCCAGAGTGGGGTGGGAATGAAGATTTTGCAATATCCTTACCCCTGGTGAGGGAATGGAGATTTTGCAGTATCCTTCCCCTGCCACACTCACCAAGCCACGCCCACCAAGCCACACCACACCTACCAATCTACGCCTAGAGAACCAGTAGTAAAAAAAATGGAATTCCACCAGTGGTTTTCTCCCATTGTTTTCCACAACAAAGTTGTTGTCATGTTATAATAAACAAAGGAGAAATTATTCAACATAACTCTTATTAATTTTAATTAATTTAATTAAGGCTACTATTGACTACATTTCAATGTATAATAAATGAAGTCAAACCTGGGATCTTGGCTCCTGGGATGCCCTTGAAAAACGAAGTCTAGTTCTCAACTTCAGAAAAAGTTATGTTGTCTTTGTGCATGGATTAATGTTCTCCATTGAGAGTGGAGACAGCAGCCAGGATGGGTAGCAGCAGCCAATCAGCATGAAGGACTGGGTCTATCAATAATATTAAGTCCCGCCCTTGTTGCCGGGCAGACCCGCTTTAGACTCAGTCCTTCAGCTTGATCTGGCGTGTGGGTCTTCAGCTCCTATCCCTTTTTGGCCTTTTCGCTCTTTTTGCATGGTTTCTTCTGGTTTTGACTTCGGATTCCTCGACTACGTATTATTCATTGCATCCCTGATCGGTTGGCTGACTCTCGGACTGTTTACAACGTTTCTTGGTGGTATTGTGATATTTAACACTTCTCCTATTCACGGACCGTTTGCTTTGCTCCGTTCGCCCTTGGGGGGGGGGGGGGCGGCGATAAAACGCTGTTTTGTGCTCAGCGTTTTGCAAAAGACTGCCTCGTTCGGCTTAGTTTGCCTTCTTTGGCTGAACTCGGCTTGGATTGCCCGTTTAAGGTCGCGTCGGCCATTTTCCTCCATTTTGGATTCCTTGCCACCCTTGGCAGCTTTGGGACTAACGAGCGGCCATTTTTCCTGCCCTTAGGAGGTTTGGCTTCGTTGTGAGGGCGGCATCCATTTTGAATACTAATTTGCCATTTACTTCAACGTGTGCTATCGGAGAACTCTCTGCCCTCAGTAGGCTTTGGCTTCAACTCTTGGGCGGCGGACATTTTGTTTGCCCATTTTTATTTTTTTATTTTTTTGCATCGTGGATCCAGTCCTTTCTCCGTGGCCTTGAGAACTTGGACCTTTTAGTATATCATCTGACAGACTGCATTGCCCTCTACCTGTTGGATCTGTGCCAGGACTCTTGGGACTGCTATCCCTTTTAACCATTCACCTTGCCCTATTGACTGTTCAGTTTGCCTTTACTGCCCTTCTCCCAGCACAACGGGCATTGTGGAGCTTTGTCACCAGCACAGCAGGCATTGTGGATTTTTGTCACCCAGCACAGCAGGCTTTGTGGAGCTCTCACGCCCCCTGCCTCATTTGAACTGTGACATTTCTAAGGGCAATTGAGTGGAGGCTATCACCCCCATATTGTTGTTACCCTGCGCCCTTTGGACTTGTGGGCTTGTTGAGATCATCTGTGCTTACTTAGGGTGACCTTTGCCAGCATTATGCCCAAAGCGCTTGCAAAATCAAAACACGGCCGCAGGGCCTGTTCCTCTGACAATCATGGCCCAGACCCTCTGCCTGCTGCTCCACCTTTGGCTCGGGAGGCCTCTCAGGAGCCATCCCCAGTCTCACATGCGCCTTGCGCCCGTAATAGGCCTGACAAACATGGCCATATATCCAGAGCTGAGCAAAGGAGGGATAAAGTATTAAACAAATTGTGCGACAAGGCCTGCGCAAAACTTACCTGTGCTGGCAATCAGGCTTCTTCAACGGGCGAGACCTCAAGTCGAGCAACGGTCCCTCGTTCCATCACTCCGGACCAGGTGTCTCTCCAGGACTGCCCTGTAACCATATCTGCTACAGATCTCTGGGGATCTGAGGTCTCTGCCCGGCCTGTTTTCTCTCAACCGGAACCTCTACAAAGTCCTTCTTTGCCTGACCCTCCTGCTTCCTCTGCTCCCGAGCTTCGATCATTGCCACCTCCACCTGCAGTCTCTGAACCTCAGTTTGTGCCCGGACAGCTTCCTAGCCAACTTTCTCCGGAGCAGATCCAACGTATGATTGAGGCTGCGGTGCAGAGGTCCCTGGACACCCGTTCCTGTGCTTCCAGCCGTGCGGAGTCAGTGAGGTCGGTTTCTCCGGGCCCGCCTGAACATCCTGCCTCTCAGAGAGTCCATCGCAGGGCCTCTGGCTCTCCGTCCTGCTCCCACTCTAGTCATTTTTCGACTATGACGGATGCTGAGCTCAGTGATTCAGGCCTTTCCGACGATGACAACCTTCCGCCGGACCAGCCTGCCTTTACGGGGTTGTTTCCGCAATCATTATTCAAGTCATTGCTATTTAAGGCTGTTTCCACGGCCCGCATGTCTTCTCCAGTTGTTGATCCCGTGCATTCCTCTTCAACTGACACGTTGGACCCCATGTTTGCCGAACCGGCTAGGCCAACTACATCGGTGCCTACTCCGCCCCTCTTCTTAGACACGGTTAAGCGACAGTGGTCCTCTCCAACTTCGGCTGTCCTGCCTTCGGCTAACGATAGACGCAATTTTAATGTGGCTGCGGAATTGGACTCCATCCTCCAAATTCCTTCTGTCGACTCTCCTATTGCCTCCTTGCTGCCTAACGTCAACGTTCCAGGGGAGCCGAACGAAGCCTTACGTCCTGATGAACGGCGATCGGACTTAGTCCTGCAACGAGCCTTTCAAGGTTCCGCCTGGGCCATTCGAGCCGCGACTACTGCCTCATTTTTTAACAGGACTACTCTGCTCTGGTTACGGCAGTTGCAGGAGAAGTTATCACCAGAGGAGTCACGGATCAAGCAGGACCTAAACAAAATTGTTGCTGCCCTGCAATTTTCGGCGGACTCTTCCCTAATCGCCTCCCGCTTCGCCTCCAAGGCTCTGGCCTCCTCTGTAGCCGCCCGCCGTTTAGTGTGGTTGCGTCACTGGCAGGCTGATGCCAGACATAAATGGCGTCTGGCTTCCGTTCCCTTTGGGGGTGCCAAATTATTTGGGGAGGCCTTGGACCCGTTTCTTACGGAAACGAGAGATAAAAAGAAAATCTTGGCCCCTATCTTCCGCAGGGGGGAGTCCCGTTTTTCACCTTATGCCCCTCGTTCTCAATTTAGAGGTAACGATATGGGTGGGTCTTCCTCCTTTGGGTCCGCTCGGCCCCCTCCTAACCTTAATAGGTTCCGGAGTGCACAGGATAGATCGGTTCGGGGTCGGTCCTTTGTCTCTAAACGGCCCTTTCGGGGGGGAGGAGGTCGTCCCTACCGACGCCGTCGTTAGTTGCATCTCTGATCCTCCCATTGGCGGCAGGTTGGCTCTCTTTGCCACTTCCTGGGAAAAATCAACCTCTGATAAATGGGTCCTGGCCACTTTAAAATCAGGTTTGGCCATCGAATTTCTTTCCCCTCCTCCGAGTGCCTTTGTTTGCTGTCCGATTTCTCGTAACCCGGAGAAACGGGTCCTTATGGATTCTGCGGTTCAGCATCTCCTTTCCATCCGTGCTATCCAAATTGTTCCCCCCGATCAACGGGGTACGGGTTTCTATTCCCGGGTGTTCCTGGTGCCCAAATCCTCGGGGGGGTGGAGACCCATTCTGGACCTTAAGAGGTTGAATCGGTATGTGGTATACCGGAAATTCAAGATGCAATCTTTAAAATCAATTCTTGACGGCGTTAGGAGGGGTGATCTCCTATCCTCTATTGATCTAACGGAGGCCTATTTACATGTTCCTATTTGTCGTTCTCATAGACGTTATTTGAGATTTTGTTACGGGGGGGTCCATTATCAGTACAGGGCCTTGCCCTTTGGACTTTCCTCTGCTCCCCGTACCTTTACAAAAGTGTTAGCGGCCTTGGCGGCCTATCTCAGGGTTCGTTCAGTTAGGTTACTTTGTTACCTGGACGATATTCTTGTTTTGTCCTCTTCTCCCGAACAGGCTGTTCGAGATCTCCAGCTAACTCTGGAGACTTTGGCTTCTCATGGTTTTTCGATTAACCTTGAAAAGAGTCACTTAGTTCCCTGTACCTCCCTGGTCCATTTAGGGGCTCTTATTGACTCCGTCCAGGGGAGGGTATTTCTATCATCAGAAAGACAGGATAGCCTGCGAGACCTGATTGTTAGGATTGAGAGGTGTCGTACTGTGTCCCCTTATGTTCTTTCCCAGCTCCTAGGGAAAATGATTTCCGCCATAGCCATTGTTCCCTGGGCTCAGCTCCACACTCGGGAGCTCCAATGGTTTCTTTTACCCTTGCAGAAAGCGGGAAGAGCCACCTCGGCGAAGCCGATTCCTGTTCCCCCAGCAGTTCGCAGGTCCCTCAAGTGGTGGAGGTCTCCAGCTCTATCAGCCGGCTCCCTATTCTTCGAACCTCAACGGGTGGTGATCACCTCGGACGCCAGTCTCCACGGTTGGGGGGCTCATTGTCAAGGGCGGATAGCTCAAGGAACCTGGACGGGTCGGGACGTTTCCCGTCCGATCAACTGGCTGGAACTGCGGGCCGTCTTCCTGGCCCTCCGGGCATTCAGCCACCTGGTAACCGGGGCACACGTGCTGGTCCTCACGGACAACGTCACTGCAAAGGCGCACCTCAACAAACTAGGAGGAACCAGGTCGAAGTCCCTGCTGTCCGTAGCTCTGGCGATAGGTCTCTGGGCGGAACGTCATCTCAGCTCTCTTCGTGCAGAGTACATTTCAGGGATCAACAATACTCAGGCGGACTGGCTGAGCCATCAACAAGTTGATGCTGCGGAGTGGCGGCTTCATCCCCGCATTTTTCGAGCTCTGGTTCTTCGGTTCGGCTCTCCTGTGATCGACCTCTTCGCCACGCATCTGAATGCCCAACTTCCTCTCTTCATCGCCCGTTACCCAGAACCTCAAGCCGTTGCCGCCGATGCCCTGCGATCCCCTTGGCCTCGGGGCCTATTGTATGCCTTCCCTCCGACCTCTCTGATTCCCAAGGTCATCCGGAAGATATTGGTAGAGCGGGCGGAAGTAATATTGTTGGCCCCTCACTGGCCTCGGAGGCCTTGGTTTGCGGACCTTGTGTCTCTTTCGATCGCCCCGCCTTGGCGTCTCCCATCCGATCAGGACGTCCTCTCTCAGGGCGCCGTATTTCATCCAGACCTACCTTGGCTCAGTTTGACCGCTTGGCGGTTGAGCGGCAATGTCTGAGTGCCGCAAACATTCCTGGCGATGTGATCCAGATTATCCAAGCCTCTCGTCGCCCTTCGACTAACCGGATTTACTCGGCTACCTGGCGGGCTTTCTGCTCTTATTGTGCCAGTGGTGATGTTTCACCCCTTCAAGCATCTATTGTGGACGTGTTGGTGTTCCTTCGGAAGGGTTTCTCGGAGGGCCTTTCTCCTAATACCTTGAGACGCCAGGTGGCGGCTATCTCTTCTGTTCTTCGCTGTGGTTCTCTCTCATCCTTGGCACAGCATCCTCTGATTCGACGATTCCTCCGGGGTGCTGCTAACATATCTCCCCCGGTTTTGCATCGCTATCCAACCTGGGACTTGCCGTTGGTGTTGAACTCTCTTATGGGCCCTCCTTATGAACCGTTGCGGACAACTAGCCTCCGGTTGTTATCCTGCAAGGTCGCTTTCCTAGTGGCCATAACTTCGGCCCGACGTATCTCGGAGATAGCCGCCTTGTCAATTCGCTCGGATCTGTGTGTTTTTCATGCTGACCGTGTGGTGCTTCGTCTGGATCCCACCTTCCTTCCGAAGGTCAACTCAGTGTTTCATCGGTCCCAGGAACTCATACTTCCTAATTTCTGCCCCAGACCATCTCATCCTCGGGAACGTCGTTGGCACACCTTAGACGTTCGGCGGGCACTGCGTATTTACCTGAAGAGAACGGCTGGGGTCCGCCGTTCGGAGGCCTTGTTTGTATCCTTCTTACCCGTTTCTCTGGGTCTTCGTGTGTCAGCATCTACAATTGGCCGTTGGATCCGGCAAACCATCGCATCGGCCTACGACTTCCGCTCTCTCCCGCGACCGGCTCATGTAACAGCACACTCCACTCGCAGCGCGTCCACGTCGGCGGCCTGGTCTACTCAAGCTTCGCTGTTAGAAATATGCCGGGCGGCTACGTGGTCTTCGCCTATCCCATTCATTCGGCACTACAAGATCGATACATTTGCTTCCGCTGAGGCTGCGTTTGGTAGACAGGTGTTGCAACAGGTGGTTGCGGGGGAGGATGTTTCTCACCAGTCTGGCCCCGCCCTTCCTTCGGGACAGTGAACTGGGGTATGTCCCATCCTGGCTGCTGTCTCCACTCTCAATGGAGAAGGGGCGTTGGTCCTACCTGATACGCTCCTTCTCGTTGAGTGGAGACAGCAGCCAGACCCTCCCTTTGTTGTTTGCCAGTCTGGTGGTGCTCCCCTCTTGTTTTTTCTTCTGGACCTTGGTTCTTCGTCTCCCACACGCCGAGTCTATCTCTTCAGTCCTTCGCCTAAAGCGGGTCTGCCCGGCAACAAGGGCGGGACTTAATATTATTGATAGACCCAGTCCTTCATGCTGATTGGCTGCTGCTACCCATCCTGGCTGCTGTCTCCACTCAACGAGAAGGAGCGTATCAGGTAGGACCAACGCCCCTTTTGTCTAAATCCACTCAGTTATGGTTCATTAAAAGAAAACAATTTAACTAACTGTAATTTAACTTATAAGAAATAAGTGTCAGTAAACATTTCTGAAAGTTTGAATTAGTATCCCAAGATGTTTGTAGCTTCATGTAGGTTTGTAGATTCTGGGAGCTTCATGCACGCATTCAGCCTCTTCTCATGACAACTAAGTGGTAAAGCAGTAGAGATGTATCTTCTTTCCTTCCGCTGAAGCATCCTAACTTCATTCTGAAGAGAGATCATAAAGAGACCTATTGATATTTGTTTACACATGTATACTGTAGTAGCCTGTTCACAATCAAAAATCCTTAGGAATCAAAAGTTGCTACTTCAGCTCAAGTGACACATCTTACTAGCAAGAAAGAATGCAAATGCTCCCAGATCAGCAAAGTGGAATCCATTGAATATAATAAGTTTTATATGATAGAATTGCACTTTTGTAGTGTTAGTTGAAAAGGTAGGGAGAATTCCAGCTGATTTGACGAGAGAGAGAGAGAGACAGAGAGAGACAGAAAGAGACAGACAGATAGAGAGACAGTGACAGACAGATAGACAGAGAGACAGAGACAGAGAGAGACAGAGAGACAGAGGCAGACAGAGAGACAGAGACAGACAGAGAGACAGAGACAGAGAGACAGAGAGACAGAGACAGAGACAGACAGACACACACACACACACACACAGAGTGACAGAGAGATAGAGACAGACAGAGACAGAGAGAGAGAGAGACAGAGACAGACACACACACACAGAGACAGAGAGACAGACAGTTACAGAGAGAGACAGACACAGAGAGAGACAGAGAGACAGACACAGAGAGAGAGAGAGAGAGACAGACAGACAGACACACACACACACACACACACACACACACACACAGAGACAGACACACACACACACACACAGAGAGAGACAGAGACAGACAAAGAGAGACAGAGACAGAGACTGAGTCTCATTGGGTTTGGGAAGGAAAGTAATATGCAATTTAAAAGTTTAAAAAGTTGATAAACAGATCAGTCCTAACCTGGAAGCCAAATCAAGCTGGTAATATGAAACTTGGAAATACTGAGTAGAAGAGCTGAACTCTTAAAATATTATTTCAGTGAAGAGGCATCGCGAAGGAGTTCTCCACTGTGAATCAAGAAAGTGATATGCAATGGAGGCAATTATAAATAAATATACCTATTACCTTCAATAAAGGAAAACTTGGGGCCATGTTATAATAACAAAGAATCCAAAGTTGTGTTTAGTGTCTTGAGAAAAAAAAAAGCAGCCCCTGATCATCTCCCATTTCAAGAGAAGATGTGCAAACTTGTTTCTGATGGTCTCAGTGGCAGCTGCGAAGAACAACAGGCTTTAGGTGACAATTTCTCTTCCTCCCCCCCCCCAACATTATGAAACCTTGTCTTTCTCCCCTACTGGGAAATTTTTAAAATGAAATGCTGCCTTTCCCCCGGCAAACAAAACTTTTCTTCTCCCCAACCATTATTTAAAGAAAACGGGAAACTCGTTTCATTTTTTTTCCCTCCCCAAAATGCTGAAATGCGGTTGACATTTCATATGAAAATGTCAATCTGATGTGACAATTGTCATTTTGCTTTGAATGAAAAAAAAAAAAGTTTCATTTTGACAATTTCCAACCCACACATTCTGGAACCTTTCATTCCCTGGCATTATTTCTCTATATTGGTCTCTGAACTCATTCTCTGTTTGAGAAGCCCAGCTGTGAGAATTTCTCTCCCTCCCCCTCCTCTTCTTTACTAGTGAATAATCATCCAGGAAAGTGCATCCTTTTTGGGGGAATGGAGAGTATGGTAGGCATTGAGAAAAAGATAGATTGCAAGTAACTGCAGAGGTAATGGAGTCCTTTGTACTAATGTTAAACCAGAAAACCATCCTCTGATTCTGAATTCATAAGGAGAGCACATAAAAACCGCATGGGTACACTTTTACAGGAAAGGCTCCCTCTTTTTCAGGGATCTATATATTTATTTACAGAATTTATGAGGCCACTCCACTCACAATGCGCAGGTCCAGAGGTATTTCATGAGAAGAGTCCTCCAACTCTTCTGCTTAGGATAGAATCCCTTATGCCACCAGGCTCGAAATTTTGGGCCTGGACAACCTGGAACTATGCCGCCTATGGTCTGACCCAGGGGTGAAATCCAAATTTTTTTTACTACTGGTTCTGTATTAGAATACTATAATAACAGAATTGGAAGGGACCTTGGAGGTCTTCTACTCCAACCCCCTGCTTTGGCAGGAAACCCTACAGCACTTCAGACAAATGGTTATCCAACATCTTCTTAAAAACTTCCAGTGTTGGAGAATTCGCAACTTCTGGAGGCAAGTTGTTCCACTGATTAATTGTTCTCACTGTCAGGAAATTTCTCCTTAGTCCTAAATTGCTTCTCTCCTTGATTAGTTTCCACCCATTGTTTCTTAATCCTGCCTTCTGGTGCTTTGGAGAATAGGTTGACTCACTCTTCTTTGTGGCAGCCCTTGAGATATTGGAAGACTGCTATCATGTCACCAGGGGTGGGTTTTACTTACCTTTACTACTGGTTCGCAGCGGGGCCGCACGCTCTTCTGCGCAAGCGCAGAAGCTTCTGCGCATGTGCAGAAGCATTTTGATGACGTCGGGGTCGGTGGGCAGAGCCTCCCACCAGTTTTACTACTGGTTCTATAGAACCGGTGCGAGCCAGGGGCAACCCACCACTGCATGTCACCCCTAGTCCTTCTTTTCATTAAACTAGACATACCCAGCCCTTCAAAATGTCCACATTTGTTCCATGCAAATTCTGTGCTAGAATTCTTTCTAAACCTATTTTTACTTATCTGAATAGTTAATAACTGATACAGATCTGCTTTGACGTGTTGGTTTAACTGCCCTTAGACAATTAATAGTTGCATTGCTATGGCTATTTTGTTGGAGTGAGAGTTTGGGGAAAATTATTATTCTGCTTGTAAACTGCCCAGAGTCACTTTTTGTGAGATGGATGGCTATATAAATTTGCATAATAATCCTAGTGTTAAAAGACTTTTAAACTGTATAATTTCTGCGTGTGTGTTAGTGGACCTTGATAGATGCACATCAAGGTCAACTTGTGGTGTTAATGCTATCTTTCTTGAATTCCTCAAACTTCATACATTATATCATTATATTTAATTTGGTTTTAGCATAACTGTTTAGAATATTATCCTTTCAAAGTTATTATCTCTGTTGCTTCAGCCATCATGTTAAGGGAAGTTAGAATTGATGTAATGGGGATATACCACGAGATGAAGAAATAGTCAAGAAGATACTAGATTGTGCAGAAATGGATAGACTGACATTGAAAATTAAACAGAAAGAGGATGTAGAATATTATTAAGCATGGAATTTATCTTACAAATGGTTCAAAAAAAGGGGTGGAGACCAGAGATGGGCTTCAAAAATTTTAGCAAGGGGTTTTCTGCCCAGTTGCTGAGTGGGCATGGCCATGGTGGGCGTGGCCTAGTCAGCCTCCTGCACCAAGGGGGGGGGCATTTTTGCCCTATCCGGGCTCCCAAGGCTTTTCTTGAGCCTCCGGGAAGGCAAAAATGGCCTCCCCAGGCTCCAGAGGCCCTCTGGAGGCTGGAAACGGGCCTGTTTCTGGCCTTCCCAAACTTCCGGTAGGCTCATTTTTCGCCCTCCCCAAGCCTCCGTGCACGCCCTGCACTTACCTGCTTCCAAAATGAACCACATGGTGACTCCTTGGAGGGGCGGGGTGTGGTGGGAGGGGCCATCCAGGAGTGGGATTTGGAGGTTCTCTGAGCTGCACAGAATTTTAGCTAGAGGTTCTCCCGAACCCCTGCAAACCCCCAACAGCCCACCCCTGGTGGAGACTTAAGAACGTAATTTGTATTGTTAAGCAAATGAAATACCCAAACAACATGATGTTTATTAAACACTAAGAAATATATTTAATAGAAAATCAATTTTTTTAAAAAAGAATTGATGTAATGGTGTCTTGGTCTTTCTCCAGGGTGTCATTTCCTACCAGTGAATTGTGTGCCTGATTTTGAATTTCTTTTGGGTGATAGACCCCCCAAAACTTTTGTCTTCTGTCATTATCTATAATGACAGAATTCCATTTCCTATGGGGATGAAATCCAGCAGGTTCTGACAGGTTCTGGAGAACCGGTAGCAGAAATTTTGAGCAGTTCAAAGAACCGGCAAATACCACCTTTGGCTGGCCCCAGAATGGGATGGGAATGGAGATTCTTGCAATATCCTTCCCCCAGGAGTGAGGAGGGAATGGGGATTTTGCAGTATCCTTCCCCTGCCATGCCCACTAAGCCACGCCACGCCCACCAAGCCATGCCCACAGAACCAGTAATAAAAAAATTTGGATTTCACCACTGATTTCCTATCTTCTCTCTCTTTTCTGCTTTGCCCTTGGGGGTGGGGGTGAGGATATCTAAACCTTAATGTGAGATCGCTGAAGGTGAGGTTAACTAGGTTCTATTAATTTGCCTCAATGTAGCTTCAAAAATTAAAGGTCGTGGACCTTCCTCTGAAAAGGCAAACTTTCTTGTTTTCTTTCCATCTGCTGGTGCAGACAATTTCACACTCAAGAGGTGAAGACGGTGGACTTGACTTCAGAGAACTTTGGTTAAGAAACCCGCCTTAATTACTGCAGTTTGAAGAGCTGTCATAAGCACTGAGAACCTAAGCCTAAAATAGAATCGTGTTTGGGGGGGGGGAAAGCATAAGCAGAAGGTGGAATTAGAACAAATAAACATTCTCTAGAGTGACTAAAGAAATTAATTAAATGTTTAAGGTCTTGATAAATGAGCTCAAGTTTGCTTAGAATAAGTGAGAGTGAATACACTGACTCATGTTAGTTAACTCAATTTGTTTAGCTTAATGGCTGGATGGTAATAGACTAGAATTAGGGTAGGGTAGGGTAGGGTAGGGTAGGGTAGGGTAGAATAGAATAGAATAGAATAGAATAGAATAGAATAGAATAGAATAGAATAGAATAGAATAGAATTCTTCATTGGCCAAGTGTGATTAGACACACAAAGAATTTGTCTTTGGTGCAGAGGCTCTCAGTGTACATAAAAGAAAAGGTACATTCATCAAGAATCATAAGGTACAACACTTAATGATAGTCATAGGGAACAAATAAGCAATCAAATCATATTAGGAAACAGTCAATATAAATCGTAAGGATACAAGCAACAAAGTTACAGTCATACAGTCATAAGTGGAAGGAGATGGGTGATGGGGACGATGAGAAGATTAATAGCAGTGCAGACTTAGTAAATAGTTTGACAGTGTTGAGAGAATTATTTGTTTAGCAGAGTGATAGGGATAGAAAATAGCATATTACTATGCAGACTCAAAAGCCTACTGTGAATAGATGAGTTGTTGGGTTGGATCGTAGGGTAATTAATGCAACTAGGTGAGTAGTACTGGTTTAGCTACTTACACAATGTTAATCACTGGCTGGACATTAGCAATAAAGGGAATCATATAAAGTGAGCTAAAATATACCCTTATTAATAGAGAACTGGCTCTTCAAATTGAAAAGACAAATTTATGACCCCAGTTACTCAACAGATTGAGGAACTGACATTCTTATGACTTACAAATGAGTTGCTTATAGATGTAGATTAAGTATGGACAATTATAGTGAAATATAGGCATCCTTTAAGAAATGTGTTATGTAAAACTTTAGATATTCATATATATGAGAAACTCTTACATGTATAATTTTTGGTTCCTTCCTTCCTTCCTTCCTTCCTTCCTTCCTTCCTTCCTTCCTTCCTTCCTCCCTCCCTCCCTCCCTCCCTCCCTCCCTCCCTTCCTTATTTTGTTGTTCTGTTATATGAAATAAAGCTAAACTTTAGAATTTAGAATTGTAAACCCCCCAGAGTCACTTGGTTGAACTGAGTGGCTATAGAAATTGAACGAATGAATGAAAGAATAAAGTATCCAAAAATTAAGATAAAAAGAAATTAAAATGTTGATTTTTAAAAAAGAATATACAGTACCTACTTTGAGGAATACTCAGGTTAAAAATATAAATGGGTAAATGGTTATTATGGGCATAGATCAAGCATAAGTTGGTCAAAAATAGTAAGATCCTTCACAGAAGGGAAGAAATGACAAATAGATACACATAATTTCTCCAACTCTTATATATTAAAAAAGCATTCTAACAGGGATGCCAAAATGGGAAAATAGTTCACATTTTTGCTATTTATTAGAAATGAAATTGGGATCTTCTCTTTCTGGTTTTGCCTTCCAACCTGTTGTAATTAGTGCAGAAAGACAGAAAGAGATATGAAGCATTCAGCTGAGTTATTGTACTCTCAGTTTATTGTCTTTAAGACAGGAATGAAAATGATCTTCAGGAGAGGAAAAGCATTGGGCATTTCTTCAGCTTCATCGAAATAATTGCTGCTAGTGGCAATTATTCAAAAATCTCTGGAAATCTGGGTTCAAGATAACAGTCTAATCCAGGGGCGAAATGCTGCTGGTTCGGACCGGATCGGGCGATCCGGTAGTGATTGTGGCAGGTGGTTCGGAGAACCGATAGCGATGGCGGTGCGAGGCTCCGCCCACCCACCCGGGTGTCATTACTTTCTGGTTTTAATCAGGAAGTGATGTGTTTTTTACCCTCTGCGCATGCGCAGAGGGTCTGCGTGCGCATGTGACATATGCGCGCACTTCTGAACCGGTAAGGAAGGTAAGTAGATTTCACCCCTCGTCTAATCGCACACAATGTTTCAAGCAAACCTTTTTTGATCCATTATGCATTCATCAAAATTTGGTGGAATCGTGGCCCTAATTTTGACCGTTAATGGCCTCCCTCATCCTAGCCAGATGGAGGAATTCATCAGCTTCCCAGCATCTGAAAATAAAATGACATTCAAGCAAGACATTCAATAAAATGGGGGGGGGGAAACCCCTTCTCCCTATGGCTGGCATTCTGCGATCATCCAAATGCATCTTGTTAATCCTCCACATTGCTTCTGAAAATGTTCACAAATAAGTCACAAATGTTCAGGTGGAGATTCTCATGTAAATTAATGGGGATTTCCATCCTCAAAATACTTTTGTTGTTGGAGTCGTTGTACATGGTGCTACAGGTGTGAAATGCCAACAATTGCTGGTTGAACGTCCGCGAGCTGTAAATGTCTTGAGAAGTTTCAAAAAGACAGAAGGGCTGAAAGGCAGCCGGATTAACACTGGCTGAAAATAGGCACCCATATTTTGGTATGATAAATAAGAAAAATAGTTTGCTTGTTTGAAGCAGTTTCCTCCAATTCTTCAATCAGAAGCATCCCCTAGGCCAGGGGTCTGGAAACTTAAACACTCACAGAGCCATTTGGACCAGTTTCCCGCACAAAAGAAAACACTGGGAGCCACAAAACCTTGGTGGGTAGGTCAGGTGACTCCCACCCAGTCACATAACCTACCCAGCTTTTCTGGCTCCCAGTTTTCTTTTCTGTGTGAAACATGTCTCTCTCTCTCTGTCTCTCTCTCTGCTCTTTCTTTCTCTCTCCATCTCTCTCTCTCTCTCTTTCCCTCCCTCCCTCCCTCCCTCTCTCTGTCTCATCTATCTATTCCTCCCTCCATCTATCCCTCCATCTGTCCATCCATCTATCCCTCCCTCCATCTATCCCTCCCTCCCTCTATCTACTCTTCCCTCCCTCCCTCCCTCCCCCATCTATCTATCTATCTATCTATCTATCTATCTATCTATCTATCTATCTATCTATCTATCTATCTATCTAACTATCTATCTATCTATCTATCTATCTATCTATCTATCTATCTATCTATCTATCTATCTATCTATAGCTTACATGTACCCCAGTCAGATCAAGAAATTCTCTGCCTCTGGACTTCCATCTATCCATCAATCTCTCTCTCTCTCTCTCTCTCTCTCTCTCTCTCTCTCTCTCTCTCTCTCTCTCTCTCTCTCTCATCTATCTATTCCTCCCTCCATCTATTCATCCATCCCTCCATCTATCCATCCATCTGTCCATCCATCTATCCCTCCCTCCATCTATCCCTCCCTCTCTCTATCTACCCTTCCCTCCTTCCCTCCCTCATCTATCTATCTATCTATCTATCTATCTATCTATCTATCTATCTATCTATCTATCTATCACTTACATGTACCCCAGTCAGATCAAGAAATTCTCTGCCTCTGGGCTTCCATCTATCCATCAATTTCTCTCTCTCTCTCTCTCTCTCTCTCTCTCTCTCTCTCTCTCTCTCTCATCTATCTATTCCTCCCTCTATCTATTCATCCATCCCTCCATCTATCCATCCATCTGTCCCTCCATCTATCCCTCCCTCCATCTATCCCTCCCTCCCTCTATCTACCCTTCCCTCCCTCCCTACCCCCATCTATCCATCTATCTATCCATCCGTCTATCTATCTATCTATCTATCTATCTATCTATCTATCTATCTATCTATCTATCTATCTATCTATCTATAGCTTACATGTACCCCAGTCAGATCAAGAAATTCTCTGCCTTTGGACTTCCATCTATCCATCAATTTCTCTCTCTCTCTCCCTCCCTCCCTCCCTCTCCCTCCCTCTCTCTCCACTCCCCTCCCCCTACCTACCTACCTACCTACCTACCTACCTACCTACCTACAGTTTACATGTACTCCCATCAGATCAAGAAAGTCTCTGCCTCTGGACTTAAATGCAAAGACACAATATACAAGAAAAATGGGATGGGGAGGGATGAGGAAAAACAAAGAAATAAAGTGAATAGAAACATGTGATAGTACTTGCTTAAAATTGGCACTTCCTGCTCTTCTACCTGGTTCAGCTTTTGAAGGCATTTGCAAGGCAGCACGAGAGAGTAGCTCTCATTCTCTCAGACCTGTTTTTAAAGCATCATTAAAACGTAAGTTGTGAGGTTTTTAGTTACTCATTTGCTCACACTACATTTGTTTTGACTATGTTCGTTTTAATGGCTTTTGTGTGTGACTCCATTATCCTCTGGTTCTTGCCACAGGTGGCAGCAGGGATGAAAAAAAAGATTTGTTTTCCTCTCTCTATATTTAGTTATCCACCAAAGCTCTTCAACCAAGGAATGGGCAATAGTAATGAACATAGTCTACTACAGCTTATTGTTCTTGGCTAGGAAGACTGTTTTTTTTTAAAAAAAGGAACAACAATGATAAAAGAATTACCTGAACATTAGGATATATTTGCATGAAGGACTGTGTTAGGGCTAAATTATGTGTAAATAAAGCAGAAAATTTAAAATTGCATAGGGAAAATGTGTGCATTTGTGTAATGGTGCTATAAATGATTATAAGCTATAACTACTACTGTTGTAGAGACTATGAATACAGTCCAACCTCCAAGCCTGACTTTAATATGGCTAAGCTTTCCTCTATTGGTCTTTTGTGAGGATGTGAAGGCCTGGCTAGGTGGCTCAGTGGCTAAGACACTGAGCTTGTCGATCAGAAAGGTCCGAATCCTTAGTACAGGTCTCCTGCGTTAGCAGGGGGTTGGACTAGATGACCTCCAAGGTCCCTTTAATTTAATTTAATTTAATTTAATTAATTAAATTTATATGCCGCCCCTCTCCGAAGACTCCAACTCTGTTACTGTTACTGGATGTTCCCTCAGCAATGGGGTTAGGGCATTAGTACCAGAGATCTAGCATGGATGTTTGGGTTTCCCGATTTTGTATTTTATGGAGCCCCAATGAAGTTTTAGATGGCGTTTTGTTTCAATGTAGTTCTTTGTATTTATTTTGCTTGCAGCAAATCCTGGAATTTCTGAGGTAGATGGGCAGCCATTTAAAGGGAATGGTGCGGTGGCCTAAAAGTGGAGCTCTTGTTTCACACACAGGTGTCTGCAAATTCAATCCTAGGTAGAGGCTGATATTTCTCTCTCTGGGCACACTGAGAATATATCTGCTGAACAAAACTCCACACTGGTGACAGGAAGAGCATCTGGCCATTAAAACACTCTGCTAGCTCCATTTAGTTGCCCAGACTCCATCCCACAAGGGATTATGGGGTCATTAAATGAAGAAGAAGAAGATGATGATGGGCAGTCATCTAAACTGGATGGATGGATGGTTACAAAGTGTTGCTCCATGATTATATTTCAGTAACTGCTTTTAAAAATCTCAAATTCTTGTGGCATTGTCTTCACTCATCTCCAGCCCACAGCTGAGGGACAGCTGAGTCGTCTTTAGTTTTCCAGCTTTAAAGTTGCGTTTTCACCTTAAAAGACCGAATTTGAGACCAAACGCAAAGCAATGTAGTTACGATTTAAGCGATACGGAATGATTTTGTTTTTAACGGCAGGGTGCTGGGGATGATTTATTGTGATAAAAGAATGGAATAAAAGGACAAGCAGAAAAGAAAAAATCTGCCTCCAACTTGGAAGAAAATCAGTCCACGATTTTGCTTTTTTCCCCCAAAAAGGTCATGTTAGTAACTACTATAATTTCATAAACAAAGGCCACGACTGGATCCACGACTGTGGTTTGTTAAATGGCAGCCAATTCTCATTTCCCCCAATTTCTTTGAAAAAGCATAAGAAGAGCTGAGATGGCACAGTGGTTAGAGTGCAATACTGCAGGCTATTTCAGCTGACTGCTAGCTGCATTTCGGCAGTTCGAATCTCACTGGCTCAAGGTTGACTCAGCCTTCCATCCTTCCGAGGTCGGTAAAATGAGGACCCAGATTGTTGGGGGCAATATGCCAACTCTGTAAACCGCTTAAAGAGGGCTGTAAAGAACTGTGAAGTGGTATATAAGTGTAAGTAGTATAGCTACTACCCTCCCTCCCTCCCTCCCTCCCTTCCTTCCTTCCCTCCCTCACTCCCTCACTCACTCCCAGTGGTTAGAATATAGTGTTGCAGGCTAATTCTGCCCATTGCCAGCAGTTCGATCTTGACTGGCTGAAAGTCGACACAGCCTTTCATCCTTCCGAGGTCGGTAAGATGAGGACCCAGATTGTTGGGGGCAATAGGCTGACTCTGTAAACCTCTTAGAGAGGACTGAAAAAGCACTATGAAGCGGTATATAAGTCTAAGTGCTATTGCTATTGCTAAGAAGTAGAAGATTGGGGATCCATACAAATATATGATGAAAAGCCAAACAATCTTTTTTTTTTTTTAATGAAGAGGTGGGCAGCCCAGTTATGTTGAAAGAAAGGTGATTGTGGCAGAGATTGGGAGACCTGTAGTCCTCAACTTACAACAGTTCATTACAACCGTTCAAAGTTACAACACCACTGAAAAATGTGACTTGGGACCTTTTTTCCCATGGTTGCGATCTTTGCGGCATCCCCAAGATCATGTGATCAAAAAAAAAAAATCATCCCCATGATCATGTGATCAACATTCAGATGCAACGGGTTCATATTTATGATCCCAAGATCACGTGATCCATCCTTTTCCAACCTTCCGACAAGCCAATAAGTCATTGGGGAAGCCAGATTCACTTAACAACCGGCTTACTAACTTATCCACTGCGGTCATTCACTTAATAACTAACAAAAGGTCATAAAATGGGTCGCAAAACCCACTCGACAAAGGTCTCACTTGACAACAGAAATGTGATGTCTCTGTTGTGGCCATAAGTCGAGGACTACCTGTATTCCAACAAGTTGGTTAGATTCCCTAACTCCTCCTATTCATTAGCCTTATAAATATGAACCGCCAGGCAAAGCCCCCCCCCCCTTTTCCCCCTTCTGTAAATCAGCGCAGACATAATGACAATGTTTTGGAAGTTGCACTCAATTGACAGAGCGGCTGCTCAGTCTCCGAGCTTTACATAGCCTCCCCCTTAAAGTGCTGTTATTTCTTTTATAGATAGACTCATAAATTACTCCTGGTACACAATATGCGTGGGAGACTGCTTGCATCTCACAGCATGGGACTCAGACCTGAGTGTTCAAATAGTGGTAGACAGCTGGAGCACAATCTGTGTAAAGGCGCACTCAGTGCCTCCAGGTCTATTAAATACAAACTTCGAAAGCATCTATGGAGAACGTTATATCTTTGCATTACCCTAGTGGATGCTGTAAAGCATCGGAGCAGGGCTCTTTGGAAGGATAAATGCGGCAACTTGGCAAACGGGAAGGATTTAATTTGTAGGATTGGGAGAGCCTTCACCGCTTTGTGGACAACGTTTCTAAAATTGATGGGCCGGGCTTCTAAAAATTCGACGCTTGCACGTCTCCCTGGTTGAAAGGTAACTACTCAGTCTTAGAGAGTGATTGCAGAAGAGGATTGCAATTATACCCGTCAAAGGCTCAGATGTAGAGGAATAAAGCAGGGGTGAAATTCAGCAGGTTCTGGAGAACTGGTAGCGGAAATCGTGAGTAGTTTGGAGAACTGGCAAATATCACCTCTGGCTGGCTCCAGAGTGTGGAGGGAATGGAGATTTTGCAGTATCCTTCCCCTGGAGTGGGGAGGGAATGGAGATTTTGCAGCATCCTTCCCCTGGAGTGGGGAGGGAATGGGGATTTTGCAGTATCCTTCCCCCAGAAGTGGGGAGGGAATGGGGATTTTGCAGTATCCTTCCCCTGGAGTGGGGAGGAATGGAGATTTTGCAGTATCCTTCCCCTGCCACGCCCACCAAGCCACGCCCACAGAACCGTAAAAAAAAAAATTAATTTCACCACTGGAATAAAGGGCCTGTTAAAAGAATAACTGCTCTTCTTGTGAGTAGGACCCTTGGAAAACTTAGTGAATAAATTGCAAAGGAGATCTTTCAGGCTATAAAAGTTCCAGTTCAGATTTTCTGTTGCTAAGCAATGTTTGAAACCAACTTCCAACATTCTACCAGATCCCCAATCTGAGATCCATCCTGGATCTTACTTCTTTCTGGACTCCTGCACCTTGATTTCGATTTCACGCAGGTTTCTAATCTCTGTAATTCTGCTTTTTGGCTCAGCTGGCAAGTCTTTTAATTAGCCTTTACACGAGGCTCTGATCAAAACTGGGATGTGTAGACAAATCTTGAACTGTTTATCCTCTCCGGTCAATGGGGGACCTTTCAATCTATAATAAGATTTACGGAATGGTTGGTACCATTTTTGAGGAATAATGTGCACTTGTAAATATGAAAACCATTTCTTGCCTGAGAAGAAACTACAGATAAAGAAACTACCCCCTGAGATACGCACGATATCAGACCTCCGGACTTTTCGTCGGGCCCTGAAAACACACTTATTCCATCTAGCCGGGCTGGCTTGATCCCATCCTCTCAGTTTTAATTGATTCGGTTTTAATCTGGGTTGTTTTAAATTATTTGGGCCAAAATTATTTAATTGTTTTTAAATTGTTTTTAAATTTTGTATACTATGTTTTATTTTGGCTGTGCACCGCCCTGAGTCCTGCGGGAGAAGGGCGGTATAAAAATAAATAAATAAAATAAATAAATAAATAAATAAATAAAATAAATAAATAAAATAAAATAAATTTAAATTTAAGTTCTTCTTCTTCTTCTTCTTCTTCTTCTTCTTCTTCTTCTTCTTCTTCTTCTTCTTCTTCTTCTTCTTCCCCTTCTCCTCCTCCTCCATCATCATCATCATCATCATCATCATCATCATCATCATCATTATTATTATTATTATTATTATTATTATTATTATTATTATTATTATTATTTGCTTCTGTTGTAATTGTAGTTTACATTATTTTTGGTCAGTTCAGTTTTTAATCCTAATGGAGGAGCATAGAAATGGCAAGAATAAATAAACCAATAAGCAACCAAGTGTATAACCCTCAATGACATTGCCATCTCTGACTGCCAAGCTCATCTTAACTGAATATATAAGTAGCAAGGTGTATGTTGATTCATCCTTCCCTGATATACCCTAATAAATTTTAAGTTTGCAAAATGTGGGGTTAGGGCAGGGGTAGGTTCTACTTACCTTTACTACCGGTTTGCAATGAGGCCGTATGCATGCGCAGAAGCTTCTGTGCATGCGTAGAAGCGTTCTAACGACGTCGGGATTGGTGGGCGGAGCCTTCCGCTTGTTTTACTACCAGTTATATAGAACTGGTGTGAACCGGGGGCAACCCAGCACTGGCCTTGTTTCTGCGCATGCACAGATCGCTGATGACAACATCCGGGGCGGTGGGCAGGGCCTCCCACCGGTTTTACTACCAGTTCTTGCGAACCGGTCCGCACCGGGGGCAGCCCACCACTGGGTTAGGGGACTTACTTCTCCTGGATCTATAATATAAAGGGCATTTTTCTCCCGGTGTTCTTCTATAGATATACTAGAACACTTCCTAGATATTCCCTTTACGTTGTGATAAAGTTCCAATGAGATAGCTTTAGTCATCTGTCCGATTTGATTACTGTGATATAATACAGTATGCCTGGGAAAATGTGACAATGTTTCAGCATCTCCCTGTTAAATGGAAACTGATTATGATGGTTGAATATGGAAGCAAGCTGGAGGCTGACAGTCCCAGATGGAAATGTTCAATAAATGTCTTTGGTTTGTAGCTTGGGTTCCAGATAAAGCCAAGAGGCTATGATGAAACTCCATCAAAAGTCTCATGCCCTGTTCCTGAGCCAGGAACCAGGACATATTTTTTTTTCCCCCAGTTGTTCTGGAGCAAGCAAAAAAGCTCGATAGCAATGGAGCCCACAGGATGTAACTGAGTAAATGACGATATGAAGCAGGGGCGATATCAGAATAGTTGACACTCTACAGTTAATCTCAGCAACTAGCTTCAGAAGAACCAAGTTGCTTTGAGGATGAATCAAGCTTGGCGAAGACTCCCAAAACTTTAACCTAAGACTGTCTACTGTTGACCTCACCCCATTCCTAAGAGGTCTGCAAGGGGCGTGCATAAGAGCACCAGCATCCCTACCGTCCCTGTCCTAATGTTCCCTTGAATTGTATTCATTTTATGTATTCAATTCATGCTTATACTTATATATATATTATCTAATATATACTCGACAAAATAAAAAAATAGAAAAAAATAAAAAATAAAATAAGACTTCCAAATGCGCCTTCTTAGATGGTTCCTGCACAACGGGAAGAATTATCTGACTTTCTTCTGCAGTTTAAAGGCATACAGTTGCTAGGAGAATTCCCATCAAGAGAAGGGAAATATTTATAAGGTTAGTGGAACTGGGGTAAACAAACTGACTGCAGCATCTCTGCCTCCTGCCAATCAAGGGGAGAAAGATGTCAAACTCAGTCGGCAGTGCAGCTGCGCCACACAGAAGGTCAGCTTCAAAGAGAAAAGTAAATTCAAGACCTCACATTTGTAGCCTTAAAAAAAAAAGAAGAGGGATATACAAATTGTCCTTTCTTCCATCTTTGTAGCATGGAGCCCTCCGCTCGTCTCGCCAAGCATCATGATACTTCAAGAAAAATTGAAGAACTGGTTGTTGAATTGTTGCACTTATTCCAGCAAGCTCCAAACTTACTTTTCCCTCCCTGTGCTGAATAAATTGAGTTATCCAATCAAATAGGAAAGAAAGCATTTTGTTGTGGTCCTCCAGCAGCCCGCAGAGCTAGCAGCAGAGTTGGACAGTGAGGAAGCTGGAGAGGACCATGGTCCAGTCCTGGAGTCTGGGAAGGCCCGGACGAGGACTCTGCCTCGGAGGTAGAGATGGGGCTAGGGCCATCAGGGAGTGATGCGCGGACTCCGGAGCTTCCAGAGTCGGACAGCAGACGGGCAGAGGAACAGGAGGAGCCTGTTCCTAGTGCACACATGCGCAGAGCTGCCAGAAGGCAAGAGCAGCTAAAGCAAAAAGGACGACTCGAGAGTAAGGCCAGGAGATGATTGGCCCCTCCCATAAGGCTTAAAAGAGCAGCAAAGGCTCATGGGCTCTTTGTAGGAAAGCAACATTGCTAAATCTTTTTCCAGTCAGTGTCTCTTGTTTCTGAACTTCGTGGGGCTTTGCCAAGAAAGGCCTTTGGTAGGGTGCCAAAGAAGAAAATGGTTTGTGATAAGCCCGAAGGACTTTTTTTGAAGGACTTGTTTTGGAATTAATTTGGACTAAGCTGGGAATGAAGTAATTCCCAGCTGTTATAATAAAATAGTTTTGTTTGAGACTAATTGTGTCCTGTAATGACTAAGTGAGCCTAGGTCACAACACATCTGCTAAGTTAGGAATTGGAATGCATAGGCAAAACCATAACTATGCAGAGGAGAGCTTGTCGAGGCAGACTGGGAAAAATGTGACTTTGCATCTTAACTGTAATGGAAACATAGTGACTTAAAAGACCTAAATTGAAGGTGTCATTTTCTGTCAGTTCCATTTTAATATAGCACAAAACGCACACCAATGTTTGTAGGATGAAAATGTCTCCATATTTTTTTCCAACATACCCATGGATTCCGAATTCAATAGGATTCTAAGTAAAATGTATCACAGTAATCCAATTCTAAGCAAAAGTAGAGTCGGTGCACTTAATGTTTGCAGCTACTGTCTCTTTCACTTGTAAAAATCTTTTAATGTTGTTTGAATTGTTTGTGTGGCATATCAGCAATGCTAAAAAGACGGAAGAAGTTTGGTTTTTTTTTTTAAAAAAAAATCTCTAAGGATGGCTCAGTGGCTAAGACACTGAGCTTGTCAATCGAAAGGTCGGCAGTTCAGTGGTTTGAATCCCTAGCGCCGCATAATGGGGTGAGCTCCTGTTACTTGTCCCAGCTTCTGTCAATCTAGCAGTTCAAAAGCACGTAAACAATGCAAGTAGAAAAAATAGGAACCACCTTTGGTGGGAAGGTAACAGCATTCCATGTGCCTGTGGTATTTAGTGATGCTGGCCACATGACCACGGAGACGTCTTTGGACAGCGCTGGCTCTTTGGCTTTGAAACTGAGATGAGCACCACCCCCTAGAGTCGGGAACGACTAGCACATATGTGCGAGGGGAACCTTTACCTTTAAGGACTCATATTTTCCCCATACACCGTCAAGAGGTATATCAAGCTATTTAGCCTTATGCCTTCCCTGAATAAAATAAGCAGGACCTTAATTACTATCAAGAAATGCCATCCAATAAAAGAAATTCTGTTTATGCAAACAAGGTGAGGTTTGGTCAGTTTTATCTTCCAAACTCACTATATTTCTCAAGAGCTTCGTTTTACTTAAATCATATTATTTAGAGCTTATTCCTGAATTTTTAATCTCAAGGTAATGAGAAAAGACAATACTGTTTGAAATATTAGTGTCTTAATTTTAAGAACACTGTCTTACTGATGTTGCAGTAACTCACTGTGTTTTTCAAAATCTTAATTGAAACGTACTGCTCTTAAAAGATACATTAGTATGTCTTGATTATTAATTACTTGGATATTATTTTGTAATGCTAACATGATGAATTATTATTGGAACTAGTGGTTGCTTAATTTAGATAATGCGAATATTATCTAAGGCTAATGCTTATGTTGGTATAAGGATGTGTTGCTTAATTAGATTCTAATTTTTACTTTGAAATATTGAAGGGCATGACACTAAAAATAGAACTTGGTAGCCTTTTATGACTGTTTATAATGTTTTAAAAATCTATTTTTGCTGCAAGTATTCTATTTAACCAATAAGGAATGAGCATAATTATATCCAGGAATGAAGAAAATGGATATCCAATCTCCCGATATTAGAAGAAATCTCCAAAAGGTGAATTAGAAAAAAAAATATATTTCTCCTTTACTTGGAGGATTGGAAAGATCTGAGATGCCATTTCTATCTTCCATTATCTCATAGCTAAGCATCACTGGCTAAGCCATCCAGTTGGACAACATATTTATATATTGTATGATGGGTTTAATTCCATTTTGTAATAGTGACCTCCTTGGAGCAGGAAATATATTGTTCTTGGGCTATGCTTTCCTGCTCATTCTTCTGTGCTATTGATTTTCAGATACCAAATGGATTATTGTTCTACTCTTTAGGGCTTAACCCTTTTATAAAAAAAAGAGCTGTAGATATATTATTTTATGAAAGAACATAGGGAAGATCAATACAAGGACAAGGAGAAATGTACAGAGATAACTCTTCAGCTTCCTCGTTATCCTTTTATTATGCCTTATCCAGGGTGGGCTCATGCATCATTTAGCTTTGAGGCTGAAGTTGAGGTTATCTACATCCCGTTGGAAGCAGCCATCTTCCAAACTTCCGTCTTAATTTGTCTTCATTTGCAGATAGAAAATATCTCTGGTTCTGTCTCCAAGCAAAACCCATAGTTGCAGTTATACATCATGCTTAACCTGGTTAAGGAATGAATCCCATTTCTGAATTTTCCAATTATAAACTACACAAATGGACTCGGTTTTTAAACAATACATTCAATCCCCCAACAGGAGTAGACAATACCAAGAAGTTAACATCCGTGGAATATAAGGGACATTCTTCTGGGCCAGATTAGGGGCTGATGATGATGATGATGTTGATGACAATGATGATGATGATGATGATGATGATGATGATATCCATTCAGTCAAGTTTGACTCTCGGCAATTCTATGGGCCAGATCTCTCCATATCTTCTGATCTTGCACTACTTCTTTGAATTGTGCTATGTTCTGGCTGGGGTCAGCTGTAATAGTATCCAGTCACTGTGTTCTTTGGCAGCCTGGTTTCCTTTTACCACTAACTCTTCCAGCATGACATGGCCAAAATAAGGGAGACACGGTTTTGTGATTATTTTTTTCTTCCAGTGACATGTCTGGTCACTGGACTCGCTGGTTGGTCCCTTTTGTTGTCCAAGGAATACGCAGGAGCCTTCTCCAGCACCACAGCTAAAACGAGTCGGTTTTCTTCCTGTGTTGCTTTTTTAAAGTCCAACTTTCACAACCATAAGGTAGCTATGGAGAACACAATAGAACAGACATTTGTCAGGCTGGTGTCTTTGCTTTTCCACGTTTGGCACATAGGGGCTGAATGAGGTCCAAAATTAAGAACTGGCTGTTGCAGTAGGAGCAGTTCCCTCCTTTCATTTTTTTTTTTCAACCAGTGCTTTTCAATTGCAATTGGTGCTATCATATGATCAGCAAAGCTGTCTATCTGGATTAATTCTCCTGCCTGTAGAGTTGATTTATGTGAGCTTGTAATGCTCGGGGCTTTCTCTGGATGATTTTAAATAACTGATTGAGAGTAAGGCTGGATGTGATTCTAATGCAGTGCCACTGAAAAGTCTATAGGTTTGCATGAGCAATAGCACTTAACAGACCACTGCTGATCCATAATTTTGAGCAACCTCGGTGACATATTTTAATTAAGAAAATGTTTGAGGGGTAACATCTGGTTCAATGACATTGGTGTTCTTGCCCCCATATCCTTTGTTATATTTCTCAGATTGTAGAAGGTTGATTTCTAAAGATCTAAGTGCCCGAGCCCACTGTAACAACATTGCCAAAAAGGCATGAAGAGTTGTTAACCTCATTTTGCGTAGCTTCTTCTCTGGTAATGTTGTACTACTAACTAGAGCATACAAAACATTTGCTAGACCAATTCTTGAATACAGCTCATCTGTCTGGAACCCACACTGCATATCGGACATAAATACAATCGAGAGAATCCAGAGATATTTTACGAGAAGAGTCCTCCATGCCTCGAACCAGAATAAAATATCTTTTTTTTTCAATTTTTATTTATAAGTACAAACTAAACAGAACAATGAAACGTACAAAACATAAAAACATATAAACACCCATTTCAATACATGTCCAGTTTGTCGCAACTGTAATATACATTTCTCTTTGTATTTTGACTCTTCCTTATTTGGTCATTCCCTTTTGTCTATCTACTATTGATCTTTGTTGACCTATGTCTGTTCTTTGTTTCCATCATACTATATTTGGTCATTTTGTTTACTTCCTATTGCTTCATCTCTTTCCTATCTTTCAACCAACTATACCACTTTTTCCCATAGTAAGTAAAAATCATGTTCTTCCCTATTTTGTAATTCCTTTGTGAGTCTATCTAATTCCGCACATTCCATAATTTTATTGATTACTTTATCTGATGTTGGTATATCACTACTCTTCCAGTGTTGCGCGTATAGTATTCGTGCTGCTGTTATCATATGTACAGAAAGCTTCCAGAATAAAATATCTTATGCCACCAGACTCCAAATTTTGGGCTTAAGATAACTTAGAACTACACCAACTTCAGTCTTACCTAAGCATAGTACATAAAATTATGTGCCACAATGTCCTTCCTGTCAATGACTACTTCAGCTTCAACCAGAACAATATGAGCAAATAATAGATACAAACTCAAGGTAAACCGTTCCAAACTCGATTGCAGAAAATATGACTTCAGTAACAGAGTGGTCAATGCCTGGAATGCACTACCTGACTCTGTAGTTTCTTCCCCAAACCCCCAAAACTTTAACCTTAAACTGTCTACTGTTGACCTCACCCCATTCCTAAGACGTCTGTAAGGGGCGTGTATAAGTGCACCAGCGTGCCTACCGTCCCTGTCCTAATATTCCTTTTCACTTATTCTTTTCATGTATTCAAATTATGTTTATCCTTTTACCTGTTATCTTATATACGCTTGACAAATAAATTTATGACATGACTAATTGGGGAATCTGGAAGACGTGATCCAAAACATTTGGAAAAACACATAAAGATTGAGCTATAGATAAATGCAGAGAATACTAGCAGACAGGCTATTTTGCTTAGGACATTAAGCAAAAACCTCCTGTTCCATGCAGGAATCCAAAGGGAAGCATTCTAGACAGATGGCTTTAGTGTAATATCCAAAAATACTGATGCACGAGGCAAAAAACGTATTCAAATTATGTTTATACTTTTACCTGTTACCTTATATATTCTTGACAAATAAACTTATGATTATGATTGATGAGCTGCTGCCTACCTCAGTTTGATCCCTCCGAGTCTAGTTGGATGGCATCTTCCAGAATCTGTTCATCAAAATCAAATTCCATTCTAGCTAAGATTTACAGCAGTTGAAGTTCAACCAATTTGGAGGCATCAGGCTGGAGAAAGTTAACATAATCCTGTGTTCAGTTCATGGGTTTGCAAGACAAGCGGCCATATTTGTCAATTAGATATCTGATTTTAAACAGATGCTCAGCAAAAAATGTTGCAGATACTGAGTGGACAATCTTTGGGTGACTGTCAGCAAACATACAGTAGCACTTGGAACAGAAGGATGTCCATATGATGCAGGTCTTCAGATGCATCCCGACTCAAAACGGCAAGAAAGTGTGGCCAATTTTCTATGATTGTAAATAAGAAAAGACTTTGAGAAATGCTAAAGGGGACTTTGTGGCTCACTAGTAGCTAAATCCTGCCATAGGTAAGAGACTTTTTCTTACATGCCCTCTTCAACTATTCTTAGCTCAGGGGTGAAATCCAGCAGGTTCTGATAGGTTCTGGAGAACCGGTAGTGGAAATTTTGAGTGGTTCGGAGAACCAGTAGTGGAAATTTTGAGTAGTTTGGAGAACTGGCAAATACCACCTCTGGTTAGCCCCAGAGTGAAGTGGGAATGGAGATTTAACAATATCCTTCCCCCAGGAGTGGGGAGGGAATGAGGATTTTGTAATATCCTTCCCCTGCCATGCCCACCAAGCCACACCACGCCCACCAAGCCATGCCCACAGAACCAGTAGTAAAAAAAAAAAAATAGATTTCACCACTGTCTTAGCTCATCCTGTGAGGCAAGGAGAATAATAGCACTTGAAATTTGGGATGCAAAGGTTCTGGGACTTGAAGGTCTTCTCCATCAAACAGCAACATTGCCATTAAGCATGGTTTTTTTTGCTGAATAGCCATAATCAGAAAAAGCCGAAGTAGACATGTGATGTTCAGCTCCACCCTGAATGTCCCTCTCCTGTTGTTGCTAAACAGAATGCAAGTGTCACTCCCTGGAAAGTGTGAAAATTGCAGAAAGATCCCTGGAAACAACATATTTGATGGTGCAACAAACAATCCTCCACATCGGGGTATTAGTAATATTATTATTCTGCAGCTGCTGCCTTTGAGCATTACACTTCGTCCCTCTGAAAGCTGCAGCTCAGAACAAACGTTGACAAGAAAAAGATGAAGGCTGGGGTGGGATGGGATGGGAAGAGAGAGCGAGAGAGACTCCATTCAGTAACACGGAACAGGGCTATGATAGCTAACAGCGTCTAACTATCCATCAACGCTTCTATCTGTCAGCTATAAAAATGTCATCTCCAGAGGGTTATTTATTACAAGTGCTGAATTTAAACAGAGCTCTTGTTGAGAAGGTAGTCTTGCCCAGATTAACTTGACTGCAGGGAGAAACCAGTACAACCGAATTTAGTTTTGCCTGAAAGCCAGTCCTCTTCCACACAGAAAATTATTTCTCGGCAAAACATTCTAACGTGGTGTAGTAAATTAGCAATTTTCTAGGCGGAAAAAAAAAATTCCCAAGCTGTTGTTGCACAGCCTTGTTTGGGAACAGGTGACGATTTCATTTGCTTCGTTTTAGTTTTTTTTCTTCCTGAAATTCACCTATTATTTGCAAATTGCTTCCAAAGCTGAATGGGACTGCTTTTGCGCTTAGCTTTTAAATGTCTAGGGGACGTGGTGGCTCAGTGGATTAGACGCTGAGCTTGTCGATCGAAAGGTCAGCATTTGGCGGTTCGAATCTCTAGTGCTGCGTAACGGGGTGAGCTCCTGTTACTTGTCCCAGCTTCTGCCAACCTAGCAGTTCAAAAGCACATAAAAAATGCAAGTAGAAAAAATAGGGACCACCTTTGGTGGGAAGGTAACAGCATTCTGTGCACCTTTGGTGTTGAGTCATGCCGGCCACATGACCACGGAGACATCTTCGGACAGCGTTGGCTCTTTGGCTTTGAAACGGAGATGAGCACCGCCCCCTAGAGTCAGGAACGACTAGCACATATGTACGAGGAGAACCTTTACCGTTACCTTTAAATTGGTTTTAACTAGGTTGTTTTAAATTGATGGCCAAAATTTTTTAATGTCTTTTAAACTGCTTTTAAATTTTATATGTTGTGTTTTACCGTGGCTGTTCACCACCCTGAGTCCTGTTGGAGAAGGGCGGTATACAAATAAATAAAATAAAATAAAATAATAAAATAATAAAATAATAAAATAAAATAAAATAAAATAAAAAAATAAAATAAAAAAATAAAATAATAATAAAATAAAATAAAATAAAATAAAATAAAATAAAATAAAAACTGGATTGGACTCATTGCATGCAACAAACCAGATTTGGACTGCCTAATTCTGTCTTGTTTTTCTGTTAAAACTGAATGAGTGCTCCGCCCACTCTAGTATGGGGATAGACAACTGGATAGAAAAACATATCCCTTGATATACTTAGGAAAAAGGCTAAACATGTAAGATACATTTACTTTTGGTGAAGTGTCTCTGTTCTTACTCCTTGTTTTAGCTGAAGCACAGTTTAATGTAATGGAAAACGCATTTTAAGGCTATTATTTTCACTGAAATATCACCGAACCCTTTGCAAAAGTGTTAGTTGGTATATACCGTATTTTTCAGAGTATAAGATGCTCCAGACTATAACGCACACCTACTTTTTTTGGTGAGGAAAACAAGAAAAAGAAATCTGCCTCTGCCTGTAGCAATGATAGCTGATCTCTGATTCTTCCACAGAGAGTGTTCCAGGTTTAATCCTTGGTAATTGTAGTTAAAAGAAACACTGATTAAAAGAATTAAAAGAAACTATATACATGATTAGGTTAGGTGGGACTAATCTTCGGATTAATAAAATAGTTGTTGTGACCCAGGCCCAAGTAAGTAGTAGGAAAATCAATCAGTGAAAAAACAAACTTTATTCGAACAGCTGAGAATTACTTCATTCCCAGCGTCTTTCAACTAAATTAAAGCAAATTCCTCCCAACACAAATTCCTCAGTCCTATCGCAAACCTTGGTCCAATTAGGCAAACTGCCAAAGGCCTTTCTTGGCAAATATTCAGAAGTCACAGATACAAAAATAAATGCAAGACGTAGATGTAGAAGAAGATGAAGCTACCGATGTTGTTTTCCGACAAAGAGCCCAAACGCTGTTGCTGGTCTGTTTTAAGTCTTATGGGAGGGGCCAATCATCTCTTGGCCCTACTCCCGAGTTGTCCTCTTTGCTTGAGCTGCTCTTGCCTTCTGGCAGCTCTTCTCATGTGTGCATTAGGAATAGGCTCCTCCTGTTCCTCTGCCTCACTTCTGTCAGTCCCTGGAGGCTCCGAAGTCCGCACCTCACTCCCCGATGGCCCTGGCCCCATCTCTGCCTCTGACGCAGAGCCCTCATCCAGGCCTTCCCCAGCCTCCAGGACTGGCCCATGTTCTTCCTCAGCTTCATTGCTGTCCGACTCCTCTGCCAGCTCTGCCACAACAGGTATCTGTAGTTAAAAGAAACACTGATTAAAAGAATTAAAAGAAACTATATACATGATTAGGTTAGGTGGGACTAATCTTCGGATTAATAAAATAGCTTCCTTCCTTCCCAAGGTAAGTCGTCTTTGAGAGATGATTTTGCTAGAATGCCTGCTTTAAAAATGACCTGATCTCTGCCGTGCGGTTGCTAAAATCCTTTAATAATTTATGACTGAGATCCTGGAAGTGAAGAAGGATACTTAAAATATTCTTAGTGTGTCTCACAAAAAATAGAAAAGGAGAGAGAACAGAAGCCAGGACCAACAAAATGGCAACCTTGTGCGTGTGTGTGTGTCTGTGTGTGTGTGTGTGTGTGTGTGAGAGAGAGAGAGATGTGTGTATTTAAATTCTGTATGAGGCAATCTTTGGTTTTACAGGCATTTGAAATATGTTTCGGGATGGACTCTAACCATATTGCCTACAGGCCTTTTCTCTGTGGATGAGAAGGAGATCTCATTTCAGATATCATTTACAAGTTACAGCATCAGCCGTGGTGCATGTTAAATGTGAGATCAGGAGGAACTGAGTCAATGCCCTTCAAACATTCTGTAAGATCGTTGTTGAGGTGCCTTGCTTGCACGATTCCATTTGGAGCTATAGCCCGTGAGCTATCTCACTTGCCAAGAATCAAAGTTAATGAAGGTGAAATAGCAGCCTTCTGTAACGAAGAAACTGTAAGATCCGACAAAGGGAACGTATCAAAGCGACTGCGGTGACATAATTCTAGGGAACAAGACACTGCACATGCTCCAGCTTGATGTTATTTTCCCATTTTATGCCTTCCTTGTGACTTGTATTGGCATTCTCGTATAGCATTTACCTCTTGGGGGAATCGTTTTAATATTCGTGGTTTGAATTTGGTTTCATGGTTTTATCTTTTTTTATTGCAAACTGCCAAGAGACTCTGGTAGTTGGCCGCATAGTAATAATACTCTAATGCGCTTCAAATGCTACAATGAAATATGGTATTGTATATAGTTCTGTTGGGGTGCACTTCAGACATCTCACTGATGCCAGATTTTAACCATGTGCAGGCATTTCAATACCTTTCTAACAAAGAGGATTATTTTATTAGCCCCCGTCTTGCTTTCCATTGGTTAGGCCTCTTGTGCTGAGTATTTTTCCCAGTTGCAATGTATGGCTGTGAAAGTTGGACCATAAGGAAGGCTGAGCGCCAAAGAATTGAGGCCTTTGAATGATGGTGCTGGAGAAGACTCCTGCGAGTCCCTTGGACTGCAAGACGATCAAACCAGTCACTCCTAGAGGAGATCAACCCTGAGTGCTCTTTAGAAGGCCAGATCCTGAAGATGAAACTCAAATACTTTGGCCACCTAATGAGAAGGAAGGACTCGCTGGAGAAGAGCCTGGGAAACATTGAGCAAAAGAAAAGAAATGGACGACAGAGAACGAGGTGGCTGGATGGAGTCATTGAAGTAATCAATGTGAGCTTAAATGGACTCAAGAGGATGGTAGAAGACGGGAAGGCCTGGAGGAAAGTTGTCCATGGAGTCATGCTGGGCCAGACACGACTTAGCAACTAACAACAATAACAAGTTGAGTATACGCCAGCCTTCCTTATATATGGAGTCGGACAATATCGTCCAAGTATTGAGTTCTAGTCCTACTGGGTGACTTTGGGCCAGTCTCTTTTTCTCAGCCCTGGGAAGAGAGCAACGGCAAACCACTTCTGAAAATGTTGCCAAGAAAACTTCAGGGATTTATGCAGGTGGTTGCCAGGAGTCAAGACTTGAAGAATTTTGTTAATCGTGCTGGCTGGGAACTCTGGAAGTTGTAATCCAATCTATTTAGAAAGTAGAAGGTGGATGAAAATGTTCTCATATATGATTAGTTATGCAAAGAAACCTCTCTCTTTTTCATTTAGTTGTGCTGCATACTGGACTCCGGTGGCTCACAACAATTAACATTAACACTTGTGGCTTCCTCTGTAAAGAATGGTAAATGTAATTCACATGCCTAACAGGAAAAAGAAAATGTAATGGGCTGAGAGAATAATCTTGAGAAACAAGAGGAAGAGCTGAGCTCAGACAACAGTCCCAGAGAAATCTGAGTCCAAAGCAGGAATGTAATTTCAGACAATATTTCAGACTTGACTCTACCTGGTTTCCTTCAGGATAAAGGCTGGGAGGGGAGAGTCATATTCAGAGCTGTAAGATTCTTAACCTTATAATAAAAATAGTTTTAGTACATTTATAATTTTGCTGTTCAGGTCTGGACTACCTTGAAAGGATGATAAAAATAGCATTTGTATTTCCTTTTTTCTACTTTCATTGATTTCTTAATTCATTTTTTTTAAAAAAATAATTTTTATTACAATTTTCCTTTACACAACTCTAGTACAGAATCAACAGATTGTATCATTTTTATATACTTCGGAACAACATTCCATACAATATATATATTATATACATTCAATATCTAATCCTCAATAGCCTTATGTATATTTCCAATTTTTATTTCTATTATTTATCCAGGTATACCTTTTTTCCCAAACTGCGTAAAATTCTGAATCATCTTTTTCTTTTAGTTCTAGGGTAAGTTTATCCATTTCGGCACATTCATATATCTTCTGAATGATCAATCCCTCTGGTGGTGTACTGCGTTCCTTCCAGTATTGCGCGAACACAATTCTTGCCGCTGTTAATATGTGTAGAATCAAATATCTTATCTTTCTATCAAATTTTGTTTTAAGTATTCCCAGGAGAAACGTTTCTGGGTTTAGTTCTATTTGACATTTTATTAGTTCTTGTAGCCATCCTTGTACCTTAGTCCAGTACTTTTTCGCTTCAGGACATAGCCACCAAGCATGAAGGAAGGTACCTTGACGTTGGTTACATTTCCACCATTTTGGGCTTTGATTCAAATACATTTTAGCCAGCCTTGCTGGGGCCAGGTGCCAATGGTATAGCATTTTATACTGATTTTCCTTATAAGCAGCAGATTTTGTTATAGTGTAATTTTTGTTCCAAATTCTTTCCCAATCCTCTAAATCTATATATTATGCCCTATGTTTTTAGCCCATGCAATCATCAGTTCTTTCACCACCTCCTCTACTCTATCAAATTCTAATAGATAATTGTATATTTTGGATATTAATTTTCCTTCGGGGCCTATCCACAATTTGTCTAGTTGTTTTGGTTCCATGTCAATTCTGTATTCTTCCATCTTTCTTGTATCTAGATTGCAGTTGTAAATATGGCCACCAATTGATAGATATTCCCTGTTCCTTTAGTAGCTCATTTTTCATCTCTTCTTATTTCATTCATTTGCTTCTTTACTGCTGATTTCAGTCAATGACCCAACTAATGTCAGGTATAAAGGATCAGGGTAATACGCTACGTTACAAGTCAAGGTTTATTGCTCAAGCTTAAAGTTCAATACTAAATTGTCACTAGATAATGGTCAACAGAATTCAAGAGAGGTTGATCTTAGACTATCTGTGGGAACATAATGTCTCTAAACTGATGACGTGCTTAACTCTGCCCTCCTATAGCTTTTCTCCTATAGCGAAGGTTCTTCTGCCTCAATCTGATGATTCCATGGGAAATAGTGCAACATGTTCTATCAACTAAACAACTATCCTTGATTAGTCTAATTGTTTAGGCAATTGAAAAAGACATACTGTATACGTTATCACCTTCCTATTGATTTTCAGAGGATCCAGCTGTTTTAACTTGTGTTTTTTGGTCTTGTACTCAATCATCCTCTTACCTTCTTAGTCTCCAAGCCTGTCAATTTGCAGTAAATATGATGAAGATTCATGTTGTTTAGACCAGCTGACATCTGTTGCTTTTATCGTCCATTCTCTTACTTCGTTGTCTGACACTTGTTAAAATTGTACCTTGTTGGAATCAATGTCCCCAAAACAAAGCAGTGAGGGAAAAAAGGGTCAAAGAATTGAAAGGACAGAATCAGGCCATGTTTCCCCTCAACAGTATATCCTACAGTTTGTGAAGCATTTCTACATGACATAATTTGATGATGGCACACATGAACAGAATTACCATCGGGAAGGAGATATAGAAGTATCGCCAGCTGCACAAACAGGCTGAAGAACAGTTTTTATCCGTGGGTTGTCAGACTCCTGAATGAGAAATAACATCATAACTACGTAGTATGATGGACTGCAGGGCCGGCGCAACGTGTAACGTGTTCACACTGGTGTAATAGGACTGAGTGTTTTGTTAATATGATTTATTGGGTTAGGGATTTTCTGTCTTCACTGTGAGTTGTATTGTGTTGTTGGGGGTGCACTGAGGGAGCTCAACCAATCTCATTGTACATACGTTGTGCACTGACAATAAAGATTTGAATTTAAACATTTGAATTATCTCAGGATGACTTCATTTTGTTCCCCATTGAACAAGTCACTTCCCTTGCAGCTGCCGGGTAATTTGCATAAGCCTAGATGTCCATGCCTTTAAAATTTGCTATCAGTCCCATTAATTGGTTAAAGACAGCAATTAATTCACTGATCAAGGCATAATTTAGCTAATTGCACTAATTGATCCACCAATCACTCTATTAATTAGTTAAAAGCTTTCATCCTTTCAGCATTTCTTTTACCCAAATTTCAAAAGCTTGCAACAGAGGGATGCTACTTTGATCTTTCTCTCTCTCTCTGTGTGTGTTTTTTTTAAAGGTTGGTGAAAGAACTAACATGACTACAAAAGAAAAGATTGCCAAAAAAAAAAAAAAAATGTAATGTCCAGGGAGAAAATAATTCTTCAATCAGGAGTTAAATAGTGCACTGGAACTGTCTTTATTTTAAATGCAAGGCTGTGGCCTCTTTCTATGCCTTTTCAATGATTTGGCCTAATCTAGACCTAAGCATCCCATGTAAGCTTTTTGACATTACTCTAATTATGCGGGAAGAAATGACACGGCACTAACGTAACACTAAAAGTGTCTCTCCAATTGTCCTTTGGGTCTAGAGTGTTTTTGTGTGCGTGCATTTAAATTGCCATAATGATTTGAGCTTTTTTTTTTTTAATTAAACAAAATGCTTTTAAATGCCTTATCATTGCGCTATTATATTTGTATATTTAAGTAATTAATTTCAATGTCACATTTTTCATCTTTATTTTTTAACAATCCCAAAGAGAGGGCACACAGTTCCATGAAATGTTTAAAGAAACTTAATGGAGAATAATTAACATGGCTACTTTTTAAAAAACAATAAGCCACACAATAAGATATATATTTAGAACCCCTCAAGAATCTATAAACACAGAGAAGTGATGCCATTTGAAGGAAAACACAAAGCAGTACAGGACCAGTTACACAGAATTCTAGCCTAAAGTCTCAGCCTCAACTGGAAGGAAATTCAGTAACTGTTTTGCTTGCATTTAAAATACCCTCCCTCCGGTGATTATTATTTTTTCTTTGCTATTTATCTCCTATATCTGTTTGATATGCCTTCTCTTGGTAGAGGAAATGGGGTATAATTTGATTATATTAGTTAATAAACATCCTGTATTATAATTTCGTGGGTTCCCTGACTTGAATATTCATTACTCAGAATATTCTAAAACGTCTCCTGCCTTTTAAAGACTGAATTTTTTTCGTCTTTGCGTTCTCTTTGCTATGTTGGTCAAACAAGGGGTGAAATCCAGCAGGTTCTGACAGGTTCTGGAGAACCGGTAGCAGAAATTTTGAGCAGTTCAGAGAGCCTTGGTAGTACAGTGGTCTAAGGCACCCTGTTATTAAGCTGGTTATTAAGACCAGCTGCCTGCAATTACTGCAGGTTCGAATCTCGCCAAGGCTCAAGGTTGACTCAGCCTTCCATCCTTTCTAAGGTAGGTAAATTGAGGACCCAGTTGTGGGGGCAATAAGTTGACTTTGTATAAATATACAAAAGGATGAAGGCTATTGCTGAGCACATTGTAAGCCGCCCTGAGTCTCCGGAGAAGGGCGGCATATAAATCTAATTAAAAAAAAAAAAAACAGGCAAATACCACCTCTGGCTGGCCCCAGAGTGGGGTGGGAATGGAGATTTAGCAATATCCTTCCCCCAGGAGTGGGGAGGGAATGGGGATTTTGCAGTATCCTTCCCCTGGAGTGGGGTGGGAATGGAGATTTTGCAGTATCCTTCCCCTGCCATACCCACCAAGCCACGCCCACCAAGCCACACCACACCCACCACACCACGCCCACAGAACCTGTAGTAAAAAAAAATGGATTTCACCACTGGATCTGCCCATCTCACCTTTAGCTGTCATTCTTTCAGACAACATGGCTAATGGTCAGAGAAAAATGGGATTTTGTGGTTTTAAGGATTCTAGGAGGATTGATGTAGAATTGAGACTAGTTCCTATTTCCTAGGTAAGCTAGACACCTCTGGGAAAAAATATATCTCTTGCTTTTCACCACCAAATATGTCTATTCTTCAGTAGCAGGTTCAACTGTCATAGTATTTCTGAGGTAATATGCCTCTAGGACAGTGATGGCGAACCTTTTCGAAAAGGGAGCGTGTCAGTGCGCAATTTTTGGGGCCGCCAACCCGGAAGAGGAGCTGCCCAGGGTGCATGCCCACACCAGTGGTGAGATTCAAATTTTTTTTACTACCGGTTCTGTGAGTGTGGCTTGGTGGGCGTGGCAGGGGAAGGATACTGTAAAATCTCCATTCCCACCCTACTCCAGGGGAAGGTTACTGCAAAATCCCCATTTCCTCTCGATCAGCTGGGACTCGGGAGGCAGAGAATAGATGGGGTCAGGGCCAGTCAGAGGTGGTATTTACCGGTTCTCCGAACTACTCAAAATTTCCGCTACCAGTTCTCCAGAACTGGTCAGAACCTGCTGAAACCCACCTCTGGCGCACACCTGAAAATGACCTTCTGGTTTCTGCTACTGAACTTCCACTTTCAGCCAGCTACTCTTCTGGGTTTTTGGCGTGCATGCACACGCAATGATAAGCTGGCCATTGTTCATGCTCACGCAGGAAAATGGAAGACCAGCTCTCCTAGTTTCTGGCATTGCCGCTTGCAAAAAGACCAGCTGATCGTCACACGCACATGCACGCCAGAAACCCAGAAGAGAACGGGCCCCACCGTGTGTGCCAGGTGACATGGCTCCTCATGCCACTTTGGGCACTTGTGCCATAGGTTCGCCATCTTCGGCCAAAGAGGTTGTAGGGAAAAAAAATGCCTTTAAAAGCCTCTGGCGATCCCAGCTGAGTTGCCTGATCGTCAGAGGCTTTTAAACCTCTTAAAGTTGTAGAAAAAAAATGCTTTTAAAAGTAAAAAAAAAATGGCCACGCCCACCCAGTCACATTACCCCCACTAAGCCACACCCACAAAATAAGCCATGCCCACAGAACTGGTAGTAAAAAAAATTTAGAACCCATCCCTGGTGGAAATCCTATGCCATACTTTTTTTGGTTATTCTCTCTCTGGAATGTCAGAAGATATATATTTGTGGGGTCCTTGGTGCTCTCTGAGCTTGGTTGTTTTCTTTTAGACAGTTCAAGACCCAACTATGTACCATCATCAGTATTAGAAGGGAGTGGAGTTTGCTCTCTGTTTATATACAAGTGCCTTGCTGTGTAAGTGTTGGTGTCAGTGGTCTGACGGTTCTTTGATTAGGCTGTTTACTGTTCAAGATACTGTTTATCTCAGTTAGTAGTTCCTTGGTTGGAGTATTGTTTACTGCTGACATATATATTCCATCTTAAAGATCTACCATGGTAGAGAGCACAATGTCTTATCTGTCCTTGCTTCTGTCTGCCCAGGATCCTGAACAATTCTTTCCAAGCTGCCTAATTTTGGGCTACCATTTGTTGTTATTTGCATTACAATTACTAATAACAATTCACTGTGAGTAATTTTATTTCAAGTTATTTCAAGCTGACTTTGTACAAATATACAAAAGTATGAAGGCTACTGCTTAACGCATTGTAAGCTGCCCTGAGTGTCCGGAGAAGGGCGGCATATAAATCAAATTAAAAATTTTTTTAAAAATTATGTCTTTTTTTTTTAAAGTGTTGTTAATAATAATTACAGGTTTTATGTGGTTTCCAGATATGCTAAAAGCTGACCATTTGGCCAGGTATTCTGGGAAAAGCCATCTACCTCCAACCATGATTTCTTTCGTAACCTTAGTCCAGAATCAAACAATCATCCAACAATGTAATGCATTTATTTATTTCACCCTAGTTTGCTGTTGTTTTTTTTTAAAAAATTGCTGGTCATTGACTGAGTACATTTTACTGATTGATTGACCTTAATCCAGAAAGAAATGTAAAAAGATTCAATATGGCCAATTTCTTTTCCTTCTCTCAAACTTAACCACCAAGCCAATCTCCAGATCCACCAAGTGGAAGGAGAAAAGATTTTTGCACATCAGCTAATTTTTATTTCCTCCCTTCCCTCCCTCCTCCTCCTGCCATTTTTCAACATCTTTAGCATTTCATGCCAAAGTTAAGAGTATTGACAAGTATGATGGCTATTTACAATTAATCCTCTGAGCTTCCCCCTGTGCTGGGATCTTTCATCCTCAACTTCCAGAAGATCTTAAACATCAACCAGTAGGAAACATCTTGGTTGGAGGTAGCCTTTTTTGTTTCTTCTCTTTCCTCTTTTATCTAAACCAGTGATGGATCATAAACAATGAAACAATGTTGATTTCTTCTGTACACCAGAGTTTTTCTCAATGCCGACTGACTTCTGAAGAGAAGCTTGTTATTATTATTATGATGATGATAGTATACACAGCAAACAAGATGACCATTCTGGATTTCGTATCCCAAATCACTAGTCGAACACTTCCCAAGCCTTTATGACTGCATGATGTATCGGCGGATTATGCGAGCAGATCCCAATAAAGTGGCCTTCTGCAGCTGACCAATGGTGATCTTGTCAGCGCCAATTGTTTTTAAGTGCTTGCCTAGGTCTCTAGGCACAACATCCAGTGTGCCGAATACCCCTGAAACCACCTACACTGGTTTATGCCAGAGTCTCTGCAGTTCGATTCTCAAGTCCTGATATCTGGTGACTTTTTCAAGTTGTTTCTCGTCGATTCTACTGTCACCAGGTATGGCAATGTCGACGATCCACACTTTTTTCTTCTCCACAATCGTGATATCCGGGGTATTGTGTTCCAAAACTTTGTCAGTCTGTATTTGGAAGTCCCACAGTAGTTTTGCATGCCCATTTTCGACCACTTTTTCAGGCTTATGGTCCCACCAGTTCTTTGCTACAGGCAGATGGTAGTTGTGACACAACTTCCAGTGGACTATCTGAGCGACTGTGTTATGGCGTTGTTTGTAGTCAGTCTGAGCTATTGTCTTGCAACAGCTCAGTATGTGAACGATGGTTTCATCCGCTTCTTTGCAGAGTCTGCATTTGGGGTCATCAGTGGATTTTTCTATTCTGGCTTTGATTACATTCGTTCTGATGGCTTGTTCTTGGGTTGCAAGAATCAGGCCTTCTGTTTCTTTCTTCAGTGTTCTGTTGGTCAGCCATAGCCAGGTCTTTTCCTTATCTACTTTTCCTTGGATCTTCTCAAGGAACTGTCCATGCAGTCCTTTGTTACACCAGCTGTCAGCCTGAGTTTGCATCGCTGTTTTCCTATATTGATTCTTGGTTTGCTGCACTTTGAGCAGCTTCCTCTTGTTGACCTCCATCAAAGCTTCCGGGTGCACTTCAAGGTGTTGGTGATCACCTTTAAAGCGCTCCATGGCTTAGGGCCAGGGTACTTACGGGACCGCCTTCTGCCACCAATAGCCTCCCACCGGCCAGTTCGCTCCCACAGAGAGGGCCTCCTCAGGGTGCCGTTGGCTAGACAATGCCGGCTGGCGACCCCCAGGAGGAGAGCCTTCTCTGTGGTGGCACCTGCCCTCTGGAACAATCTACCCCCAGAGATACGAGTGATCTCCGACCTCTGGACTTTTCGTCGGGCCCTAAAAACTCATCTCTTTCAGTTAGCCGGTCTCTCTTGATTTTATGATTTTATGGTTGATTTTAAATTTTGATATGGATTTTAAATTGATAAATTTTAAACTATGGGCCAAATTTAATTATTTTAAATCTATTTTTAATCGCACTTTATGTAAAAATGTTTTATTTTGGCTGTTCACCGCCCTGAGTCCGAAAGGAGAAGGGCGGTATAGAAATGTGAATAATAAATAAATAAATAATAAAGCCGGTTCAACACTGTCTTTCACATAATCTGCCAGAGCATGCTTCTATTTATTATTATTATTATTATTATTATTATTATTATTATTATTATTATTATTATTATTATTATTATTATTATTATTATCCTCTCCCTTTTCTCTTTCTCCCTCTTTCTTTTGTTGGAGCCGAAGGTGCTGATGATATTCTTACCTGTTTCTTCTCCTGTCTTACCTGTTTCTTCTCCTACCTGCTTCTTTTGTAAGGAGTGCTTTGCTCTGCTCTCCCCCATTGTGATCTGTGTTTTAAGACTTGTCTTTTGTGAGGCTTTGCCATGAAACACTCTGGGGGGAAAAAAAAAACATTGATTCAAGGATGTGAACCAGCTTATTCATAGAAGGTCACTGCGTCTTTGTCATCCGTCTTCGCTGAGTTTTCACGCCACCCGGTGTAGGGTCAGCGCTCCGGGCTCAGGACCCCAGACAATGTCCCAGAGGTCGGGGAGCTGGTTGAGGTTTTAAAGGAGATTCGGGTTAATGTCGGGTTCCAAGTAACACCCCCAATGAAAGAAGACTCCGAGGCTAGAAGTTCCTCAAAGTTCCATTTTATTAGAGATGTCATATTGGCACATCTGGGAAAACTTGAATCTGAAAGCTTCTAGGTTTTCCCCACCCAAAAGAGTCCCTTCTCCTGCACTCATCTGTCCATCACATGGTCCAATCAATGCCCCGTCCCAACTGAGATGCCTCCCAGTCACGCCACTCCAGGTGCAGGCTGAACGTTCTTGACTCCCAGAGAAAAGAATGTTATTATGGCTAGATATCTCCCCAACTCCATGCAACACCCCCCCATCCCAGTTTCCCACAGCACTAATTGTGGCAGCTCTGAAGATCCAAAGAAAAAGATGGCCTCCAGGGCTGACAGGCTTCCTACTTCCAAAAGCTCAATTCTTTAAAAAAAAAAAAGTTTCCAAACAATATATTATGAATTTTCATCAGCTCAATCTGGTTTTGGTCTTTGTTTTATACAGATAAAGTGGTTCTTTCATGTAAAAGTGGTTTTCTTGCAACCTTGGGACATTTGGTCCTGCTTCTTCCTACCGAACAGTGTAGAGAAGGTGTTAATTCAGGCAAGAAAACGGTAATCCTTAGCCCAGATCTTTATGCAGGGTTAGGTGACATGATCTTTCTTCTTTTTCTCTTCCTTTCCTGGAAAAAGTTCAGCAACTGGTGCACACCAGTTTTCAGAATTCTTTTATCAAGAACGGAGGCAGAAAAAATGGAGTGAATAATACTGTAAGCATCTATACCAGCATAGGTTCAAATAGATTTGGGTTGGAAATTAGATATCAAGCTGTGGTTAAATCGAAATTTTTTTACTACCGGTTCTGTGAGCGTGGCTTGGTGGGCGTGGTTTGGTGGGCATGACAGAGGAAGGATACTGCAAAATCTCCATTCCCTCCCCACCCCAGGGAAAGGATACTGCAAAATCCTCATTCCCTCCCCACTCCTGGGGGAAGGATACTGCAAAATCTCCATTCCCACCCCACTCTGGGGCCAGCCAGAGGCGGAATTTGCTGGTTCTCCAAACTACTCCACTGCCTAAATAGGATGGCATAGAATCGGGGCGGGTGGGGGGGGGCACCCATGATTTCCGCTACCGGTTTGGGCGAACCGGCCTGAACCGGCTGAATACCACCTCTGTTAATGTCATCGAGACGTCTCAAGCTTGAAAGACACCGTTGGAATAAGCTACTGCCTGAGAAGGCTGCCAAATTTGCAATATTCAAGTCCACCTTGACGGATTTTTAGTATGTTTGGAAACTGTATCAGTCCCGTAACCGAGTCTTCCCAGGATGCTGCCATTAACGAGTGAGACTAGGTATAAGTCAATTATTTATTGTTTCTCTTGAGTCTCTCTTCCCCTTTCTTGGAGAGCAAATTGCTCATTTTGTAACAAAGCAAACACATTGATGCTGTTGAGTAAAGAGAAACCCAAGCTTTCTTACATACAGTATTTCCCCAGTGCCCTCTGACTTTGTAGCCAATTTCAAAACACAAGACTTTATGGGGTTATGCCTGGCGTAGATGTTTTAGGTTGTCTCTCTTTTGCGAGTGGGAAAACCTCTCCCCTTTTCATCACTTTTAATTTCAAAGCTTTGCAAGCTTCCATTCTTCATGGCTGCACACAAACAATGCTTGTATGTGTCAGAGTTTCTCTCTGAGGCCTGTTCTTTCCAGTGTGGTACATAATATACTCAGCACTTTCAATGTAGAAATACACACCACGGTTTAAAATGGGGAACATGAATTTTTACAACAGAATCAAGCGTCAATTCTTATGGCATCGAGGCAACCTTTATTATTAGGCCAAGAGTCAGCCCAGTGAGTTGGATCAGATTAAAGCCACATTGCTCAATATTACTTTTGTTGTAACAACTACAGTAACAGAATCTGTCAAGTTTGAAAACACTGACCTCCTCCTTCGTTTTAACTTTGTGTGAACCTAGGGAGGGGCATGTTTGAGATCTTTTCTCCAATCATTTTCTTGACCTAGATTCAAGCCCCTCTTATCTGGCTGTATTTGCTACTACTACAGTGCTGGCAAAGCAGAATATATATATATATCTATATATATTTGTTATTTGTGGATCTACGTTAATACGATGAACTGTCTCCTTTAATATATGATACTGAGGGTTCGTTTCCCCTAAAAAAAAAAAAGGATTCATTCTGTTCCTCCTGTAAGAGTATTTCTCTCTGCCCTTATAAATAAATAAATAATCGGACTCTTGGAATTTGTGAAGTGAAGGCTGTGACTGGAAAAAAAATTCCCTTATGCTGTGTTTTCCTGAAAATAACCCCTCCCCTGAAAATAAGCCCTCCCCGAAAACATTTAAACACATGCACAGCCATTTCCTCTGGTTAGGGTTAGGGAGACAGAGCTGGAAATCAGTTAAGACGGTAAGAGGAGCTCTGTCTTGCTCCATGTGTCCCAAAGTAATAAGAGCTCCCCCAAAATAAGGCTAAGTGCTTATTTCAGGGTTCAAAAAAATATAAGACAGGGTCTTATTTTCAGGGAGACACGGTATTTCTTAAGCAACTTTCCTCTGGGTTGCAAAGTTCATTTAATATAAGAATACTACCAAGATTACCTTGAGAATGACTCAGTAATGCTGAGTAACTAGTTTTAGAGCTGACGCCCAACTAAAAATGTCTTCGGTTGATTAGATCTGCATAATTTCCTTAGGAGGGGGAGAAAAAAGAGAGCTTTAAATAACTTCATAGTATTTTTTTTCCCCCCTGACAATCAGCATCTTAGAAGAGGCACCCTCAACTTCCTTATTGCCCAGAAGGACTTCTGCAACCTAGGATTGTAAGTAGTGCTGTTATTCAAATGAAAGGAATATAAAGTAGAATTTGCTGATTGACTAATTGGAGACCCCAGCTTTTGTAAGATGAATATGTTTATGGGTTATTCTAAGTGGGCTTACTCAAGTAAGCATTGTGGCTGGGCTGAATAGAAAAAAAGGCCAGAATTTCAGCAAACGAAGCAGTGAATAACTCTGTGCAATGACACCTGTTTTGTGCTAAGATTCACAATTTGACTTAAAGTTGGCTAGCAAGTTGGAGCCTCTTATTATTTGTTTATTTAGCATATGATGAGAACATGACAAAGAGAAGTAGACATATACACACAATCCATGTAATCATATGTTGTTGTTAGTTGCAAAGTCGTGTCCGACCCATTGCAACCCCATGGACAACATTCCTCCAGGCCTTCCTGTCCTCTACCATCCTCTGGAGTCCATTTAAGCTCACACCAACTGCTTCAGTGACTCCATCCAGCCACCTCGTTCTCTGCCGTCCCATTCTTCTTTTGCCCTCAATCGTTCCCAGCATTAGGCTCTTCTCCAGTGAGTCCTTCCATCTCATTAGGTGGCCAAAGTATTTGAGATTCACCTTCAGGATCTGGCCTTCTAAAGAGCAGTCAGGGTTGATCTCCTCTAGAATTCACCGGTTTGAACGCCTTGTAGTCCAAGGGACTTGCAGGAGTCTTCTTCAGCACCAGAGTTCAAAGGCCTCAATTTCTCTGGTGCTCAGCCTTCCTGATGGTCCAACTTTCACAGCCATACATTGCAACTGGGGAAACCATAACCTTGACTATACGCACTTTTGTTGGCAGGGTGATGTCTCTGCTTTTTTGTAATCATATACAAAACTTCTACGGGGCCACAATAGTGGCCTCATAACTGAATAGCAATAGCATTTAGACTTATATACCTCTTTACAGTGCTTTTACAGCCCTCTCTAAGCAGTTTACAGAGTCAGCATATTGCCCCCAACAATTTGGGTCCTCATTTTACCCACCCATTTTACTCAGCCATGGAAGGCTGAGTCAACCATCCAGCCTGGTGAGATTCGAAGTGCCAAATTGCAGGCAGCTGGTAGAAGGAGTCTGCAGTACTGCACTCTAACCACTGCACCACTGCGGCTCATGTCGAATTTACCTATCCACGCGTGTGTGCCTCCCACCGGCCAGCTGAGGCTTTCCAGGCCCAAAACGGGGTGCGATTGCATGTACCAAACCCCAAAATGCAATGCGAGCACCCCCTGCGCATGTGCCCCCCGCACATGCATGCACATATCCCCCACATGCACCCTGCCTCCCACACATGCGCAGCAGGGACCCAAATACCAGCTGGCCAGTGGGAGGCATGCGCGCATGCACGGTGGAGCTGGGCTGGGGCGATGGCTGGTGTGCCCGCAGAGAGGGCTTTGCATGCCACCTGTGGCACCCGTGCCATAGGTTCACCATCACGGTACTAGAGCATTGCTCCAAGAGCCATAATGGCAGTCATTTTTTCTACCACCAATATGAAGTGAAGCAAACAACTCACGGACCATCTTCGAACACGAAAAATGACTTAATAACAAAACTATACAGCTTGAAGAAATGAAGAATCCGCTATTCCAGGACAGTCTGATCAGTTTGGGTAATAAGTTAATTAATTCTTCAGGGATCCCTGAGTACAATTCTGCCAATTGATATGAATCTATGGCAAAGAGTTATACATGCTAGCAAAAGCGAGTGGTTTTCTTTTGAGACCGTCATTGCTGCATTATGGAAGAGCTGATGAAAATGCAACCCACATTTTCCCCCCTTTAAACATTTCTTCCAGACATTGAATTTAATTTAACTTGGGAATGGTTTTTGGGATTACAATATGGGTTGGGTGCCATCTGAAATTTGGACTAGTTGTATCAAAACATCTTAATAATTTTAACCCTCCATCATCCGATAAATAAAGATGGGCCTTTCAGTATTCAGACAGAATTTAGTGCAATTCTTTATTTTATTTTCAATCATTATGGCAATTAATATGCGCATATTTCTAGGGTTTTAACAAGGACTTGCAGGTTTTAAAACAACTTAATGTGTTTCGTTATATAAAACTGACTAATGAAATATTGACAACTGTTACCTAACAAATTTAATTCTATGACACTTGTAATTTCCCCATTTATTCACTTTGTCTTATTTTGTGTGTGGGGGGTGTCTGTGTGTCGTTTTACCTCTTTTCTTGCTTCTCTCCCCCCCCCCACACCCACTTTATTTCATTCTCAAAAATGTTTAATGAAATACTACTAATTCTTCCAGAACTTGGATTGTCAGATTTTCAGGCAATCTGAAACTTTGTTTGCATCATTTATTTCAGGATACCTACAGTGGTGGGTTTCAAATTTTTTTACTACCGGTTCTGTGAGGGTGGCTTGGCGGGTGTGGCATGGTTTGGTGGGTGTGGCAGGGGAAGGATACTATAAAATCTCCATTCTGCAAAATCCCCATTTCCTCCCGATCAGCTGGGATGCAGGAGGCAGAGAATAGATGGGGACGGGGCAAGTCAAAATTTTTACTACCGGTTCTCCGAACTACTCAAAATTTCCGCTACCGGTTCTCCAGAACTGGTCAGAACCTGCTGAAACCCACCTCTGGATGGGGAAAGAGACAAGTTCACCCCAACGGTTCATTTTTCTGATTCAAGAAAAACATTTTGCATAGACGCACCAAAGAGAGAACCAGTCTATGTGAGAACTGAAGGCTCACTTAATTATCCGAAGCAATAATAGAATCTTTCTTCTTCAATCCAGCAGCACCCGCCGCAGAGATCAAACCCTGTTTTTGTTTAAAATATTTAAAGCAAAGCTTTAATCAACACACAGTGAAATTTCCTTGCAAGAGCCTGATAATAAATAAATACACAATTACCAAAGAGCTGAAATTCAGTCCATTAACGGTTTGCAAGAGTTTCTCTTCCCTCATTATGAAATCATTTTCAAGTTGCTTAATTTTTTTTTTCATTCTGCATAGCTTTGATACCAAAAGGAGTGAAGCTTTCCCCCCCACCACTTCACTCTTGCAAACTTGTAAACAGCCTCAGGAAGTCCCTTTTTGCAAAAGGAAGACACACACTTAATTCTGGGTACTGTCCCTCAAGGAGATTGTTGATGAACTGAAGAAGGAAGGGAGGTTGGGGGAACCAATGAGATTCCATTGCTAAGGATGATTATGGTGGATTATAATGACCAGTAAGGTGAATTTAAAAAAAAAAAAAGACGAATAAACAATAACACACCTGTGTTTGCTTTGTTACTTGATTAACCAGGCATGTCTTTCATCAGGGGGGAGCAAATGAAGCTGTGAATTAAATTCCCACTTGTTTATTTTCCAGGAGTCAGGGATGCGGTGGCTCAGTGGCTAAGACGCCGAGCTTGTCGATCGAAAGATCAGCAGTTCAGCGGTTCGAATCCCTAGTCCCGCATAACAGGGGTGAGATCCCGTGACTTGTCCCAGCTTCTGCCAACCTATCAGTTCGAAAGCACATAAAAAAATGCAAGTAGAAAAATAGGGACCACCTTTGGTGGGAAAGTAATAGTGTTCTGTGCACCTTTGGCGTTGAGTCATGGCGGCCACATGACCACGGAGACGTCTTTGGACAGCGCTGGCTCTTTGGCTTTGAAACGGAGATGAGCACCGCCCCCTCCCCGCAGGAACGACTAGTACGCATGTGTGAGGGGAACCTTTACCTTTAAGGACTCATATTTTCACTATACACTGTCAAGAAATATATCAAGCTATTTATTTATTTATTTTATTTTATTTTATCTCAAATTTATATACCGCACCTTCTTCCGAGGGACTCAGGGCGGTGTACAGCCAGATAAAAACATACAATACAAACATTAAAAACAATTAAAAGGATATATATTAATTTGGCCCCAATTTAAGATAACAAACCAATTAAAAATTAAAAAAATATTAAAAAGAATATGTTAAGCCAGCCCGGCTTGCTGAAAAAAGAAAGTTTTAAGGGCACGGCGGAAGGCACTGAGGTCTTGCATCCTCCTTATCTCAGGGGGCAGCTGATTCCAGAGGCTAGGTAGCCTTATGCCTTCCCTGAATAAAATAAGCAGGACGTTTACCTATTTTCCAGGCCTTCAGTTTTCCAACTGTTATGTCTGTTACTGTCACAGAGCATGAAAGAGAAAATATGAAGGGAAAAAAAAACATTCCTTCCATCAATAAGGGGTTTTCCCCTTCTTCTTCTTCTTGTTATTTATCTATGCTTATTAGGAGGTATTTATTTAAGCTTTCTTAGAAAGCGCAAAAAACAAAAAAACAAAACAAAAAACCAAACGCCCATTCATTGCAATGGGCACGCGGATTTAAATATTATACATTTCTTAGTTGAAAGGCAGTGAACTGAAACTGTTTAATTGGTTGACAGCCTTCCTAACATAGCAAACAAATGAACCGTGTTCCATCAATGGCAAGGAAGTAAATGGTGGGTATTTACCAAAAGTGATACACAATTATTCATGGAATGTAGAAGCTCCTCTTTCTCCCTCTCCCCTTTGGTGCATTTATTATTATGTATTAACCCAGTTTCCTAGCTGATCGCAAGTTTAACTGTAGCTTAATGGTGCGGTTTTCTAGCGCGTCAACTTCAGAATGAAATAACCTCTATTTTTATTGATTCAAACAAGGACCAATGTACCTCACTGGGTTGATTATTTTTTTTTCTCTCTCTCTCTGTGCCTGGCTGAGCCTTGAGATGGTCAATGGTGGCCTTGCTCCTAGAACCTCTCCGGGTTAAAATATGGATAAAAAAAAAAAAATAAGGGGAAAAAAAAACCCCTCATACTTGTACATAGCAGTAGGGTTCCACTTTAAGAATCCCAGCTGCAGTTCTATCTAATTCCAAGTGTTTTGAAATAGGGCAATGAGATTCTGATTGCATTCGGTTTTGAGATTTTGAGAACGTTTGATAGATCCCTTCATTGGAACCTCTGCTTTGATTAAATTAAAACAACTGGTTTTTGTGTTCTGCTTTTGCATTGTAGATGAGTCTCGGTGGGGTCATCTTTGCCAGGGAGTTCAGAAGGGGTAAAGGTAAAGGTTCCCCTCGCACATATGTGCTAGTCGTTCCTGACTCTAGGGGGCGGTGTTCATCTCCGTTTCAAAGCTGAAGAGCCAGCGCTGTCCGAAGACGTCTCTGTGGTCATGTGGCTGGCATGACTCAATGCCAAAGGCATATGGAACACTGTTACCTTCCCACCAAAGGTGGTCCCTATTTTTCTACTTCAATTTTTTATGTGCTTTCGAATTGCTAGGTTGGCAGAAGCTGGGACAAGTAACGGGAGCTCACCCCGTTATGCGGCACTAGGGATTCGAACCGCTGAACTGCCGACCTTTCGATCGACAAGCTCAGCGTCTTAGCCACTGAGCCACCGTGTAGGGGAGAGTGTAGCTAAAAATAGTCATGGAGAAAGAAGAGCAACAATTGCTGTATCGATGCCAAGAAATGGTATGGTCCTGGCTGAAATATTTCAACAATGTAGGGGCCAGATGATAAAACCTTTCCTAGATTGGAGGGCTCCTCTTCTTTGATTATTAGGGAAGAATATTAGAGTTTCATAAAGTGATCTTGGAGGAGAGGGGTTGGCATAGTATGGTCAAAGCCTCAGATTTAATTGCAGAAGATGCCAAAATTGGCGTAGGAGTCCTCATTTTACGAAGGAAGATAACATGGGACATGGAACATGACAAATATAAACCAGCTATACCTAAAAAGTCAAAAGGCAAATAAAGCATAGTCAATTAGATGATTTAGCCATAAGTAAATATATAGACGAAAGGGACGCGGTGTCTCAGTGGCTAAGACGCTGAGCTTGTTGATCAAAAGGTCGCCGGTTCAGCGGTTTGAACCCCTAGTGCCGGGTAACGGGGTGAGCTCCCGTTACTTGTCCCGGCTTCTGCCAACGTAGTAGTTCGGAAGCATGTAAAAAATGCAAGTAGAAAAATAGGGACCATCTTTGGTGGGAAGGTAACAGCATTCTGGGCGCCTTTGGCATTGAGTCATGCCAGCCACATGACCACGGAGGTGTCTTTGGACAGCGCTGGCTCTTCAGCTTTGAAAGGGAGATGAGCACCGCCCCCTAGAGTCGGGAACAACTAGCACATATGTGCGAGGGGAAACTTTACCTTTAAATATACAGATGGAATGGAATTGGGCACATGAAATCAGATTATGATGATTAGTAACTGCTGCATTTCACAAATATCATGTCTGACTTTGGGATATGTTCAGTCTAATGCGTCTGTAGACGACAGATTTGGTATAGTGGTAAAAGCATTCAGCTAAAAACTAGGAGACTATGAAATCTAGTCCCACTTTAGGCACAAAGCCAGCTGGATGACCCTGGAGCAGTCAATCTTCTCAGCCCTAGAGGGGGGAAAAAAAGCAAGGGCAAAGCACTTCTGAAAATCTTGCCAAGAAAACTGCAGGAACTTGAGGTCACTAGGAGTCAACACTGACTTAAGAGCACAACCACAAAAGTCTAATATTTATTTATTCAATCATTCATTTAAATGTCAGGTAACTGATGCTATGCCAGTGCATGCTGGGAAATTAAAATGAGGACTACAGCTGTCTTGTGTCCAGCTTAGATTTTTTATTTTGTTTTTGTTTTTAAAGGAGGCAATGGATAAGCATCAATATTGCTGGGGCTTTGGCACATCTTCAAGAAAGCAAAGCCAACAGCCATCTCAGCAGAAGCAGCGTTGTTACATCAGAAATTGAGCAGAGGCAAAAGTGCTCTCAGGACAAAAATGCTCTTAAATGTTCCTTGAAAAGTTTCCATCACTTTTTGGGATGATGGTTTTGTGAAAACGTGGGTGGGGGGAAAATCATGAGCCATTTCTCCGAACGTTCCAAATAACCGTTATAGCTAAAGAGAAAGATGAACCTGGCTACGTGGCTCAGTGGCTAAGACACTGAGCTTGTCGATCAGAAAGGTCAGCAGTTCAGCAGTTTGAATCCCTAGTATGGGTCTCCTGCGCGAGCTGCAGGTTGGACTTGATGACCTCCAAGGTCCCTTCCAACTCTGTTACTGTTACCTGTGACCAATCTGTATGTTTCTAATTTGATCACTCTGTTAGATGAAGATTGAGTATTGTTCTGTCCCCCTTCCTCACACAGGCAAACGTGATACCAAGCACGCCTGCCAGTATTTTATTAGGTAAACAGATTAGAATTCTTGGCAGACCAAGGTTTTGGCAGCAAACTGCCGAATGCCTGCCAAGACTGTTTTCACTCCCATAAAGCAGAAGAGGACTTATCTTCAGTCCGTTCCAGGAGCAACAAATTATCCACGAGACAAGAGTTTAGTCAATGTTCAGTCCAAAATATATCCAAGCTGAATTTCAGAGATCACAATGTGACTTTCAGGGTTTAACTTTGTCCATCACAAAGCCTGAAGAGCGATCCCACCCACTTTTATTCCTGGTGGGGCATGGCTCCGTGACTCAGCTCAATCTCTAGCTCTCCCACGCCTCTTCTGTTGCCTCCGACGCTGCCTGGATCAAGCCAGGATTCATCCTCCTCACTCCCTATCAATTGGTGCTCCGATATGCCTTCCTCCTGGCACATCCCAGGCTGTTCCTCCTGGCCTTCGGATGGAATATGAGGCATTGCCAGAGAGGAGGGTCCTGGAGAGGGAGGCCTTGTCAGTTCCTCCCCATCACCTTCTGAGTCCGCTTCCTCTGTTAGGACAGGTTTGGGAGTTGGGGTCACAACAATTATTTTCCAAAGAAGAAGAACTCACTGTAAAGAAGGGTGGAATACCTTGCCTTCTCCCGACTCCTTGTCACTGCTTGGCATTTTGCAGAGTCAAAATCATATTGAAATCTTGGGGAAAATCACGAGCCGTTTCTCTGAACATTCCAAAGAACCATTACATCTAAAGATATAAGATGAACCGATCTGTACGTTTCTAATTTGATAACTCTTTAGCATGATCCTGCTGTACTTTCATTCTGTTTCATTTCTACATTAATAAGTCTGCTCATTGGGTCCTGCTGTGTGTATCTAGTAACGCGATTCCGTTTTGATTGGAACACTGTCAGATTCAGATTTGGCAATTCCTTTCGAGTCAAGCCTAGAATCATCAGAGGCTTTTTGAATCTTTGAATGAATGCAGGTGTTTTTGGGGCATAGGGTAAATCATTTAATTTTTGAAAGACTTAGACAGCAATCTCACTAGAGGTGGGTTCCAGCAGGTTCTGACCAGTTCTGGAGAACCGGTAGTGGAAATTTTGAGTAGGTCAGAGAACCGGTAGTAAAAATTCTGACTGGCCCGGCCCCCATCTATTCTCTGCCTCCCGAGTCCCAGCTGATCAGGAGGAAATGGGGATTTTGCAGTAACCTTCCCCTGGAGTGGGGAGGAAATGGGGATTTTGCAGTATTCTTCCCCTGCCACATCCACCAAGCTATGCCATGCCCACCAAGCCACACCCACAGAACCGAAAGTAAAAAAAAATAACTTTGTTGCTTGTATCCTTACAATTTATATTGATTGTTTCCTAGTATGATTTGATTGCTTATTTGTACCCTATGACTATCATGAATAGACTAGACTAGACTAGACTAGACTAGACTAGAATAGAATAGAATAGAATTCTTTATTGGCCAAGTGTGATTGAACACACAAGGAATTTTTCTTTGGTGCATATGCTCTCAGTGTACATAAAAGAAAAGATACATTCGTCAAGAATCATTGTTGTACCATATGATTCTTGACAAATGTATCTTGTCTTTTTATGTACACTGAGAGCCTATGCACCAAAGACAAATTCCTTCTGTGTCCAATCACAGTTGGCCAATAAAGAATTCTATTCCAATGATCTAAGGTCGCATGAGAACAGTGTATCTTAAGCTCCCCCACCCGCCTTACACTGGAAACTGAGATAGGCAGTGCTTAGTTGCAGTTTGGAAGGAGCTCCTGCCCATTACTGGTTAAATTACAACATTACCATATTTAACAGCTAGTACTTTAACTACTACTATAGAACTATAGAGGGATTCAAATAATTTAACAACCGGTTCTCTGCCCTAATAAAGAGCTGGGTATGTGTCAGGGGTGGGTTCTACTTACCTTTACTACTGGTTTGCAATAGGGCCATGCGCGCATGCACAGAATCTTCCTGATGATGCCGGGGTCAGTGGGTGGAGCCTCCCGCCGGTTTTACTACCAGTTCTATAGAACCAGTCTGAACAGGGGGCAACCCACCACTGGTATGCGTGGCTCAGTGGTCATGTGACTGTGTGGGCGTAGCCAACTCAACATCGCTCACGTCGATAGGCACTTCACCTTAGCTGTTACAATGTAATAAGTGTTAACCAGAGAGGCAGTTTCTGTAAGCAGGGCAATAAAGATTAGGCTAGAAACAACACCACAATGTTTTCTTCCTGCCTTCCTTACAGGATTAGCCCTGTAAAGTGGAAAAAAACAAAATAAGATTTCTTCCAACAACCGATTCTTTGAACTGCTTAGAAAGTTAACAACTGGTTCTCCTGAATAGGTGCGAACTGGCTGAATCCCACCACTGCTATAGAAGTATAACGAAGTAAGAAAAAAAAAACAGAGGAAAAAGTAATATAACAAGGATAGCTGCAGAATATAGTCAAAGTCAGGAAGGCAGCTGTGACAGAGAGATTGAAGCTGTCCTTGTTTTTTATATATGCACATAAATGTGCTAAGGAAAGCTTTAATTGTACAGACATGGCTGCCCTCTTTTTCGACCATATCCTACAAGTAGCTTTGGCCTGAGCCATCTGGATAATCATTAGTGCTGCTTCTTGTGATTTTTATATTGCTGCATTTGTCATGGGCTGCTAGCTAGTAATCCCTGTCCTTGCAAAAAAAAAAAATCAAAGTATTTTAATGTGCTGGGTTTTTTCGGGGGTGGGTGTGTGGGACGGCTAATTCATTACTTGTTCCCTGTTTTGTTCTTATTCTTATTCTTTTTTTTTTTACTACCCCGTCACTTCTGATCTTTCCTTTGTGTATAGTTCTTGCTTTAGAAGCTGTTCTCTGCTGATTTACACTTTTGTTTCCTTTTTGTACACTGTTGCACTCTGTGAGGAGTTTTTTTTTTTCTCCCACCGTGGCGTGGTTATTTTAATTATGCACTCTTCATTTTAATTATGCGCTCTTTTATTATGGTGCTTGCTAATTGTTCAATTATCACTCTGTTCCTGCTATGTTTTGCCAATGTGCAGCAGATTCAACGCGTTAGAAAATGTCCCCAATTCTACCCCACTGCAAAAAAAAAAAAAAAAAAAAAAGGCACGGGAAGATTCTCTATTGTGCGGCTTCCTATATTTTAAGAAACGATGAACGTGTTCCTCATGTTTAAAGGGAGATATGGCCACCGCTAAAGGTTTATCATGAGCTGTCTGATGTAACTTAGAATTATGATGATCAGCTTCAATCAAGGCAAGTGGCAAATGCATGGCTTCAATGAAGTAGCTGATGCACTAATTTATCCGAGATAAACAAAGAGATAAAAATGGAAAGTGATTGTTCCCAATGTACGCCGTGCATATTCTCCTTCCTTAGCAACATAAGTGGAAAGCTTGCTTCATGGTTCAGAGGTCTGGCTGAACGCTTGCTGAACAAGCTTATGGTTAAGTCATGGTTGACTTGTGTAGCACTTTCCATTTGATTTGTTGAAGTTGCGCAACGACCATCAGAGCAGAGGGAGAGAAAAGTACCAAAGTTGGCCTTTGGCATCTGATGATAGATCAGCCACTTCGAACCCTTTCTGGTTTTCACCCAGTAGATAACCCAAGGTGCCTGCAGGGAAAGCAGGGGGCATTAATGATGAAACTGACATGCTAATGTCACAACTCAAACTTCACCTCTTGTGTCCCTTTTCTGCAGGTTGATGGCAAAGGTGAAAGTAGCATTGTGACCTAGTAAATAGTTTCAGTGCCATCAAGTTTGGGAACTGATACGTAAAGATGACTTTCCTGCTAATTTGAGCCCACCAAAAAGGAGTTGTACAGCTTAGCAGCCAAGGATGGAATTAACCTCTGGGTCTTAATTTTGATTGAGGGCCACGGTTCAGTAAAAGCAGTACTATTTGGTCACTAAAAGAGCCAGCTTCAAGCTCTAGTTCCTCCAGAGAGGCTGTAGAAAACCTGGTTGCAAATGGGAAGATGTCCTTGCCAGTTACAAGATCTCCTATGGCTAAGGGGATTGGCCTTCCCTAATCATTGTCAACTCGCAAAGCATCCCTGGCCTGCCCTCGAGTTGCCATAGGCCAGGGCGGATGGGAAACCGGCAAAACAGCATGGCAGCCAAAGACAGATGCACATTCCATGCTTATCTCTCTCAAGGCTGTATCCCAGGGTTACCTACAGCAGCCGGAAGGGAGTGACCTCTACAACCTGCGAAATTGCTCCATTGGCAAATATGATTGATGATACACCCTGGGGGGAGAGAGGAAACAGGGTCATAATTGGGGCATAAATTACGTAGGGTCAGAGCTGGCTTCACTTGAGAATATGCCGACATGAAGCTCCTAATAAATCACTGGATTTCTTTTGACGCTTGGCTTGAGGCTCATGATTTAATTTAATCCGTCGGAACCCTGACAATCATGCCTGTTTGTCCCATCAAATTTGGAAGGAGAGGCATGTTATGGGTTCCATCTGGCAGGACCCAAGAAGAAAATCTTTCCTACCTGCCCTGTGGAACATCATGTCTTTGGAGATCAGGTTGGCCCTGACTCTTTTTGAAGGGCCCTGAAGACATGGCTGTGTTCCTGGGCATGGACATTTGAGTAGTTGCAGCCTATGAGATGATTGCATTGATGAGTTTATATTGATGGTTACTCTATTATTATTATTATTATTTATCATTGCTGCTGATTGTCTATTTCTTTTGGTGTTTTCTGCTTGTTGTTTAATTGTTGCTAGCTGGCCAGAGTCATTTGTCTGAGATGGGCAGCCATCTATACTTAATTAATTAATTAAAACCTTTGCTAACAGAATTCCTGACAAAGAATCAGATTTGGCCCACAAAATATCTTCTTAGAAGCTGAATGATTAAGTAAGGAATTTGAATGATGGGGACTTCATTTTGGCTTGATCAGTATATCCAGAGGGAATAGAAGATGGCCACAGATTGTTGTGTTAATGAGCCAAAGTCTGCATGTACTTCTCTGGATGTGTTCTTTTTTTTCGAAACACAATTTTTGGCATTGCAATATTCAACCTGGAATGGTATCAAAATGAATTTTACATTTTGGACTGTCCAGGCAGGGAGCACTGAGTATTTTGAAGAAATCTTGATTATTCAAAGGATTTACTTCCAAGATAATTACGATTATTAATTTGGAGCCACCGTGAGCGGTGCACCCCATCACCTAGTAAAAGAAAAAGACTACTGATTATAAATATTATAAACTAGAAAGAGAGAAATGGAAGCTAATTAGGACACTGACCTTTTACCAGTTCTTTTGCTCTAAAAAAACCCCCCCTCCATTAGTTGAGACGTGCAGATGTGTATTTGTGCATTTTTTTTTTTTAATTTGATTTATATGCCGCCCTTCTCCGGAGACTCAGGGCGGCTTACAATGCGTTAAGCAATAGCCTTCATTCTTTTGTATATTTTACACAAAGTCAGCTTATTGCCCCCACAAACTGGGTCCTCATTTCACCTACCTTAGAAAGGATGGAAGGCTGAGTCAACCTTGAGCCTTGGAGAGATTCGAACCAGCAGAAATTGCAGGCAGCTGTGTTAATAACAGGGTGCACTAAACCCCTGTACTATCAAGGCATTGCATTAAGTTAACCAATATTGTGATTTGTTCAGTTTAGGGATAGTGATATTCTACATATGATCCTACATTGGGGTGGGTTCTAAATTTTTTTACTACTGGTTCTGTGGGTGTGGCTTATTTTGTGGGCATGGTTTGATAGTCATGTGACAAACAATTATTTAGGATTTAGCAGAGGTACTGGTCTACCAGGTTTTTAAACTGCTTGCAGAGCCGTACCGGTCTACCCATTTGTTCTTGGAGCATACTGGTCTACTTATTTGTTTTTGGAGCTCAATGGTCTACCACCACACTGCCTTTTACCTCTGATCAGCTGTAGGGCGGCCCTTTGAAGCACCACAGCAAGAGTGTAAACAGTTTTTTGCCGCTCTGCCATGACCGAGAGCATTGGAAACAGCTTTCAGGCAGCTTGGCCTCAATTGCCAATCTACCACCATCGAGCGGTTTACAAGGAGCGGATCGGTTCTAGCCGATCAGTTGGGAGGCTTCTTGGCTTCTCAATTTAAAGCTACGGTGTCTTGTTTTTTTCCCTCTCTTCTTTGTCAAGTGAGCCCTGATTTTTTCCTTCTAGCTGATCAGCTGGGACTCGGGAAGCAGCGAATAGATTGGGGGAGGGGCCAGGCAGAGGTGGTATTTACTGGTTCTCCGAACTACTTAAAATTTCCACTACCAGTTCGCAAGAACTGGGGAAAACCAGTAGCAACCCATTACTGTCCTACATGTTGTGGATAATATGCTGGGCTTTAGTCACTGATGTGTATTACCTGAAGGCTAATGTTGCATTGCAAATTTTTATGAGACAAAGTGAGAAAAGTCTTAAATTAAGGAATAGAGAGTGACGTTATTAACTATATTTAGTTTTAATTATGTTTCAGCATAGATGAAACTGAATTTAGCTTTTTTTCTTAGACCCATTTATTACTTTAAGAAGCATGACTCCTGCTAATACAGTATTGGACCAATTATTCCACAAATCTGGCTAACCTGAAGTGTGAATTGAGTCCCTCTTGTCTGTTTCTCTGCGACTGCTTTATATTTAGACTTTAAAAATGGAGGAAAAAGAACTTGGACGAAGGATCCAGAATGCTATGATTGTACCATCAGCTTGGCAGCAATTCTTTTTCTCTCTGTCCTTTTTTTTTTTAGCAGTAATTTGATTCTGGCAGAATATCGTAGTCAATGTTCCCCCCCCTTTTTCCTCTTATACCTGTTTGCTGGATGGAATAGTGAGGACAATAATACCTATCCTTTAGTTAAGAAGTAGCGTACATCAATAAAAGCAACACAGATGACTTTCTGGGAGTGTGTGGGTCAAGACAGTTTCAAGTCTTTGATTATTGGGTAACTCCTATGGAGAAAGAAAGGAGACGCGGTGGCTCAGTGGGTAAGACGCTGAGCTTGTCGATCGAAAGGTCGGCAGTTCAGCAGTTTTAATCCCTAGTGCCACATTAATGGGGCGAGCTCCTGTTACTTGTCCCAGCTTCTGCCAACCTAGCAGTTTGAAAGCATGTAAAAAATGCAAGTAGAAAAATAGGAAAACCGGGCATTTTTGGCCTAGTAGGCCTCCCTGCAGCCCCCTGGGAGCAAAAACAGGCAGTGGGGGGGGAGCGCGCCACCCCATGCCCCATTTTGGGCCTATTAGGCCTTCCTGGAACCTCTTGGGAGCAAAAACAGGTCACGGGGAGCACGCCACACCTCCCTGCAGCCCATTTTGTACCTAGTAGGCTTCCCTGCACTTATCTGGGAGCCAAAATGGGGCGCATGGGGCCTTCTGAAAGGGCGGGGCCAGCCAGCAATTTAACAACCGTTTTACCTGAACCGGCCCAAACCGGCTGAATCCCACCACTGCCTAGGGCCTATTTTCATAGGATGCATGGAAAGTTATTCTCCACCGACAAAGAAAGAATTGCACACAGAGTTGTCCAAAGACTCTGAGCTCCAACATGTCCAGTGTCTGAACATTTGTGCAGAGCTCAGAAGTATATAAAATAAAGTACTGGAAATCTTTGCAACCATTGCAATATGATGGACCACCATTTATAGCGTTGCTATAGTGATTTGATTCTGCTAGGAAGAGAGAGAGGTCCAGTCTGGCTGAAGGTCTCATCTAATATATTCAGTGATTAATATTAGCCAAGGAAGAGCATTTTGAAATCTTCCTTTCTCAAGGAATGGTAGTTAGAGTATATATACACTACTCAAAAAAATAAAGGGAACACAAGCAGAAGACATCCAAGATCTGAATGAATGAAATAGCCTTATTAAATACTTTGTTCGTTACATACAGTAGTTTTGTGTTCCCTTTAGTTGTTTGAGCAGTGTATAAACTACTGTATGTAAAAAACAAAGTATTTAATAAGGCTATTTCATTCATTCAGATCTCGGATGTCTTCTGCTTGTGTTCCCTTTATTTTTTTGAGCAGTATATAAAGCTTTAGGAGACCAATATATTTTCCTAGTATGGTTTTTGAGTTTTGTCATCTGATTCTTTTCCATCAAGACCAACACACCTGTCTTATTTCAGTGTTAAGAATGAACTGGGAAATGATGGCATCGGATTGAAGAGGCCATGTAGTTCTTCTGTGTTATTTTTTGTGTGTCTAGAGCACCTGTGGGAGATGTTTTATTTGCTTGTCATTCCCATTGGAATTTTCTCCCTAAAAATTGAACAACTGGAAAGGAAATACTAAAATTAGTATTAATTAGTATTAATTATCTCATTGTTTTTATTATTATTACAATTATCAGTAAAAATACTTTAAAAATACTTTCTAAAATCTTTTGTCATCAGTCCTTTGTTTCCTCTACAACTATCTATTGGATATTTGGGATTGATTGTTATTTGGCAATCCAGATTTAACCAGAGAAGATATTCAAAAAATAGTTCCTCTTAGTGTGTGAAAATAGGTGTGTGTATATGTATGTATGTATGTGTGGGGGTATGTATGTGAGTATATATATATATGTATATGTATATGTATATGTATATGTATATGTATATGTATATGTATATGTATATGTATATGTATATGTATATGTATACACACACACACACACACACACACACACACACACACAAACATACCCATTTATAATTTATTGTGTTAACTGTTAACATTGTGTTAATCATTTGGCAAAACTCATTCTGGTTACTGGAAGCTGTAATCATTGGCAGGTTATTATGGTTATTATGATTTAATAAAACGGCTGAAAACTGGGGAGAGCCAAGTCAAGTTGTTTCTCGATGATATAAACATTTGGGGGGATCCAGCCTGATATATCTGCGTCTACTTCTATATCTTCTACACACAGACAAATGCATATATGTGTTGTCTCCTCCTGAGCTAATCTGTATCCATGTCACACTATCCAGTCTGTGAATAGACAATTATTCTTTCATTTCTCATTTCTGATTAACAGTAAATTAGTCTAATAACACTTACTGTTCTATTCACTGATTGTCAAAGGAAGATTTGAGGGGAAAATAGCTTTTAAGTCTTCCCAGCTGTAAAATGATGAAGTTGTCTAAAGTTACAATTTTTGACGCTACTCGATTGTGAAAGATCTCCTGCTTATTGATGTACCTCATCCAACTTAGTCTTTTCAAGTGCATCTTCTTGGTAGAGTTCTTTGCGCCTTACCCTTCTCATTTGGGGAGAACCCTTCATAGCCATCTGAACTGAAGGTTAATTACAAAAGGGCTTTGAAGAGGCACTGCAGGAAAAATGTTTGCCTCTATAAATATATGAGGCGCCACAAAATATGGTAACGAAGACCAAAAATGACACCTGGTTCTTTCATGATATGTGTTGGGAAACTGCCATCCAGGCAAGGAGGAGGGATCAAGGTGAGAGTTAGCTTTGGGTCATTGTACAGCTTCAAGAGACTTAGGATGGATGCCCCCTTCCAGTTTTCTGGAATCTAATTTGTTTGTTGCCAAGATAAGGCAGGCATCTGGGAAAATTCTTGTAGTATGCGTAGAATGCAATAAAGCAGTCAACTTAAACCCTTCACATGTGGCTCTGCTTGCGTGGGAAATCTAGCATGGGCCCACATGCTAGCCATTAGTAAAGCTCTGGAGTTAAAAGTACTTTCTGACATTTTACCCCTCTCTTTTGTGACATTTTATGTGTACCTAATGAAATGAATCAAAGGGATGTGGTGGCTCAGTGGCTAAGATGCTGAGCTTGTCGATCAGAAGGATCAGCAGTTCGGCAGTTCGAATCCCTAGCACCATGTAACGGGGTGAGCTCCCATTACTTGTCCCAGCTTCTGCCAACCTAGCAGCTCGAAAGCACATAAAAAATGCAAGTAGAAAAATAGGGACCACCTTTGGTGGGAAGGTAACAGCATTCCGTGCGCATTTGGCATTTAGTCATGCCGGCCATATGACCATGGAGATAGATGTCTTCGGACAGCGCTGGCTCTTCGGCTTTGAAACGGAGATGAGCACTGTCCCCTAGAGTCAGGAACGACTAGCACATATGTGCAAGGGGAACCTTTACCTTTATTTTAATGAAATGAACTTGAAGGGCAATAACCCTGCCCCTCATGTTCTGGAATGATGTATACCAGGACTAGTATAACATTCCTAGTTATCTGGTTTGGACAGCGTTAACCATGTCTTCTTCCGAACAGCCTGTCTGGTTAGGGATTATCTAAACAAGACAAAGCACCAGATCTGGAACTTCTGACCTGCAACACACTGTTACTGAATGATGTAACTTAAATTCCATTGCACACTGAAGCTTTGATAGAACCACAATATGTGGAGGTGGGTGGAAGTGTGTTTGGGTATTGTTATGTGTGTTGGACCTAGTCATTGGGTGTTAAGTGAATTTCATTGTATGGGTATACTGTGTATACACGTACAATGACAATAAAGTTATTATTATTATTATTAAAAATATTTTCCTTGATTTCCCTGTAATATTTAGAGAGGGTTTTTTTTTAAAGGACATTGTTAGTTTTGAATAACTGGAATATCTTGCAGGATTCCCTCAGGTTTTCAAGGGGGCTGCTAGAGGAATATATCTGAACAAATCTTTTGAGGTCACCAATGGACAGAGATGAATTGCAGTAAAAGAGATGCTTCCATTCCTAGTGAGAGCCAATATGGATCAAAGACATAAATTTTGCCACCCACCAGAGGCTTCAAATAGTCCTTGTAATTTTTTCTGGGTTTTTTTTTCCTTTCTTTTCTTCCTTTTCTTTCTTTGATGTCTTTCCTTGTTTTTAACTCGACACTCTACTTTTTCTCAGTATCATTCCTGGTTCTTAACTATGGTTTGTCCTCTTGTGAGTATGAGTCAACTCTTTGAAAGACTCCACAAATTCCACCCAAAGGAACAAGCTAGTCTTCCAGATCCTTATAAATTAGGAGAACATTGTTTCGAGGCTAAACCTAACGTTACATAAAAATCTGGAGATATTCATCAGTGTATGTTTACTCAGGTAGGCGAACACATTGAAGTTTATTGCATCAGCAGCAGCTTGGGCATATGGTACCATAGAGATGTTGTGACTTAAGCAAAGCCAAAAAGATTCTTCTGGCATCTTTATGACTTGCCAGTTGACTGCAGCAGAAGCTTGTCTGGGCTAGAATCCATTTTCATTAGATGCAAACTCAGGGGTATTCTTGAGTGAATAATGTAAAAAATGTGCTGCACAACATCTAGTAAATCTGTGGAATGTTGTCTGGTAGGAAAAAGCCATGGGCAGATTTAACAAAGGGTTCCCTGAAAGAAGTGTTAATACCATTTTATAATGCCTTGGTAAGGTCACACTTGGAATACTGCATTCAGTTTTGTTCGCCACGATGTAAAAAAGATGTGGAGACTCTAGAAAGAGTGCAGAGAAGAGCAACAAAGAGGATTAGGGGACTGGAGGCTAAAACATATGAAGAACGGTGGCAGGAACTGGGTATGTCTAGTTTAAGGAAAAGAAGGACTAGTGGAGACATGATAGCAGTGTTCCAATATCTCAGGGGCTGCCCCAAAGAAGAGGGAGTCAAGCTATTCTCCAAAGCACCTTTGGGTAGGACAAGAAGCAACGGGTGGAAACTAATCAAGGAGAGAAGCAGCTTAGAACTAAGGAGAAATTTCCTGACAGTGAGAACAATTAATCAGTGGAACAACTTGCCTCCAGAAGTTGTGAATCCTCCAACACTGGAAGTTTTTAAGAAGATGTTGGATAACCATTTGTCTGAAGTGGTGTAGGGTTTCCTGCCTAAACAGGGGGTTGGACTAGAAGACCTCTAAGGTCCCTTCCAACTCTGTTATTCTATTCTATTCTATTCTATTCTATTCTATTCTATTCTATTCTATTCTATTCTATTCTACTCCATTTGTCTGAAGTGGTGTAGGGTTTTCTGCCTAAGCAGGGGATTGGACTAGAAGACCTCCAAGGTCCCTTCCAACTCTGTTACCCTGTTTCCCCAAAAATAAGATATCCCCTCATAATAAGCCCAATCGGGCTTTTGAGCACATGCGCTAAAATAAGCCTCCCCCCGAAAATAAGCCCTCTCCAAAAATATTTAAATGCAGAGCTGGAAATCAGGTAAGACAGCAAGAGGAGCCCCATCTTGCTCCATGTGCCCCCAAATAATAAAACCTTCCTGAAAATAAGGCCAAGCACTTTTTTCGGGGTTCAAAAAATATAAGACAGGGTCTTATTTTCGGGGAAACACGGTATTATATTATATTATTATTATCCCAGAAGAAGTTGGTTGCAAAGCCCTTTGTGTTATTGGCAAGCAAAGTCCATGGACCTGTCCTCTGAAGTCATTAAGATTTGAGCCTGACACCTTTACCGGTACAGACTTTGAATGCAAGAATTATGTGTTACTCCGAGACTAACAATTCTCAGATGATTTAACTCTCCTGGAACATTATCAAGGGCAGTTCCCTGTCAAATTCGTTATAACGGTCCAGCCTAGATTTTTTTTAAAATAAAATAAAATAAAATAAAATCCTCCTTGGCACTTTGCTACAGCAAATGCAGACATCAGAAATGCTAATCAGGGAAAACTGACAGGAATTCAAATTCATTTTCATTTGGCTTTTTTTTTTGGGGGGGGGGTCTTCCCGCTGCTCTTAATTATAACTCTCTTCTGCCCAGTGCAGGTTAGCATTGCCTAGAGTTGAGTATCAGCTGACTGTCACTGCGTCAAATTTCTTGGTTCCTTTACTTTAAAATGGATCTATCGCCTGTCAATGCATCACATTTTTCATTTCTCTCTTTTGTTCCGCTCCCTTATTTGCTGCAATTATAATTATCCCCTCCCTAGTTTTGAGGGGATAGGCAGAGTTTCATGGAAGAAATATAACCAGCAACTACAAAGTGGTCATGTTTGAGGAGACAAAAGAACACATTATTTTATACAAAAAAACCCATGGTACAAATCTGTCAATTAATTCAGGGCCTATCTATCAAAAGAGCCAAGGTAACAGGGGCAAGAGAAGACGCGTAACTGCTTTTTATTGGGTAGGTGTTATTAATTTCTTCAGCTAATGAAATGCTCTCTGAATAGAAAATCTGTGCCCTTGCCCCAACCACTCAGGAATGTGACACCTGCCCTGCTAACTTCTCCATTCTGCTATATAAAGGGGATCTTTTGTTCTGTAAATACTCATTAAGTCCATTAGTATCCATATTTGGGGCTTTTGGGCACAATGCTCATGCGGTTGTTAAGGAAGATGAAAGGCAATAAGAAGGAACAATAAACAATCAGTCCATAATATTCAGAACTATTCATTCTGTGAGCTTGTGATGAAATCCAGATTTGACTTGGACACGCCAGAGAGGAAGAAAAGCACCAGAGATCAACCTTCTAGTTATTTTCCACACCAGTGGGTCTTGGTAGAACCAGGTTAGCCAGAGGTTCCCCATAGAATTCAATTCTTTCATGGAATGTCTATGGAGATTCTCAGTCATCCAGGTCATGGCTGTCCCAAAGATGCTTTTTTTCAAGAGGCAACTGGATTTCCTTGTTTTTTTTTTTTTGTTTTTTTTTTATTATTCATATTTCTATGCCGCCCACTCTCCAAGGACTCTGGGCAGCTTACACCAAAGACAGTATACTAAATAGCATATTGCCCCCAACAATTTGGGTCCTCATTTTACCCACCTCGGAAGGATGGAAGGCTGAGTCAACCTTGAGCCGGTGAGATTTGATCCGCTGATCTGCTGAACTAGCAGTCAGCTGAAACTGAAAGTACTTCACCCTAACCACTGCGCCACCTCGGCTCATTTTTCAGTTCAGTTCAATTCAAATCTTTATTGTCAGTGCACAACATATGTACAATGAGATTGGTTGGGCTCCCTCAGTGCACCGCCCCCAACACAATACAACTCACAATGAAGACAAAAAAATCCCTAACCCCAATAAATCATATTAACAAAACACCCAGTCTTATTGCACCAGTGTGAACATGTTACACGTTGCACCGGCCCTGCAAGTCCATCGTACTATGTAGTTATGATGTTATTCCGCATTCAGGAGTCTGACAGCTCACGGATAAAAACTGTTCTTCAGCCTATTTGTGCGGCTGGCTATGCTTCTATATCTCCTTCCTGATGGTAGGAGGGTAAAGAAGTGATGACCAGGGTGAGAGTAGTCCCTGAGAATTTTCCTCACTCTTCTAAGGCAGCGAGCTCTAGCAATCTCATCTAGTAGTATCGTTTTTTCTTTTGAAGACGTTTCACTTCTCATCCAAGAAGCTTCTTCAGCTCTGGCAGGATGGTGGGGAATGGAAGGATTTATACTCCTTGCAGACAGCTGGACATTTGCATTCTTTTAGGGGGTCGTTAAGGTCACCTGGAGGTCACCTGGAGTCACCTGAGTGATGCAAATGGGTGTGGAGCCTTCTTGGAACTGTTGAAAGGGCTGTGTTGTAGATTGGAGATAGATGATGTCATATCCCTCCCCCTCGGTTGAGAGAGGGCTGTTCAATAGATGGCCTCTTTAATGGAATATTATAATGGAACATTATAATGAAATATTAGTGGGAAAAGAGGGAAGGGGAGCAATTTCATGTTGAATCTTCTTGAGTGTAATGTTCTCACTTCTTCAACCAGCTCATCTGTATAGTTCCTTGGCTCATATATTTGCATTTATTAAGGCAGTTCCGGTGTACTAGTGGAATTTGTAGTAAAAAGGTGAGGTGAATAGAGAGATTCCCCCGTCATCACAAAGGGGAAAATGTACAGGGTCGTCTGTCAGCTTTTCTGAATGTATTCTGGGGAAAGGTTTACTGCAATGGAATTTATTTGCTTTATTGATGGATGTTGTGGCAGCTGGAAGAATAAATAAGAATCCACAGCTTTAATGTCACAGAAAGGCCTTTATAGACAATGGTGAGCCTAAAAACCATTAGATATGGAATGTTATAGCTCAAAGGGAAGTTACCAATTGGGAAAAAAGACAAATCTGGGGTTATTGGCAGTATCTGGAATCCACAATGTTTTTGAATATGGAATAATGGTCTTGCCTTATACCCCTGGTTGCTAATTTTCCAGTAGTAAGAAAATGATCATTTTCATCATTGTCCTTGCCTTCTCCATTTTTTTTAAAAAGCCACAGATAGCTTGACACCTCACAATAGCATCTTTAAAAAAAACAATTGCTATTAACCTGCCTTCCATTATGGACCTGTATACTGCATGAATCAAAAAGTATAGAATTTGTCCGAACCGGGGGCAATCCACCACTGGTGCAGTTTCCTCTAGCCATGATGGCAAACCTATGGTACGCGGTACCCTCTCTGTGGGCACGTGAGCAGTCGCCCCAGTTCAGCTCTGCCGTGCATACGCGCATGTCTTCCACCAGCCAAGTGGTCATCAGGTCTCTGCTGAGCATGCGGGGGAGTGGGGCACGTGCAGGGGGGGAATGTGTATGCGTGGGCGGTGGGTGGGGCACATGTGGGGAGCTGCACCCTCGTGCGCAGGGGGTGGGGCTCATGGGCGGGTGCCAAACTCACATTGCATTTTGAGGGTTCGGGCGCATGCACACACATTCGCGCATACACATGTGCTTTGGGCACTCAGTCCGGAAAAGGTTAGCCATCATTGCCCTATAGCATCGTTTTGAGGCTAAGAGTTGAAACAATTTATGTCCAGAATGTGAGGGGTCTGTAGAAAATAAGGTGACTTATTTTCCCCCTTTTCCTTCCTTTCTGCTGATTGCAGTTGAAAGCATAAAATCCTTTGACCATCCTTGTTACCCGAGCCTCTTAAAATCTGAAGACACACTATATCTAAGATCAGCCCAGAGGAATACATATTAATACTGCGCCCTCCCAGCCAGCTGTGAAGAATTTCTAGAATTTAATTGTAAAAGCCAAGACCGTACACGGTGTTTGATCTGCTCTTTGTGTACCGCTAAAGAGTAAGTCTTGTTTAGGTGGGACTTTTCTGACACAGTTAGACTAAATAGACTCGGCCACCCTGCTGGTTCTCTCCAGAAATTAGAATATATTTTTTTCTGGTGGAATGAAATGCTCAATAGCTCCTGGGATGGGGTAGAGTGGAGACAGCTCGACCACTGTTGGAGAAGTGGCAAAACTTATTAACAAGGTAATAAAAACCTAGATAAGATTCCTTTTGGCTTTGGTGCTTTGCCACACTTGCTTTACATTTTTACAACTTCTGTCCTATCCTGTCCCTGGCAGTTGTTTTTTTTTCTTGTTTTCCGTGCAGAGAAAAAGAGAGAGCGAGAGAGCGAGAGAGAAATCAAAACATCAATTTAAGCTGTCACAACTTAGAGGGCTGTCAGTCACATAAAGAATTATCTTTATGGCTTAGAATTGAGACAAGTTAAGAGATAGAAAAGCTAAAGTGACTTGCTAAACAGGATCCCAATTTCTGCTAAATGTAATGTATTGCCATGACAATTTTGATAAGCGGAAGATTTCCTCCCCCTTCCCTTTTCCTCTTCCTCTAAGCACCATCACTTCTTTATTCAGTTTGCACAGAGTGTTTCAGCCACTTCTGTTGTCAGTCTGAGAGCAACGTAGAAAGAACGGCGGAAAGAAATTCTTAGTTTTAATTATTTATTTGGACTTGTCAGATCCCAAATCACAACAAGTTCAGTCGAAGGCTGGTAAGTGAATTTCTTTCATGCCTGCAGCCCCCATTTTCTGAGTAGTACCCTTCAGAAAAAGTCCTAGCAACCAGCTTCCCTTACCCCCTGCCTCTCTCTGAGTTCCTTTAAATTCCAAAATCTGTTGGATGACTTCTTGTGAAGGTTTTTTTTTTTTTTTTAAATAGAAAATGTGTCCCAGTGGCTGCTTTTATGCTCAAATTGCTTTTTTTTTTTTTTTAAGTTGGATGGGGACTGTTGGAGAGTTTTCTCTGTGGATACTTTGAAGAAATAGACACTCTCTTAAAAACAATTTCTCTTGCTGTATGTTGAGAAGATATGTCCCCACTCCATCCTTATTAAAAACATACAACGCAGTAGACAATCATCTGTAATCAGAAAATTGGGGTTTTCTCCACCATCTTTAAAAATATTCATGCTGATGTTTTCCTCCTGAAGACTTATGTAGCATCAACATCATAATCCTTTAAGCGTCAGAAGAAATCTTTCTTATTTTGCCTCGTGAGAACTGGGCAATTATATTTACACAGGCTTAACTAGCTCAAAGATTATTGCATTTGGGAGAGAGATTTTTCCAGTCACTGGAGGAAATGACTAGTGTTGTGGTCCGCCAGCAGCCCGCGGTGCTAGCAGCAGAGTCCGACAGTGAGGAGGCTGGGGTGGACCATGGGCCAGTCCTGGAGTCTGGGGAAGGTCCAGATGAGGGCTCTTCGTCGGAGGCAGAGATGGGGCCAGGGCCATCTGGGATTGATGTGCAGACTCCGGAGCCTCCAGAGTTGGACAGCAGAGCGGCAGAGGAACAGGAGGAGCCTGTTTCTAGTTCACGCATGCGCAGAGCTGCCAGAAAGCAAGAGCAGCTAAAGCAAAAAAGATGACTCGGGAGTAAGGCCAGGAGATGATTGGCTGCTCCCATAAGGCTTAAAAGAGCAGCAAAGGCACTTGGGCTCTTTGTAGGAAAGCAACGTTGCTAAATCTGTTTCCAGTCGGCGTCTCTTGTTTCTGAACTTGGTGGGGCTTTGCCAAGAAAGGCCTTTGGCAGGGTGCCAAAGAAGATAAAAATTTGTGATAATCCCGAAGGACTTTTTCTGAAGGACTTGTTTTGGAATTAATTTGGACTAAGCTGGGAATGAACATAATTCTCATCTGTTATAATAAAATAGTTTTGTTTAAGGGGTCTTGGGAGTTATTAAATCTTGCAGTTAGCTAGTTTATTTTAGCGAATGTTTGGTGAAACCTATGCCCTGTTTTCTGTTCTGGGAAGTCGGGGTGGTGAGGAGGGGTTGAAGACTGAGTTTATCAAGGATTGATTTTTTTTCTTTTTCCTGATGATAGTTTGAATGATTGTTTATATTGTATACTTGTTTGATCAGAAAATAAAAACTTTTTTATTAAAAAAAATAAAATAAAATAGTTTTGTTTGAGACTAATTGTGTCCTGTAATGACTAAGTGAGCCTAGGTCACTACAACTAGCCAGAAAGAATTTATCTCTGTCCTGCTCTTATATTAAAAGCAAAGATAGTATTCATCTGGTTCGGATCGGTTCAGGCGAACTGGTAGCGGTGAATGCAGTCCACCCACCCGGATGTAATGCTGTCCTATTTAGCCACGCTTTCGAAACTGTGTGCATGCGCGTGTGAACAAAGGGAATGCGCAGAAGGCTGGGTGCATGTGCAGGAGGTGCGCGTGCACACAGCGAGTGTGTGGAAGGCCAGGTATGTGCATGTAAGGCACATGTGCGTGAGCGAAGCAAGCGCGCACATGCACGGCGAGCCAGTGGGAACAATATGTGAAACCTATCCCTGCTTAAAAGAAGGAAATCCCTGGTTCTTTTCGTGAGAGAAGTGGATGGATTACAGACAATGTGGAATATGTGGAGAAACTGACTTCAAATATTAAAACATTGGGGAATTCAGACTATAAAGACGTATTTGTTAATATTTGATGTCTATATCTTACTTTATAAGTACCATCCTTTGGGGGATTGCTAGCACTCCAGTTACTGTTTTAGAAAAATGTTTAGTGAATGGCTGGTTTTTCCTACTGATTGTAAATATTGAAACCAAACCATTCTCTTATTTTAGGACTCTCAGGGTACATTATTGGCTAAGTTCAAATAATAGAATACTAGAAAAGAAATGATAACGGTAATAGCCAAAATTCAGTAGTTGAATGCATTTTCAATAGTATGTCCCTTTATTTATACAATTTAGAGACCACCCAATTCCCAACAATCCTTGGTGGTTTAAAGCTAAATAACCTTAAAGATGCTTCTGGAAACCAAGCTTTCTTGTGTCTATGTGTGTATAGTGCACTACACTGTTTCCCGCAAAATAAGACATCCCCTGATAATAAGCCCAATTGGGCTTTTGAGTGCATTGCAATAAGGCCAAGAGCTTATTTCAGGCTTCAAAAAAAAATATAAGACAGGGTCTTATTTTCGGGGAAACACAGTAGATTGTTATGGCACATTGGTTTTTTTCCCTCCATATTTTATTTATACATTTAAAAAAATCATCATAAGTGTTTAATGAACCATCAATTAGGGGACTGGAGGCTAAAACATATGAAGAACGGTTGCAGGAACTGGGTATGTCTAGTTTAATGAAAAGAAGGACTAGGGGAGACATAATAGCAATGTTCCGATATCTCAGGGGCTGCCACAAAGAAGAGGGAGTCAAGCTATTCTCCAAAGCACCTTCGGGTAGGACAAGAAGCAATGGGTGGAAACTAATCAAGGAGAGATTCCACCTAGAACTAAGGAGAAATTTCCTGACAGTTAGAACAATTAATCAGTGGAACAACTTGCCTCCAGAAATTGCGAATGCTCCAACACTGGAAGTTTTTAAGAAGATGTTGGATAACCATTTTTCTGAAGTGGTGTAGGGTTTTCTGCCTAAGCAGTGGGTTGGACTAGAAGACCTCTAAGGTCCCTTCCAACTCTGTTATTCTATTCTATTCTATTCTATTCTATTCTATTCTATTCTATTCTATTCTACTCTACTCTACTCTACTCTACTCTACTCTACTCTACTCTACTCTACTCTACTCTACTCTACTCCTATTCTATTCTATTCTATTCTATTCTATTCTATTCTATTCTATTCTATTCTATTCTATTCTAGTGCATTGTCTGAGTCATTTTACTCATACAATTAATGATAATGATGTTAATAATAAGATATTGTTTACTTATATATAATAATAATATTTCATCACTTACTTATACATAGTAATTATCTTTTTTTCTGCTAATTCCTACTTCTATTATGTAATCACTGATAAAACAATTCCCATGTTAAGAAATATTCCGTTTCTTCCTTGTCCTTGTTATGGCATATTGTTGACCTTATTGTTGTAAGCTTTGAATGAACAAATATACTGCACAGACTATCTCTGCTCTAATTCCATAAGTTCTCTCAGTTTAAATCTCAGTAGCGGTTTACTTTGAGTAGGGAGGGAAAACCCATGGCTGTTAGACTGGGTGTGGCATCCTTTTCACCCATCAAAGTAACTGTGGTACATATTTCCCAACCTATTTCAGAGAAGAGACATTTTATGCCCTGTAGGGCAATGTTATGCCTTTTATTTCCTTTAAAAAATTCACAGATAACTTCAGCAGATTGGGTCAATTTGTTAGTTAAGAGGCAAAAATACCTCTTGGACCAAACCTGTTGATTTGTGTTCATTCTGCTGATGTCAGGACATCACCACTGCATTCTTTACACAATGTGTGTGTATTGAACTGTGTTTGGTTAGTTCATGATGCATGTTTTTCTCTCTGCTTTGGTATAATATCTCTTAAACGGCTTTGTTGAAGAGGTGGCAGTTGAGTTGGGCAGCTATAGAAATCTAAATAATTACACATCTCATATGCTCAGCGATAGATATGGGATTACAATAGACAAGGAAGCTAATTTTGACTAATATTTTGGAAGAAATACCCTATAATAAAAGCTGTTTGCCAGTGGGGCAGCCTGCCTCTGGAAGAAGAGGGTTTGTTGGAATAAGCCGGGTGTCAGCAACCTGCAGCTCCGGAGCTGCATGCGGCTCTTTGGGCCCTCTGCTGTGGCTCCATGTCAGGTGATCCCACTACTGGCTGGCCCTGCCCCTCGCCCTCCCCTCCCAGTCACTCCTCGCCTGGCCTGAGAAGGTAAGGGCGACGGCGGGGGAATGGAGAAGCGGCCAGGGTAGAGACAGAGAGATACAGAGAGGCAGGGAGAGGAGGAGAGAGGGGGGGAGGGGGAGAGAGAGAGAGACATGTCAAAAGGATTTTGTGACTCCCGTGTTTTTTTTTTTTTTTAAGAATCGGTTCTTTGCTCTAATGACCAGCTGGGTAGGCATGGCTGGGTGTGTGTGTGTGTGTGTCTGTCATGTGACTGGTGGAAGTGAATGACATCGAGTTGGCCACACCCACCCTGGTTTTGTGGCTCCCGGTGTTTTCTTTTCTGTGGGAAATGGGTCTAAATGGCTCTTTGAGTGTTTATGGTTGCAGACCCCTGGAATAAGCTATCATTGTAAGCCAATGGTTAAAATGTATGGTAAGTGAAGGTAGAGTCGGATTGAAGCTTTATTTGTTAATAAATTAAGCTCGATAAAATGCCCCTCAAGAATTAATTCACACTGATAAAGTGGAGTAAGATGGATGTGTAAAAATTGTTTTTCCTTGTGAGAATATTAGGGAATCAGACAAACATGTGAGAACACAGCAAGTAGGGGAATAAAATATAGAAGGACTGAAGAGATATTAATATTGCCAGGTGCAGCACGAGGTACTTAAATGTGACAATTACACATGCAGTTTTTAACATCTCTAAGTGGTTGCTGATTTCTACTGAGAAAATACATTCACACCTTTTCCTTAGTTTATTTTGTTAATTTACATGAAACAGTATATATATATATATATATATATATATGGCTGCCCTTTTCATTCACATGACTCTGGGTAGCTAATTATACATTCAAAGTCATGGCACAAAACTCTCATACTTTCATCACAATAAACTATAACAGGAAACAATCCATTAAGCCAACATACAGTGGGCCAGTGCCTATTAAAAGCAACCTTTCTCGCATAATAGTAACATAGGTTTGGCATCTCAATTCACAGTGCCAAAGGAAAGAATCAGGTTTTAAAGGCCTTGCTAAAGAGTAACGAACTTGGGATCAACTGACTCTTGGGGAAAGGGATAACACCTATGACACCTCCTGGATTCCATAAGATAACACTGCTATAACATAAGATATATAACATAACAGTATAATATATAGGGATGTAGTGGCTCAGTGGCTAAGGCGCTGAGCTTGTCGATTGAAAGGTTGGCAGTTCAGCAGTTCGAATCCCTACTGCCGCGTAACGGGGTGAGCTCCCATTACTTGTCCCAGCTTCTGCCAACCTAGCAGTTCGAAAGCACGTAAAAAATGCAAGTAGAAAAACAGGGACCCCCTTTGGTGGGAAGGTAACAGCGTTCTGTGTGCCTTTGGCATTTAGACGTCTTCGGATAACGCTGGCTCTTCGGCTAACGCTGGCTCTTCGGCTTTGGAATGGAGATGAGCACCGCTCCCTAGAGTCGGGAACGACTAGCACATATGTGCGAGGGGAATCTTTACCTTTACCTATAATATATAAGATAACAAAAGCTGGTGTAATTTGGAAAATGTTAGACCGTGCAGAGATGGACAGATTGACTTTAAAAATAAAAGATAAAGAAGACACAGAATATTACTTGATATGGAATAGATTTTATGAGTGATTAGAGATAAGAGGTAGAAATTAGATGAAGAAAGATTATTGCTATGTATGAATTAAATATAAAGATGTTTTATAACTATAAATATGCCAATAAAATTAACAGAATTATAAATAAGCTAATATAAAGAGAAATTTAGCCAAAACTACTCTGTTACATTATTACTATTGTTACCAGTATATGTGTTAATATTTTTTGTGGTCTTTTCTTTGTTTTTCTTTTGTAAATGATATATCCTGACAATACCCTGAATTCAAAATGTTTATGAATAATAATAATAAAAAAGATAATGGGGACACCAGATCATGAAATGAATTGTTTTGATGGAGAATACAGTCTTTGTTTTGGGGGACAGGATGATTCACTACAAATAGAATATTCCTTTTTTTTTTTTCTTGACAATTTTAGTTTCTTGAGCCTTTGGCTAAATTTTTGAATTCTGATCTCCCAGATAGTCAGGCAAACTCTGCTGTTCCCATCCGGGGAGAGAAAATTAATTGATTTGTCCAACAACAGACGTTCCTTGGGTGAAAGCTTGTTAAATAAATAATGCTGGGCTGAAACTTGTCTGTCTGTGTCTCAGACATTTTCTTCTGCAAAAGAGCACCTATTTGCTTTTTATTATTGCTTCAACTCAAGGTGTCAGGGTTCCAAGTAACACCCCCAACGAAAGAAAACTCCGAGGCTTGAGTTTCTTCAAAGTTCCATTTTATTAGAGATGTCATATTGGCACATCTGGGAAAACCCGAATCTGAAAACTTCCAAGTTTTCTCCACCCAAAGTAAAGTCCAAGTCCCTGCCCAGCACCCACATGTCCATCTCATGGTCCAATCCAAGCACTGTCCCATCTGGAGATGCCTCCAAGTTCCAGCCCTCCAGGTGCAGGGCAAGATGTCCTTGACTCTCTGAGAAAGGAATGTTATTATGACTATATATCACCCCTGCTCCATACAACAATCTGGGTCCTCATTTTACTGACCTTGGAAGAATGGAAGGTTGAGTCAATGTTGAGCCGGTCAGGATCGAACTGCTGACAGTGGGCAGAATCAGCCTACAATACTGCATTCTAACCACTGGGAAGGAAGGAAGGAAGGAAGGAAGGAAGGAAGGAAGGAAGGAAGGAAGGAAGGAAGGAAGGAAGGAGAATAGCAATAGCAATAGCACTTAAATTTATATACCACTTCATACCATGTTTTCCCGAAAATAGACTCTGTCTTATATTTTTTTGAACCCTGAAATAAGCGCTTGGCCTTATTGCCATGCGCTCAAAAGCCTGATTGAGCTTATTATCAGGGGATGTCTTATTTGGGGGGAAACAGGGTAGTGCTTTTACAGCCCTCTCTAAGCAGTTTTACAGAGTCAGAGTATTGCCCACAAAACAATCTGGATCCTTATTTTACTGACCTCTGAAGGATGGAAAGCTGAATCAACCTTGAGCTGGTCAAAATCGAACTCCTGGCAGTGTGTGAATAGAGTTATCTTGCAATAACTGAATTCTAACCACTGCACCACCACAGAAATACAAGAGGTATAGAAAAAGGTAATAGTAGGCAGTCCAATTTTTCACTGGGTAGAAAAGAGTATATAAAGGCAAATGTGTATTACCGTATTCAAGTATTCTTGATAAATGTTTTGTATTCCCAATTATGGTTATTCTAGTTTTAGGCATTTTCTTCCGTGCTGTTCAGAAAAATGAGATGGGACGAAGACACCTGCAAATTGCCACTTTTAACATGGGAGTTTCATGCCAGTTCCATAATGATTCATTTTTATAACAGACATTTTCTTCCTTGGCTTAGTCAGAGGGGTGAGTTCAGCAAGTGTACGGGATTCCGTAGTATGCAACATCATGTGACCAATGAGATTGGAGGATACTGAAAGTAAAATTAATTAGGGGCGAATCACGAATCACAGATTTTTAATGCTTAAGTTTCACCCAGTCTTTGGGGAAACCTCCAAGTGGGTGGGATAGATGGGGGTTCCCAGGAGTTTGGGAGAACCTCTAGTTAAGATTCTGTGCAGTTTGGAGAACCCCAAATCCCATTCCTGGCTGGCCCCACCCACTCCTCTCCTCTCCTCCCAGGAGTCCCTACATGGCCCATTTTGGGATGCAGGTAAATGCAGGGTACACACGGAGGCTCAGGGAGGGAGAAAAACAGGCCTAGTGGAAGTTTGGGAGGGCTGGAAATGGGCCCGTTTCCAGCCTCAAAAGGGCCTCCGGAGCCTGGGGAGGCCCTTTTGAGGAAAAGGGCCTCCGGGGCTGTTTTTGAAGAAAAGAGCCTTCAAGGAAAGCCTCCGGAGCCTGGGGAGGGCAAAAACGCCCCCCCCCCCACACCATGGTGCAGGAGACACCCACCCAGCAACTGGGCAGGGAACCCCTTGCTAAATTTTTTGAAGCCCACCCCTGGATTAGAGGAACATCAAGAAAGTCCAGAGTAAATTTTCTACTCCGTCATGATGTTTTCTGGTTGTCTTTGCGTTCATTTTTGTAAGCAAAATGTATATTAAAAAATTGTTCTAAATATAAGGTTATGTGGGATATATGCTATCTATGATCCTTGGCCTTAAATTATTAAACATATTATCCAGAATATCAGCCTAATCGTCAAGAAAAAAGGTGAAATATTAAGTAGTAAAGAAAATACACTGGTTAGAAAGGAGTTATTCTTTTTTCATGTTAGCCCTTTACTCAATTCTATTCAAACAGGCCCGCTGTCCAATTGTTATTTTTAGAACAACTCCCCTGAAAGACAGTTGAAACACAGTTGTGGCTTCAAAATTAGCCGTGTTTCTGAGCCTTACATGTAAATTGAGAACACACAGTCTTGTTAAAATGCTACTTTTGGGTTATAAATCCCTTCCTCACAAACTGTTGGGCCATCTGCTCCAAGAGGTGTCTCTGCATTCCTGAGGCAGACTCGTAAAATGTATTTCATAACCTCTCTTCAACAATTGTAGTTCTAAAACACAAGTACTGTTTCATAATGAAGAAAGGTGACACATCAGTGGAATGCAAACGTGTATTAAGTGCCGCAATGGAAAATAAACAATGTTTTGCATTTAGATGGAAGATACATTAAGGAGGTTGGAGAGACAATGCCATTTCTTGAATCATGGTTAACGGCGTTTGCTTTTGTCTTCATGCTAATGTTGCCTTCAGTAAAGAGAAAACGTAATTCATATTTAAGAATCCTCTTATTTTGTATCATTTGTCCATTCCTTAACACCCAACTGTTGACAGCATGTTCGGCATTCTTGCTATGATTAGGGACATGGCAGATTGGTGGGTGGGGGCCAAATCTATCACGCTCACCTTATTGCCATTCCTTGTTTTTTGATGATATCTTGTTTTTTTTCCAACCCAGTGCACATCCATATGCAAATTCATCAGGAAAATATGCAGACATATTTTCATATGAGCTTTGTTTAATGATTATTCCCAAATAGAGTGTGTTTTGGCACTCAGGGGTTTTTTTTTTTACCCCCTTAAGACATGCATTGTTGTGTGTGTGTGTTTTTGGAGCTGTGTTTTTGTCTTTGGGCATACTAAGTAGTATGGCCCATTTGCTGCCTAGTTTTTAGACGTAATATTTACTCAGTGAGCAGAACGATGCTGAAAAAGAACATCTATGCCTAAAGCATGGGTGTGTACTTGTATCCCCTTGAGGTTGTCCAACAGCAATTCCGAAGGACCCTAACTATTATAATCAATATTGAAGAAGAATATTGACATAACTGTCATGAGTTCCAGCAGCTAATTACATGTTACAAGTATTGTTACTATGATTGCACCCCAAAATTCTATTGCTAAGTGAGACAGTTAAATGACTGTTATGACTTTCCTTGCCACAATTGTTAAGAATAGAATAGAATAGAGTAGAGTAGAGTAGAGTAGAATAGAATAGAATAGAATAGAATAGAATAGAATAGAATAGAATAGAATAGAATAGAATAGAATAGGAGTAGAGTAGAGTAGAGTAGAGTAGAGTAGAGTAGAGTAGAGTAGAGTAGAATAGAATAGAATAGAATAGAATAGAATAGAATAGAATAGAATAGAATAGAATAGAATAAAATAAGAGAGTTGGAAGGGACCTTGGAGGTCTTCTAGTCCAACTCCCTGCCTAGGCAGGAAACCCTTCACCCACTTCAGACAAATGGTTATCCAACATCATCTTAAAAACTTCCAGTGTTGGAGCATTAGCATCGTCTGGTAGCAAGTTGTTCCACTGATTCATTGTTCTGTCAGGAAATTTCTCCTTAGTTCTAAGTTGCTTCTCTCCTTGATTAGTTTCCACCCATTGCTTCTTGTCCTACCCTCAGGTGCTTTGGAGAATAGCCTGACTCCCTCTTCTTTGTGGAAGCCCCTGAGATATTGGAAGACTGCTATCATGTCTCCCCTAGTCCTTCTTTTCATTCAACTAGACATACCCAGTTCCTGCAACCGTTCTTCCTATGTTTTAGCCTCCAGTCCTCAAATTATCTCTGTTGCTCTTCTCTGCACTCTTTCTAGAGTCTCCACATCTTTTTACATCATGGCAACCAAAACTGAATGCAGTATTCCAAGTGTGGCCTTACCAAGGCATTATAAAGTGGTATTAATACTTCACGTGGTCTTGATTCTCTCCCTCTGTTTATACAGCCTAGAACTGCGTTGGCTTTTTGGCAGCTGCTGCACACGGCTTAAGTTGTTAAGTTAGTAACAACTTTGTTACTCACTTAAGGTTAAGTGAATCTGGCTTCCCCATTGATCCACAAAAGGTGGATCACCTGACTCCAGGAAATTGCAACTGTCATAAGTACATGACAGTTGCCAAGCATCCGGATTTTAATTCCATGACCATGGGGATATTGCAATGGTTTTGTGTGTGTGACAAGCAGTCATAAGTTGCTTTTTTCAGTGTCATTGTAACTTCAAACTATCATTAAATAAATAGTTGTAAGTCAAGGGCTATCTATACTAGAAAAACAACATTTCCATTGTCCGTCCTGAAACTGCCAATTTTACCAAAACAACGACAACAAAATCTAAGCAAGGCAGCTTGTAAAGTACTGCCATTTGAACAAGACAATCTTTATTGGATGTTGCCCATCATCGTAGGAAGAGAACTGCTGGACTGGACTAAGGGTTCAGCTGTTTTCTGCAATGGCCAACCAAATCCTATGACACTCATCAGCAAGATAGTGAAGGCAGCAGCTCTTTCTCCCTCCATAATCATCATTTTCTGTTTATCCTGGAAAATTCAGCAATGTATCCAGTAAACTATTTCCAGCAGTGATGCATTGCTCTGTGATTAAAGAGGAAATACCGTTTAATTATCCTTCGTGTAATATCCAATACAACAGTGATGGCTAAACTTTTTGCCGTCGCGTGCCAAAAGTGGGGGGAGTGTGGGAGGGGTCACGTGCATGCCCACACCCATAATTCAATGCCCGCATGCCCCACCCCCCCACGCATGTGCGTGCACCCCACTCACCCCCCGTGCTCCTCCTGCTTTTGGTACATGATGGCACAGTGGACCTGGTAGGCCCGTTTTTCACTCTCCCCAGGCTCCAGTGGCTTTCTAAGAGCCTGGGGAGGGCAAAAACAGCCTTCCCCATCCCCCCGGAAGTCCTCTGGAGGTCAGAAACAGCCCATTTCCTGACTTCCGGTGGGCCTGGAAGGCCCAAAAATCAGCAGACCAGCATGTGCTGGAGCTGAGATAGGGCAACGCTCACGTGCCCACAGATATAGCTCCGCGTGCCACCTGTGGCACACGTGCCATAGGTTCACCATCACGGCAATACAACATCCATTTTTAAAAGAAAAATTTTCAGTACCATTTGCCCCTCTGTGAAGCAAAATCTGCATTCGTGGCTTCTCCAGTTTGACTTCAGTGGGAATGATATTTGTGGCCGATGAGAGAGCTACTTCTGACGTCATTGTTGTGGTGTGACATGTGGCCACGGCAGTGGTGGGTTTCAAAAATTTTTACTACCAGTTCTGTGGGTATGGCTTGGTGGGCGTGGCAGGGGAAGGATACTGTAAAATCTCCATTTCCTCCCCACTCCAGGGGAAGGATACTGCAAAATCCCCATTTCCTCCCAATTAGCTGGGACTTGGGCGGCAGAGAATAGATGGGGGCGGGGCCAGTCAGAATTTTTACTACCGGTTCTCCAAACTACTCAAAATTTCCGCTACCGGTTCTCCAGAACTGGTCAGAACCTGCTGAAACCCACCTCTGGGCCAGGGCAATGCTCAGTAAACACTAAGCCGTAGCTTTAAGTAACCCTCAAAAAGTTGTTTGTTCTACACACACAAATGTTTGTACCCGGTGTCCACATGTGGGGCCTTAAGCTGCATTACTAATCCAAGAGATGTTCTCCTTTTCTAGACTGCTTTGGAGAGTCTAATGACTTGATGGGTTAGAAACGGACAGAGACAGATTGATCACACTTCTTCTTACCGTGGATACTAATTAACAGCAAAGGCTTATATGATTTAGCTGCCAAGTCTCTTTTCTGGGTTAAGCTATGCCTCATAAATTGGAAAACAATAAAACCAAAACAGGAAGCGATTCTTCTTCCTTAGCTTCGCTTTTTGAGCCTGGATGTGAGATCAGTGTCATGAGTGGTTGACTAGTCAAAAGAGGATGCCAAGCGCTTTTTCTATTTTTTGCACCTGCAGATGCAACCCATCCCTTTTTACACCATGGTGCAGGCAAGCAGAAAATGGGCACTTCACAGAATAGACCTTACTGAGCGTTATTTCACCAGATGGTAGAGGAAGCCAAGCCTTATGCTGCAAAAAGAAAAGAAACAATCAAGGGAAAACAGAATGACAGATCAGTCTGACGTGGGAAATAGGATCCGTTGGTACTTTTATATAGAATAGAACAGAATAGAATTCTTTATTGGCCAAGTGTGATTGGACACACAAGGAATTTGTCTTTGGTGCATGTGCTCTCAGTCTACATAAAGAAAAAAATAAAATATATTCGTCAATAATCATAAGATACAACACTTAGTGATAGTCATAGGATACTAATAAGCAATCAGGTCATGCTAGGAAACAATAAAAACAATATAAATTGTAAAGATACAAGCAACATGGATATAGCCATAAATGGGAAGAGATTGGTACTAGGAAGGATGAGAAGAAGAATGGAAATACAGTCTTAGTTAATTTGACAAAGGTGCTTTTTCAAGAGGCAACTGGACTTTCTGAATTTTCTTTGAAGATGTTTCGCTCCTCATCCAAGAAGCGTCTTCAAAGAATTTGTCTTTGGTGCATATGCTCTCAGTGTACATGAAAGAAAAAAAAATACATTTGTCAAGAATCATAAGATACAACACTTAGTAATAGTCAAGGTTACTAATAAGCTATCAAATTGTACTAGGAAACAAGTAAAATACAATATAAATTGAAAGATACAAGCAACATGGTTATAGCATATGCACCAAGGATATGCACCAAGTGTGTCCAATCACATTTGGCCAATAAAAAATTCTATTCTATTCTATAGTCATAAGTAGTAGATAGATACTAGGAAGGAAGAGAAGAATAATAGTAATACACTTAGTAAATTATTTGACAGTGTTGTGGGAATTAGTTGTTAAACAGAGGCCCGTTTTTTGATCTCCCCAGCTCCTAGAGAGGCTCTGGATGGGTTTTAAAAGACACACACACACACACACACACACACACACACACACATACACAAGTTTTGGTGTATTCAGGTCTTTTCCCGTGTAAGATTGACAGTATCTTGGCGACGTTTCGACGAGGTCCCACTCGTCATCTTCAGGCTGGTGTCTTCGGCTTCGTGCTTTCCTCGCACAAGCACTAAGCCGAAGACACCAGCCTGAAGATGACGAGTGGGACCTCGTCGAAACATCGCCAAGATACTATCAATCTTACACAGGAAAAGACCCGAATACACCAAAACTTGCATACCTCTACCTGTGAAAATCTATGAAAACATATACATATACATATACTGTACATATACATATACATATACATATACATATACATATACATATACATATACATATACATATACATATACATATTTGTTTTCTCAGGTTTTCGCGGGTGTTTGTATTTAGGTCTTTGGTTATTCGGGTCTTCTCCCACGTAAAATTGGAAGTGTCTTGGCGACGTTTCGACGAAGTCTCATTCGTCATCTTCAGGCTGGTGTTCTCGGCTTCCTGGAAGCACGAAGCCGAGAACACCAGCCTGAAGATGACGAATGAGACTTCGTCGAAACGTCGCCAAGACACTTCCAATTTTACGTGGGAGAAGACCCGAATAACCAAAGACCTACACATATACATATACATATACATATACATATACATACATATACATACACACACACACACACACACACACACACACACACACACACACACACACTTTTTCAATGGAAGCCCGGTCCTTTAAAAGGGTTCAATCCATGAAGGACTTGGGGCGTCCTAATATTCAAGTTTGCTTAAAAAATGTACTGGATCATGTCATCCGTGAGGTATGATGGTAACAAAAGTAAACATTACTACTGACCCCGCTTTGATATGCAACCCACCCAGAATGTTCACATTATTGTTGGCTGGCAACTTGTTAGCGAAATCATGGAAGTCAAATATTTTATGGCTTTAAAAAGGGAGCGTTGGTATTTGATGTAAAACACTGCTATTTGAGAGCATTTAGTTTACTACACCCTCTTATTAAGTACAATATAATTTGTACAATGGTGGTTGAAATTTAATTGACTTTAGCTGTGATTAGGAAAACTCACTTGGAAATGCTCCAAGAGGCTATCACTGAAGAAATGTGGGTGGAAATACATTTTAATGTGATAATAAACATTGTGACACATCCAGGGTACATTACATTTTCGAATGTACCTTTTGGTCTCTTTGCTTGCATCACGTAGAAGATTCTTAAGATGAGCATTTCTGTCCCTTGGTGATAGAGAAGGAAAATGCGAGAACCTCATTCAACCATAGGCAGATGCAAAGAGGTATTTAATTCTAAATCCATACTTTTCAGAACTTTACTAAGGTATTTAACAAAAATGTTCCCACATGTATTCTTCTTCTTCTTCTTCTTCTTCTTGTGCCATACCTGTCATTGGTTATTGGCGATCATGTTAGTGATCCTATTTTTATCAACAGCCGCACGAAAAAGTGCCGCTGAGTTTTAATTAAAATTAAAATTAAAATCATGTTAATGGTGGCTCTTCGGCGGTTAAAGCCGAAGAGCCAGCGCTGTCCGAAGACATATCCGTGGTCATGTGGCCGGCATGACTCAACACCAAAGGCACACAGAACGCTGTTACCTTCCCACCAAAGGTGGTCCCTATTGTTCTACTTGCATTTTTTTTACGTGCTTTCAAACTGCTAGGTTGGCAGAAGCTGGGACAAGTAACGGGAGCTCACCCCATTACGCGGCACTAGGGATTCGAACCGCTGAACTGCCGATCTTTTGATCGACAAGCTCAGTGCCTTAGCCACTGAGCCCAGGTGGAGCAGAAATTCCAAAATGGGGAAATTTGCGCAATGAAAAGTTACAGAAACAATGAAATAGTTGCTTAGACATCTTGAAGTTGAGAACAGAAGCTTTAGGGCCCTAAGCTTCAGCGAGACCTTCAACTTCTCCCGTGAATGAAATCTTTCGATTCCCAAAGAGTCGGAGACTGGTTTACTTCCTTAATCTCCTTGGTGGGAGATTAAGACTCAGCCAGACAGGAGGAATCCCTCTCTCAGCGAGCAATCATTGGCTTGCATCCAGTGGTACAAAGCCCAGAGAGAAATCCAGAGCTGACAAAAGGGAACAAATTGGCAACCGGCAGCAATGCAAAAGCTCTGATTAGCCACCATTAGAGAGAATAGGAAAGGGGCTATGAAAAGGACTTAGAGAAAAGGGAAGAAAAATTAAGCTGGGAGCCAGAAAGATCAATGAAAACAATCAGAGTTTTCTGCCAAGATATTTTTTAAAAAGACGGAGAGCCACGCTGGAGATAAGTGGCTGAAAAATCCCCCACTTTTTTGTTTTTTGCTCCTCCTTTCACTTAATCTGCAGCTAAGGGGGACTGAATATCTAGTCGATTGGCAGCCCAAACAGCACAAGAAAAGCAAAGCTGAATTTTGGACAACTGCCCCAGTTGAACATCTGACCACTACTATATGGCTTCTCTAATCCCACTAGGACCTCTGTGTGTGCCTGTACATGTGTCGGTGCATGCCTGCATATTAAAAATACATTTCTGCAAAAATTAGACTTTTTGTCATTGTACATCATGTAAACAATGAAATTGGTTGGAATGGAGCTTTTTTCCCCCTCTATTCATAAAGAAAGAGACCTAGTCTAAGAAGGTAATGTCTAGCAGAATCTTTGACAACCAATTTGCCATTAAGAAATATATATTTCCTATTAAGTGAAGTAGGCTTAGTGGGAAATTATGATCCCATGTTGTGCTATCACTGATGTGATGTCGGTAGATGCACAGTTGAATCTTCAGAGCCATAATTCTTGTCCCCAGGGGGAAAATGCTCAATAAACAAGCTTTAAATTTGTAAAGTGAGTTCTTGTCAGACATCGTCTGCGTAAATCTGAACAGCAACTAGATGGCAGTGATGAAAGATGGACAAGTCTAGATTTTTATTGCCATCTGGATGTTTTCCAGATTTGTTTTTTTTTTTCAGGCCCTACTGGCTATTGATCAGCAATCAATTCCTGTCCTCCCCACCCCAATATAATGTCCTTGCATACAAAGATGTGCAAATGGGCAAATGATGACATAGTTGATCGCAACAGCACCATGATTTATGTTCTTGAATCGGATGTCGTGATTATTTTGGGAATCGGCATGGCTCATTTTCTTGTTCTTATTCAGTTTGATGCAAGGGAATTTGGTTTCAAAGGGGAAGGGGTATTTCAATGATCTTTGTTTGAGTGGTATTTTAGGTAAGGTGACTAAGGGGTGTACTTTTTAATTGAGTCTCTAGCAACTCGCCAACCCCTCAAACTTCTTGTATTTCCACATGGTCTCAGCAGAGGAACTCAAGATGAGAAGGTGATCTAGGACAGAGGTCTCCAACCTTGGCAACTTTAAGACTTGTGGACTTCAATTCCCAGAATTCCTCAGCCAGCTTTGCTTTGCTGGCTGAGGAATTCTGGAAGTTGAAGTCCACAAGTCTTAAAGTTGCCAAGGTTGGAGACTCTTGATTTAGGGAGCTTTTTTCAGTAGTGGTAGTACTAACACTGCTGAGAGGTCATTGTGGCCTTGATAAATGGCTGGAGATTTTCTCTTTCCCCAGGAGGAGACCTTAGTCAACTGATTTATTGGCCAGTAAATTTGATGAAGAACGTTGCATGGCTAGCTGTGCCTAAGGCTACTTTCCAACAAGAGATATCCCCCAATACTTTATTGAGTTGCTAAGACTAACCCTAAGAATTCCTACTTACAAAATAGATGCTCTACTACTCTATACTGTGGAACTCCAGATGGTGGAACTTCTCGGTTTTGGATGTCAATGAAAGTTCTTCTACTAATTCTGGCGACAAGTTTGGCAAAAGAGCAATTTCAGAAAAGCGTAAACCGGATGTGAATTGCTCAACATAACTGCAACCAGAGGTTACCTGGCTCTACCATGTTTCCCCAAAAATAAGACCCTGTCTTAGATTTTTTTGAACCTCGAAATAAGTGCTTGGCCTTATTTTCAGGGAGGTCTTATTATTATGGGGTGCATGGAACAAGATGGGGCACTTATTGCCATCTTACCTGATTTTGAGATCTGCATTTAAATATTTTCAGGGAGGGGTTATTTTTGGGGGGAGGCTTATTTTAGCACATGTGCTCAAAAGCCCAATTGGATTTATTATCAGGGGATGTCTTATTTTCGGAGAAACAGGGTAATAGAGTTATTTTGGGGGAAACGTCCATTTGTTGGGATTTGTTCCTCCGCCTGCACGTTTTATAAATACCTGCAGTTTCAGAATTACGTATGATGACCTCACCTTGTGGGTTTGCATTTCTAGACATTACAGGAAAAAAAAAATCAACGAAGATTTCTTACTTTGTTAATCTCATACATACATCCTCATGTCTGGAATTGCCAGAAATACAGACTAATTGGGAGCATGGACATTTTTTTTTTTTAAAAAACTTGGAGACCTTGCACAAACTTTTTTTTTTTACAAAGATAAAAATGAAAAAATGTAGAAAAGAGGAAGCATGGAGGGGGGCGCCCTGCATGTTTCAGCATATGAAATCTATGTGGGAGTAAACACGACACTGGCAAATGTTTCGTGCTGTCTTCCTGCCAACCACCCATTAAAGATGAGCTTAGGGGAAAAAAAAAACACACAACATCCCAGCTGCCTGAGTTTCTTTTCTAGCATACAAAGGGAAAAGCGGCAGCCACTCTGCCTTTGAAAATGTACATTGTAGGTAGCGTTGATGTGTTAATGAAGCATTTGGTTTAAAAGCCCTGTGTGACTGCTAGGAGGACCTGAAATAACTCCAGGTCCCAATATTTTAATTAATTCTATTACAACCAGACAGCCGTTGCTTTCTGTATCTAATTTGCTGGCTTTTGAGTTCCCAGTTTAATTCTCCTAAATGCAGGTTCCACTCTTCATTTATTTCCCTCTAATCCAGAGATACAATCCCTACTTTGATCCGTCTCATTGTTTCAAAGATTTCTTCCAGCAACTCCCTTATGCTCCAGGAAGCTTATTTGCCCCGTCCTCTTTTTTTTTAAGGGACACAGTGGCTCAGTGGTTAAGATGCTGAACTTGTCGATCAGAAAGTCGGCAGTTCAGCGGTTCAAATCCCTAGTGCCACGTAACGGGGTGAGCTCCGGCTCACCCTTGTTCCAGCTTCTGCCAACAACAGCAGTTCGAAAGCACGTAAAAAATGCAAGTAGAAAAATAGGGACCACCTTTGATGGGAAAGTAACAGTGTTCTGTGTGCCTTTGGCATTTAGTCATGCTAGCCACATGACCACGGAGACATCTTTGGACAGTGCTGGCTCTTCGGCTTTGAAATGGAGATGAGCACCGCCCCCTAGAGTTGGGAACGACTAGTACATATATGCGAGGGGAACCTTTAACTTTTTTGTAAAAAAAAAAAAAAAGCTTTTAAAAGCCTCTGACGATCCCAGCTGAGCCACACAATCATCAGTTTTTTTTTTTACTTTTAAAAACATTTTTTCCGTCGAAGAGGTTGTAGAAAAAATGCTTTTAATTTTTTTTTAAAAAGCCTCTGATGATTGCATGGCTCAGCTGGGCATTGGGGGGGGGGCAGTGATTTTTGTTACCGGTTCTCCGAACCACCCACTGCCATCGCTACCGGATCGGGTGATCTGGTCCGAACCGGGAGCATTTCACCCCTGGATAGTGTCTGTCCCACTCACCACTATTCCACAGACAGGAGAGAAGCTTTAATTATCAATTTGTCTCTAAGATAGATGTGCTTGCTGAATTTCTTCTTACTGATATACAATTTATGGGCAAAAAGGTTCTTCCTGGGCGCTCAATTTTTTTCCCCCATTTAATACCTGCGTAAGAAAAATCCTCGGTGGGTATCTAATATAAAAACAAACAAATCAGCTCCACGAGAATTTGAGGACATTCTGTCTTGTGCTAAATTAACAATAGTATCAAGTGCAAAGGGTTATATATGTTCACGTTAATGAGGATGAAAAGTCTTCCTCTTTTCAACCCCCTCTCCCCCCCAGAGGCATATTTGCAATTCTAATTTTTAAATGGATATAAAGCTCCAGTAGCTGAAATGACAACTTTTAACCTCACTTTTGTTTTCTTAAAGAATGAGAACCTTACTGGAGTAATCAAAAGCTTTCATATTATTCTGCTTAGCTTTCCTTAAGTAGTAGGAAATTTTTTTAAAAAAATAGCATTGGGCAAAATAGATATAGAAGCAAAGACTTAATGGCTTCCCAAGTACCTGAATTGTTTGGTAGCTGCTGCATTGATGCGACATCATAAAATTATGGTACTCAAAAAAAAAAAAAAAGGGGGGGGGTTGACGAAAAATTAGAAATGCCCATTGTGTTCCATGATTATGGAGAGATAGTTTAATGCAGAAAGATACTGAAGTTGAGACAATGAGGGATGGTGAGATGGAGCTATAGTTTATCTTGAGAGACCAGGTTGCTGTTCTGACCTAGGCTTCTTTAGAAAGTATACAGCACAATCTTAGTCCCGGCAAACCTCTTTTATTCATACGGCTGTGAATTATTGCCATTCACAGTCCAAAAGGCTTCTCAAACAGTCTTTCAGGGGAGTGTTTATAAACACCCATCTTATCTCCCTTGGAATGCTGCCAGAGAACTAATTGCCACACGCAGGGCAAGGCCAAATTTAGCACCGAGTCAAACAGAACTTTTTCAAAGCTTTTACTGACCAGATGAACTAATTGCTTCCTGCAAAAGCTCACGTCCCATTCGCTTCTCTTTTATGTCTTATGGGAGGGGCCAATCATCTCCAAGCCTTACTCCCAAGTTGACCCTGTTTTCCTAATTGTTCCTGTCTTCTGGCAGCTCTGCGCATGCGCACACTGGGAACAGGCTCATGCTATTCTTCTCCCTCACTGATGTCAGACTCCAGAGACTCCGGAGACAGCAAAGAACTACCAGAAGGCCTTGGCCCCCTCTCTGCCTCTGACTCAGAGCCCTCGTCCAAGCCTTCCTCAGACTCCAGAACTGGCCCACGTTCCTCCCCAACCTCCTCACTGTCTGAATCTGTTGCCAGCTCTGCTGGCCACTGGCGGGCCACAACAGTTGCTACCATATTTCAGACTTGACTAGGCTCTGACTTCTGTGAAACAGGGAGGAGTTAACAAAGTTTGAGGAAAGTAGAGGATGAGTTGCATAAAATGAGGACATTAATGTAGAGCTTAGGGTACCGTCAATAAACTCGTCATCTGAACAGATAAGGTAGTCCATTGTAAGATGTCCAATGCTTCTACTCTATCCTAATCCTGAAGGGGATTCTGGAAGGAGAAATTGTCCAATAGGCATTTGTGTAGTTGCAGATTCTCAGTAGCCTGCTTCTTTGGGGTTGTTGTTGCGTGGGTTGTGAAATTTCCAGCTCTGGTGGTCTTTCAGCATCCATAGTTAGTTCAGATATCATGGATTTGTGACTGTTGAATGATATTTTTTATACAATAAATGCTGTGGTCAAAATTATTTGGAAAAATGCATGGAGGCAGGTTCATAAAACTGCACGGAGTTAGATGAGAAAGACACTCTCATTTTGAGACCTTTGCCTGCTTTGCAAAATGAAGAAAGCGTCTAGACAAATGGAGTTTTACATTCAGTCCCCATTTTTAAACGCATTAGACAGATTTGCACGTCTCTGACTAATACCAGACTGTTTTTTTTAACACTTCTCCAAATGTTGCGCTCAATACCAGCAAACAGATTACAAATTGTTCCTCCTAACAATACAATACACTGTAGCCATGAATCAGTGAAGTTTTCTCATGGCCAAAGAACAAAATAGGGCTTTTCACAGTTGTAAGTACTGTGAACATCTTTTTCTCTTTTTCCTTAATGATTTGTGTAAGAAGAAAATAATAACTAAATAATAACTAAATCATTTATTTTGCTTTATCTGACTTCACACTAGCCTTGAACTTCATATCTCATGGTTGAGATATCTAGCCTAGTTTTGGGATTGTCTTACTCACCTTAGCCAATTTAGAAGATGACACTGATTTAAACCAGTGGTAGAATTCAAATTTTTTTACTACCGGTTCTGTGGGCGTGGCTTGGTGGGGGTGGTATGGCTTGGTGGGGGTGCCTTGGTGGGCATGGCAGGGGAAAGATACTGCAAAATCCCCATTCCCATCCCACTCTGGGGCCAGCCAGAGGTGGTATTTGCCAGTTCTCCAAACTACTCAAAATTTCCGCTACCGGTTCTCCAGAACCTGTCAGAACCTGCTGGATTTCATCCCTGATTTAAACCTAATCCACAATGCTATTTAATTTGCTGCTTCATGTCTTTTGACATTTTGGTAACTGTGAATATTTTATCCATTTCTATAAAGATGTGATGGAATGTAGTCTGGATTCCCAGCAGGGAGGGGTTCATTCTAAAGGAGCAAGAGACAATTTCAGATAGTTTGTGTGAGAAAAAGAGGGTGAAGACAGCTCCTCCTTAATAGTTCCCAGAAAATATGCTTTATGTGGCTGGTAGTCTGCTTTAGTTTGGCAAGATCCTGTCTATGGGTGAGGAACCATAAAGAAATATGCTTGAAAGAATCACAACGTGTTTTTCTTGGTTTTTGGAGCCTGACAAAAGATTGTATTATTTATTTACTATTTATTTTATTTATTAAATTTATTTTGCTCCCGTCTTGTATCCGAACAACTCTGGGAGGCTAGAAGTTATTGAAAGAATCAAGTTCTTTGGAATTATTATAAAGACAGATGGAAATGTTATTAGCAAGAACTTTCACAACCTGAAATGGGTTGAGATGGGCTGAATTACAGGTTCCATAATTCTCTAATCAATAATTCTCAGATTGTGTAATTCTCTAATCAATAGTTCTCAGATTGTGTAGTCTGTTCAAGTTCATCGAAACAAAACACAAACATTTTACTTCTCCACACAGTTACAGATACGGTGGTAAGTGTCTATGGAGATTCTTAGTCATCCAAGTCATTGTTGTCCCAAAGGTGCTTTTTCAAAAGGCAACTGGATTTTCTTTGTTTTTCCTTGAAGATGTTTCACTTCTCATCCAAGAAGCTTCTTCATTCTGACTGAAACTTTTCAGAACTGAAGAAGCTTCTTGGATGAGAAGTGAAACATCTTCAAGGAAAAACAAACAAAAAAGTCAAGTTGCCTTTTGAAAAAGCACCATCGGGATATGGTGGTAAGATTTTCCTAAGAGTTAACTGATTTTTTTTTAATGTAAGGTAGTTTGTTATTCTGAACTGTCTGGGCCTCTTGCCTATACAGACTGAGCAATGACTTCTCCGATTTTCTTAAATTTGTACAGTACTGATTATACTGAAGTGAGCAGGAAAGAGCTGTCATCTTGGAAGCTTGAATGATTGTGCCCAATTAAAAAAAAAATTCAAAAATGATGTTATTGCAATTGAAATCCTCTTTTTAATGGCTTACTGTAATTGCTAATTATTACAGCCTGATAATGTTTTAACCATAGATTTAAATTAGGCCTAGCCTTCTTAAAGCCTTTAAGTGTTTATTTCTCATTTAATTCTATCATTTTTTCCCTTCTGTATTTTATTGTTAGATTAATAGTGTCTCAGAAACTTTACTGTGTCATAATAATCCATTTCTTCAGCCTTTAAACCTCTGCTTCTCTAACTTGTTATCTTTCTTTTAAGTTCATCTTCATTTGCCAGTCCTGTGCTTTGACATTTCTGAACAGTTGTTGAATTTGTTGACGTTGGACTCCTATGCATACTTTCTTTGGAGTAAGCACTGCTGAACTCCATGAGATTTCCTCCTGTAAAGAAATGCAGGAAATTAGACAGTAACATTGGAACAACGATAGCACAATTCTCCAAACCTTCTATGTTATCCACCCTAGGGATGCCCTTTCCGTGATGTCCCACTGCCTGGAAGCGGTGCGGGTTTGGATGGGGAGGAACAGGCTTAGACTCAACCCTTCCAAGACTGAGTGGCTGTGGATGCCGGCATCCCGGGATCTGGAGGTTCCATCCTTAATGATCGGAGGTGAAACCCTTCCTCCCTCTGACAGGGTCCACAACTTGGGTGTCCTCCTGGATTCTCAGCTGTCTTTAGATGACCATCTGACGGCCGTAACCAGGGGGGCCTTCGCACAGGTCCGTCTTGTGCGCCAGTTGCGCCCGTTCCTAGACCGGGATGCCCTCGCCACGGTCACTCATGCCCTTGTTACCTCTAGGTTGGACTACTGTAACACCCTCTACATGGGGCTGCCCTTGGGATGTGTCCAGAGGCTTCAGCTAGTCCAAAATGCAGCCGCGCGGGTAGTTACGGGGGCGTCTAGATACTCCCGTGTAACACCTCTCCTGCGTGAGCTGCACTGGCTACCGGTGGCACTCCGGATACGTTTCAAGGTGCTGGTGCTCACCTATAAAGCCCTTCATGGCTTAGGCCCAGGGTACTTGCAGGACCATCTCCAGCCGTTCTCCCATCGTCCTGTGCGCTCTCACAGAGTCGGCCTCCTCAGGGTGCCGTCGGCCAAACAATGTCGGCTGACGACCCCCAGGGGGAGGGCGTTCTCTGTGGGAGCCCCGACCCTCTGGAATGGATTGCCCACTGAGCTCAGGACAGCCCCCGACCTTCTTTCCTTCCATCGCGAGCTGAAGACATGGCTCTTCCGCCAATTAAACTGATCCGTTTGGGGGTACACTGGTATAATTTTAAATCGTTTTTAATTGGGTTACTGATTTTAATTTGATATTGTATTGTGATTTGTATTGAAGTTGTCATTTTGTAAGCCGCCTTGAGTCCCTAGGGAGAAAGGCGGCATATAAATCGCAATAAATAAATAAATAAATAAATAAATTATCATTTTCTACTGATTTGTTTAATTATGAAAAATCCTCATGTTACTTTTTTTACATCGTGGCAACCAAAACTGGATGCAGTATTCCAAGTGTGGCCTTACCAAGGCATTATAAAGTGGTATTAAGACTTCATGTGATCTTGATTTTATCCCTCTGTTAATGCAGCCTAGAACTGTGTTGGCTTTTTTTGGCAGCTGCTGCACACGGCTGGCTCATATTTAAATGGTTGTCCACTAGAACTCCAAGATCCCTCTCACAGTTACTGCTATTGAGCAAGGTACCACATATGCGGTACCTGTGCATTTTGTTTTTCTTGCCTATATGTAGAACCTTCCTTTTTTCACCGTTGAATTTCATTTTGTTAGATAGCGCCCAATGTTCAAGTCTGCCAAGATCCTTCTGAAACTTATGTGGTTGCGGTTTGCTGGACCTATTTTTTTATGTGTCCATGGAGATTGTCAGTCATTCAGATCATGGTTGTCCCAAAGGTGCTTTTTTGAGAGACAACTGGACTTTCGGGTTTTTCTTTGAAGATGTTTCGCTTCTCATCCAAGAAGCTACTTCAACTACTATTTTATGTATTATTTCAAATAATAGGAGCCTGAGTGGCGTAGGAGGCTAATGCCTCCTAAGGCAGCCTTTAACATCCAGCTGCCTGCAATTATTGTGAGTTCAATTCTCACCAGGCTCAAGGTTGACTCAACCTTCCATCCTTTCTAAGGTAGGTAAATTGAGGACCCAGTTTGTGGGGGCAATAAGCTGACTTTGTATAAAATATACAAAAGTATGAAGGCTATTGCTTAACGCATTGTAAGCCGCCCTGAGTCTCCGGAGAAGGGCGACATATAAATCAAATTTTAAAAAAAATACATCAAATTTGTGTTTTTTTAAAAGCTTTTTTTAAATTTCTCATAAACAGATTTACATGTACAGTCATTTCTATCATTTTTCATTCCTCTTTTCTTTTAACTTTCATTTTTCATTTTTACTTTTTCGGGGCTGCTCTTTTACCCTTTACCTTTACTCCAACCTTTCTTCTTCTCCCCCCCTTCTCTTCCTTCCTGTTTCTCCTACTTCCTTCAGTCTTCCTCTCCTTCTCCTTCCTATTTCCCCTTCTCTTCCCCCACTCCTCTCATCTTCCCCCCTTCTAACCTTCTCCTTTGCTCCTCTATCCCCTCCCTTTTCTTCCTCTCCTTTTCCCTTTCTTCTTTCTCCTCTTCTCTCCTCTCCCCTCTTCTCCCTTCCTCTCTCTCTACTCCTTCCCCTCTCTCCTGTTGTTTCACTTTTCAGTTCAATCTAAAGTGGTATTCAAGCAGCCCCGATTTTCTAATTATCTTTATTCTCATTTCAATTTCTTATTTAATTTTATTACATCATTTGCGTACATTTTTATGATATCTCACTTTTTTCCCTTTCCCTCCCTCCCCTTTCTCCTTTAAAAAGGTAAAAGGACATCAAATTTGTTATGCAGAACTATATTCTACAAGTTGTAGTCGAAAGCCACATCATATTTCATTCTTTGTTTTATTGTCCATTTTGAAACAAGTTAGGAGCTGGGTGTATTTTTTTATTTTATTTATGTAGTTTGTCAAGCATGCATAAGATAACAGATATAAGTTTAAACATGATTATGAATACAGAAAATGGATACAAATAAATGGGGACAGCAGGACAGGGACGGAAGGCACGCTGGTGCGCTTATGCACGCCCCTGACAGACCTCTTAGGAATGGGGTGAGGTCAACAGTAGACAGTCTAAGGTTAACGTTTTGGGGGTTTGGGGATGTAATCACAGAGTCAGGTAGTGCATTCCAGGCATTGACCACTCTGTTGCTGAAGTCGTATTTTCTGTATTTGAGTTTGGAGCAGTTTACCTTAAGTTTGTATCTATTGTGTGCTCATGTATTGTTGCGGTTGAAGCTGAAGTAGTCATTGACAGGTAGGACATTGTAGCAGATAATTTTGTGTACTACGCTTAGATCAGACTGAAGGCGGCATAGTTCTAAATTGTCTAAGCCCAAAATTTCAAACCTGGTGGCATAAGGGATTCTGTTATGAGCAGAGGAGTGGAGGACTCTTCTCGTGAAATATCTCTGGACTCGCTCAATTGTATTAATGTCCGATATGCAATGCAGGTTCCAGGCAGAATCCACACTGCTTGTATTGTCATGCAGTTATTTCATCCACCATATCACCTTATGATTTGCAGAGCTGTTTCCTCATTAACCAACGAAGAATATAATTAAAAACCAAATAGTTGACAATAATGTAAGCTTAAGGAATTTTTCTTTGCCGTTGCAAAGATAAGAGGGTCTTCAAATGCTGCAAGCTAGAGCTGCACAGACTGTGTTAATAAACCCCCCTTCTTGCAACAAATCATTATTTTAAAATTGGAAAACGAAGCACCTTGCAAACGATAACGCTGTTATGGAGATCAGCAAAAAAAAAACATCCCTATTTTCTCCCATCTTGCATTTAGCTTACTTCTTCTGGGAGCTTCCCAGAAGCTCTTCCTGGCTCACCAAGATAGGAAGAGAAGACCATGGATTTTTGATGTAATCCTTCAGGCTTCTTCTTCTGTTCTTAATGTTGACTTATTTGATCCATTTCTCTTCAGGCTTCTTTGCAGGGGAAAAAAAAATCCTCCTTTGTTATCTTTCTCTATTTAAAGGGGGGAGGGAGGGAAATCTGCAATTGCTTTCATTTTCCAGACTTTCATGAAATTGCTTTCCTACTATTTTTAAACATAATGTCTTTTTTTTTTCCCAGAGTAAAAGACAGATTGCTACTTTTTTTTCCGCCCATTCACCTGCCAGCAGGACTTTTAATACTTTTAATAACAGCATAGTCAGTCAAAGTTGGCATGTTCAGATCTAGCCAAAGGCCAGCCTTATTTTTGCTGTAAAAACTGCAATTAAGGGGAAAATCCTTTGGTGTGTGTGTCAATGTCTAAGCTGGCTTACAAAGAGCAGGGCCATGGCTGATTTTAAAACTGTCCTTCCGATAACTCGATCTCAAAACGGTTTAGATTTAATAAATTTACTAATCGGACCATCTTCCCAACTAAGGTTTTAAATAGAAAGGTTTTAATAAAAGTGTTTAATGGAGATTTAATGGAGGAAGCCAAATGGGAATCGAGATATATTTTGTACATTTGTTTAGCCATGGTTGAAGTTTCAACCATGCTGAAAAAAGTGACTTAAGATCATTCCTCATACTTATTCCTCATACTTAAAACTGCAGAAAAAACAATTGCTACCAATCTGTCTTCCATTGAGGGCCTATATATTGCACGAGTCAAAAAGAGGGCTGTGAAAATATTTACAGACCCCTCGGATCCTGGACATAAATTGTTTCAACTTCCACCCTCAAAATGATGCTATAAGGCATTGCACACCAAGACAACTAGACACAAGGACAGTTTTTTCCCAAATGCCAACACTCTGCTTAACAACTAATTCCCATAACACTGTCAAATAATTTACTAAGACTGTATTACTATTATTCTTTTCTTCCTTACTATAATCTATCTCTTCCCACTTATTACTATAACCATGTTGCTTGTATCTGTCAATTTATATTGTGTTTATTTGTTTCCTAGTACGATTTGATAGCTTATTAGTAACCTTGACTATCACTAAGTGTTGTATCTTTTTATTCTTGATGAATGTATTTTATTCTCCTGAGAGCATATACACCAAAGACAAATTCCTTGTGTGTCCAATCACACTTGGCCAATAAAGAATTCTATTCTATTCTATTCTATTCTATTCTATTCTATTCTATTCTATTCTATTCTATTCTACTCTACTCTACTCTACTCTACTTTAGTCTACTCCTTATTCTGTTCTGTTCTGTTCTGTTCTGTTCTGTTCTGTTCTGTTCTGCTCTGTTCTGCTCTGCTCTACTCTACTCCCTATTCTATTCTATTCTATTCTGTTCTATTCTATTCTATTCTGTTCTATTGACTGTCAAAGCAGTCCCATGGTCACTTGATCAAAATTTGGGCACCTGGCAATAATGCATTTACAATGGTTGCGCCTTCCCAGGGTCACATGGTCATCATTTGTGAACTTTCCCACAGGCTTCCAAGGGGCAAAGTCAGTGGGGGAAGTTGGATTCACTTCACAATTGCATGATTTGCTTAATGCCCATGGCAAAAAAAAAAAAATCAAAAAATCCGGTGTGTCTCACTTAACCACTCTGCTTAGTCCCAATCATGGTCATAATTTGAGGACTACCTCTAGTCTACATTTCTTAAAACGGTTGCTTCGTGACTTCATCTAGACGTTAAGCAGGGTGGCCATGGAGGAAGATGTGTATGGCCACACACTCTCTGAGGACACTCTTCTGCCCCAGCTACGGACCCCAAAGAACGCAGCACCCACAAGTCTGTACAAACCTTAGTTTACTAAATTAAATCAGTCTTTTTCAAATAAAGTTCTAATTAACTTTCTTAACAGCCTACAAGAATCCAAAGAATAAATAATCGTAATCTTACTATGATTGGCAGAAAGACCAGAAGCAATTTGCAGGACACTGATAAGAGAACTAAGAGCAGGACGCGAAGGAGAATGAACGAAGTTGTTCCCTGCAAATTGCCTCAGTTGTCGTCCTTCCTTAAATAGGCTAAGGGAGTGGCCAATTAGCCCCAAGCCTTACTCTCGAGGAGACTTCCTCCTGAGGAGCCACTCCTGCCTTTTGGCAGCTCTGCGCGCCCGTGCATTGAGAAGAGGCTCCTCCTCTTCTTCCTCTTCACTTATGGGAGCTTCTGGAGGTTCTGAAGGCCCTGGCTGAATCCCCGCCTCTGGCACAACTTCTTCTCCAGCCTCCTCATTGTGTGACTCGAGTGCCAACTGCACAGGCTGCTGGCACAGCACCACACCAGCCTCCTCGCTGTCGGAATCAGCTACTAGCTGCACAGGCTGCTGACGGGCCACAACAGACACAGACAAACCTCCAAGTGGCCTCAACAACTCTCTAAAAGGATGCAAATGACCAGCTGACTGCAAGGAATATAAATCCTTCCATTCCCCACCATCCAGTCAGAGCTGAAGAAGTTTCTTGGATGAGAAGTAAAACGTCTTCAAAAGAAAAACAAGAAAGTCCACTTGCCCCTTTGGGACATCCACGGAGGGAGATATCTTTAATTTGGTCTTTTCCCAGGACAAAGTGGAACCACACGGACTATGGGATTCTATTAAAAAACAAAACAAAACTGTCTGTGTGTTAAAAAAACACCACCACCATAGCAACGGTGACTCTATAGATTCAAAAGATGGAAAGGTAAAAGCTCTGCGATTGCAATAAAATCAAAACCTGTAAAATGTGATAGGGTTAGCTAAAATTAAAAAATGCAATTAAAATTCTAGTGTGGAATATAATATGGCGGGATAATATACCGTGCTACCTAAAAAGCGAAAAAGAATAAGCTGTGTTAACAAAAGCTGTAAAATTGAATAACTGGAGGCTGGAGAGAACTGTGTAATAGTTTGGGCTGAGCTACGTTGAGCCCAACTAGTTCTAGCTAGAAGGAAATATTCAGTGAGTTTTGCACACTACTGTGAGCATTTGGGCAGCGTTATAGATTATGAAGTGGTGAGAGTTTGAAAGTAGTGGGGGGGTGTTAAATTGGTCAGTGGCCTCGTGAAGAGCGGGGAAATCAGGGTACTGTCCATATCTTTATAAGATGAGCAGGAGAAGAGGCTGTGTTTAGTGTTTTCTGATCTACAGAGGAATTATTGAGTCTGTCATCTGCACCTCCATAACTCTCTGGTTTGGTTCTGCAACCCAACAAGACAGACGCAGACTTCAGAGGAGAGTTAGAACTGCAGAAAAAACCATGGCTACCAACCTGCCTTCCATTGAGGACCTGTATACTGCACGAGTCAAAAAGAGGACTGAAAATATCTACAGACCCCTCACATCCTGGACATCAATTGTTTCAACTCCTACCCTCAAAACGACGCTCTAGAGCACTGCACACCAAAACAACTAGACACAAGAACAGTTTTTTCCCAAACGCCATCACTCTGCTAAGCAAATAATTCCTTCCACACTGTCAAACTATTTACTAAGTCTGCACTACTATTAATCTTCTCATCGTTCCCACCACCCATCTCCTTCCACTTATGACTATATGACTTTAACCATGTTGCTGGTATCCTTATGATTTATATTGATATTGTTTCCTGATTGCTTATTTGTTCCCTATGACTATCATTAACTGCTGTACCTTATGATTCTTGATGAACATATCTTTTATTTTATGTACACTGAGAGCATAAGCACCAAGATAAATTCTTTGTGTGTGCAATCACACTTGGCCAATAAAAATTCTATTCTATTCTATTCTATTCTATTCTGTTCTATTCTATTCTATTCTATTCTATTCTATTCTATTCTATTCTATTCTATTCTATTCTATTCTATTCTATTCTATTCTACTCTACTCTACTCTACTCTACTCTACTCTACTCTACTCTACTCTACTCTACTCTATTCTATTCTTAACTTTCCAGAATGGCTGCCTTTTATCTTGTAGTGCACTTAGTTTTGTTGTTTTTTCCTTAGACAAATTCTGAAACATTGTAAGAAAACAGAATAGTATTAATTATTCTATTCTATTCTATTCTATTCTATTCTATTCTATTCTATTCTATTCTATTCTATTCTATTCTATTCTATTCTATCCTATCCTATCCTATCCTATCCTATCCTATCCTATCCTATCCTATCCTATCCCTAGGCTTCAAAGCACCTGGAGTAGGGATATCAAACTCGATTCATTGAAGGTCACATCAGGATTGTATTTGACCTGGGGGGGGGGCATGGGGGTATGGCCAGGGTGGTTGTGGCCAGCTTGACATCACTCATGTCGGGGGTGCCTGTGGCGGCCCGAGCACTCTGCCAGTGAAAACGGGCTGCCCAAGCTCCATTTTCAGCTTCAGCGGATTCCTGCAACCCGCTGCCAGCAAAAACGGAGCTCAGGAGGGCCACTCACGGCCCTCCCAAGCTCTATTTTCACTGGCAGAGGCACTGTGGGGAGGTCCAGGCCAGATCAAAGCATCCCGCAAGCCATATCTGGCCCAGGGGCTTTGAGTTGGACACCCCTGACCTAGAGCTTCCTTTACATTTTTCCTAACATAGCTGATGAAAGGGCATGGCAGTGAGCTGAAGTAAATACCTTCCTGTGATTAGGGGCTTAAGAGATGCAGGTGTGATTACTGTGTATCTAGGTTTTTAGGTGGGGAGATGGAAAGACTACTTATGTTGACTGCTGCACCAATTGCATACATCAGTGCTTCTCAACCTGTGGTCAGCAGATCCGTGAGGGTCCACAAAGTCATCAAAGGGGGTCTGAGAAGGCTTGAAGAAATGTTATGATTTAATTAGTTTTGTATCTTTTGACATTTCGATAACTGTGAATATTTTATCCGTTTCTATAAAGATGTGATGGAATGTAGTCTGGATTCCCAGCAGGGAGGGGTTCATTCTAGAGACCACTGAGTTCAGATAGTTTGTGTGAGAAAAAGAGGGTGAAGACAGCTCCTCCTTCATTGTTCCCGGAGAATATGCTTTATGTGGCTGGTAGTCTGCTTTAGTTTGGCAAGATCCTGTCTATGGGTGAGGAACAATAAAGAAATATGCTTGAAAGAATCACAACATGTCTTTCTTGGTTTTTGGAGCCTGACAAAAGATTGTATTATTTATTTTAGTTATTAAATTTATTTTGCTCCCATCAGAACAACTCTGGGAGGCTAGAAGTCATCACAGGGGGTCTGCAAATGTTGAAGAAATGTTATGATTTAGATCTTGAGTTAAGTCTTAAGGGTCTGTGGCCATGGTCCATGGCCACAAAGGGGTTCCATGATGAAGAAAAGTTAAGGTTTTTAAGGACTGTATTAGTCACTTCAGTGGGGAGAACAAAAAAAGCATAGGTGAACTCTAACTAACTCAGGAGGAGACTTGACTGTCAAAACTTATGTATACAACCAAGAAAGTCCCATTTCTCTTTGCTTTTCTTGACTGTGACTCAGCCAGATGATTCAGCAGTCTAGCTCTCCAACTGATTTGCATTCTTTCCACCGTACCAGCTTGCAAATTTTGCCAGAATTGCAGTTCATTCAATCTATTTGATTCTTACTATAGACCCTTCTCGTGGGATCTTAAGGGGACATGATACCTTTAATATGTGCGTGTCTCCATCTCAATTTTCTTGTGAATTTGCCCTGGATGGTAGCCTCAAACCCAGAATTGCTATGTTCTTACAAAATACTTTCCCGGCCTAAAGGTGTAATATCATAGTATGGCTTCAAATCTGGGCCGAAGAGTGAGAATTATATGTTGGCAAGAGCCAGGGATCAATATTCCTTCTGCATCTGAACTTCATTTGGTTTGAACTCCATTCAAGGGGGCAATCAATATTTCTTCTGCCATTGAGTTTCATTCAGCCTGATGAAAGAGAATCTGCTTTCGAAATTTCTTACAAATGAGAAGAGAATCTCAGAAATTCTTATGACTAAATAGAATTTAATTAACAATGAGATGATCATGGCAAATGTCAATATTCTGCCTTTCCTTGTAGCATAGTTTCTTCAGCAACCCGCAAATTTACTTCCTTCCCACACATTACTTAAACCCTAAAAGAATAACATTATAAGGTAATACATCTCAGGGAACTTCCTCTGATTAGGTGTGGGGAACCAGAGAGGTTTCAGTATGAGTTTCAGCCCCAGAGAAGCAAGAACGGCACAAGAAGTTACTTCGGAGTAGTTTATGGTTTGCCTACAAACAGAATCTTGCCAGACTAAAGCAACCATCTGCATAACTATAGATATACTTTGTGAATTGCTAGGGAAGGTCCATCCTTGCTCTCTTCCTGTCTACCAGACATTCCAAGCTCCACTGTCCAGGGGTGGGATTCAAAAATTTTAGCAACCAATTCTCTGCCCTGTTGCTGGGTGGGCATGGCCATGGTGGGCGTGGCCTACTCGGCCTCCTGCACCATAGAGGAAGGCTTTACTTGAACCTCCAGGAGAGTGAAAATGGCCTCCCTCAGGCTCTGGAGGCCCTCTGGAGGCCGGAAACAGGCCTGTTTCTGAACTTCCAGAACTTCCAGGAGGCCCATTTTTTGCACTCCCAGGCTCTGGAGGCTTTCCTTGAGCCTCTGGGAGGGTGAAAACGGCTTCCTGGGCTCTGAAGGCCATCCAGAGGCCGGAAATGGGCCCGTTTCCAGACTTCCGGAACTTCCGGGAGCCAGTTTTTGGCCCTCCCAGAGCCTCTGTGTGGGCCCTGCACTTACCTGGCATCCAAAATGTGTGGAGATTCCTGGGGGGGGGGGGGTGGGGGGGGTGGGAGGGGCCAGCCAGTCTTTGCAACTACAGGTTTGACGATATAAAATGCTAATTTTACCATCCAGTTCACCCGAATCAGTCCAAACCGGCTGAATCCCACTCCTGCTACTGTCTCTTTGCTCTCTAGGAAGGATCCCCTCCCCCTGCAACTTTGGAGGATATTCCACCACAAAGAGATTCCATGCTGCTGGGCATCCATTCTATCTCTGATGAGAAAGCTTCTCCAAGAGGAATGTAAGTTTCAAGCATCTTGGGGACAGGGTGGAAAGATCTTACAATCTCTGTTAGAAAGGAAGAACATTGTTGAGGATACGCAAAGCACACTCCTTGGTGACAGTGTTCACCAAGACATTGGCCTGTTTTCCATGGAATTAAGAGTGAAATGTTATGGGATGGGGCAGACTCCCGTTTTGTGATTAGTGCAAGTTCTTGTCGCCTCTTTTCTCTCCTGGGAGTAACTTTAATGTGTTTTTTTTAATGTTTTCACATGCATATGCAAATAAGCAATGCATCTCCATCAGGTTAGCCGTATGCCACTGCGTGAGGAGGAGTAACAATATTACATGGGTCACTTAATAAGAAATTGTTCATCTCTGCTGCAATAAACTTTTTTATGATCTCTCTAATAGTGAAAGGATAAGAAGGGTGTGTGATATAAGCCTGCCTGGGAACGCACCAGGGGTGGGTTGTACAACTTTTTTACTACCGGTTCTGTGGGCGTGGATTATTTTGTGGGCGTGGCTTGATGGTCATGTGACTGGGTAGGCGTGGCCAACTCAATGTCACTCACTTCAAGGGGTGCCTCACCTGGCCCCTTCCCTCCCAGCCATTCCTTGTCACACCTAGTCTCCACGTATCTATAGTTCTGTAAAAATGTTCACCTTTTTTCAACTTTATTATCTACATACTATAGATCTGTGAGGGTGAACCTATGGCACACGTGCCACAGGTGGCACGTGGAGCCATATCTGAGTAAGCGAGTGTTGCCATAACTCAGCTCCAGCATGCATGCGCATGACAGTCAGTTGATTTTCGGGCCTTCTGGGCCCACTGGAAGTCAGGAAACGGGCCATTTCCAGCCTCCAGAGGGCCTCCAGGGGATGGGGAAGGCTGTTTTAGCCCTCCCCAGGCTCCTAGAAAGACTCTAGAGCTTGGGGAGGGTGAAAAAGGGGCCTACTTAGGCCACCGTGCAATCGCGTACCAAAAGAGGAGGGAGCACGGGGGGGGGTCACACACACATGGACGGGGGTGGTGGGGCACATAGAATTATGGGTGTGGGTACGCCCATGGAAGCCCCCCCCCCATGCTCTTCCTGCTTTTGGCACTCAGTGGCAAAAAGGTTAGCCATCACTGCTATAGATGCACTTTCATGGACTACTGAGAGGAGGAAATGGCTCACATGCTTTGCCCAAGAGTGTGATAGGCAACACACTCTTAGGCTTTTAAGGGGCTGCCAGAAAGAGGGGGGGGGGCAATGTATTTTCCAAAGCACCAGAAGGCAAAACAAGATGCAATGGATGGAAACTGAAGAAACGGAGAAGCAACCTAAAACTAAGAAGAAACTTCCTGACAGTGCGACAGTGCGAACCAATCTAGGTGCAGAAATATTTCAGTCATAATTTCACATATAAAATAGCCATTCGTGTAATACAACCTGCCCATCATTTGAAACAGCCATTAGTATTATGGCTGATGTTTGACAGCAAGCCTAAAAGTCAAAGATTACAAGAGTGCTTCTTTCTCTGTATGTATACAAAACACCACATACCAGGAATAGCATATTAAGATGGACTTCAACGCACCACAATCCCATCGTTTTTTTTCATGCAAACCAGTGGTGGGTTGCCCCCCTGGTTCGCACCGGTTCTATAGAACTGGTAGTAAAACTGGCAGGAGGCTCCGCCCACCAACCCTGATGTCACCAAAACGCTTCTGCGCATGTGCAGAAGAGCGCACGCACGGCCCCACTGCGAACCGGTAGTAAAGGAAAATAGAACCCACCCCTGATGCAAACATTTCCTAGTCACAATTCTTTGTTTACACTTACATCAGAAAACATCCTGGAGTATAACATTGTCTGCTGTCTTTTACATTTCAAAGGCATCTCTTGCTTGCCTCCAAGTTGATAAATACAGGGGAATAAAATTAGAGCAAAAGAAACTAAATAAACGGGCGATTAGAGTAACGTTTTTGTTTTATTTACTTCGTGGCCAACCTTCCCTTTTAGAAAAGATACATACTCAGAGGAACTTCATAAATTGAAAAGAAATGTGGTCATCTCTTCTTTTTTTTTTTTTTTTTTTTTGAGGCTGCCGACTTAGCAAACGGATTGCTCAAAATCACAGGAAAGAGGAAAGAGATATTTTCTTCTGAGCCATTCGACTGGAAATATAATTTTGAGCGAACCAATCCACTATTTTCTCTTTGCTTTCTTTCCTTCACAATTTCTATTTCATTCTGGTTGAACAACACCCCTAGGGAGGTAGCATTTCTGCTTCTGTTCATTCTCCTTGGCTTGATCCACTTACAGGCAGTCCTTGACTTACAACTATTTGTTTAGGAATAGAATAGAATAGAATAGAATAGAATAGAATAGAATAGAATAGAATAGAATAGAATAGAATAGAATAGAATAGAAGAATCGAATCAAATCGAATCAAATCGAATCAAATCGAATCAAATCAAATCAAATCAAATCAAATTCTTTATTGGCCAAGTGTGATTGGACACACAAGGAATTCGTCTTGGTGCATACACTCTCGGTATACATAATGGGCTCTGGTGATCCCCGCAGCCTGGAACAGCTGATTGGCAGTATTCCAGGAGGCGGATCCAACCACCAATCAGCTGTTTGTACTAAATCAGGCTGCCATAACATTCTGAAGCTGACCAGGCTGTTTGCTGTTTGCTGCAAGGATGCTAGCCAGATGAATACCGATGGATGCTGGTAGGCAGAGGCAGAATTATTTTTCTTGTTTTCCTCCCCACAAACTAACCTGCATCTTATACTCCGGAGTGCCTTATACTCTGAAAAATACAGGTACTTTGGGCCTATCACTCTCTGCTCACCTCACAGGGTTGTTGTTGTGGGGAAAACAGGAGAATGAAGGTGCGTTGGATATGTTTGCCACCTTGAGCTGTTTATAAAAACAATAAAGGCAGGATACAAGTAAATATTTTATTCTGCTCTATTTATGGAGACCAATAAAGTATCTTTCACAGATAATTTGTCAGACCTTTGAAGTCATAAACAAAAATACCTCCAAGAAATAACTGTCGTAGGAAACTCAGAATGATGCTTTCTATGAAATGTGGGCTAATTGTTTGTTATATTAGTTTTACTCATGTTTTTTTTTTCCTCCAATCGGGTTAGGACACCTTGTTTTCTTCCAGTTAGTGTAATGCAATATCAGAAATTACCTTGCACTAGTTCCTCCTTCTGTGATTTTAGCTGGAGGTTTAGTGATTCCCCATGGAGTCTCCCTGGGAGGGATGGTGAATGTTTTGTAATTAGATTTGTGGCAGGATCAGAATACAGGCCATGGTAGATATACTCAGGAGTCATGAAGTTAACATGGCCCTTCCAAGAAATTGTAGGAAAGAAGCTTCTGCTCTTCAAAGAAGCTATATCCTAATGTAATTAGGGCAGGATTTTAAAAATGTGAAGAATAGAATAGAATAGAATAGAATAGAATAGAATAGAATAGAATAGAATAGAATAGAATAGTATGGAATAGAGTGGAGTGGAGTGGAGTGGAGTGCAGTGGAACGGAACGGAACGGAACGGAACAGAACAGAACAGAACACGGAATGGAATGGAATGGAATTTCCCCCCAAATAGGACATCCCCTGATAATAAGCCCAATCGGTCTTTTGAGCGCATGGCAATAAGGCCAAGTGCTTATTTCAGGGTTCAAAAAAAATATAAGACTGGGTCTTATTTTCGGGGAAACACGGTATAGTCATTTTGAAAATTTTTAAAAAGTAAGCACAATCAATTTAGCTTTGATTTGATGATAGCTTTTTTCTCCATGAATTAAAAAAAAAAAAAACACATGCCAGAGAATGGTAAAAACCTTGGTACTTAGTTACTGCCAACATAATTGCAGGAGATCAGGGTCAGTATAAATTGATCCCCTGGAATCCATTTTTCAAAGTTAAGACTCCTTCCTGAAATTTGTCCAAATTATTGCTGGGAAATTCCTTTTGGGAGCAATAAATTGACCACTGAGAAGAAAGGCAAAGATTTGAAAAGGAGCCTTTCGTTGCATTTTTGATTTGCTGGCATCTACCTGTGTTTTCCCGAAAATAAGACCGCGTCTTATATTTATTTTTGCTCCAAAAGATGCATTAGGACTTATTTTCTGGTTAGGACTTATTTTGGGGGAAATATGGTACTAAATGCATCCGTCTGGCTGACAATCTTAACTGGGGCTTATTTTGGGGGTAGGGCTTATATTACAAGCATCCTGAAAAAAATAATGCTAGGACTTATTTTCCGGTTGGGTCCAGTGGTGGGATTCAGCCGGTTCTCTCCAGATTGCACGAACCGGTAGTGGCGACTGCAGGAGGCTCTGCCCACGTGCCCAGATGTAATTTGTGACTACTGCACATGTGCAGAAGGCCGTGCGCATGCGTGCAGTCACATTTGCGAACCGGTAGGAAAGGTAAGTGAATCCCACCTCTGGTTGGGTCTTATTTTGGGGAAAATGGGGTACTTACCTTGTGATGATCTCAGCAGTTCTGTTTAGTACGGTAGGTCTCTCTGATTCCAGGACAGGATTTGGAAGAGAATGTAGATTCTCCTGTAGAATCGTAAAATGCTTTGTATACATCTTTGAACAGCCTGAGTCGAGAGGATAACAGGAGATTTTCTTTCCTAAAAACTCTTTTGCACATAGATAAGTTGGAGATCTGATAGCATAGTGGAAATCCAAGGGATTGTGTTAGAGACATCAGTGCAGTGCATGGCATAAGTAGGGGATAGATTGCCTGTGGACACCACTGTGTCAGTGTGTAAGAAATTATGAGCTGGGATAGCCATAACAACAAGTCAGCCAATGAGAACTGTTTGGTGACTAAGAAACAGGATCTGTTGTAAGCCATGGGAGATGGCTTGGAGATATATATATAAGAGTTGGTTTGTCCTTGTAATATAGATTCTATGCTTCTGTGATTATATTAATTCTGTGCTTTTGGATTCTGAGTTCTGGTTCTGGCTTCTGCTGCATGGGTATTGTATACATGCATCATGCTTTATATTCCTGTATATAAAAAAGTTTCTTTTATACATGAATCCTGCTGAATTATTTACTTGCATGCTGGTTGGATTGCTGCAGACTCTTAACACACTACTTCAAGAATTCCTTTCTTGTTACCCAGCAAATGCCCTCTTTGGCCTGATTGTATTCTTTCTTAATTCTCTGAATCAATTACATACATAAATGAATGGAAGACATGTTAAACTAAATCCTAATCTCTCTCACTCATTCTTATTTTTTTTTTCAAGAATAATTCATTTTAGAATAGAGAGCCCCATAGAATTTGGAATAGGAATATACAACTTCTGTGAGGATGGAAATCATGGCAATCTGTGGTAATCAGTCAGTGATGGGATTCAAAATTATTTACTACTGGTTCTGTGGGCATGGCTTGGTGGGCGTGGCAGGGAAAGGATACTGCAAAATCTCCATTCTCACCCCACTCTGGGGCTAGCCAGAGGTGGTATTTAGTAAGGTAAGGTAGTAGAATTATCCTGGGGTGAATTGGAGAACTGGGTGTGGTTGGGGGGAGATTTGTGGAAGAGAGTTCTCCAAATCTTAAGGTAAAGGTTCCCTTCGCACATATGTGCTAGTCGTTCCCGACTCTAGGGGCGGTGTTCATCTCCGTTTCAAAGCCGAAGAACCAGCGCTGTCCGAAGACGTCTCCATGGTCATGTGGCCAGCATGACTAAGCACCAAAGGTGCATGGAATGTTGTTACCTTCCCACCAAAGATGGTCTCTATTTTTCAATTTGCATTTTTTACGGGCTTTCAAACTGCTAGGTTGGCAGAAGCTGGGACAAGTAACAGGAGCTCACCCCGTTATGTGGCACTAGGGATTTGAACTGCTGAACTGCTGACTTTTTGATCGACAACCTCAGCGTCTTAGCCACTGAACCACCACGTCCCTCTCCAAATCTTAGACATACCAATAAGGTTGAGCGAGATTGTCTATCTTTGGTGAACAGGGATTCTGCTTCTATGTAAATTTCTGGATATGGTAATTGCAGAGCTCTGAGGAGTTTTTGAGAAGATGGAGAAAGAATATTAGAGTTTTGTCTTATATGCAGCAGGAAAGAGCTATACTCTTTATTAGTAGAGGAAACTTCTTCAAATGTGGCTGGTTTTTGTGCATAACCAAACAGGATAAAAGGTGTCATTTTTATTTCATCTACTCATTCATTTCTTGTATCTTGGGCAAATCTCATTTCTACTTGAATGTGAGTTACGAGAAAGGAATAAACTTGCACCAAAGTTTAGGGGATTTATTTGCAGATTTCTTCTAATAAATGAACTTCTCTACACACGAATGCTTTGCCAGCATTTTCTCCCAATCAGGTGTCTATCTCTGTACATTGTTTTCTACACACTCACACACACATACACACACAATGTTATGTAATTGAAATGCAGCAAAATAAAATGAAGTTTCCACATAAGTTTCACATGCTCTGAAAAAGCATTTTCTTCTGTTTGTTGTCTTTAAGTCAATCAATCATCACAATGTAAAGAAAGCTGTAAATTAATTTTGAGATATTGAGATCCCTCCCTCCCTTCCTTCCTCCCTCCCTCCCTCCCTCCCTTCCTTCCTATCAATGAGGAAATGGGTCAATCAATCCTCACAATATAAAGAAAGCTGTAAATTACTTTTGGGGTATTGAGATCCATTCCCTCCCTCCTTCCTTCCTTCCTTCCTTCCTTCCTTCCTTCCTTCCTTCCTTCCTTCCTTCCTCTGAATGACATATTACTTCAGTGAAAAATGCTACCATATCTATTCAGATTTCTCTCATTTGTTTCTCTCTATGTGTCTTTCTTACAGTTAAAATATTTGATATACTGTTCAGGAATATTGAATCAAAACCACCGGACCAGGAATTTATTAAAAATAAATCTCATGAAAACCAGGGTCATGTACAAAATTAATATAATTTGCCAATCACTGAGCCTCCTCCCATCTTTACTGTAACTCAGATATGTGAGAAGCAACGGGGGAGAAGAAAACCCACCAAAAATCATTGGGTGAGAAGGAAGGAACCATATTAGTTTAAGTGAGTCAAGATGCCTCAGCACTCAAGAACTGAAGCAAAATCCAATTTGCACAATTTTCAGTTTTGTATTATAATTGTTCCATTAAGACGACCCCCCCCCCCGGTTAATTTTGCAAAATTCTACAGTGAAAGCAAATGAAATATTTTTGAAGCAGCAGGGATCATTCTCCCTACACTAACTAAAATATATTCAGTCCTCTACTGGGACCGAACAAACAAGTAAACAATGCTTCATTTTGTAGCTTTTCCAGCGTTACTATGTGAATTAATGGCTAAAACTGGTAATGGACAGCCTCGATTGGCTACCCACTGTGAAATCATCATCTGTTTTAGAAAACGGTGATCCTTTTCAATCAGTCCACGTTTTGTTCTATAATGTCAAGGATGCATATAGAAATTGATCACCATAAATAAGTTTTCTGGACCTAATAAGATCTGTCTATTTAAAAAAAAAAAAAGAGCTAAAGATCTGACTGAGAGCAGATTTAGAAGCTGCTTTTAAAGCCTATCCATAATGCAACGACACTCGCGATACAAAACCCAGCCAAAGTGTCACACACAGTCAGCCTCAACCATTTTAAATCTCTGCATATCCTCTATGTAGCTTGGCATATCAACAAGTAATTTGAAAAGCTTTGTAGAAGCTAGAATTGGCTAAATGATCTCAATCAATCTGCATTTCAAAGCAACAGCAGACCAGGTTCCTGGAATAATGGGAGTATGTGAGTCAGTCACATTCAAGTGGGCCTCCTGAATGGGGCTTCACCTTTGCAGGACTTCCTGGAAGTAACTGAGGAAAAGAAAATCTGTCATTTCATGTGTTCATATAGTAAATCCAACCCAGTTTTGCCCCTGAATGGAAAAGAAAAATATTTACATTTACAATGTAAAAAAGATGTGGAGACTCTAGAAAGAGTGCAGAGAAGAGCAACAAAGATGATTAGGAGACTGGAGGCTAAAACATATGAAGAACGGTTGCAGGATATGTCTAGTATGATGGGTATGTCTAGTTTGATGAAGAGAAGGACTAGGGGAGACATGATAGCAGCGTTCCAATACCTCAGGGGCTGCCACAAAGAAGAGGGAGTCAAGCTACTCTCCAAAGCACCTGAGGGCAGGACAAGAAGCAATGGGTGGAAACTAATCAAGGAGAGAAGCAACTTAGAACTAAGGAGAAATTTCCTGACCGTTAGAACAATTAATTAGTGGAACAACTTGCCTCCAGAAGTTGTGAATGCTCCAACACTGGAAGTTTTTAAGAAAATGTTGGATAACCACCATTTGTCTGAAGTGGTGTAGGGTTTCCTGCCTAAGCAGGGGTTGGACTAGAAGACCTCCAAGGTCCCTTCCAACTCTGTTATTCTATATTCTACATAAATTTCTACTAGGGTCTTGGTGTAGTTACTATGTTGGCCCATGAAGTTTGCCTCTTGCTGCTTTTATCTCAGCTTCTGAGCATTTAGGAGTGAATGTAGGAGGGCATCCCAGCTGTTCACCAGCGAACAAAGCTTCTGTACTCTCCCAGTTGTCTCTAGTTATAATAAATAATGAAGCACAACAAGAAGCAGAACAAAAAGCAATGGGTGGAAACTAATCAAGGAGAGGACCAACCTAGAACTAAGAAGAAATTTCCTGACCATGAGAACAATTAATCAGCGGAATGACTTGCCTCCAGAAGTTGTGGGCACTCCAACGCTGGGAGAGATTGGACAGTCATTTGTCTGAAATGGTATAGGGTCTCCTGCTTTGAGCAAGAGGTTTGACTAGAAGACCTCCAAGATCCCTTCCAATTCTGTCGTTCTGTAATATGCTGAGCTGAGAAGCAAAACCCATCAGGGTATGGAGATTTGAATAGTTCCTTCCAAGGTCCTAAGATGGATGGATGCAGAGTGGTGGGATTCAGCCGGTTCGGGCCAGTTTAAACAAACCGGTAGTTAAATTGCCGGCTGGCCCTGCCCCTTCCCCGCCCTTCCCCTTCCAGGAGACCCCACGTGCCTCATTTTCACTCCCAGGAGGCTTCAGGGAGGCCTACTAGGCCCAAAGTGGGGCGCGGGGAGATGGGCCGTCCCCCCCGCAGCCCGTTTTTGCTCCCAGGGGGGGTACAGGAGGCTGAGTGCTGCCTGTCACACCCCCTGGCCACGCCTACATGGCCACGCCCACCCAATCAGTCAATAGGGCAGAGAACCAGTTGTTAAATTATTTGAATCCCACCACTGGATGGATGAATGGATCGATGGATGGAAGATGGAGTCTACCAAAGAGTCATTTACTCAAGTAATTGAAGAAAATGTGCACCATTTTTTATTTTCTTTTTCAAGAGGAAAAAGAGAGAGAAAAAACCTGTGTGACTAGAAATGAAGTGATAAGATCACTTTCAGCAGGTTCGTGTCTACTCTGGTAGCTAATAGGAACACACAAAACATTCACTCAGCCGCGCACGGAAGCTGTGAGTTAAACTGTGAAATAAGAAAGATGACAGTGACACAGAGAAGGAAAGTTTAAGATATAGACAATGGATTACAGTATTCCCTCACTCAGCTTTTGCTTTTAGGACAAAGAGGATTTTTTTTTCCCTTAAGGTTTCATGCCCAGTGTTAACAAAATTAAATTCATTGGTTATTTTGCAGGACATAGTCACTGGCAGGTTCAAATAATCCTCATCTTACAACAGTTCATTTAGTGACCATTGGAAGTGACAACAGCACTGAAAAAATGTGACTTATGACTGTTTTTCACACTTATGACCATTGCAGCAGTACCCATGGTCACGTGATTTACATTTGGAAGCTTGGTGACTGACTCACATTTATGATGGTTGCGTGTCCTGGGGTCATATGATCAACTTTGCGACCTTCTGACAAGCAAAGACAGTGGGGAAGCAGATTCACTAAACAACTGTGTTAACAAATTTAAGAAATGCAATGATTCACTTAACAAATATGGCAAAAAAAAAAAAAAGTCAAGAAAATGGGGCAAAACTCACTTAACAAATTTCTCACTTAGCAACATAAATTCTGGGCTCAATTGCGATTGTGAGTCGAGGATTACCTGTTTACATCTATATAGAATAGAGTAGAATAACAGAGTTGGAAGGGACCTTGGAAGTCTTCTAGTCCAACCCCATGCTTAGGCAAGAAACCCTTCACCACTTCAGACAAATGGTTATCCAACATCTTCTTAAAAATCTCCAGTTTTGGAGCATTCACATGTTGTTCCACTCATTAATTGTTCTAACTGTCAGGAAATTTCTCCTTAGTTTTAAGTTGCTTCTCTCCTTGTTTATTTTCTAGTATTCATTGGCATCCTTTAGTCTCAAGAGACGCTGGTATCGTGCTCTGGAAAGAGGTCTTAAAACATCATCTAGTGTGACTAAAAAGGCCAATTCGAGAGTGGCCATCCCTTCCACACTGAGGGCAGATACATTCTGTCCCCTGCCCAGCCCCCAGATTTCACTGGTTCCGGAACTGCCTCTTTGCCTCAGCCTGCCGAACAAGTGTCTCTTCGAATGGGAGAAGGCCAGGCTGCGTCTTTAGCCTCCAAGCTGAACGATCGGAGGTCAAGGTTTGCCAGTTGTTAATGTCCATTCCCAGGGCCTTTAGGTCCCTCTTGCAGATATCCTTATATCGCAGCTGTGGTCTCCCTCTGAGGTGCTTTCCCTGCATTAATTCTCCGTACAGGAGATCTTTCGGAATCCGACCATCAGCCATTCTCACGACATGCCCCAGCCAGCGTAGATGTCGCTGTTTCAATAGTGTATACATGCTAGAAATTCCAGCACGTTCCAAGACTGCGCTATTTGGAACTTTGTCCTGCCAGGTGATGCCAAGAATTTGTCGGAGACAGCGCATATGAAAGATGTTCAACTTTCTCTCTTGCCATGCGTAAAGGGTCCAAGACTCACTGCAGTACAAGGATGCAGGCTCTATAGACCTGAATCTTTGTATGTTCCGTCAGCTTCTTATTAAGCCATACTCTCTTTGTAAGTCTCGAAAATGTGGTGGCCGCTTTACGTTTTATTCAGCTCAGTATCTAAAGAGAGAGTGTCAGAGATAGTTGAGCCGAGATACACAAAGTCATGGACGACCTCCAGTTCTTGTGCAGAGATTGTAATACAGGGAGGTGAATCTACGTCCTGACCCATGACTTGTGTTTTTTTCAGGCTGATTGTTAGTCCAAAGTCTTGGCAGGCCTTGTTAAAACTGTCCATAAGTTGTTGAAGGTCTTCAGCAGAGTGAGCAGTGACGGCAGCATCATCAGTGAAGAGGAAATCCCGTAATCATTTCAGCTGGACTTTAGACTTTGCTCTCAATCTAGAGAGATTAAAGAGTTTTCCGTCTGATCTGGTCCGGAGGTAAATACCCTCTCTTGCAGTTCCAAAAGCATATTTCAGCGTGACAGCAAAAAAGATCCCGAATATTTCCACTATATTTCCACTATATATCTTTATCTAAAGTCTCTCCCTCTCTCCCTCTCTCCCTCTCTCTCTCTCTCTCTCTCTCTCTCTCTCTCTCTCTCTCTCTCTCTCTCTCTCGTTCTCTCTCTCTGACTCTCTCTCTCTCTCTCTCTTTCTCTCTCGTTCTCTCTCTCTCGACAATTAGACAATCCATCTTTAATGAAATTGCCATGTTTTCTCGTCTTTCTTTTGAGACCAAACGAATAGGAAGAAAACAACCATGCCATCTGAAACAGCCATTATTTATTACAAGTTTAGACTGACAGTACAAGCTGAGCCTGTCTGGGGTGTTATTGTGGGGAAAGTGGCACTTACCTATTGTATTTTTCAAACACTTCAGGAACGTGGAAGGTGTCTGTCCTAGCAGCTTGAGTTGGATGGCAGAGAATGTTTTGAAAGAAGTTGCAAGTGTTGCATGCGGTTGTAGACATATGTGTGTAAATCACTATTTGCCTTCATTTCCCCCCCCACCTCCTAATGTGGAAGGAAAAAAAATAATAATAACCCACCAGCCGGTCGTCATCTGACATGGGGAATTGTCTCTGCAGAGCTCCTCAGTTGTTATTTTTAATGTGGAATGTGGAATATTAAACTGTTTATCTTGTTACTGAAGCCATAAGGAGGCTCTTTCATGTCATCATTTCTATTTTATTTGGTTTTTGACGCCTTCATTAACTTTTCATAGGAAAGATCTGTAATTTACAGCTTCAAAGAACTTTTAGGATGTAAGTTTTAGGAATGAGAAGTCAAATCGCATGTGCGCAGAGCAATCTGGTTTTCTTCTCTCTTCCACCCACCACACTTTTCCGTCTCTCGATTTATTTATTTATTTATTTATTTATTGTTTATGCAAGAAAATAACTCAAGGGAGCGAGCGAGAACAATGCATTTTTTTTTAAAAAAAAATATTGTTTTGGGTCGTTATCAAGAAAGTGCAAACCGAAGGTCAAAACAGATTGGTCTGCCGAATTGGGAGAAATTTGTTGTTCGAAGTCTAAATCCAAAATACCAAAATGAGAATTAATTCCAGGCATGATGTCAACCAGGACTTAGCAGCAAATATGCACATGGTTTATTCATTCTGAGTCATATGTGGATGATCTGTAATGAGCATTTACCTTCACTACCGGTTCACAAATGTGAGTGCGCTCGCACGCTTGCATCACTCACCTGCATCACTCTGCACCTTCCATGGATTGTCAAAAACATGACGTGATGACGTCAGGGCAGGTGGGTGGAGCCTTTCACCACCGCCGCTACCAATTCGCTCAAACCAGATTGAACCCCCTCAATACCACCACTGGTAATGAGGGCAGGATGAGGGTTGGGCATCCGCCTTTGCCCTACCTGACCACTTTCTGGCTTTTGATACCACTGACCATGGTATCCTTCTAGATCATCTCAGAAAATTTGAGGTGGGTGGCGTGGAGCTGTGTTGGTTTGCCTTCTTTCTCTGGTGCTAATTCCAGTTGGTGGTGTTGAGTAGAGAGATCTTTGACCCCTGGTGTGTAGGGTGTTACAGAGTTCTGAACTCTCCCCTATATTTAACGTCCCAGCCCCATTTAACTTCTAACATTTAACACAGCCTCTGGTAAACTCATGCATTGCCATGGGGTGAGATATCATCAGTATGCTGAAGATATACCCAAGTATACATTTCTGCCTCTGCCGAATTAGGTGATGCTGTGAATTTCTTTTCTCAGTGCTTGGAGGCAGTGAGTGTCTGGATAGAAAGAACCAGTTTCAGCTGAAGCCTGACAAAGCTGAGTTGGTTTGGGTTTGGCACCCCATCTGGTTCTAGGACTATGCCATTTTTGGTGCTGGATGGGGTGTGGTGCTGTCCCAGAAAGACCCTGTGCACAGTTTAGGGGTTCCCATGATCCTGATTGAAGAACAGGTGGCAATCTTGGCTAGAAGGGCCTTAGCAATAGCAATAGCACTTAGACTTATATGCCGCTTCACAATGCTTTACAGCCTTCTCTAAGTGGTTTACAGAGTCAGCTTATTGCCCCCAACAATCTGGGTCCTCATTTTACCAACCTCGGAAGGATGGAAGGCTGAGTCAACCTTGAGCATGTGAGGATCGAACTGCTGGCAGTAGCCTGCAATACTGCATTCTAACCACTGCGCCACCATGGCTCTTTAGCTTTATGTTGTGCACTATTTGCACTTTTTCCTAAATCAGGGGGCTCTGTTCAAAGTCACTCATGTCCTAGTCACCTCCAGACTGGGCTACTGTCAGTGCTGTACATTGTGCTGTCCTTGAAGAATATCTGGTGCAGAATAGAGCAGCATGGACAGTTGCATGTGCTTCCAGAACAGTGCATATATTATATCTCTGTTCTCTGAGCTGTATTGATTATTGGTTTGCTTCTGAATCCAATCCAAGGTGCTTTAAAGCCTTCATGGCATGGAACTAGGTTATCCGAGTGTCTACTTCTCTCCAATTATATCTGTCTCCCCCATCAGGACTGGCAGAAGACTTTTGCTATGGGCCCTGTCCCTGCCAGGGAATTCATTTGGTGGATTCCTGGAGGTGGGCCTTTTCTGCCATGGTGTCCACTTTCTAGGATCTTCTCCACCCTTGAAGTAAGATTAGCTCCATCCCTCTCAATATTCCTCAAGTCCCTCCAGATTCAGGCCTGGCGGTCCCAGGGAACCGGGGAGATTTTGTGATGGCTCCCTTATTGTAGTTAGTATGATCCTCTCCTGTTTTGTGTGATTTATTTTTAAAATTGTGATTTGATTATTTATTTATTTATTTTCCATTAAGTGTTGTATGGCAACCTCAGTCAACTTTCATGTGAAATGGCTGGCTAGATACGATAGATCAATAGATAATAGAAAGATAGTTGATAGATAGATGATAAATAGATAGATAGATAGATAGATAGATAGATAGATAGATAGATAGATATGATAGATTGATAGATGATAGATGATAGATGATAGATGGATAGATAGATATAGATGATAGATTGATAGATAGAGATAGATAGATGATAGATGATAGATGATAAATGATAGATGATAGATGATAGATGATAGATACACAGAATAGAAAATAGATGAGAGATAGATATAGACAGACAGACAGACATAATAGAAAATAGACGATAGATAGATGATAGGCAGGCAGGCAGACAGATCTATATACACTATATTTTATGTCCTAGCCTAGTAAAATCAGGATGTCTGTTGGGAAAGCGAAAAGTCATATTCATGTCTGATTTTGTTTCTGTTTTTGTTTTTCTATTCTGTGCCTTGAGAAATAGACTTGTCTTGAGAGAATGACACACTCAACACAGAGCATGTGAAATTGGCTGCACTTTGATCCACACTTTCATTTTTATCACAGCTTTCATTCCATTTTTCTTCCCTCATTGGAATTGAAGATCCTTGGTAATTCTGCAGAGTTTAGAATGTGTTGGGTCAGGTTTTGTTAAGCAGAAGAAATAAATGTGCCAGATGTTGCCTCCAGATTGCTGTCCTTTCTACAGATGGTAGTTGGTCCATTAATTTCAAAAGGCAGCAGAGTCAGGGATAAAAATATTACAGATAGAACTGCAGGTAAAGGAGTTAATACCAATATAATAAATGTGGAAATGTACATCAACATGAATCTTAATAGGGTTTTCTTTTCCCCTTTTCCTTTTCCCAAATTCCAGAGGGAACTTCAGACTTAAGAGTAACAAATGAAACTGGTGTTTTTGAAAAATGCTGAGTTTTCGATGCAAGAATAACTCAATTCCCATATCCCTATCCAATATGCCAATTGAATCGAGCCTATTGGTTGGAGATAGTAAACCTTTCTTTTTTTTTCAAAAAAGTAATTTTTATTGAACATTTTTCACCTTTAAAAACAGAGAATACAGAAAAAAAAACCCAATACAAAACAAGACAAACATAATAATATATTGCATTTTTACAGCCTTCAGTGTCGGCATGTATATTCTGCTTCTGTAATTCGTTCTTCTATTTTTCCTTTCTATTCTTAATAACAACTATTTTAAGCATACTACTTACAAATATTTACATTACACTTACACAATCCATAGTTTAATTTTGACAGTGATTAATAGCTTCAATTATTATCTAGTCAATATTTATTTCAAACTTCTATTTCTTATTTAGGTTTCTGTTTTCTAGCCACTTATACATTCTATCCCATTATAATATTCTGAATCTTCTCTTTCCTTTATTTCTATAGTCATTTTGTCCATTTCTGTGCATTCAAGTATTTTTTAAATCACTATTTCTTCTGATGGTATATTACAATCCTGGCTGCCATTAATATATGTAGTATTATATATTGCATTTTTTTTCCCATTTTCGAGTCGAATAGTCCCAATAAAAACAACTCTGGTTTAAGTTCTATCTTTTGTTACGTAATTTCTTCTAACCATCTCTTAATTTTACACCAGTATTTTTTTATGATTGTGCACGTCCACCACATATGGTAGTAGGTTCCTAATTTCTGGCCGCATTTCCAACATTCAGGAGATAAATTTTAAAACGTTTTGGCCAATCTCGCTGGAGGCAAGTGCCATCTATAAAATATTTTATGTTTTATGTTTTATGTTTTATGTTTATGTCTATAAAACATTCTATTTTACATTTTCTTTATAGGCTACTGCCATCGTAAATTTGTAATTCCTTTTCCATAATTTATCCCATTGGTCTAATTCCATATTATGTCCAAAGTTCTTGGCCCAGCTAATCATTGTCTCCTTTACCAGGAGATAGTAAACCTTTCTATCCCACACATCTGATGGCCATCAAACTAAAGAAGAAGAACTTAAATCAAGAAACAGAACAGGAAACCTTAAGTCTGAGATCTCTTATGCAAGTGAAGCTTCCCCAAAAGCACAAATTTTCGGTAAGTTTGTGATGGGGAGGTCATGTCAGGTCATGTCACCTGATGTGACCTCCTCATCCCAAGATCTACTGACCACATGAAGCCTTTATAAGTAGACACTGACATCTCCTAAACTCTGCTGCTGATGTTACCTAGCCTGGTAATGAAATGTTTAGAAACCAACCCACAAGCTTGGAAAACCAACCTCCAACCTCGTTATTATTAATGTTCTCTTCCTAGGTGATATAGAATAACAGAGTTGGAAGGGACCGTGGAGGTCTTCTAGTCCAACCCCCTGCTTAGGCAGGAAACTCTGCACCACTTCAGACAAATGGTTATCCAACATCTTCTTAAAAACTTCCAGTGTTGGAGCATTCACAACTTCTGGAGGCAAGTTGTTCCACTGATGAATTGTTCTCACTGTCAGGAAATTTCTCCTTAGTTCTAAGTTGCTTCTCTCCTTGATTAGTTTCCACCCATTGCTTCTTGTCCTGCCCTCAGGTGCTTTGGAGAATAGCTTGACTCCCTCTTCTTTGTGGCAGCCCCTGAGATATTGGAACACTGCTATCATGTCTCCCCTGGTCCTTCTTTTCATTAAACTAGACATACCCAGTTCCTGAAACCATTCTTCATATGTTTTAGACTCCAGTCCCCTAATTGATTGTTCATTGAACACTTATGATGATTTTTAAAAATGTATAAATAAAATATGGAGGGAAAAAAACCAATGTGCCATAACAATCTACTGTGTTTCCCCAAAAATAAGGGTTTCCCCTGTCTTATATTTTTTTGAAGCCTGAAATAAGCTCTTGGCCTTATTGCAATGCGCTCAAAAGCCTGATTGGGCTTACTATCAGGGGATGTCTTATTTTGGGGGAAACAGTGTAGTGCACTATACACACATAGACACAATATTGCAACACTGCTATCATGTCTCCCCTAGTCCTTCTTTTCATCAATCTAGACATACCCAGTTCCTGCAACTGTTCTTCATGTGTTTTAGCCTCCAGTCCCCTAATCATCTTTGTTGCTCTTTTCTGCACTCTTTCTGGAGTCTCCACATCTTTTTTACATCGTGGCGACCAAAACTGGATGCAGTATTCCAAGTGTGGCCTTACCAAGGCATTATGTGTAGCTGCACTATTGAACAATTAGAATTAATGGCTCTAATTTCAAGAGAAATTCACAATCCAGGGAGGAGAAGACTTGAGTAGGACTTTCTGCTATTCAGAAGCTGAAGATTTGGGACAATTTCACATTTCTTGCTTCCATTTCTAATGGTTTTCTGTGTTAGCAGTTTTTTTACTCAGGCTGGACAGCTCTCCAAATACAGATTGCAATCAGAGAACGAGTCTTTGAACTTAAAACTCGGAGCTCTTCCTGCTGAGTTAGATTTTTAGGTATATTTTCTTGCAGTTTTACCGCAGAAAGTGTCCAACCCAGACAAATCAAAAGAAAAAGAAAATTGATACAAACTGCAATACAGGAGCTCATTACTCTACTTTTCCACTGTATGGAACTGATTTTCTATCTGCAGATAAACAGGTGAGGATTTGATAGAAACACAGAAGGAAAAAGCATGCATTTTCAATCAAAGGATTTGAAGAAAACTCCACTTCTCATACACCAGTAGAATAATTTCATAAGTTGCTTGCTTACTAAGTTCAAGGCACATAACAAGGCTGTGTTTGACCTTTTTGCTATATACCAGAAAGTAGGAAAGCCAGAGGGGGTAAAAAAAAAAAACAACCTATATTATTTAAATTAAATTCAACACAGTTCTCTATTATTGCTCATGTTTTCCCACTGTCACTCGAAAAGCAACTTTTCAGAGGTCTCTGGAGTCAGAGACCATAATCCTTATGGCAAACATGAGGCTCTAATCTTGTATTTTATAACTTTTGATACTTATTTTTTTCTAAAAAAAAAAAAAAGTATAACTTCATTGTAACTTCATTTTTGTTTTTACTTGGTTGCAGAAGCTATCTATCCTTAGAAATAATAGTGACAGAAGTACTTTATGTATGATTAGCAGGTTCTAAGACCATGATGGTGAACCAATGGCACACGTGCCACAGATGGAAAGCGTAGCCATATCAGTGGGCATGCCAGCTCATTTTCGGGCCTTCTGGGCCCACCAGAGGTAGGGAAACAGGCTGTTTCCTGCCTCCGGAGGGCGTGGGGTGGGTGGGAAAGGCCGGGTTTTTTTGAAGAGATGCTGATAATTGTAGCATCAGTGTAGGAAGGGAGGTGTACAGAATTAACCATCATTTCAAAGACAGGGTTTCAACAAGAGATGGAAATGTATCAGGGGTGAAATTTGAACAGTTCAGACCTGCTCAGGCGAACCAGTAAGGACGATTTGAATTGGTTCGCCGAACCGATAAAAACCACCCCTGGTTGGCCCCACCTATGCCCACCCGCTCACCCGGTCGCCCGATCGCCACTCAACCCTTCAGGCCACTCGCTTCCTTTCTCCTTCTGGCTGCTCGACCCATTCAACAGTTAAATACTGCAGCAGAGTGAATCCAAACTTTTCTCCCTCCATTCACAGTGGAGCTGCTGCAGCCTGTCCCTTTAAGGTACTTCAACCCACAGGAGGGAGGGGGCCAGGGGGGGAGGACCATAAAGGGAGCAGCAGCTCCGCTGTGAATGGAGGGAGAAAAATTTGAATTCTCTCTGCCACAGCATTCACTATGAGCCCTTCTGGTGCTCATACACACATTTTTTTTCTACCGGCTTCTGTGGGCGTGGCTTGGTGGTGGTGGGTCATGTGACTGAGTGGGCGTGGCCCTGAGTAACATTGAGTTGGCCACGCCCACTCAGTCACAGGAAACCACCACCACCAAGCCAAGTCCACCGAACCAGTAGGGGAAAAAATTGAATGTCACCACTGAAATGCATTTATTTCAGTGCATGCCATGATCAATTAAGAATGGCCGGTTGGAGAAGGTGTAAAATGATCCGAACATTTATGATTTTACATTGAAGGGTTTAGTGGTGTACACTGCAGTTGTGGAAAAGACAAAGCAAACTCCAAAAGCATATTGGTTCTAATTGTTTTGTCTTTGAAACGGATGATTTCAGATGGTTTTTAGATTCAGAATTTTCCCCCTTAAGCGTTATTTGAAGTGAAAGGCTTTCTTTCCTTCAAGATTTATTAATCACTTTATTGCTAATGTCTTTCAGGGCAACATAAAATATACACACTCCTACAAAAAGCCAAATCCACATCATTCAAATAAAAAAAAAAAAAGAGAAAAGCACAACCTAATAAAGCCATCAATTCAGAGCAGCGGAGGCTAAAACAACAGGCATCACAGCCACAGAATCTAAAAAGTTTCTCGCAAGGAAACTTTGTAGACATTCAACATCACTGCAGAAAGAGGGGATTACTTTTTAAATTGTTTTCTTCCCTCACAAAAATCAAATAATTCGCTGTTCATAAAATAAATAAATAATCAAAGGCGGGTGGAAGTTGACAATGGATGGAATGATTTTAAAAATATGTGCAAACCATGGCTGAGAAGCCATATATAACCCCAGATCTATTGTCATCCCCTCGTTCCTCCAGTGAGACCCTCAAGATTGTACTACCAGGGGCAAAAGTGGGGATTTTTCAGGGTTAGGGGTTAGAGTTAGGGTTAGGCTCCGCCCACTGACCCCGATGTCATCAGAATGCTTCTGCCCATGCGTGCGTGGCCCCATTGCGAACCGGTAGTAAAGGTAAGTAGAATCCACCCCTGGTGTGCTTAATTTAATTTAATTTAATTAATTCAATTTATATGCCGCCCCTCTCCGAAGACTCAGGGCAGCTCACAATACATTTTAAAAAATCATTATAAAAAACATTTTAAAATTAAAAACATTAAAAACATTAAAAACTCATTCACGCCATTCATGGCCGGATCTTGCCAGATCACAAGAGCAAGATCAACGGCCCCAGGCCTGCCGGAAAAGCCAGGTCTTCACCGCTTTTCGGAAGGCCAATAGAGGGGGGATGGTCCGGACCTCAGGAGGTAACTGGTTCCAGAGAGCTGGGGCAGCCACAGAGAAGGCCTTCCCCCGTGGGCCTGCCAGCTGGCATTGTTTAGCTGACGGGACCCGGAGGAGACCAACTCTGTGGGATCTTACCGGTCTCTGGGAGCTATGCGGCAGAAGGCGGTCTCGAAGAATGCTTCTACATTTGTGCAAACTAATAGACATATATGCACACTGCATGAATCCAAGATTGCTACAAATCAGAATGTTACAAAGAAGAGACGAGATAAGCCGTGTTCTTGTTTTAATAATAACTGTTCAAGTGGTGTAATTATATTTTCCATTTGGAATACACTGTTTCATCTCAGAATATCATTGGGATCTTTGTCAATCCCTAATTAAGCCTTCTTGGGATATGTAAATGGATGCGTGGTAGAAAAACCTAGACACAGACAATTGAAGCAAATCCCAGTAAAGGAAGTCAAAAGTTTACCTTGGAGTCCAAAATGTGCTCTTTGATCACTCTTAAAAATTTTCTCATGTGACAATTCTCACTCCTTGGTTTGTCTTTGGGATTGAGGTTTCAAAACAGATTCACTCATCCATCACTTTAGCTGGTTGTTTTGGTCGGGCTACTTTTTAAAGCCCAGAGTGTAAATGGCAGCTGAAATTAATTTGCGCAGATGGTGGAGCCACTTCTAAAGAGCGTTGAGCATCACATTTTTTCTGGTTGGAGGGTCTTGAATCTGGGTCTTGAAATTCCTTGTGGATGCAACACAATCTTTCTTGTTTCCATGTTTCCAAAATGACTACTGATGAAAGCTAAGGGTTAGGATCAGTGGTGAAACCCAATTTTTTTTTACTACCAGTTCTGTGAGCGTGGCTTGGTGGGCATGGTGTGACTTGGTGGGCGTGGCAGAGGAAGGATATTGCAAAATCCCCATTCCCACTCCACTCGGGGGCCAGCCAGAGGTGGTATTTGCCACTTCTCTGAACTGCTCAAAATTTCCGCTACCGGTTCTCCAGAACCTGTCAGAACCTGCTGGATTTCACCCCTGGTTAGGATTTAAAACTATTTTTTTGCCCTAAACTTGGGGACTACACCTTGATTTAAAAGGTACCATGTTTCCCCAAAAATAAAACCCTGTTTTATATTTGACTCCTGAAATAAGCACTTGGCCTTTTTTTCAGGGAAGTCTTATTATTTTGGGGCGTGTGGAACAAGACGGGGCTCCTCTTGCCGTCTTGCCTGATTTCCAGCTCTGTCTCCCTAACCCTAACCAGAGGAAATGGCAGGGATCGGCTGCACATGCGTTTAAATATTTTCAGGGAGGGCTTATTTTCAAGGAGGGCTTATTTTTGAGGGGGGGGCCTTATTTTAGCACATCTGCTCAAAAGCCAAATTGGTCTTATTATCAGGGGATGTCTTATTTTCGGGAAAACAGGGTAGCTCTTTACACTAGGGATGAAAGTCAATGGTTAAACCGCATTGCCAGAAAAGAAAGTCAACAGGAGTCAAAGAGAGGAGAAAGAAAAGGTTAAAGAATGTAGGGGGGAAAAAAAAAAAAGAGAGAGAGAGAGAGAGAGGGATACTTGGATTGAGTATTCTTAAAGGAGCACGCATTGGCTTGTTACAAATAACATCTACCTGTTTAAAGGAATACATAAATAAAAAGAACCTGCTCATTGCCTGGAGGGTCTGTTTTATTGACTTGCCTCTACTCAAAGCTGGGCAAAGGCTTGAAAAAGGGCGAAAGGTCTTATTTATCTTGGGATTTGGGATTGGAGAAAGGAGGCTTTAAAGCCGATCGAACTTAGCTTGCAAGCCAAAGAAAAACAACCCAACCCAACCCAAAGCCTCCCTGCCTCTATTGAACACATTAAGGGGAAATCATCTATGTTTCAAATGACAAAAAAAGCCTGAGTAGCAATTTTTGGGAAGGTGGGTTGATGTCCTGCTTGTGATGGAGGCACATTCCTGCTGCACTTGTTCTACACGTGTTAGTAAGTGTTAGTAAAAGAGCCATCAAAAAAGATTTTCTTTCTGGGCCCCCCAGCAATATTACAGACTTAGAAGGTCCCATAGGAAAGATCAAGAAGGCAGGTAATACATTAGGCTGGGCAATTCATTTTTAAGGCAGCATTTTTTTGTTGTTACTAGAAAGGTGTTAGATGATATATAGGAAAACAGATTAAAGAAGCAAATTAAAAGGAGTTGGATGAAAAGTAAGCGAGCAAGTAGAAAAATTTTTTAGAAGATGGTCCAAAGAAGATATGGCCCATTTCCATGTGACTAGTGACTGTAGACTGAAATGAGTTTGTTTTTAAAGTAATAAAGGTAAAGGTAAATGTTCCCCTTGCACATACGTACTAGTCGTTCCTGACTCTAGGAGGCTCATCTCCGTTTCAAAGCTGAAGAGCCAGTGCTGTCCAAAGACATCTCCGTGGTCATGTGGCCGGCATGACTAAATGCCAAAGGCACATGGAACACAGTTACCTTCCCACCAAAGATGGTCCCTATTTTTCTACTTGCATTTTTTACGTGCTTTCGAACTGCTAGGTTGGCAGAAGCTGGGACAAGTAACGGGAGCTCACCCTGTTATGCGGCACTAGGGATTCAAACCGCTGAACTGTTGACCTTTTGATCCAAGCTCAACGTCTTAGCCACTGAGCCACCTCGTCCCTTCTATTACTTCTTTTAAGTAATAGAACTGCTAAAACACCAAGGGACATTTATTTGTTGCGTCCCACCCCATCCTCCTCCAAAATCCAAGATGCTGATATTTCTTTGGCACTTGCATGATCTGTTTATGTGCTTAGATCTGTGATTCACTCACAAGCTTATATATATCTCGAAAGAAGCAGACCTACAATTATGTTATATTTATTTTATGTTTAGTTCACTTGTACAAGGGAGCAATGCTTCTAGTCTACACTTGAATGCAGTGCATCCATTCATCCTTCCTGAACCTCTATGTCAAAAGTGGATCTCATGTTGTTGGCCAGCTCTGCATGCTGCATATTGCAATCCCGGAGGGCATCACATTAAGGACTGACATTCCTATAAGCTGCATGCATTTGTCTCTGTCTTGGCAAAGGATAGATCCTGGAGCATTGCCAACAAAGCAGACAACAGAAGAAACAAATCTGCATATAGATTTGGGATGTGTTAATTTATATGTGTGAATGCAAGGTTTAGAAATAATTGCTATAATTTTAAATAGAAATGCAATGTTTCTCACCATAGTGGGGAAGACTAGGATCACGTGTTAAACGTGCCTCAGCTACTGTCAATGGCATTCTTCCATGTTTCTTGTTTCTTATGTTTTTTCTTAAAATTAGAAGATGTTTTAGAACAAAGAACTCTTCTCAATACTCTTGGCCATTCTGAGTTACAATAGAATAGAATAGAATTCTTTATTAGCCAAGTGTGGTTGGACACACAAGGAATTTGTCTTTGGTGCATACAGGTATGCTCTCAGTGTAGATAAAGAAAAAATAAAATATATTCATCAAGAATCATAAGATACAACACTTAGTGATAGTCATAGGGTACTAATAAGCAATCAAGTCATACTAGGAAACAGTAAAAACAATATAAGTTGTAAAGATACAAGCAACATGGATATAGCCATAAGTGGGAAGAGATAGGTGCTAGGAAGGATGAGAAGAAGAATAAGAATATAGTCTTAGTAGTTAATTTGACAGTGTTGTGGGAATTAGTTGTTAAGCAGAGTGATGGCATTTGGGAAAAAACTGTTCTCGTGTCTAATTGTTCTGGTGTGCAGTGCTCTATAGCGTCATTTTGAGGGTAGGAGTTGAAACAATTTATGTCCAGGATGCGAGGGGTCTGTAAATATTTTCACAGCCCTCTTTTTGATTCATGCAGTATACAGGTCCTCAATGGAAGGCAGGTTGGTAGCCATTGTTTTTTCTGCAGTTCTAATTATCCCCTGAAGTCTGTGTCTGAGATCTTGTTGGGTTGCAGAACCAAACCAGACAGTTATGGAGGTGCAGATGACAGACTCAATAATTCCTCTATAGAACTGAATCAGCAGCTCCTTGGGCAGTTTGAGCTTCCTGAGTTGGTGCAGAAAGAACCTTCTTTGTTTCTACTACCATACTGGGTAGCTGGCCAGCTAGATTTTTTCTGGGCAGCTTCAGAACATGTGTTGAATGGGTCCTTCTGAAAGAACAGAATGAAAAAAAAGATTGTCCCCTAGAAGCAGGATACATGGCCACCTACTTTTGTCGGATCCATCACCTGCAGGGACTTGGTTCTGAGCCACCGAGAGAGCTTAAATAAGAATCAGGTCTGTCATCTGTTCCTCTACCTCTAAATCAATGCTTACCCTCATCCTCAATTACTGTGGGAAGATTCTCTCCACTTTTTTTGATGGATGATTTAATAGACTTGCTACCCAATTCCCTGTCTATAGGTATTTCATAACAGCACATTGATTTACATGCCTGCTGAAGTAACTGCTGATGAATTAGTGAGGCTTGGTGGCTTAGTGTACAAGAGAAACTAAAGTGATATAAATGAGGAAGAGAAAAAATGTAATGAACTGGGTTATCTTTGTCCTTCCTGACCGTAAGGGACCAGGCTGAAATTCTGCAAATGATCATCCATTTAAGGTTTAAGCCAACAACAACAACAACAAGAACAACAAAAAGTGTTTTCCGGTTGATTTGGGTTTTTTTTTTTTTAATTTGATTTATATGCCGCCCTTCTCCGGAGACTCAGGGCGGCTTACAATGTGCTCAGCAATAGCCTTCATCCTTTTGTATATTTATACAAAGTCAGCTTATTGCCCCCACAAACCGGGTCCTCAATTTACCTACCTTAGAAAGGATGGAAGGCTGAGTCAACCTTGAGCCTTGGCGAGATTCGAACCTGCAGTAATTGCAGGCAGCTGGTCTTAATAACCAGCTTAATAACAGGGTGCCTTAGAACACTGTACTACCAAGGCTTTTGTTTTTCTTTTTCTTCTTTTGATCTGGTTTGACACCAGCTCTCTCCTCTTTATAAGGTGGTTCAGGGCAGTCCCGAAATAAATACCAGAAACTATGCTGATGAGAAATTAGCAAACAATATTTACTATTGCTATCTGCAAAGGACAATTAAAGCTAATGTGGATGGATGCAACACAGGAAAAGAGTGCGATAGAAGGTGGCTCAGTGGCTAAGACGCTGAGCTTGTCGATCAGAAAGGTCGGCAGTTCGGCAGTTCGAATCCCTAGTACAGGTCGCCTGCGTGAGCAGGGGGTTGGACTCGATGACCTCCAAGGTCCTTTCCAACTCTGTTTCTGTTACTGAAATGCACAAACATATGCTTAAATCTATTTATTTATTAATTAAATTTATTGACTGCCTGTCTTACCACAGGATAACTCTGGGCAGCTTTACAATGTTAATATATGTTAATAATAACAACATATTAATTATATGTTGTATGTTAATAATAACATATTAAACCCTAGCTTTACAATGCAATACAATGGGGGGATGCAGTGGCCTAGAGGTGGGGCTCTCTCCTCACAATCAGGAGGCTGTGAGTTCGATTCTAGGTAGCGGCAGATATTTCTCTCTCTCTCTCTCTGGGCACAACGAGTATATATCAGCTGCAAACTCTGCATTGGTGACAGGAAGGGCATCCAGGCCGGTAAACACTCAGCTCCATTCAGTTGCCCCGACTCCACCTCAATGCAAAGGATTACGGGGTCATTAAAATAAAAAAAATAATTACAATACCATACAATATAATACAATATACCAGACAAGCCAGTTCCAAGGATGGGAACTGTCTAGGTTTTCTCTATATAATCTAATTGGAGAAAGTTACTAGAAAGGTAACATGTGTAGCAGGGGTGGGTTCTACTTACCTTTATTACCGGTTCACAACGGGATCACGCAGATTGCTTCTGATGACGTCGGGGTCAGTGGGCGGAGCCTCCCTCCGGTTTTACTACCGGTTCTATAGAACTGGTGCGAACTGGGGGCAACCCACCATCGATGGGTAAGCTATTTATCAAAGGAGATAGACCAGGGGTCTGTAACCTTAAATACTCAAAGAGTCATTTGGCCCCTTTTCCCAGAAAAAAGAAAACACCGGGAGCCACAAAATCTAGGTGGGCGTGGCCAACTCGATGTCACTCACTTCCACCAGTCACATGACCTCCCCCTAGCTATGCCTACCCAGCTGGTCATTAGGGCAGAGAACCAGTTGTTAAAAACGACAGGGAACCACAAAATCCTTTTGACCTATCTCTCTCTCCCCTCCCTCCCTCCCTCCTTCCCTCTCTGTATCTCTCTCTGTTTCTCTGTCTCTCTCCCCCTCTCTCTGTATCTCTCTGTCTCTGCCCTGGCCACTTCTCCATCACCCACCATCACCCTTACCTTCTCAGGCCAGGCGAGGAGTGACTGGGAGGGGAGGGCGAGGGACGGGTCCAGCCAGTGGTAGGATCACCTGACAGGGAGCCACAGCAGAGGGCCCAAAGAGCTGCATGCGGCTCCGAAGCCGCAGGTTGCTGACCCCTGAGGTAGACAGTAATTTCTTCCTTTTTACAGAAGAAGGGTAGTTTAGGAATCACACTTCCCTGATCTGCTTCTGAAATGGCATCAGCGGTACACCTCTTTGCTTCAAGGTAGACTTCCCAAATCATAAGGTCTAGAGACTTTGTTTCTTTCCTTGTTTTTACAAGAAAAACTGAATTCGGGACTGCAGGATTCTGTACAATTGTGGAATGATAGCAGAATCTCAGAAGACAGGCAGTCCAGAAAGTACCCTGTCTCCTAAAAGTCTTCAAAAGCCAGAAGGGATATTTCTGCATTTGTACCAGTATTTCTGGTACAAGTTAGCTGTTCATTTTGAGGGGAGAGGAGCCCGTAAAATAACATCTACATCGATGCCAGTTGAGTGATGACATTCCAATTAAGGCATTTGATCAAGGTGCTCTGTGATGCCTAATGAAGTGATGGGCTGATCAAGGCGTCGTCTGATGTGGGAGCTCAAAAGGAGCCTCTCTAACCACAAAAGAGGAAGAAAGAGATGGGGAAAAGCTCTAATCATAATAACTTGCCAAGGAGCCCCTTGATGGTTCCCTTACCGCTTTGACTCTACTGTTGAGCTTCTAATAGGCCAGAAACACAATCATCATTTTGGAATAGCCCGATAACATCTGCTTTTTTAGGTGAGCTAATGTCCTTTTAAAAGGAACATGGTGGCACGGTGGCTAAGACGCTGAACTTGTCGATCAGAAAGGTCGACAGTTTAGCGGTTCGAATCCCTAGCACCACCTAACGGGGTGAGCTCCTGTTACTTGTCCCAGTCTTGTCAAAATTTGCAATATTGTTGAAATTTGCAGCAAAATCTGAGCAATGAAATTAGGTGGGTACCCCGGAAAATGGAGCTTCTAAAAGATCTGAGTGAGTCTTAGAATATAAGATTCTGGAGGAAGCTATAGTATCTTCTGATCAAAGAGCTTGAATCCTTGGTAGACTTAAGGTCATCCTTGTAGTCTACAGGTTTACAAGCTGTATTTTAATAGCAATACCACTTAGACTTATATACCGCTTCATAGTGCTTTTACAGCCCTCTCTAAGTGGTTTACAGAGTCAGCCTATTGTCCCCAACAATCTGGGACCACATTTTACCCACCTTGGAAGGATGGAAAGCTGAGTCAACCTTGAGCTGGTGAGATTTGAACTGTCGAACTGCAGCTAGCAGTCAGCTGAAGTAGCCTTCAGTACTGCCCTCTAACCACCGTGCCACCTCAACTCTGTCATTAAAAGCTCCTTTGCCCTCCAAACTGGCACCCAAAACACCCTTCCCCAGAGGTCTTAATATCCTTTTGGATCATCCTGTTGAAAACAATATGAAGTTGGATTGTTATTTTTTTTTAATCATTTCAGGACGACTGAGGACAATGTTTTGTCAGTATTTGAAATAGCTATCGTGTCATCCTTGACAGTTAGGAAAGGGTGAGATAATGCGAGAACAGAACACTGTCCTTCTAAAGTGTCTTGGAGAGGGTGAGGAAGCAGAGAGGGAAGGATTCCTGTTCTATGTGTGGTGTAATTGGAACTGTGCCTCTGAGCATGGGATTGACATCTCAATGAGTTGAATTATTGTGATCCAGAATTTATCCAGAGGCCCTAGATCAGTGATGGCTAACCTTTTTGTTGTCGTGTGCCGAAAGTGCCTGCACCCATAATGCAATGTGACCCCGTGCCCCCCGCACCCCCTGCCCCATGCATGCACATGCGACTCCCCTACACTCCCCCATGCCTTGTTTTGGGCCTAGTAGGCCTCCCTGAAGCCTCCTTGGAGCAAAAACAGGCCGTGAAAGGGGCCACACTGAACCCCCCGTGCCCCGTTTTGGGCCTAGTAGGCCTCCCTGCACTTATAACCCATAATGCAATGCGTGTGCGACTCTCCATGGTCCCCTCCTGCCCTCCACACATGCATGTGTCTCCCACATGCGCCCTGCCCCCACGTATGTACGGCAGAGACCTGAAAATCAGCTGGCTGGCAGGAGGCACGCGTGCATGCACAGTGGAGCTGAGCAGGGGTGACGGCTTGCGTGCCCTCAGAGACGGCTCTACGTGCCACCTGTGGCACACGTGCCATAGATTCGCCATCACGATCCTAGATTGTTGGCGGCTAAGTGCTACTGCTATTGCTATTGCTAATGCAGATGTTCTAGAACTTGAACTTGACTAATGAATTGCTTGAACAAGACATTAAGCAAAATCCAACTGTTCTGCCCCAGCTCCGGATTCCCGAGGATATTGACACACACCAACGGTCCTTATCAAATTTATTAAGTAACAAGAATAAACAAGACCGGCAAAGGTTGGCAACCAGCCCAGAAAACAAAACACGATAAGACTTTTCCAAAAATGCTCTGATGATAATTACAAGTTGTTTCCAGCAAGAAACTTACTAACTGCGTGTGACTTAAATAGGCTAAGGGAGTGGCCAATTATCCTCAAGCCTTACTCTCAAGGAGACCTCCTCCTTTTGGCAGCCCTGCGTGCTCGAGCATTGAGAAGAGGCTCCTCCACTTTGCTCTCTCCACTTGAAGGAGCCTCTGGAGGTTCTGAAGGCCCAGGCTGAGTCACTGCCTCTGGCACCACATCCTCTTCAGCCCCCTCGCTGTCTGACGTGAGCGCCAGCTGCGCCGGCTGCTGGCGCAACACCACAACAGCCTCCTCGTCATCGGGATCAGCCACAATCCGCGCAGGCCGCTGGCAGGCCACAACACCAACAAAGTGAGGCAACTTCACCTAGCTCTGTGTTTTGAGGGAGTGCGGAAATTCAGACTTAATTTATAGTCAGTGAAGTTTATTGACAGTGGAGTTTTATCGTCCTCAATTTTGTCCGAGTTGTACAGAAATTATATATCTATTACACGATATTAAAAAAAGAAAGGGTGCAGTTTTTCAGATCTCTTCTCTCCTTGCTCCAGGGCATCAATTCTACCTCTGAGATGCAATAGAATATTTTCAAGCTATTGCCCAAGACCAGCCAAGACATTTCCCAATTTCATTGGGTAGCTGAAAAAAAAAAAAAACCAAAGCAACCACATCAAGAACCACATCAAAAGACTCCATCAAATGACTCGGGTTAGTAGCACAGACCAGGTCGGGGCAAGTTGATGAGGAGGGAAGAATGATCTGAAAAGAATGAAAGTTTATAAGCTGTCTCAGAAGGTCAGTTAGAGCCTATTAACAGGACAATCTATGTTCTTCAGAAGACGACTGTGTTCTTGGTAGGCTATGAAATCTCGATTTAACCTCCCAAAAAAACCGTGTAAGGAATCGAACCTTTCTTCTTTCTTCCTGGGGAGCTAAGAAATACGGAAATAGTAAATTCCATCACAGGCTTGTAATTTTCAGAAGGCTAAATAAAACGAAGAAACAGATACACATAACCTCTGCAATAAGCAATAATGCTCTGTGCAAATAGCTGAATAAATTACATATCCAGTTGCCTATGTTAGGAAGGCATCAGGTGAGTTTTAGCTGTTTGGGGCATTTCTTTTCATAATCCCTTCATTGGTCATGCTGGCTGGAGGTGATATAAATTGAAATCTGAACAATACAAAGACTACCAGCTTGCACATGGAGGAAGTAGTAAAAACCTAATCTAATTCTTCACGCCTCCTTCTTGTGTCTGACAAACTAACCACTGCCTCTTTTAGTTTCGGGTTCAGATGGGAATGCAGCAGGGGTGGGTTCTACTTACCTTTACTACCGGTTCGTAACGGGGCCACTTTGCTTTGGGTGTGCACATGTGCAGAAGCATTCTGATGATGTCGGGGTCGGTGGGTGGAGTCTCCCACTAGTTTTACTATTGGTTCTATAGAACCGGTGTGAACCGGGGGCAACCCACCACTGGAATGCAGCAAATTCTGCTTCTTTGGGAAACAGAGTGTAAACCAAAGGCAGGTTGAATGGGGGTGTGATATATCCACACGTTGTCAATGTTGCCCGTAGAGTTTGCAATGAGGAGAGGATGCTAATTTATGACTCATCTCCGTAATATAGGCTGTCTTCTAGGTGTTGTGGTCCACCAGCAGCCTGCGGAGCTGGCAGCAGAGTCGGACAGTGAGGAGGCTGGGGAGGACCATGGGCCAGTCCTGGAGTCTGGGGAAGGCTTGGACAAGGGCTCTGCATCGGAGGCAGAGAAAGGGCCATCTGGAAGTTACGTGCTGCCTCCAGAGCCTCCAGAGTTGGACCTCAGCGAGGCAGAGGAACAGGGGGAGCCTATTCCCAGTGCGCGCAGAGCTGCCAGTAGGCAAGAATAGCTAAAACAAAAGGGATGACACAGGAGTAGGGCTGGGAGATGATTGGCCCATCCCCATAAGACTTAAAAGAGGAGCAAAGGCACGTGGGCCTTTGCAGGAAGCAACATTTGTTCATTCAGTTCAGTTTAAAGCCTGAAGCTCTGTTTGATTCTGGAGTCCGTGTGGCTTTGCCAATTAGGTCTTTGGGGGATAAAGGTGGGTGATTATCCTGAAGGACTTCTCCTGAAGTACTCTTTATAACTAATTGGGACTCATCTCTGAATGAACAGAATTCACAGCTGTTGCAATAAAAGAGGCTTTTGGGACTACTCATGTGTTTTAATGACTCAGGAAGCCTAGGTCAGAACACTAGGAATATATCTAGATTTGCCAGTGTTCTATCCAGGTGCTGTTTTGTTAGCAAAACATACTTCATACGTGAGAAAGGAAAAATAGAAGGAAAACAAGGGAAGCATGAATGGTTATCGTTTAAAACAATCATATCTTTGGTTATATTTATACTGACCTATAAGCCTGTATAACTCTTCCAAGGTAATAGCAATGACAATAGCATTTAGACTTATATACCGCTTCACAGTGCTTTACAGCTCTCTCTAAGCGGTTTACAAAGTCAGCATATGGCCCCCAACCATCTGGGTCCTCATTTTACCGACCTCAGAAGAATGGAAGGCTGAGTCAACTTTGAGCCAGTCAATATCGAATTGCTGGCAATGGGCAGAATTAGCCTGCAACACTGCATTCTAACCACTGGGAGGGAGGGAGGAAGGAAGGAAAGTAGCTAAAGCACTTAGACTTTACATACTGCTTCACAGTGCTTTACAGCTCTCTCTAAGCAGTTTACAGAGTCAGCCTCTTGCCCCCAGCAATCTGGGTCCTCATTTTACCCACCTCAGAAGGATGGAAGGCTGAGTCAACCTTGAGCCTGGTGGGATTCGAACTGCCAAATTGCAGGCAGCTGGCAGTCAGCAGAAGGAGCCTGCAGTACTGCACTCTAACCACTGCGCCACCGTGGCTCATGTACGTAGATCCTTATTATATGTTCCCGAAGAAATTAAGTGGGGAAGGTTTTAGCACAAGCCAGCCCGTTATCTGGTGGTTGGTGCTTATCAATTAATTGTGATGACATAGTACTCTGTAACTCAGTGTTTCTCAGGCATGGCAGCTTGAAGATGGGTGGACTTCAATTCCCAGAATTGTCTATCCAGCACACTGGCTGGGGTATTCTGGGAGTTGGAGTTTTACATGTCTTCCAGTGGCCAAGATTGAGAAACACTGCTCTAAATATTAAAGGGAGACCCTCAGCTCAGTTGAAGAATGTTTCCTTGTTTTCATACAGGCAATCTTCCTAACATCTTCTTCCTTGATCCTCCTCTGCTTATAGCTAGCAGGCTAAGATAAGAGCTCTGAACTGAAAAGTTGCAGAACATTTTATAAATTAACCTCAAAACCTCAGCTGCACCGAGGGCCATAGGTTGCCTGGACTTATTTAAAAGAATTCTAAGTCAATGGATTGTCAGAGTCAGTTCTCACACTATTAGTGAGAAATATGAAAACAAGTCTGCAGGTCACAGAAGCAAAGGGCAGAATCTAATGGGCCAGCCCACCTGAAAGAGGTATGCCAGGAATCTCTTACTTTGGGTGGGAAGAAAATAAAAGGAATGAGAGCTTGAGCACAGCAGTTGGTTATGACGTCTTATTTTCCTAGTAAAGGTAAAGATAAAGGTTCCTCTCGCACATATGTGCTAGTTGTTCCTGACTCTAGGGGGCGGTCCTCATCTCCGCTTCAAAGCCGAAGAGCCGGCGCTGTCCGAAGACGTCTCCATGGTCATGTGGCCAGCATGACTAAATGCCAATGGTGCATGGAACGCTGTTATCTTCCCACCAAAGGTGGTCCCTATTTTTCTCATTTTTTTACGTGCTTTCAAACTGCTAGGTTGGCAGAAGCTGGGACAAGTAACAGGAGCTCACCCCGTTGGCAGCGCTAGGGATTCGAACTGCTGAACTGCTGACCTTTCGATCGACAAGCTCAGAGTCTTAGCCGCTGAGCCATCGCATCCCACATTTTCCTAGATAGAAATGATTTATTATTAGTTCTTGGATTTTTCTTGTGAGCTTTTGAAGTGGAGCCAGGGTGATCTTCACCTGAAGCCTGTCATGGACCAGTGAGTTGATTCATCATAAAATGATTGCTTATATCCCTGTAACGCACTGGCCAAACACAGCATTTCCGCCAATGCTATGATCATGACAGCACGTTTAAAATAATGATAATGGAATCAACCATAACCGTGTTTCTTACTTAGTTAAATTATAGATTTTTTTAAAAAAAAATGCATCAAATTATTCCAGGACTACTTAAAAGAAAAGACTTGGTAGTGGACAGGATTGTTTTATTATAATGATCTTGTATTGACATAATGACAACATTGTGCTAAGCGGTTAAGGCTCTTATATTTCCCTCATGGCCAGCTAAAGCACTGAAAATTGAAATGTACATTAAAAACAGTCAATCTCGGCTGGCAGAAGAGAGGGGGAATGTGATAGTATTTATTAAAAGTTGGTGTCTTGAGGACATAGGAGTTACTGGATCCCTGCAATCATCTGGTCAGTTTCCTTTGCAATGAGGGATTTGGAAGTCTTTGATAATGTACTTTATAATCAGAGACGTTTGAAATATTATTTTTTTTTAAAAAAAAAATAATTTTTATTGAGTATTTTAACATTTTTAAAACCAAACACACAATAGCAAAAGAAAACAAGAGGAAGAAACAAAACAAAAACACATACACTCACATCAAACATTAAAATACAATACTGTTGTGGCCCGCCAGCAGCCTGCGCGGATCGTGGCTGATCCCGACGAGGAGAAGGCTGGTGTGGGACTTTTTCAGAAGGACTTGTTTTGGAATTAATTTGGACTAAGCTGGGAATGAACGTAATTCTCAGCTGTTATAATAAAATAGTTTTGTTTGGGACTAATTGTGTCTTGTAATGACTAAGTGAGCCTAGGTCACAACAGTAAAGGGCAGAAAGGTGTTATATTTGTAACCTCCTGTATTTTCCCCCCCCTCCAATTCAAAGTCCTTCCGAACTCTAATGCTGTAGGAGACATTCAGATTTCCTAAGTCATGCCTTACACAAGACTGAGCCATTTAGTTCAGGTTTGTTGATCAGCAATGCTTTCCATGGATCTCAAGCCAGAGTTTTTTTTTATTCCCTAGCCCTGCCTTAAAATTCTGGAGTTAATCCTGGGCTATGGTACTTGCAAAACAGTTGCTCCCCTCCTTGTTTCCAATTAATCTCAGAAACCTGTGCATAAATGTGTGAACATTTTGGTGACTTCCTAACGAAACCTCGAAATGTTATCCATAAGATCATCACTTGTATCCCAAAGTGCCTGACTAGGTGGCTCAGTGGCTAAGACACTGAGCTTGTCGATCAGAAAGGTCGGCAGTTTGGCGGTTCGAATCCCTAGTACAGGTCTCCTGCATGAGCAGGGGGTTGGACGAGATGACCTCCAAGGTCCCTCCCAACTCTGTTACTGTTACTTAAAAGTTAACTAACATGAACATAACTAAGTAGTTTAGCAAACTAGAAGACCTCCAAAGTCCCTTCCAACTCTGTTACTCTGTTGTTTCAAAGACTTTTTGCTTGCATCATAAAGCGTTTGTTATGAACAAACTGGGATGCATGGGTTCCTAATCTTCTCACACCCTAATTTCAAAACTTGGCAATCTCTCTGGTTTATTTACAGGTTGACCAGATGGGAAGCAAGCATGCATGGAGGCAATATTAATCCCTCAAGCAACATCATTTTCCCAGCAGCTGAGAAAATGTCTGTTCTAGAAAGTAACCCTGGGTTATTTCTTTCCAGCAGGAGCTCAACTCAACTCACATTCAAATGGGACACATTTTTTTTTTAAAACCTATTGCTTATGTGTGTAGGTAGAGTGTGAGTTGGAGATGCTACTGAGCACCGGAGACTATTTATAGTCTTTTACTAACCATCAGGGTTTTTCTTAACTATAAGATGAAAAGTTCTTCAAAACCCTTAGGGGCCAATGACTTCTTGTGTATTCAAGAGGCAGATAGGAAAAACAAAATTAACTTTGCAATTGGGAAAGTGCATTCAGTTTTGGTCACCACGATGTAAAAAAAATGTGGAGACTCTAGAAAGAGTGCAGAGAAGAGCAACAAAGATGATTAGGGGACTGGAGGCTAAAACATATGAAGAACGGTTGTAGAAACTGGGTATGTCTAGTTTAATGAAAAGAAGGACTAGGGGAGATATGATAGCAGTGTTCCAATATCTCAGGGGCTGCCACAAAGAAGCTGGAGTCAAGCTATTCTCCAAAGCACCTGAGGGCAGGACAAGAAGCAATGGGTGGAAACTAATCAAGGAGAGAAGCAACTTAAAACTAAGGAGAAATTTCCTGACAGTTAGAACAATTAATCAATGGAACAACTTGCCTCCAGAAGTTGTAAATGCTCCAACACTGGAAATTTTTAAGAAGATGTTGGATAACCATTTGTGTGAAGTGGTGTAGGGTTTCCCGCCTAAGCAGGGGGTTGGACTAGAAAATCTCCAAGGTCCCTTACTCTGTTTCTCAGTTATATAAAGTGGACAGTTATTATACTCCATCTAGAATCATTTTATGTGAATTAAGCAGCCATATAAATTTGATAGCTAGCTGGATAGATAGATAGATAGATAGATAGATAGATAGATAGATAGATGGATGGATGGATGGATGGATGGATGGATGGATAGATAGATAGATAGATAGATAGATAGATAGATAGATAGATACAGTAGATGATAGATGATAGATAGATAGATAGATAGATAGATAGATAGATAGATAGATAGATAGTTATTGTGGATAGAATTAAGATTTGGGTAATATGTCAACTTCAGTTTCTCTCAGTTTCTCATGTTCCAGGTTCTCTCACTGTAGAACTTTCTTTAGTTTCTAATTTTGGTACGTATGTGAAATCCAACTCCCCCCCATTACTTTGTAATATATGTATTTTTTAGTGTCCCTCTCTCCAAGCATGTGCATTTTGTTTGCAATTTTATCTAATAAACACATTTCTTGCAAATTTTATTCCTTAATACAATGCATTTTTGAATATAGATTCCATGAATGGACACATTTATGGATATACGTTTCCCTAAAATATTGTATTGTATTTTATTTTTTTAATTGGCAATGTCTATTGAAAAGTGCAGACTGTTCACATTTCACACTACATTTGAATAATTGCATTCTGGGTTGATTGTTGGATCCAAAATGCAAATTTAGGTAAATAAATGAATTGTTCCCCTTCATAAATTTCTGTTTGTTCCATACAAACAGAGAACTCTACTGGATCAGGGTGTATAGCAAAGAGCCGAGGTGGCGCAGTGGTTAGAGTGCAGTACTACAGCTACTTCAGCTGACTGCTAGTTCAGCAGATCAGCAGATCAAATCTCACCGGCTCAAGGTTGACTCAGCCTTCCATCCTTCCGAGGCAGGTAAAATGAGGATCCAGATTGTTGGGGGCAATATGCTATTTATTAGACTGTCTTTGGTGTAAGCCGCCCAGAGTCCTCGGAGAGTGGGCAACATAGAAATATGACAAACAAACAAACAAACAAACAAACAAACAAACAAATAAATAAATAAATAATCCAGCATGCTTTGTGGAAACTCACCAGTCAGAACTGGACCCCACAGCCCCCCATCTTTTAACATCACTCCCTAGCCTTCTGCATTTCAGGCATGTTTTTCTATGCTTCAGGAGGTAGTAAATCAAACTTAGTGATAATTTATTGCTTGATCCTCCATGACTCTGCCCACTCCCCTCTTAAAACCCACAATTGCTGGAAGCTGTTTCAACTGTTTAAGCACTCGGTGAAAAAGTATTATTTCTCTTGGTCCTGAATCTGCCTGTGTTTAGCTACAATGGGCGACCTTGAGCTGTAACATCATGATAGAGAGAAAAAAACAGCCTCTATTTCTCCCTGTGCCCTGTGCCCTGTTTGGTTTTTAAATATGTTTACCATGTTTCTTTTCATTATTATTTTTTAACTTCAACAAGCCCAAATTCTGCGATTTTTCCTTGTGTGTTGCAGTCCTCGGGTATTTTTTCCCTCACCTTTCACAGATCGGTATTATCTTTTTGAAGATGGACTGATCCAAATGATATATATATAGATTCAACATCTTCGAATCTCACTGTTGCATAACATTCTCAGAGTGTCTTCCCATCTTGCTTACAATCTTTTTGGACTGTTGCCTTCTGGCAGAAGATACAGAACAATTAAAACTCAGACCACACGTTTTCTGAATAGTTTTTATCTCTGAGCTAAAACTGCACTCAACAATGAACTAAAGGGCCACCATCAGTGAGCTGTTGGACAGCATTACTTGGTCTGTTGTGTGGATGTTTGGGTGGTTTAGGGGTGGGGAATTGTGGTGGGTGGGAGTGTGTTTGGGGATTGTTATATGTGTTGGACCTGGTTTTTGGGTGTTAAGTGAATTTTGTTGTATGGGCATACTGTGTATACATGTACAATGACAATAAAGTTGTTGTTGTTGTTGTTGTTGTTGTTGTTGTTGTTGTTGTTATTATTATTATTATTATTATTATTATTATTATTATTATTATTATTATTATGTCCAATGTCCATGTTCTGACTGGCAAACCCAACCAAAGCAAGCATGCCCGAGACGATCCAATCTCTTAATGCAAAATTTTATTGAACACATCATTTCGGCAAAGATGAGGGCAAAACCAGATCTAACCATTTCCTGTGCAAACCCACATAGTTAAAGGTCAGGTTCTTCCTCCCTCTAACTGACCAGGTCACATTGTCCAATGGAATCTCCTGGCATTGTTGTGAGAAAGTCTTTTGACTCTGGCAAACACCTGCCGAAGTGTCCTTGGTTCTCACGGCTGGCATCTTTTTTTTTTTTTTAATTTTTAATTTTTATTTTTAAACAAACAACTCATCATTAATCAATCAGTGTAACATCTGGGTACAATTTTTTTTGTGTCATCCTATTCAACATTTATCATCATTTTCTTAGTACATATTTATCTTTCCTCTTACATTTAAATTTAATGTATTACAACATATTTTCCCCATATTTCTTATTTTTACATTGCCTGTTGTCTATATTCAGTCTCTATCCATTGATAAAATTGCCCCCATATGTTGTAATACTCCAATTCTTCCTGTCTGGAACCTAAATTCTATCTACCCCTTCCCTCTCCCCATAGTTTGTTGGCAAGCTGAGAAGCGACAGTAGTTGCAACAGCAAAAGTGCCTTTTGAATTTTGACAACCAAGTGTATTCTCATCATAGATTGGTATAAGGTCATTATTACAACAGTGATTTGCATTCAATCCATGTCCAAAGGATTTCCTATGTAGAATTCACTCCTTTTTTTTCCCCCAGCAGCTGCACATTGGGTGTTTACACTGACTACTAGATCAGTTTCACTGAATCTGCTCCTTGGGTTATAGATCTTTTCTAGGTTTGCTGGTGGCAGAGGCAACCTTTATCCCTTTGCACTTAATTACGCTGAAACTCTGCTTCCTATTTTGAAACCCATTCAACCAGTTTACGAGATTCTGTAGTGATAAAACTTTTTTTTTTTTTTTGGTAGCATCAAAAAATTGTCCATTTCATTGCCTAGCTGGTTTTTTTATTTTTATTATTATTATTACCCTGAAATCCCTTTTATTGGGGTGGAATCGGGACGACTGAATGTAGCTGAGCGTTTACTGGCTGGATGCCCTTCCTGATGCCTATGTGGAGTTGGCAGCAGATATGTTCTCTTTGTGCCCTGGTAGAGAAACATCTGTCGCTGCCTAGGATTGAACTCACAACCTTCCGAAGTGTCTTCACTTCTATAGGCCACCACGCCGCTCCATTTTATTGCTTAGCTCTAAAAGTAGAACATTCATATGCAAGTTTGAAGGTTCCAATTCTGAGAGTAAATATTCTAACGCTGATAAATAAGTAACAACAACAAAAATTACAACAAACAATTTTCATTTTTTTTTCTACTTCAAACCATTAATTGATTGAAGCAAATACTGGAAACTACCAGTATGCATAATTTTCCATTAAAAGTGTCCCTACCAGTTGGTTTATTAGGAGGAAGTTTTGCTAAAAACTCCTCAACTGGTTACTTGTAATTTTAGCCATTCTTAGAAATAATGTTAAAATCCAGGAAATACGGGCTTAAAATTAAGGAATGGCTGGAAGGAATCACGGAACATAGGATAGAATTGAAACCAGATTTGTGTTTATTAGGCATACTAGATTCAAAAATAGACAAGAATTATCAATACATAATATTACACATACTAACCGCTGTGAGGATCGTTTTTGCACAAAACTGTGCAATAAGGAGCCTGGTGGAGCAGTGGACTAAAGCGCTGTTAAATAGCACTTAGCTGCCAGCTGCCTGCAATTACTGCAAGTTCAAATCTCACCAGGCTCAAGGTTGACTCAGCCTTCCATCCTTCTGAGGTAGGTAAAATGAGGACCCAGATTGTGGGGGCAATAAGCTGACTTTGTATAAAAAAGAACACCGCTTGTGGGGGGGGGGCAAAAGCCCTACTAAGCAGGTATATACAAAAGTATGAAGGCTAAGAGTCTTGGACTATTATAAAATTTGGGATAGACTGTACAAGTGCCTAGAGAATAGAAGCCAAAACAAGAAATAAAACTTCCGAAACCATTGACTATAATATAAAGATAAATGTACAGAACATAACATAGTATTACAACATAATTATTATACTATTACTAGAATTGTTAAAATATACAAGAAGGCAAATATTGAATAGTGAATTACAACAGCAGAATATACATGTTGATATGGAAAGCTGTAAAATTACATTACACTGTTGTGATGCTTGTGTTTTTTATTTGTTTGTATTTGTATTTTTTCTTCTTTCTTTTTTTCCTTTTTCCTTTTTTACTTCTGGTTTTTTAAACTTGGAAAATGTTCAATAAAAACTATCTTAAAGAGAATAATGTTAAATGTTTGTATTAAGTCACTGCATTTGTAAGTCCATGTCTTCATATAATTACAGCAATAGCACATATTCATTCATACATCCATTTAAAAAGTTACAATTACTGTATGTTAAAAAAAAAAAAGTACATTAGTCCTTGGCTATTATTATATAAAAACCATTATATAAAGCTGCCTTGAAAAGAGCATTATAAAGAGGATTCACCTTTAAAAAATGGCTCATATGAAGTTAATTGCACATAAACAATATATATTGTTGCAACGTACAGTAAAAAAGCTATATTGCAATGTGGCTATTTTCATGGGCATTTTTTTTTTTTAAAAAAAGAAGCTCTTTGTAATTTAACAGAATAGAAGACCACGTGGCCCCTTGGAGCTGAACATTTGTGTTCCGCGGAATATTCCTTTTGCTTCCATACTTTTTATTTCTTTCCATCCCAGCTAACCGCTTGAATATGTTCAACGTCTCCTCTCTGCATTTTCTTCGCTCAGGATGCTATTTGTAGCGCTGCTTTGCCCCCGCGATTGCAGATGCCCTCAAAGCAACTTGAGAAATGTCAATGCTAGAGCATAATGCAAGCATGAGCGATCAGCCTTGGTAAATCAGTAGAAGAAGCCTACGGAAGGGGCAATGCAATTAAAGAGTTTTCTCAAGAAGTCAAACTGAGTCAATTAGGGAAAAACTGCCCATGGAACAAAAGGGGGAAAAAAAACACAAAGAAGAAATCAAAATGTGTGTGTGTGTTGGGGGAAGACAGGAGAAAGGCAAGACAAATCCTGAACAGGTTCTTCGACTTTATTGAAGGAACTTGATTCATTGCCGAAAAAAAAAAACCATGATGTAGCCAATTTTCTCTTTTAAGGGGAATCGGATTCTGACTGCCAGTCTTAGCGCAGCAAGCCTCAAGGGCAGTGATTAAAGCAGCCCAACCCTACTAGTACGCTAAGCAAAGAGTAGAACCAAAGACCTAATGAATGCCTTTGCCACCTATTATCTGGTCCTGCATTCGGCAGGAGAGAACCCGGGGGGGGGGGGGGGCAGCAAACCGAACAGGCTGTTAAATTTCTCACCTTCTAAGCAGACCTAATCAAGTTGCCCAACAAATACAACCTCTATAAAATAATGGCTTACGCAGGCTAGTTCTCAGGAAATTACCACCTGCCTGGGTTCCAATAGCTTTGGATTGGTTGTTATTTCATATGTACGTATGTGTGCGCAGTAAAAGGGACGTGGTGGCTCAGTGGCTAAGACGCTGAGCTTGTCGATCGGACGGTCGGCAGTTCAGCGGTTCGAATCCCTAGCGCCACGTAACGGCGTGAGCTCCCGTTCCTTGTCCCAGCTTCTGCCAACCTAGCAGTTCGAAAGCACGTAAAAAATTGCAAGTAGAAAAAATAGGGACTACCTTTGGTGGGAAGGTAACAGCGTTCCGTGTGCCTTTGGCGTTGAGTCATGCCGGCCACATGACCACGGAGACGGCTTTGGACAGCATTGGCTCTTCGGCTTTGAAATGGAGATGAGGACCGCCCCCTAGAGTCGGGAACGACTAGCATATATGTGCGAGGGGAACCTTTACCTTTATCTTTATGTACAGTATGTCGGTGACAAAATCTCAATGGAGATTAGAAAGAGGGAGAAGGTGGAACTTTTCTTCTGTATAAGTCATATGTTTTGGATATAAAACACGCTTAGATAGTGAGATGGGCAGCATATAAATTTAATAAATAAATCTCTCTGCCTGGATGTGGTAGAACTATGATTGTATTTACACAGCTGGCATGCTCAGGATTGGTTTAACACCAGTTGTGAGTATTGTGTTGATGCATTTACGCAATGGCTTGGTTTTGTCCAACTTATTAAAGCATCAACGAATCACCTAGGCTGGTGTTTGCATGATATTATGGTCTCAAAAAACGCAGCTGCGTAATTTATGCCTCGTGTTTTGCATAAACCCATCCTGCCCAACCTTTAACGAGACTGCAATTTTCTTAATGAGTGTTATTTACTACATCCCATCAATCTCATTTCAAACTTTGGAGCGTACCTTCAAACAAGAATCACCAGCGAGGCTGAAGAATCTTGCATTAATCAAGTTTTTTGTTATTTATTATTATTATTATTATTATTATTATTATTATTATTATTATTATTATTAAAGTTATTTTAATAATAAATACTTATTGCATGTTTGACGGCTTTCAGTTTGAACTTTAATAACTCAACATATAATGTTCATCTCAGTGGACTGATAGATGTTTAGTGTTGTGCTGGCAACCTGCTTTGGGAAGGTGGTGCAGTTAAAGAGATGTGGATAGTCTAACGTCGTTACGATGGAAGAAATTTTTTTTATCGGTCCTGTATGTGGGAAAGAATGGGACGAAAGATCGAAAGGTTGGCAGTTCAGTGGTTCGAATCCCTAGTGCCGCATAACGGGATGAGCTCCCGTTACTTGTCCCAGCTTCCGCCAACCTAGCAGTTCGAAAGCACGTAAAAAATGCAAGTATAAAAATAGGGACCACCTTTGGTGAGAAGGAAACAGCGTTCTGTGCGCCTTTGGCGTTGAGTCATGCCGGCCACATGACAACGGAGACATCTTCGGACAGCGCTGGCTCTTCGGCTTTGAAACAGAGATGAGTACCGCCCCCTACAATCGGGAACGACTAGCGCATAGGTGTGAGGGGAACCTTTACCTTTCCTTATGTGGGAAAGGTGGGCTTATGTATGCCTGTATGGGAGTGGACCTGTGCCATGTTTACATTGCTCATGTCCATGTTTCTTAGCTCTTAGTCTCTGATTAATTGGTTTTAAGGTTTCTAGTTTACAAGGCTGTAGCTTAGATAGCTTTTAAAGGGGATTAGAAAAATTCCTGGAGGATACGTTGATCAATGGTCCCAGACATCATTTCTATACGCAGTCTTGAGGTTCAATGATGCTAAAATGCTTAGTAGCTGTGACTTTGGAGACAGTAAAAGTATGCTGCTTGGTTTTCCAAAAATAGCTGATTGGACTTCCCCCCCCCCCAGCCAATCTTAGCTCCTAAACTCTAAATACATTTAGATGTATGCCCACTATTATCTTACATTACCAATTACGTCTTGTGTATTGTACACATTCTGTTTGTTATTCATTCCGCTCCTGCTTATTATGTAATATACAGTTCATATTCCAAGCCCGAAGGAAATGTTTTGGCATGGTTAGACAAATGTAAGGAAGGAGAGATCATATGGGTGGCGTTTAAAGGCACCAGGCTAGAAACTGGGAGATTGGGAGTTCTAGTCCTACCTTAGACACAAAGCCAGCTGGTGAAATCCAGCAGGTTCTGACAGGTTCTGGAGAACTGGTAGCAGAAATTTTGAGCAGTTCAGAGAACTGGTAGTGGAAATTTTGAGCAGTTCCAAGAACTGGCATTTACCACCTCTGACTGGCCCCAGAGTGGGGTGGGAATGGAGATTTTGTAATATCCTTCCCCTGGAGTGGGGTGGGAATGGAGATTTTGCAGTCTCCTTCCCCCTGGAGTGGGGTGGGAATGGGGATTTTGCAGTCTCCTTTTCCTGGAGTGGGGTGGGAATGGAGATTTTGCAGTCTCCTTTTCCTAGAGTGGGGTGGCAATGGAGATTTTGCAGTCTCCTTCCCCTGGAGTGGGGTGGGAATGGAGATTTTGCAGTCTCCTTCCATCTGGAGTGGGGTGGGAATGGAGATTTTGCAGTCTCCTTTTCCTGGAGTGGGGTGGGAATGGAGATTTTATAATATCCTTCCCCCTGGAGTGAGGTGGGAATGGAGATTTTGCAATATCCTTCCCCCTGGAGTGGGGCGGGAATGGAGATTTTGCAGTCTCCTTCCCCTACCACGCCCACCAAGCCACACCCACCAAGCCACACCACACCCACAGAATTAGTAGTAAAAAGATTTGGATTTCACCACTGCCTAGGAGGAACACAATGGCAAGTCAATTCCAACAGCATCGTCAAGAGAACTGCAGGGCCGTGTCCTTCCTGAGTTGTAGGAATCACACACAGACACACACAGACACACAGACACACACACACACACACACACACACACACACACCCAGACACACAGACACACACACACACACACACACACACACACACACACACACACACACAGAGCATAGATGATTTTTGCATCTTTGCATATTTTCTCATCTCTTTTTGACGTTTTTCCTCTTTTCTTTGGGATGGTGGTTTGTATGGAAGCAATCGCCTCCTTATCCTGAATCATCTTGGGCCAGACGCTTGTCACAGTTCACAAATCATGGCTGAATAATTGTGAATGTGTGGGAACACTATTGGCTCTCTTGGCTGATCTATGAAGTCCTAACCCACAGTCTATAAATCTCAATGGCCGATTTTAAACCAATGGCACAAATGGTACGGCGTATTATGTAACTCCAGCCACTCCCGAATTTTTTTTATTATTATTATTTGTTTTAGGTTGCTGCGGGAATAAAACAGAAGAACTTTTGGGGGGAAAAGTATGATGGAAAAAAAAAATCAGGAATGGAGACTCTGCAAGTCTCTTGATTGGTTAATTTAGTTGTATATACTAGATCAGCAAAACTTATAAAGAGAAAAGAATCGCGTTGATAAATGAAAAATAACGAGGATATGTCAGTCATTTGTTTGGTAGCTAGCAGAGACACTGTAGTTGGTGGCAGGTAATGAGGCTTGGAAGAATTCAGTAATGTGTCTTTTGGGACAGAGGTGGCAAATCCCTTCCTTCCTTCCTTCCTTCCTTCCTTCCTTCCTTCCTTCCTTCCTTCCTTCCTTCCTTCCTTCCTTCTTCTTTCCTCCCTCCTTCCCTCCCTTCCTTCTTCCTTTCTTTCCTTCCTTCCTTCTTTCCTCCCTCCCTTCCTTCTTCCTCCCTTCCTTCTTCCTTCCTTCCTTTCTTCTTTCTTCTTTCCTTCTTTTCTTCCTTCTTTCCTTCCTTTCTTCCTTCTTTCCTTCTTCTTTCCTCCCTCCCTTCCTCCCTCCCTCCCTTCCTTCTTCCTTTCCTTCCTTTCTTCCTTCTTTCCTTCTTTCCTCCTTCCTTTCTTCTTTCCTTCCTTCCCTTCCTTCCTTCCTTCCCATTCTCTACTTTCCTTTCTTCTTTAAATTTATATTGCTTATAGTTTGTAAAACACTTCTTTAAGAAATGTTAATTAAAAGCAAGCAATGTTTACATTTTGCTATTAGAAAACAAGTATTTGAGATGAAAGTAACCAGAAGGATGGCAAAGATGCCTTTTCCTTCTCCCTTTTTTAAAAAATATCCCAGGAAAGAAAGAAAGAAAGAAAGAAAGAAAGAAAGAAAGAAAGAAAGAAAGAAAGAAAGAAAGAAAGAAAGCCCACAAGGACGATCAATTGCATCAGCGAAAGTATTTGTTAATTATACATTTGAAAAGGAAAAACAATAATTACAGCCGCGGACTTCAAAAACGTCCTCCTATGGTTCATTGTAGAGGCTTCAAAGAGAGTCATTTTGGCAATGAGAGGAAAACAAACAATACCTACATCCAGAACATATCCATTCCTTGTCATGCTGCCTGAGTGTGTGAGTTCATTTGTGCAAGTGTTCTGTTTCCATAACAGAATATACATTATTTTTTAATTGTGCAGCCTGTGAAGATAGAACCGATGAGAACTTCCTGGGTAATCTCTGCAGATTTCATCAATCATATACATTTTAATTAAATTTGGCAAATGAATAGAAATCATCACGCTGAAGGTGAAGGAAAGCTCATTTTCATTAGACGCTGCGTGTGTTGCAAAAATCACCAATTTATGAATCCCCATCCACTATAAGTATTTGTTTGATCCCTTCTTTAACTTTTTTGGTGATCAGCTGAGTGCCTTTTATTCTTTGAAGGAAGCTTTTCTTTTTTTTAAAGCTGCTATGTATTTTGAAAATGGATGCATATATTATTACCTCCTTTGCTTGCTGCTGCAGAATGTTTTATTCTTTTCAGGATGCTGATCACGTATTCATATTTTGCTGTTTATAAACTGCCCAGAGAAAACAGTTATTGGAACCACAGTAGAAAAGAATGTAAATAAACTGATAGGCCCAAAGAACCAAGAACAACACAAAGATGTGGAGACTCTAGAAAGAGTGCAGAGAAGAGCAACCAAGATGATTAGGGGACTGGAGACTAAAACATATGAAGAACGGTTGCAGGAACTGGGAATGGCTAGTCTAGTGAAGAGAAGAACCAGGGGAGACATGATAGCAGTCTTCCAATATTTGAGGGGCTGCCACAGAGGGGAAGGTGTCTAGCTACCCTGTTTCCCCCAAAGTAAGACATCCTCTGATAATAAGCCCGTTCGGGCTTTTGAGCGCATGGCAATAAGACCAAGTGCTTATTTCAGGGTTCAAAAGGCAGTGTCTTATTTTCAGGGAAACATGGTATTTTCCAAAGCACCTGAAGGTCAGACAAGGAATAATGGATAGAAACTGGACAAGGAGAGATTCAACTTGGAAATAAGGAAACATTTTCTGACAGTGAGAACAATCAACCAATGGAACAGACGTTGCCTTCAGAAGTTGTGGGAGCTTTGTCACTGAAAGCTTTCAAGAAGAGACTGGACTGCCATTTAGCAATAGCAATAGCACTTATATACCACTTCACACTGCTTTTCAACCCTCTCTAAGTGGTTTACAAAGTCAGCCTATTTCCCCCAACAATCTGGGTCCTCATTTTACCCACCTCGGAAGGCTGGAAGGCTGAGTCAACCTTGAGCCTGGTGAGATTCAATTGGCCAAATTGCAGTCACCAGAAATAGCATGTACTACTGCACTCTAACCACTGCACCAGCATCTGTCAGAAATGGTGTAGGGTCTCTGCTTGGATGGGGGTTGGACCGGATGACCTACAAGATTCTTTCCAACTCTGTTAATCTGTACCTACAATGAGTTTCTTTATTACTGCTTGCTTACGGATACGAATCTTGCCAGACTAAAGCACTTATCTGCATTACTACTAGAGACGGGTAATCCTCAAGTTAAAACTGACCCTTCAAAGTTACAATGGCACTGAAAAATACGGCTTATGATGTGTTTTCACACTGATGACCATTGCAACGTCCCCATAGTTAGGTGATCAATTATTGATAGACTTGTCTGTCTGTCCAGTTAATATCTCTAATTCATATAATCCAAATCATTTGACCTAAATCCCTCCATCCTTCCACCCCTCCCTCCCTCCCTCCCTCCCTCCCTCCCTCCATCCATCCATCCCTCCATCCATCCATCCATCCATCCATCCAATTGGCTCGGTTCCCAGCAGGCAGCCATCCATCCATCTGTTGTGGTTCGCCAGCAGCCTGTGGAGCTGGCAGTGGAGTCGGACAGCAATGAGACTGAGGAAGAAGATGGGCCAGTCCTGGAGGCTGGGGAAGGCCCGGATGAGGGTTCTGTGTCAGAGGCAGAGATGGGGCCAGAGCCATTGGGGAATGATATGCAGACTCCAGAGCCTCCGGAAGCTGACAGTAGAGAGGCAGAGGAACAGGAGGAGCCTGTTCCTAGTGCACGTATGAGAAGAGCTGCCAGAAGGCAAGAGCAGCTAAAGCAAAGAGGATGACTTGGGAGTAGGGCCAAGAGATGATTGGCCCCTCCCATAAGGCTTAAAAGACCAGCAACAACTCTTGGGCTCTTTGTCGGAAAACAACGTTGATAGTCTTGCTGCACTTATCTCTTGTCGGCGTCTTCTGCTTTTGAACTTTTGCCAAGAGAAGCCTTTGGCAGTTTGCCTAATTATACCAAGGTTGGTGATTAGACTGAAGAATTTGTGTTATGAAGAATTTGTTTTGATTTAGTTTGGACTATGCTGAGAATGAGCTAATTCTCAGCTGTTCTAATAAAGTCTGTTTGTTTTGGAACTGTTCGTGTCGATTACTACTTACTTGGGCCTGAGTCACAACAAACATCCATCCCTGTGTGTTCATCTTTGGGTCTTTCTTTTACATAGAATCTCCAAACTCTCAAACTCTGATCTGTTGCATGAGATTGGTTGGATTCATCCAACACAGAAACTAAAAAAAACAACCAAAAAACGAAGGGGTTCAGTTTGCTCTGGGAATTTCACCAGTTCCATTAATTCATAGGAAAATCCATAATTCATATTATGGTCTGCAGAAAACAGTCACTCCACTCCTGCAATGCTCAACTTTTCAAGCACATCAAAATTCTTTCTCTCCTTGATTATTCTGCAGGTGTTGCTTCAGCCTTCTGTGAACTGTTCTCTGCCCTCTGGCCAACCTTCTTGCTTTGAATGCTGCCTTAATTCCTTGACACACGAACATTCCCAGGGCTACGTAGGGTTTTTTGCCCACGGTACTCATTTCCAAACCATTTCCTCCCCCTCCCCACACACCTTTGGTACTTCCATTTCAGTTCTTGAGACCATTTTACTAGAGACAGATGATCAATTCAGAAGATTATTTATGCATCTGTTGCAATCTTTTACAGCACTGACCAACCGGTCCAACTCCAGGATTTTCTGAACTTCGGGTGTCTCACCTCTCTAGAAACTTTACATTAGCAAATGTAGGTAATGAAGAATCCTTATATATGCAAGTGCTTAATGCTCACAATAGAGAATGAGGCCATCAGCATTTCATTTCATTTCATTTCATTTCATTTCTTTATTTTATTTTATTTTATTTTATTTTATTTTATTTTATTTATTTTATTTTATTTTATTTTATTTTATTTTATTTTATTATTTTATTTTATTTTATTTTATTTTATTTTATTTTATTTTATTTTATTTTATTTTATTTTATTTTATTTTATTTTATTTTATTTATTAGGCTTATATGCCGCCCTATCTCCAACGGACTCAGGGAGGCTCACAACAATAAAATCACAATCCATAATACAAGTTAAAATGCCTAATTGAATCAGATACAATTAAAAACCGATAAGAAACCCTATCAGTTCAGGCCAGGGGACTCGAATAACCAAGTTTTTAATTCGCGGCGAAAGGTGCGAAGGTCAGAGGCCAGCCGAAACAAACCCCAAGGGAAGTTGATTCCAGAGGGTGGGCTTGCCCACAGAGAAGGCTCTACCCCTGGGGGCCGCCAGCCGACATTGTCTCGCCGATGGCACCCTGAGTAGGCCCTCCCTATGGGCGCGAACCGGGCGATGGGATGTTGTTGCTGGCTGCAGGTGGTCCGCCAAATATCCTGGGCCTAAGCCATGTTTAATTTTATTTATTTATTAATTTTGTCGAGCATGTATAAAATTACAGATATAAGTATAAACACGATTATAAATACAGGAAATGGACACGAATAAATGGGGACAGCGGGACAGGGACGGTAGGCATACTGGTACGCTTATGCACGCCCCTTACAGACCTCTTAGGAATGGGGTGAGGTCAACAGTAGACAGTCTAAGATTAAAGTTATGGGGATTTAGGGATGAAACCAGGAGTGAAATTCAGCAGGTTCTGGAGAACCGGTTGCGGAAATTTTGAGTAATTCAGAGAACTGGCAAATACCACCTCTGGCATGGTGGGGATTTTGCAGTATCCTTCCCCTGGAGTGGGGAGGGAATGGAGATTTTGCAGTATCCTTCCCCTGCTATGCCCACCAAGGCACACCACGCCCACCAAACCATGCCCACAGAACCGGTAGTAGAAAAAAATTGAATTTCACCACTGGATGAAAGCACAGAGTCAAGTAGTGCATTCCATGTTGTTGAAGTTGTATTTTCTGCAATCGAGTTGGGAGCCATTTACCTTAAGTTTATATCTATTGTGTGCTCGTGTATTGTTTTGGTTGAAACTGAAGTAGTCATTGACAGGCAGGACGTTGTAGCAGATAATTTTGTGTACTACGCTTAGGTCACACCGAAGGTGGAATAGTTCTAAGTTGTCGAAGCCCAAAGTTTCAAGCCTGGTGGTATAAGATATTCTGTTGCAAGCAGAGAAGTGGAGAACTCTTCTCGTGAAATACCTCTGGACTCGCTCAATTGTATTAATGTCCGATATGCATTGTTTTCTTAAGCCTGAAAAGACTTACTTTTAATTTTATATATGTATTCAATTTAGAATCTGCTCCTCTGTACATGGTTGCCCCCCATGAATCCAATGATAACAGAAGATCAAATAGAATAGAATAGAATAGAATAGAATAGAATAGAATAGAATAGAATAGAATAGAATAGAATAGAATAGAATAGAATAGAATAACAGAGTTGGAAGGGACCTTGGAGGTCTTCTAGTCCAACCCCCTGTCCAGGCAGGAAACCCTACACCACTTCAGACAAATGGTTATCCAACATCTTCTTAAAAACTTCCAGTGTTGGAGCATTCACAACTTCTGCAGGCAAGTTGTTCCACTTATTAATTGTTCTAACTGTCAGGAAATTTCTCCTTAGTTCTAAGTTGCTTCTCTCCTTGATGAGTTTCCACCCATTGCTTCTTGTCCTGCCCTCAGGTGCTTTGGAGAATAGCTTGACTCCCTCTTCTTTGTGGCAGCCCCTGAGATATTGGGACACTGCTATCATATCTCCCCTAATCCTTCTCTTCATTAAACAAGACATATCCAGTTCCTGCAACCGTTCTTCTTTTGTTTTAGCCTCCAGTCCCCTAATCATCTTTGTTGCTCTTCTCTGCACTCTTTCTAGATTACAGCCTGGTGATCTCATCCTGGTCACAGTCCTTCAAACACAGGACTATCTCTTGTAAATAAGATGCTTGGTCAACCTACATTCACAGACAGACTTGAAGGCTGCTCGCTGAATCTATTCCTGCGCACCACACTGACGTTTGGAAATAATTTCCTCGTTTCCTGCTACTTTCACAGGATTTACATATTTCTTTCCCCCAGAGTATACTACAACCTCCTTAATCCTACAAGAAATCCAGCTTCTTAACATGCTCGGAATGTGCAGGACCTATTCAAGAGTCACCACGCAAGCAAGTTCTGAGCAAGACTCTCTCACAATACCAATTATATCTTACCTTTTTCTGAAGAATTTTTTCCCCCTGCCTTTTGGGGCGGGGAAAGCAGTCTTGAATCCAGAAATAATGAGCCCGATGTTAGATAATATAGTCCTATGGAGGTGCAAGAAAGTGAGGGAAAAAATAGAAAGCACTTTTAGGGCACGCAAAAATATTTTTAGACTCTCCCTCCTTCAATTATTCCCATGTCATTTTCCCCTATTGAAGAAAGTGTCACATTAGGGAAATATCGGAAAGCAGACAAACCTTTTATCGGGTGGTTTCTATTTTGAAATGGTTGAATGGAGGGTTTTTTCCACCCCCTCAAAACTATTGAAGAACCAAAGATGCTCATCTGAGATTAGATGAAATGGCCCAGAAATGTAACGGCCTTGCAAGCCAAATAGTCCTCACAATCTGAGGTGTGAACTGGATTATCTGCAAGGCCAAAGTCCAAGGTATAAAACCATGAAGTTAAAGTATCTTTCATAACACAATCTACTACGCTTGAATGGGTAACAGCCAAGAGCAGAGAGAGGCGGTGAGATGGAAAGAACTTGAATATTAAGCAAAAAATATATACAATGCATGTCATTGTATGTCATATTTACTCACTCTTAATTGAACTATCTAGATCAGTGATGGCTAACCATTTTACCATTGCATGCCAAAAGCGGGGAGCGCAAGGGGGTCATGCGCGCACATGCCCACACCCATAATTCAATGCGCCCCGCATATGCGTATGCAACCCCCCTGAGATCCCCCTGCTTTTGGCATGCGATGGCAAGGTGGTCCAGGTAGGCCTGTTTTTTGCCCTTCCCAGGCTCCAGAGACTTTCTTGGAGTCTGGGGAGGGCGAAAACGGCCTTCCCCACCCCCCGGAGGCCCTCCAGAGGCCAGAAATGGCCCATTTGCTAGGGACCGGAAGGTACCGTTTTTTGCTCTTCCCAGGCTCCAGAGTCTTTCTAGGAGCCTGGGGAGGGCGAAAACAGCCTTCCCCACCCCACTGGAGGCCCTCCGGAAGTTTGCCAACTTCTGGTAGGCCCAGAAGACCTGAAACTCAGCTGGCGGAGCTGAGCTCGTGCGCCCACTGATACGGCTCCACAGGTTCGACATCACGGATCTAGATTATAAGAGTGACAAAAAGAGGAAAAGTACTAAAAGGATATTGCCCATCACATTTTTTCAAATGGTTGAGGAGCTAGGTATCATAGATAGTTGGAGAGAAAGGAATGGGAAAGAGAAACAATACACTTTCTACTCGGGCAGACATAATACATGGTCCAGGATTGACATGGCATGGATATCATTAGAACTTGATTTGGAAATCGAGGAAAATTAAAATCTATTCTATTCCCTATTCTCTTCTACTCTACTCCTAATATTCTATTCCATTCCATTCCATTCCATTCCATTCCATTCCATTCCATTCCATTCCATTCCATTCCATTCCATTCCACTTTACTCCTAATTCTATTCCCTATTCTCTTCTACTCTACTCCTAATATTCTATTCTATTCTATTCTATTCTATTCTATTCTATTCTATTCTATTCTATTCTATTCTATTCTATTCCATTCCATTCCATTCCATTCCATTCTATTCTTTGGGACAACCATGACCTGGATAACTGAGACGCTCCATGGACATCAAGCTCCAGTATCCTTGTTTTGCCACAGAGCCACAACCTCATTTGTTTGCACAGAGAAGGCACACAGTGAGTTGGTTTATTCATTTAGCAAAGCCTTAAGGGGAGGCTGAAGAGGACTTGATTGAAAATAACTACACAGATAGAACCCAAGTTCTACTTAGCCCTTCTACTTTTGTGACTTCCACCAAATACCAAGTCAGATCAATAATGGAACATTTGAAGGTGGACAGGAAAAGGCTCATGCATAAGTTTAGGCCAGGGGTCAGCAACCTGTGGCTCTGGAGCCGCATGTGGCTCTTTCACCCCTCTGCTGCGGCTCCCTGGCACTCAAAATATGTGTCACAACCACCAATGTGCGATACCCGCCGGCATGTGATTTATTGAGCTTTTCAACCCCAGGTAGGCCAACCATGGATAAATCCAAGAAAAGAAAAGTTTCAGAAGAAAACAGAACATTTAATTCAACTACATATGCTAGTTTTGTGGCCGCTCAAGAAATAGTCAGGCACAAGAAGGGTTTTGTGGCTCCCGGTGTTTTCTTTTCTGTGGGAAACGGGTCCAAATGGCTCTTTGAGTGTTTAAGATTGCAGACCCCTGGTTTAGGCCAAAAGGAACAGATAATTTAGTTTGACACAATTGTCTTTATCACATAAGCTTTCTCAGAAATAACCAGGATGCTTCTTCCAAGTCTGTATCAACCCTTTGCCTGAATCCCATTTCCGCAGTAATTTGTGGATTTGTGCAATCGGCTTGTAGATTGTGACAGCTTGCAAATTTAATAACATATAAGCTCTCCTGAATTGCAAGACGCTAAAATTGATTTTTTTTTTTGTTTTTTGTTTTTAGAGTACATTTTCTCACAAAATATTCATCTCTCCAATATATTCCATCCGAATGTAAGCTGATAAGCATGGGGGAAAAATACTGGAAGGTCTGAATTACTAGACCTTTAAAAATTACTAGCAGCATTTTGAATTGTATACAAAAACCAACTCGAGGCCCGTCAGGTGTTTCAGCCAATGGGGAGGCTGTATATTCCCTGTATGTGGCCTGGCTTAATAACTGGAATATGCATTTCTTTCTGTGCAAATGTAGTTTTACTCAGTATGTGCTCGGCGAACAAGGATATTTGCCAGCTGCCTAAAAGAAATGGAGTCACTATTTGATGAAATTACAATGACAAATAAATGCCACTTGTGCTTAGATTGTGTTTCCTCATACCTGAGATTCAAATGAGGCATTGCCGATTTCGTGGTGATGAGAGTGCCGGTGGAAGAGAGATTTGCGGTACAATTAGAGGTGTTTTAGGTATGTTGAGAATTTCTGAAGACATGTTTTAACCTCAGCGGTGCATTTAAAGTATGGTGTTGCCATAAAGAACGGTTACGGGAACCAGTTTGATGAAAAGAAGAACTACGGGAGACATGACAGCAGTGTTCCAATATCTCAGGGGCTGCCACAAAGAAGAGGGAGTCAAACTATTCTTCAAAGCACCCGAGGGCAGGACAAGAAGCAATGGGTGGAAATTAATCAAGGAGAGAAGCAACTTAGAACTAAGGAGAAATTTCCTGACAGTTAGAACAATTAACCAGTGGAACAACTTGCCTCCAGAAGTTGTAAATGCTCCAACACTGGAAGTTCTTAAGAAGATGTTGGATAACCATTTGTCTGAAGTGGTGTAGGGTTTCCTGCCTAAGCAGGGGGTTGGACTAGAAGACCTCCAAGGTCCCTTCCAACTCTGTTATTCTATTCTATTCTATTCTATTCTATTCTATTCTATTCTATTCTATTCTATTCTATTCTATTCTATTCTATTCTATTCTATTCCATTCCATTCCATTCCATTCCATTCCATTATCAATAGTGATCTAGGTACTGTATCTGCCCTTTTCTGTAATGAGAGTTATATACAGGTGATCCTGGACTTATGATCACAATTGAATCCAAAACGTATGTTGCTAAGTGAGGCATTTGTTAAGTACGTTTCCCCCCATTTTGTGATCTTTCTTGCCACAGCTGTTAAATGAATCATTCTAGTTGTTGAGTTAGTAACACCGTTGTTCAGGGAATCTGTCTTCCCCCATCGACTTGGCTTGTCAGAAGATCACAAAGGACTGATCACATGATCCCGGGATACAGCACCCATCATAAATACGAATCAGTCGCCAAGCATCTGAATTTTGCTCCCGTAACCACGGGGACACTGCAACAGTTGTAAGTGTGAAGAACAAGTCATAAGTCACTTATTTCGGTGGCATCGTAACTTTGAATGGTCACTAAATGAACTGTTGTAAGTTGATACAATACCTGTATTGTTTTCAACAGTAGTTAGTGATTTGGTTCACACGCAGCTTTTAAGCCCCAGTTTGCCTTAACTACGGTTTTAATTCTTGAATACAGCTCATCTGTCTGGAACCCGCACTGTATATCGGACATTGTATATCGGACCCGACACTGTATATTGGACCCGATTGAGCGGGTCTAGAGGTATTTCACAAGAAGAGTACTCCACTCCTCTACTCACAATAGAATCCCTTATGCCACCAGGCTTGAAATTTTGGGGTTGGACAATCTGGAACTGTGCCGCCTGCGGTCCGGTCTAAGCATAGTGTACAAAATTGTCTGCTACCACGTCTTACCTGTCAATGATTTCTTCAGCTTCAACCTAAATAATACACTGGCAAACAATAGATACAAACTCAAGGTAAACCGCTCCAAACTCGATTGCAGAAAATACGACTTCAGCAACAGAGTGGTCAACGCCTGGAATGCTCTACCCGACTCCGTTGTTACATCCTCAAACCCTCACAGCTTCAATCTTAATCTGTCTACCGTAGACCTCACCCCATTCCTAAGAGATCCGTAAAGGGGGCGTGCATAAGCGCACCAGCGTGCCTATCACCCCTGTCCTACTATCCCCATTTATCTGTACTTATTTCCTTTGTTTATGTTTATACTGATACCTGCTATCTTGTACATGTTTGACAAATAAATAAATAAAAATAAATAAGGCAACTTCGTACATCTATCGTGGAAGAAAAGCTTTCTGCAACATTGCTTCTTTTATATTTTATGGGAGTTTCCTCCATTATTATGAACTTTTATTCTGGGTGCAGTTGTGTTGTTTCACTGATAGAATTGGATCCAATTTCTTGGTATATGCTGTTGTAAGAAGGAAGCACAGTTATTTTGAGATTATTAAAGATCTGATAACTCACCCATATGGACCATAAGAAAGGCTGAGCACCAAAGAATGGAGGCCTTTGAACTCTGGTGCTGGAGAAGACTCCTGCGAATCTCTTGGACTGCAAGGCGAACAAACAAGTCAATCCTAGAGGAGATTAACCCCGACTGCTCCTTAGAAGACCAGATCCTGAAGATGAAACTCAAATACTTTGGCCACTTAATGAGAAGGAAGGACTCCCTGGAGAAGAGCCTAATCCTGGGAACGATTGAGAACAAAAGAAGAAGGGGATGACAGAGAACGAGGTGGCTGGATGGAGTCACTGAAGCAGTCGGCATGATCTTAAATAGACTCCAGGGGATGGTAGAGGACAGGAAGGCCTGGAGGAACATTGTCCATGGGGTCACGATGGGTCGGACATGACTCTGCAACTTACAACAACAAACTCACTCATATGTTTTTGGTCTGGAGAAATCTTTGGGTTTCTTTTGGCTGCATAGCTTTGGTTGCAAAAGAGATGGATTGAAGTTCATAGCTGTGTTTTGTTAGTGGAGTCAGATGCCATTTTTGGAAAATTGATATCTTAACATTGATGCTTTGGAGAACAATGGTCCTTTTCAAAACATCTCCCCTTGCCTCTCTAGATACATTCCCTCTCCCATTCCAACTCACAGTTGGGTGATCAGTTGAACATTCTTTAGTTCAACCTTTTTTCTGTAATTGACTTAGACTGTCCATTCTTTTTCTGATCAATAATACGTAGAAGTCTCGGCTGTAACTACAGAGCACAAAAACACACCTTCCTTCCATTTTTTTAAAAATTGACTGATTTAGAAGGACAATGCCTAGCATTTTGTGAGTTGTGAAAAGAAAGTCTTCAGGGATATTTGAAAATAAATCAGGATTGTCTTGAACGTGGATCAAGCTGAAAGACAGAAGAAAGTGGAATTTTAGAAAACTAGGGAGCCTAGAAATGGATTCAATAGTAAATAAATAAATAAAATCCTGTTTGTGATTTGGTGTGAGAGATTGTTTAAAACAATCTTTGTGGTTATAGAAATAGATGGTTGATGAGAAAAACAGAGTAAAAAGAGGGTTAGGTTTTTTTTAAAAAAAACTTGTATCTTGTCGTGAGTCTGCTTTGTATTTTTATTCCATTTTAATATTCAATTATGATGATGTGAAATTTGATGCATTTGGAGGAGGATTCAAAAGGTGCTGCATAATTTTTTATTTCCATGCAAAATTAGTAGAATCTCTTCAGGGCTACCCTATTGTGAAAGAACAAAGAGAGCATCAAGAAATGGACTTTGGTGCTTATCCTGTATTGGCGTTCAACCACAGATAACAGAATGTAGTTCATCTAAACTTATAGAAAATGTAGGCTTTAGTTGCATATAATGGAATGCAAACCCATCTATAGTTGCCCAGGTCTTTCATGCCACTTTCTTCTACCACATGCAATCAAATAATTTTGAACATTCATGGCTCCAATAATAATTTTTGAGCATTCATCAATCAAGAATATATGATTTAGAATGATCCAAACATTCTTAGCAAGTGCTGAAAAATTTGCTAAGGTGTGATGGTTCAGCAATTAAAGGCACTGGGCTTATCAGCTGGAAAGCTAACTAGCCCAGGTTCGAGATCCGTGGCACAACGCAACAGGTTGAGCTCCCATTCCTGCCCCAGCTCCTGTGCATCTAGCAGTTCAAAAGCATGCAAATATGAGTAGATTAATAGGTACCCCCTTTGGTGGAAAGGTAACATCATTCTGTGCAGCTCTGGTATGTAGCCATGCCATCTGCATGACCACAGAAAATGTCTTTGGACAATGCTGGCTCCTTTGGCCTAGGCACAGAGATGAACTTCAGACCATAGAACCGGACACGACTGGACAGGGAAATCTTTACCTTTATCTGCTGAAAAAGACCTCAGTCTTTGAGCAAGAAAACTACACCAGCCAATCCGTGACTGGGAGCCCAAACCATTGTTTGTTCATGCTTGTTGAATAAGATATCATTTTAACTTATAATTATTTAATTCCTTTTTTAACTGCCTCATACTGGAATATAGCAGCAGCAATAGCACTAGCACTTAGACTTACATACTGCTTCACAGTGCTTTACAGCCCTCTCTAAGTGGTTTACAGAGTCTGCCTATCTCCCCCAACAATCTGGGTCCTCATTTTACCCACCTTGGAAGGATGGAAGGCTGAGTCAACTTTGAGCCAGTCAAGATCAAACTGTTGACAATGGGCAGAATTAGTCTGCAACACTGCATTCTAACCACTGGGAAGGAAGAAAGGAAGGAAGGAAGGAAGGAAGGAAGGAAGGAAGGAAGGAAGGAAGGAAAGAAAGTAGCTATACCACTTAAACTTATATACCACTTCACAGTGCTTTACATCCCTCTCTAAGCGGTTTATAGAGTCAGCATCTTGCCCCCAACAATCTGGGTCCTCATTTTACCCACCTCGCAAGAATGGAAGGCTGAGTCAACCTTGAGCCTGGTGAGATAAAACAGAACATCCCAAACCAGGCTTTATAAGTTAACAATGGCTGAATTTACATCTCCCCATTGAATCAAATAAACATTATGGTTTTTAATGCTGAGTAAGACTTCGGCTGTAAAGTGGTTCAGTGCTCAGTTTTGGAAAACTTTGTGTATGATCATCGAACCCAAGTCAGCTCTTCCCAATGGCATTGGTGCCCTTGCTCTGTGTAACTATTTGCTCTGATCTATTGACCTCCTATTAAGCCATTCCTTAAAAGATTTCTCCAAGTGAGACTATTTCAGAGGGCAAATATTCAATATTCTGTAATGGACAGTCAGCTACTTAATCATGTTCGTTTGAGGGGGATAAGGTTGCTAGCGTCTGACAAAACTTTAAAAAGCAGCTTTCCCTGGAGGCTGATTATTGGAATACTTGCTACTAACATTCCGTTCTTATGCCTATTACTCAAACATCTGCTTCTAACTGCTGTCAGATACAGGATTACAAACCAGGCTACAAGGTTGATTTGGTTTAGCAATTTGCTATGTCGTAACTTTGTTTTCCAATCATTTTTAAAGCAAAGGAAAAGAAAACATACACAGAAGGAAGCAGTAGAATTTCTTGGTTTTGTAAGATTCGTTTTTTTGAGCCTAGCAGAGGTGAAATGTCAGGTTCCTTCATTTCCACATTCTTTTCGCTAAGCAGCGAGAATCATAAGAAGAATCATTTCATTTGAAGGGATCTAACATTTTGCTTAGAGGACGTGGTGGCTCAGTGGCTAAGAGGCTGAGTTTGTCGATCGAAAGGTGCTGCGTAATGGGGTGAGCTCCTGTTACTTGTCCCAGCTCCTGCCAACCTAGCACTTCGAAAGCACGTAAAAATGCAAGGATTAAAATAGGGACCACCTTTGGTGGGAAGGAAACAGCCTTCTGTGCGCCTTTGGCATTTAGTCATACTGGCCACATGACCACCGAGACGTCTTCGGACAGCGCTGGCTCTTCGGCTTTGAAACGGAAATGAGCACTGCCCCCTAGAGTCAGGAACAACTAGCACATATGTGCGAGGGGAACCTTTACCGTTACCCTTTAGCATTTTGCTGTGTTCAACATGCTACTACGCCATCTAAATTCTGATTGATGTTTACAGTAGATGCAAATGCTAGTTAAACTAAAGCTGGACAAATGCTGCCCATTGGCTGCTCCTGATATCCCATATATTCCCCCAGACCCTCAAGAACACGTTATTGAAATCCAGTACTAAATTGGCTAATGTTGAGTACCCATTTCTTTTAAATTAAGGGCAGGAACGGGTGGCAAATAGCCTTCAATCCCATCCTTAATACTGAATATTTCTATGGTGTAGGAATGTGATCAATAAAATCCCTCAGATTTTGCTCAGAAGTAATCCCCCAAATAGTGGCACAGGCACGAGTTTAGATCCTTTATTGCGTGTTCTTTTTTGGGTGTTAAAGGTTGAAGTCAAAGTGATTTGTTTCACAGAGGCTCCCCCCCTCCTGTTCTCATTCCTAACCCACCCAAAATATAAATATATTCTTCGTGTTGTTTCATCTTTGTACCTTATGATCAATAATTGTAAATATATGACCTATCACTTTTTTATTTGTATGTACATTGAGAGCTTATGCACCAGAAACAAATTCCTTGTGTGTCCAATCACACTTGGCCAATAAAGAATTCTCTTCTCTTCTCTTCTCTTCTCTTCTCTTCTCTTCTCTTCTCTTCTCTTCTCTTCTCTTCTCTTCTCTTCTCTTCTCTTCTCTTCTCTTCTCTTCTCTTCTCTTCTCTTCTCTTCTCTTCTCTTCTCTTCCCTTCCCTTCCCTTCCCTTCCCTTCCCTTCCCTTCCCCTCCCCTCCTTCCCCCTTCCCTCTCCTCTCCTCTCCTCCCTTCCCTTCCCTTCCCTTCTCTCCTTGTCTTCCCTTGCCTTCCCTCTCCTCCCCTCCCCTCCCTTCCCCTCCTCTCCTCCCTTCCCTTCCCTTCTTTTCTCTTCATCAAGGCCTTCTGAGACCCTAAAAGATTTGGAGGCCAAGGTGCAACCCCTTGTTTTAGCATATCCAAAGAAGGAAAACTCATGTCTAGAGACAGAAGGTTCCTACTAGAAGTTGTCTTCTAACTGTAAGCAAAAAGATTGCTGCTTTGCCATTTCTAATCATTAATTTTAGTCCTGCTCATTGAAGCAACAAGGAACAAATCCAATCTATTTTCTTTATGCTTGACTCTCGCCTAGCTGAAGTCAGCTGCTTTATCTGTCTATCATTGTATCCTGCTTAGAAAAAAAAATCTAGTCATATTCCACTGTTTCCATTAGAACTGGATTCACCACTCCTTAGCATTTCAAATATTTACCCTCTGGATATCCACCAAACATTGGCTGAACTCACAGATTTTACTAAACTACGTTCATATGATCATGGTTTATTGACTGAACCATAACCGATCAGGCTCAGGCATAACTCTGAGTTACAGTCATGCCAAGCCACATTCTTGCTTGAAGAGCTACATGGCAAATTGCTTCATGTTATGGATCCACCAGCATTATTCTTTCCTATCTTACTTTGTGACCTTTGAACTGGACATAACAGGAATCTTCTCCAGTCTTCAGTAACCTTTTGCCTATAGGACTACTATTTTAATACTTCATTGTGGTTTCTCTGCTGCATATTCAAGGTGTAAAATTTGGGGCATGTGCAATGTTTATCTTCAGCCTTTTCCTGGCATACGATAGGCCAGTGATGGTGAACCTATGGTGCGCGTGCCACAGGTGGCATGCAACGTCCTCTCTGTGGGCACACAAGGTGTCAGCCCAGTTCAGTTCTGCTGTGCATGCGTGCACGCCTTCCACCGGCCAGCTGGTCATCAAGTCTCTGCCATGCATACTTAGGGGGGCGGGGGTGTGTGCGGGGGGCATGTGCACACATGAGGGGGGTGTTGGATGTGTGCAGGGGGCCACAAGTGCATGTGCAGGGGCGGGCCGCATGTGCGGGGGCGGGCCGCATGTGCGGGGGCCACACATGCATTGCATTTTGGTGGTTCAGGGACACGCACGCACATTCGCTTGTGTGCTTTGGGCACTCAGTATGGAAAAGGTTAGCCATCACTGCGATAGGCTTAATACTGCAACTTAACAAGACAGACCCAGACTTCAGAGGATAATTAGAACTGCAGAAAAAACATTTGCTGCCAACCTGCCTTCCATTGAGGTCCTGTATACTGCACGAGTCAAAAAGAGGGCTGAGAAAATATCTACAGACCCCTCGCCTCCTGGACATAAACTGTTTCAACTCCTACCCTCAAAACGACGCTATAGAGCACTGCACACCAAAACAACTAGACACAAGAACAGTTTTTTCCCCGAACACCATCACTCTGCTAAACAAATAATTCCCACAACACTGTCAAACTACTTACGAAGTCTGCATTACTATTAATCTTCTCATCGTTCCCATCACCCATCTCCTCCCACTTATGACTGTATGACTATAACTTGTTGCTGGTATCCTTACAATTTATATTGACTGTTTCCTAATAGGGTTTGATTGCTTATTTGTTCCCTATGACTATCATTAAGTGTTGTACCTTATGATTCTTGACAAATGTATCTTTTCTTTTATGTACACCAAGAGCGTATTCAGCGAATCCACTTGGCCAATAAAAAAATCTATTCTATTCTATTCTAATCTTTTTTTTTCCCAATGTCCACAAACAGCTGCAGCGACTCTATAATTCAGTACGATACACAGTGAGACAAACACCTGTTTTAAAGACGAGCAAAGAGCCAGCTTTTTCCTTTCTTTGGTGTCACCGTTGCTGCTCTTTAATGATTTTTTTTCTTTCTTTTTGTTGTCAGCTCAGCTGTATCGGGAGAGAAATCAAAGGAGCAAAAGGGGAAACCATCTTCCTCTGCTTGCATTTTAATGTCTGGCTCTTTTGTCAATTAACCATGCTTTTTTGTTTAAAAGGGAAAACTGAAGTGTGTACAAGGAGATTTCCATTGCTTCCAAGGGTTGCTTGCGTTTCAAGCTTCATACATGCAGTACGTGAGCATGGAGCAGGGAGAATGGGATGAGAAAGACCATACATCTGAAAAAAAAAAGCTGCCTACAAGTGTGTGACTCTTGGGAATAGCTGCCTTTTAAAAGGCATATGTCACGTGAAAAGTGTTTGCAATTAGGGCAGCTTCGTCTTCTTGAATTTAAATTTAAATTTATTTATTTTATTTATTTATTTCATCAAGCATGTATTAGATAACAGATATATAGTATAAACATGATTATGAATACAGGAAATGGATATGAATAAATGGGGGACAGTAGGACAGGGACGGTAGGCACATTGGTGTGCTTATGCACGGCCCTTACAGACCTCTTAGGAATGGGGTGAGGTCAACAGTAGAGAGTTGAAGGTTAAAGTTATGGGGGTTTGGGGATGAAACCACAGAGTCAGGTAGTGCATTTCAGGTGTTGACCACTCTGTGGCTGAAGTCGTATTTTCTGCAATGGAGTTTGGAGCAGTTTACCTTAAGTTTGTATCTATTGTGTGCTGGTGTATTGTTGCGGTTGAAGCTGAATTCGTCATTGACAGGTAGGATATTGTAGCAGATAATTTTATGTACTACGCTTAGGTCAGACTGAAGGCGGTGGAGTTCTAAGTTGTCTAAGTCCAAAATTTCAAGCCTGGTGGCATAAGGTATTCTGTTGCGAGCAGAGGAGTGGAGGATTCTTCTTGTGAAATATCTCTGGACTCGCTCAATTGTATAAATGTCCGATATGCAGAGCAGGTTCCAGACAGATGAGCTGTATTTGAGGATTGGTCTAGCAATAGTTTTGTATGCCCTAGTTTGCAGTTCAATATTATCGGAGAAGAAGCTACGCAAGATTAGTTTAACAACTTTTAATGCCTTTTTGGCAATGCTGTTACAGTGAGCTCTGGCACTTAGATTATTTGAGATGAGTACTCCAAGGTCCTTGACAGAATGAGGGTCGTCTACGAGGTCGTATCTGCCCAGCTTGCATTTTGTCTTCTGATTTTTTTTTTTTTTGCCAAGCTTGCAAACAATGAACACAGAACCTCCAGATTTTTTTAGTTGCCAAAAACGACAAAAAAAGACAGATGGAATGCAATAATTGGTTATAATCTTGCAACGTTAGCATGCACTAATCCTCAGTCCAACTGTTGAATGTACTAATCCTCAGTCCAAGCCATGCTCGTCAGATGAAGTAAAAATATTTTTCTTTAACCAGCTCTTGCCCCCTTCTTCCTGTGCCCCAAATTTCAAAGTCTTGATCCACTCTTTGTTGCAATAAAAAAGTTGTGAGAGAAGTTGCTGATTTACACTTTCCAGCCTTCAAAACATCTCGTGATGTACAAAGCAAGGCTTGTTAGTGCTGTAAACCATCCGTTTCTGACCGCTTTCACTTTGGATCAGAAATTACGGTATAATCAATTAGCTACTTTTAACCAAGAGAAAGGTATTGACACCTGCCTTCTTTAGGAAAAGAAGCAACTTTAAATTGGTAAAGTTACAGAAACCCATCACTCTGCATCGGAGCTGTTGGCAGTTGTCATATATAATCTGTGCTATCGAGCCATTCATTGCAAATATAGGCTGCCTGTGTTTGCAGAAGAGTAACCTCAGCATTACAATATCGAGCAGGCTGTTAACCTATTTGAAGGCTGGCAGGAACTAAATTACCAGGGCACTGCTAATAACCATTTGACATAATTTGCAAGAGTCAGCAAAACGAACCCCATAGAGGAGGAGAAAAACCCCACCATGCTACAAGCAAATGGGATACCAGGGGGTTGAACGCAGATACTCCCGCTCGGAAAATACACCCCCAGCCCAGCAGAAAGTATACACGATGTCTCTCATTCCTGCACCACAAAGAGACACAAAGGCAAAGCGAGCGTCATTTAGTATTTACGGCCATGCATAGAGAAGCGAGACGCCGGTCCAGAGGGACTCTGCTAAACTAACGGCCCCTTCACCTTTTGTTCCATAATGGATGCTGATGTTTCTAATTAAAATTGGAGTCTCAGCTAAGCAAAGTAATGAGTCTTTCCCCCTTGCTGATGTTTGGGTCTACCTGAATCTTTGCTGATCTCTTGAAAATGAGGGCAGCTGGGTCGACATAAAAAGAGCTTGCTCAAAAAAAAAAAAAAAAAAAAAAACCAGAGAAAGGCCCAATTGAACCACTTCGCAAAAGGTCCAATTCGCTCATATGGCCAAAAGAGTCAATTACACAATTCCTTGCTGTTGGAGGGAATAACTTTATCATGTGGAGATTCTGAAGAATAGAATAGAATAGAATAGAATAGAATAGAATAGAATAGAATAGAATAGAATAGAATAGAATAGAATAGAATAGAATAGAATAGAATAAGGAGTAGAGTAGAGTAGAGTAGAGTAGAGTAGAGTAGAGTAGAGTAGAATAGAATAAGGAATAGAGTAGAGTAGAGTAGAGTAGAGTAGAGTAGAGTAGAGTAGAGTAGAGTAGAGTAGAGTAGAATAGAATAGAATAGAATAGAATAGAATAGAATAGAATAGAATAGAATAGAATAGAATAGAATAGAATAGAACAGAACAGAACAGAACAGAACAGAACAGAACAGAACAGAATAGAATAACAGAGTTGGAAGGGACCTTGGAGGTCTTCTAGTCCAACCCCCAGCCTAGGCAGGAAACTCTACGCCACTTCAGACAAATGGTTATCCAACATCTTCTTAAAAACTTCCAGTGTTGGAACATTCACAACTTCTGGAGGCAAGTTGTTCCACTGATGAACTGTTCTGTCAGGAAATCTCTCCTTAGTTCCAAGTTGCTTCTCTCCTTGATTAGTTTCCACCCATTGCTTCTTGTCCTACCCTCAGGTGCTTTGGAGAATAGCTTGACTCCCTCTTCTTTGGGGCAGCCCCTGAGATATTGGAACACTGCTATCATGTCTCCCCCTAATCCTTCTCTTCATTAAACTAGACATACCCAATTCCAGCAACCGTTCTTCATATGTTTTAGCCTCCCATCCCCTAATCATCTTGGTTGCTCTTCTTGGCACTCTTTCTAGAGACTCCACATCTTTTTTTACATCGTGGTAACCAAAACTAATGCAGTATTCCAAGGGTGGCTTTACCAAGGCATTATAAAGTGGTATCACCGTTAAATATCACCATTTAATCCTGCTTACTAGCTTCCTATGTACAGTATCACCATTTAATCCTGCTTACTAGCTTCCTATGTACAGTATTGCCTTATGCATAACCCTACGCAGCCGAAACAACACTACCTACAGATAAAAATAGATTAGCAGCAGTCTAGATGGAATTAACATTTTGAAATGTTCAATACAGTGTTGAGGTTTTTTTCCCCCCTCTTCATGAATGTTCCTTGTGGTAGGGTAGCTTTAGGAGACAAATACATTAGTCAATAATTGGTCAATAGCCACAAGGCAGTCTAGGGGAATTTGGCCTCCCAGAAACCATATCTTCCCATGAGAATATAATTTTATTCCTCTGTTTTAATCTTACTCAGTTTACAATGGGTTCTGGAGCTGTTGCTCAGCCAGATGTTAGAATTCAGCAGCAGGTTCAGTATGCTCATGAAGGCAAGTACAAAATATAAGTTATATTAACCAATTGAAAAGCTCTCCCAAAGGTTTGTTTTTCTTGTTTTTCTTGTTGTTAGTTGCGAAGTCGTGTCCGACCCATCGCGACCCCATGGACAACGTTCCTCCAGGCCTTCCTGTCCTCTACCATCCTCTGGAGTCCATTTAAGCTCACGCCGACTGCTTCAGTGACTCCATCCAGCCACCTCGTTCTCTGTCGTCCCCTTTTTCTTTTGCCCTCCATCGTTCCCAGCATTAGGCTCTTCTCCAGGGAGTCCTTCCTTCTCATTAGGTGGCCAAAGGATTTGAGTTTCATCTTCAGGATCTGGCCGTCTAAAGAGCAGTCAGGGTTGATCTTCTCTAGGACTGACTGGTTGGATCATCTTGCAGTCCAAGGGACTCGCCAGGAGTCTTCTCCAGCACCAGAGTTCAAAGGCCTCAATTCTTTGGCACTCAGCCTTTATTATGGTCCAGCTTTCACAGCCATACATTGCAACTGGGAAAACCATAGCCTTGACTATATGCACTTTTGTTGGCAGGGTGATGTCTCTGCTTTTTTAGTATGCTGTCTAACTTTGCCACAGCTTTCCTCCCCAGGAGCAAGCGTCTTTTCATTTCTTGGCTGCAGTCCACATCTGTGGCGATCTTGGAGCCCAGGAAAATAAAATCTGTCACTATCTCCATTTCTTCCCCATCTATTTGCCAGTAGTCCCAAAGGTACTTTTTCCAAAATGGAACTGGACTTCCTTGACTTTTTTTAAAAAAATTATTATTCCTTTGAACACATTTTGCTTCTCATCCTAGAAGCTTCTTCAGAACTGAAGAAGCTTCTTGGATGAGAAGCAAAACATTTTTAAAGGAAAAAAACCCCCCAAGAAAGTCCAGTTGCCTTTTGGTAAAAGCACGTTTGGGACAACCAACACCTGGAGGATTGAGAATCTTCATGGACATTTGCAATTGAAAAGACATTCAAAAAAGATAACTAAACAGAATATAGACCTGAAACCAGAAATATATCTGTTGGGCTTAATACCGGAGTGCTTTGAGAAAGGGACCACATATTTAGTCTTACATATATTGACAGCAGCAAGGATTATATTTGCTAAATATTGGAAAAATGAGAACACCCTGTCAGCTGAGGAAGTAAAAATCAAAAAAATTTGGACTGTGCTGAAATGGACAGGCTAACTTTAAAAATAAAAGATAAAGAAGACACAGAATACTATTTGATATGGAATAGATTTTATGAATGGGTACAGATAAGAGGTAAAAATTAAAGGAAGAAAGACTACGAATATTTCTAGTAAAAATAGAGAAGATCTATAACTATAATCATCCATAAATAAGCCAATCCAAAAAGAAACTTAGTTAAAACTTTTTTGGTTATATTATTACTATCATTCTTAGTACAAGTGTTATTATATGAATATTACTATTATTAGTTCATGTGTTAATATTTATTACTATTTTCTATTTTCCCCTTTTCTTGTAAATGGCATACCCTGGCAATACTCTGTATTCAAAAATATTTATGAATAAAACAATTAAAAAAAAAAAAAGACATTCCCAACTCTTCAGAGCAAAACATTGGTTCAGAATCTAATTTGGATCAGTCACCAGAACCAGAGGTTTGGTCTTCTGACCTTCCAGAATCGTGCTGGAGACCATGATCAAGGAGCAAAACCTTGGTTTACTAAAGAAGAAACACCAAGAGACAGAAAATCTCTTGTTGTGACCCAGGCCCAAGTAGGTAGTAATCGACACAAACAGTTCCAAAACAAACAGGCTTTATCAGAACAGCTGAGAATTAACTTGTTCTCAGCGTAGTCCAAACTAAATTAAAACAAACTCTTCATAACACAAATTCTTCAGTCTAATCACCAACCTTGGTATAATTAGGCAAACTGCCAAAGGCTTCTCTTGGCAAAAGTTCAAAAGCAGAAGACGCCGACAAGAGATAAGTGCAGCAAGACTATCAACGTTGTTTTACGACAAAGAGCCCAAAAGCCGTTGCTGGTCTTTTAAGCCTTATGGGAGGGGCCAATCATCTCTTGGCCCTACTCCCAAGTCGTCCTCTTTGCTTGAGCTGCTCTTGCCTTCTGGAAGCTCTTCTCATATGTGCACTAGGAACATGCTCCTCCTGCTCCTCTGCCTCTCTACTGTCAGCCTCTGGAGGCTCTGGAGTCAGCACATCATTCCCCGATGGCCCTGGCCCCTTCTCTGCCTCAGATGCAGAGCCCTCATCTGGACCTTCCAGGACTGGCCCAAGTTCTTCCTCAGCCTCATCGCTGTCCGACTCTGTTGCCAGCTCCGCAGGCTGCTGGCGAACCACAACACCTCTTTCAGTCCTTCTGTTTGATTTTTGTGAGCTTCTATGCAAACCAAACTGAGCTTATTTGACTGTGAATATATTTTGAAAGATGCAGAAATCCAAAAATTATTACCTTCCCTGGGTTCCAGTTATGCTTTTCTTCCTCCAAAGGAGATTTATTTCATTTCTTCAGATTGAAAAGAAAGAAAGGAAGAAAGGAAGAAAGAAAGAAAGAAAGAAAGAAAGAAAGAAAGAAAGAAAGAAAGAAAGAAAGAAAGAAAGAAAGAAGCTTTTTGTAGTCTTCCCTTTAAAACTGGTTGGATGCCCATGAAAAAAAAATATATCTAAAAACTGCTCCAGAGATGAGCTTAGTGGGTTGAAGATGAAACTGGCTTGCCGTATTGATCTTGTTAACAGAAACAAATGGAACAGCGACTTCCACTGTCACTGAGCAGAGTGAAGGTTTGTGACGTTGTACCAATTCTGAAGTGTCTCGCTGCTCTAAATACATGTTTGCTAGCATCAGGGAGCATATCTTTACCACTTTGATGGCTGGTGCTTGATGATTGGGTTCTTAAAATAGTCATCGTCTCTGTTTTATTGGCAAGTGCCAATCTTGTTCCAGAAAACGAAGTAGATGGAATGTGAAGGAATCCGCCCTCCTTGACTGCCATCCTAGCAAGGGCAGAATTGTTTACTGGCAGTTCAGACAACAATTATTTTAAAGTGGGGGAGAAAATGGCCACTCGCGGTTGCTTGCAATATATTTACTCCTTTGTCCTTGTCATTGCTACCTCCTCTGCCCAGATGGGAAGTTTTGGTAAGGAAAGGAGAAAAAAAATAAAACAAAAAATGGGTTTAGCTTAGGTGAGAGGACATTGTAATCTGTGCCTGCTGAAATTGTTTATCTCCTTTGCCATAACTCAATGTCAAGACAGAAATCATATCATTCTTGAGTTAATACGTATCTACGAGTTTTTCGGTTGCTTTTTAAGTGTCTTTAAACACTTGCTGATTTTAAAATGGTAAAGAGTGGTTAGAATGCAGTACTGCAGGCTAATTCTGCTGATATTGCCTGCAGTTCGGCAGTTTGATTCTCACCAGCTCAAGGTTGACTCAGCCTTCTATCCTTCAGAGGCCAGTAAAATGAGGACCAGATTGTTGGGGGCAAGATGCTGACTCTGTAAACTGCTTAGAGAGGGCTGTAAAGCACCGTGAAGCAGTATATAAGTCTAAGTGCTATAGCTGCTTTCCTTCCTTCCTTCCTTCCTTCCTTCCTTCCTTCCTTCCTTCCTTCTCTCTTCCTCCCTCCCTCCCTCCCTCCTTCCCTCCCTCCTTTCTTCCCAGTGGTTAGAATGCAGTGTTGCAGGCTAATTCTGCCCATTGCCAGCAGTTTGATCTTGACTGGCTCAAACTTGATTCAGCCTTCCATCCTTCCGAGGTTTGTAAAATGAGGATCCAGATTGTTGGGGGCAAGATGCTGACTCTGTAAACTGCTTAGAGAGGGCTGTAAACCACTGTGAAGCAGTATATAAGTCTAAGTGCTATAGCTGCTTTCCTTCCTTCCTTCCTTCCTTCCTTCCTTCCTTCCTTCCTTCCTTCCTTCCTTCCTTCTTTCTTTCCTTCTTTCCTTCTTTCTTTCCCAGTGGTTAGAATGCAGTGTTACAGGCTAATTCTGACTCTGTAAACTTCTTAGAGAAGGTTGTAAAGCATTGTGAAGCAGTATATAAGTCTAATTGCTCTTGCTATTATTCTTACAGTTTGGTTTGATCAAGAATGGAGGGATTTGGAGGGCTTGAGAAGTGAGCTTCCCTAGTTTTCTGGAAAGGAAAGAGAGGGGAGAGGGAGGTGTTAGCCATTTTAGGTAGTCCAGGTAGGAAACGAAAACCATGAATACTAATACTACCTGTATTGTGAGGTTGCAATGACAGAATCTTGCAAGTTTGAGCGACTGTAACTCCTCTCCTCATTGTTTCCTCATTACTTCATTGTCTGGAATGGACAGTAAGGATATAAAGATCCAATTCAGATTCTCAATGCAAGGGGGCTCCTTGATTCAATGCATTAGACCAGAGGTGTCCAAACCTTGGCAAATTTAAGACCTAAAATAGAAGAGAATAGAATAACAATGTTGGAAGGGACCTTGGAGGTCTTCTAGTCCAACCCCCTGCCCAGGCAGGAAACCGTACACCACTTCAGACAACTGGTTATCCAACATCTTCTTAAAAATTTCCAATGTTGGAGCATTCATAACTTCTGGAGGCAAGTTGTTCCACTGATTAATTGTTCTAACTGTCAGGAAAATTCTCCTTAGTTCTAAGTTGCTTTTCTCCTTGATTAGTTTCCACCCATTGCTTCTTGTTCTACCCTCAGGTGCTATGGACTTCATCTTCCAGAATTCCCCAGCCAACCATGCTGGGAATCGGAAGTCCACAAGTCTTAAAGTTGCTAAGTGGCTGAATTCTAAGAATTGAATCCCACAGATCTTTTATTTTGTCAAGCTTGGAAACCTTTGGATTAGTCAATGCAAATAGTGCCAGGAAAATGAGAAGGTTTGAATCAGCCAATCAATATATTGAAGTGATTCAGCGGTGGTTTGATTTGATGATTCAATTTGGCTTTCCAATCTGATTTGGAAAAGGGATATGATTTGGAGATTTGATCAAGCAGCCTTTTGAATCAAATCCCTAAATCAAAACTTCACACAGGCCTTAATGAATGCCTGGTGGGTGCTATTTTCTCCACTCTGCAGTACGAGAGATATTCTAAGCGCTGCAGTTAAGTTATGGAAGCAATTCAGCTAAGGCCTATGCGTAGCTTCTCAAAATTCTCCATTCCGTTGTATTCATAAATTTGTAATTTTATACACTGCCTGGTGTGATCTACATATTTAGGCAATATGCAACAATAAATAATGTCAAAATGCATTAAAACACAATATATAAGAGAGATAAAACTACGTAATAATATAGCCATATAACCACCCTAACTCATAGCCATAAATTAATGCAACTGCACTCACAGACACTAATTTCGATGGGCCTGTAAGATCTTATTGATGGAAGAAGGATTATTTGCTGGTCTGCTGTTTTCGTACTAGCACAAGGATGGGGAATTGTTTTATTTTAAAGGGGCAAGTAGAAGATGCAGTTGGTACATGTGACTTGATTATATTCCCCATTTTAAAAAAATGTGTTCCCCACAGTTGTGGATAGAGAAAATTTCATGTGGACCTTAAACTACTCACCTCTGTTCTGGTACATCCAGTTTTCTAATTATATGTTGGAACATCAGATAATAAGGAAGCTGATCTTGATCAGGACATTCAGCAACTATTTTTCTATGCAAAAAGGGGTGAAACATTTTTTTAAAAGTCTAGAACAATGAGAGATGAAATTTGGAATTACATCAGGCAGACACCTCCCTAAATCACTGGGATAAAAACAGAGGGAGATACAAGACAACGAGACTTCCAAAACTGATGTCAGCTCCCCTAGGTTTGACCAGGCAGAAAATCAACTTCACAGGAAGGCTAAAACTCAGGGGTGAAATCCAGCAGGATCTGACAGGTTCTGGAGAATCGGAAGCGGAAATTTTGAGCAGTTCGGAGAACTGGTAGTGGAAATTTTGAGTAGTTCCAAGAACCGGCATTTACCACCTCTGGCTGGCCCCAGAGTAGGGTGGGAATGGAGATTTTGCAGTATCCTTCCCCCTGGAGTGGGGTGGGAATGGAGATTTTGCAGTATCCTTCCATCACGAACCTAGGTAGTGATTCCTGCATGTTTCCATCAAAATATCATTTTCCTTACTCTCTACAGATTCTTAGCTTGGATTTCATTGGTGCTTTAGCTTTAATAATTCCAGTAATCTAGAGAGCTTGCTATTGATTTTTGCCAAAAAAAAAAAAAAGTGGGGGGGGGAATCATGAGTAACTACGGAGATGCACTTACTACCTTGACCTCATGTTTTGTTCTTTTCCTATCTTGATTTAATTTGCAAATCAGCCAGGTGTGATTGAAACTGGCGTACGTGCTGGATGAATAGGTGGGAATTCTTGAATAAGAGAACAAGGCTATGCAACCCAGCCTTATCCCTTACATCCATTTATGTTGCTGACCTACCTCTACCAGTTACACACATACACACACACACACACACACAAAATTTATATTTGCTGGTAAAGAAATAAAGGGAGACTAGTATAGACCTATTTCAAGCTATTTAGCTCTCATCAGCTAGCCATACCCTTACTCGGATTCGAACTTGGGCTGCCTGTATATTAGGCAGTTGCATTAACCTCTGAGCCATAAGTTCTCCTCCCTTCATCAGCTTGAGCCAGGGGAGAGATTAAGTGTTTTTCTATCGAGGCACCTGGTCTACCCCAGCATGTGGGAGGGAGCATACTGCATCCCTTTCGCCTTTCAGCTCCATCATATGAAAATATATATATATATATATATATATATATATATATATATATATATATATATATATATATATATATATATGTAGGTCTTTGGTTATTCGGGTCTTCTCCCATGTAAAATTGGAAGTGTCTTGGCGACGCTTCGACGAAGTCTCATTCGTCATCTTCAGGCTGGTATTTTCAGCTTCGTGCTTCTAGGAGCACGAAGCCGAAAACACCAGCCTGAAGATGACGAATGAGACTTCGTCGAAACGTTGCCAAGACACTTCCAATTTTACGTGGGAGAAAACCCGAATAACCAAAGACCTACATACAAATACCCGCGAAAACCTCAGAAAATATATATATATATATTTGTAGGTCTTTGGTTATTCAGGTTTTCTCCCACGTAAAATTGGAAGTGTCTTGGCGACGCTTCGACGAAGTCTCATTCGTCATCTTCAGGCTGGTGTTTTCGGCTTCGTGCTTCTAGGAGCACAAAGCCGAAAACACCAGCCTGAAGATGACGAATGAGACTTCGTCGAAACGTCGCCAAGACACTTCCAATTTTACGCGGGAGAAAACCCGAATAACCAAAGACCTACATACAAATACCCGCGAAAACCTCAGAAATATATATATATATATATATATATATATATATATATATATATATATATATATATATGTATATTCTTTCTAGCCAGGTTTTACCTACGTAAACTTAGTTGTTCTACAGCCCTAGGTTCTGTGAAATCTCATTCACAAGTTTCTGGGCCTTTTTTTCCTGCTGACAAACTGAAAAAAGATACATTTTTCCTGCTGAAAAAAGATACATTATACCTTTACAGGGAGGATATTTGAGAAGTGGGTGTGGCTCACCGAAGACGCCTTAAGAGGCAGAAATAGCTATCTGAGTCTCCCAGAGAGCAACACAGAGTTGCAGTTTGTCAGCAGGAAAAAAAGGCCCAGAAACTTTATATATATATTTGTAGAATTTTCTGTTGAATTCAAGCAAAACATGGCCAGTGATAAAAAACCGAGCCTGCAATCATAAAGAAATATTTATAGTCGTACAGTCAGATTTTGATGCTGGCTTTGGGGCATTCCGATATTCGTTCCCTTCAGTCCATCAAACACAAAACCTCTCCATGCTTCAACTGCAGGTCTCCGTCGAATACCTTCCACACCATTCTTCTGGCTCTCTGTGTCATAATGGTTAAGGGAAGCAGCTTGGCTTTCTCACAGGGTGATTCTGGATATGTGTGTGTGGTAGGATCTCCAGGGGCTATTTAACCAGCTCAAGAAAGCATAGCGTAAATGAGAAAAAAATAAAAAAGCTTGACTCTGTCTTAATGGGACTTCCACGGGGGGGATAGTAAGAGCAGTTTGACTGACTCTCTGTGGGATACCATAAGGGACTGATGTGGAACTAAGGGGAAGGATGACTTTAGGTGTGGGCAGGAAGAATAAGAGAGTTCTATAATTCTGCTTAATCGGTCCACCGAGTTTTGGGAGGTTATTAAGGGACAAGTTATATTTTTCTTATATGTCGGCGCTTGAAAACTTCTTTTTCCACAGAAGCACGGAGAGGGAAGCTGCCTTGCCTTGCCGATGTTATTTTTCTCTTCCTTCCTTCCTTCCCCCCCCACCTTTTTTTGGTTCTTTCGATGGGGGGAAGGAGGCGCCGTCTTTTCAATTGAAACCTTTCTTTTGTGCAATGACAGAGTTTGTCACAGGAATGGAAATGGAAACTGTCTTTCACCTTTCACCACACAGGAGAGGCACACCATGGTTTCTAGCACAATCCTCTCCGCCTTCCTTCTCAACCTGCCCGCCTCCGTGGAAAAGATATCACAATCTCTGTATGAGTAATCCCTATTTTTTTTGTGGTTTTTTTTTTTTGAAAAAAACAAGGGTTTAGCAATAGTTACCTACAAATTGTGACACAACCTTCTTTTTGTAATGGCAATGCCACCAATCGAGTACCCTCCTCTCCCAAGTAATTTCTTTAATCTAATTTTCAGTGACATTAACAAGATCTGAACTTCTGACCCGCAGGTGGTTTAATGATGTTACTAGGCAACGAAGCTTTTTATATATCATGCTCACTCTTTGGGGTTAATTCTGAATTTGGTAGGCATGTTGCACAAGGTTTTTTTTTATATATTATTATTATTTAATGTCAGCTTAAGCTTCTTACTGTTTTATAGCTCTATAAGGGAAAAGGCATTGTGGAAAACCATTTAGCATTTTGTAAACACTTCTTCCTCTTGTTGTTGGTCAACACTTGAAATGTTATGGTTGTGTCCAGGATGTATGGAGTGGTGCAAACCAGGAGTGGGTTTTACTCAGTGGTGGATTTCAATTTTTTTTACTACCGGTTCTGTGGGTGTGGCTTGGTGGACGTGGCATAACTTGGTGGGCATGGCTTGGTGGGTGTGGCAGTGGAAGGATACTGTAAAATCTCCATTCCCTCCCCACTCCAGGGGAAGGATACTGCAAAATCCCCATTTCCTCCCAATCAGCTGGGACTCAGGAGGCAGAGAATAGATGAGGGTGGGGCCAGTCAGAATTTTTATTACTGGTTCTCAGAACTACTCAAAATTTCCGCTAAAGGTTCTCCAGAACTGGTCAGAACCTGCTGAAACCTACCTCTGCTTCTACTTACCTTTACTACTATCGCGCCCGCACATGCGCAGATCACCTATGATGACATCCGGGTCAATGGGTGGAGCCTCCTGCCAGTTTTACTATCGGTTCTTGCGAACAGGTCCGAACCAGGGGGTGACACACCACTGGTGCAAACCTTCATTTTCCTTTTAAAGAATGGAAATCTAGGCCCAAAAGATTTGCACTGAAGGATAGTTTGGGGAGGGGGAGCTCCTTTAGATCAGAGACCACCACACAATCCCACTGAAGCTCAAATTGGCTTATTGGTTGGAAATCGATCAAATACAACATTTGGGTCCAACTGGACATTTTTCATGTCCGCATTTACTTGCATCTTGCTATCTTTAAGGAGAGGTATAATAAATTTATAAATTTATTATAATTTCTAAAATATAAATTCATAAATATAAATTGCATTATATATTTAATCAGGAAAAGAAAAACATGGTTGAGTTATGACAAAATGCATACTAGAGAGGTCAGAATAGCAGAGAACGATGGCTTATGTCAGGGTTCCCAGTAATAAATCCATAGCAACAAAACTCTGAGGCAGGTAGATTCCTCAAAGAATACTTTTATTGGAATTATCCAGAGGTGGATTTCACATAAGTTTACCACTGGTTCACCGTGCACCAAAAATGTGAGCGTGCGCAGCTTTCTGCGCATAAGCTTAGCTGATGCGTGCAGCTTGCACGCATGCGCGTGGCTAAGAAAATGTGGCTAAATAGGATGGCATAGCGCTGGGCTCTGCCCCACATAATTTACACTCCAATTATGACCCTGTTTCCACCCCCCTTCCCCCAGGGTGTGTCATCAATCACATTCACCAACAGAGCAATTTCACAGATTGTAGAGATCACTCCCCTTCCGGCTGCTGTGGGTAACTCTGGGATACAGCCTCGAAGAGAGATAAGCATAGAATGTGCATCTGTCTTTGGCTGCCATGCCGTTTCGCCAATTTCCCATCCCTCCCCCCGGCCTACGGCAACTCAAGAGCAGGCCAGGGATGCTTTGTGAGTTGACACTTACTTTAGTTAAACAAAGAGATCTTAGAATTTATCTTGTTGAGATGTTACTTTTCCTAGGTATTATCAGATGTCCTTGTTTCTTAGCACCTCTACTTATTTGAATCAACACTGTGTCTAGGTGTTTTATGGCTGACCTAGCTGTTTATTTTCCTTAGAGGCAGGGCCCAGTAGGGAAGGATGTGTACTAAGAAGGAAGAAGTGATTTTCCTTGCCTATCCTAAGGTTTTCTTCTTTAACCCAATACATTACCCTAACATGGATTGGTTGGCTTGTTTGCAAGTCAGTACCTTGTGTTGGTCTGGTTAGTCTGTAGTTCAAGGTAGTATGCCAATACAAACAATTGTCTTAGTTCAGCAAAACATATTTAATTTAATTTGAGGTAAGTGTGCAGTGTGGATGCAGCAAAAGAGTGTTTCTCTATTCGTACAACTAAATCTGTGCATAAAAAAAAGAGAGAGAGAGATTTCGTACATTTTGACAGAAATGTATGGAAACATTTCTGTCAAAGGGCCTGATCTAGCAGAAGACTTTCGTCAATAGTAGCAACAGCAATAGCTACTGACTTGCATACCTCTTCATCATGCTCGACAGCACTCTCTAAGTGGTTTGCAGAGTCAGCATATTGTCCACAACAATCTGGGTCCTCATTTTAATGACCTTGGTAGGATGGAAGGCTGAGTCAATTTTGAGCCAATCAGGATCGAACTTCTGGCAGTGAGCAGAGTCAACTTGCAATACTGCCATGTAACCACTGCACCCTCCATAACAAGAAAAGTTCAATCCATATATTTCTTGAGTAAGATAAGACTATATTTCTTGCTCCTAAATTCAGTGAGATGAATAGGATAGGATAGGATAGGATAGGATAGGATAGGATAGGATAGGATAGGATAGGATAGGATAGGATAGGATAGGATAGGATAGGATAGGATTTTATTGGCCAAGTGTGATTGGACACATAAGGAATTTGTCTTGGTACATACACTCTCAATGTACATAAAAAAAAAAGATACGTTCATCAAGAATCATAAGGTACAACACTTAATGATAGTCATAGGGTACAAATAAGCAATCAGGAAACGATATCAGTATAAATCGTAAGGATACAAGCAACAAAGTTACAGTCATACAGTCATAAGTGGAAGGAGATGGGTGGTGGGAACGATGAGAAGATTAATTTTAGTGCAGTAGTGCAGTAGTGAGGACTGAGAACTCTCTGTTAATGTGCAAAGTGTTAGTTTGGCTAATTATCACAACTTTTTAAACATTTTGTTTACACTAAGTAAAATCCTAAATAAGTGGAAAGATGCAAAAGTATTAGCCACATTATAAGAGCTCAAAATGCCAGGTGGAAAAAAAATTGCAATCGTTTGTCCTCTGGAGAAGACAAAGGTATTAATTTAGTTGGTCCACAGTGTGTCTTGTTTTGGCAATATATCAAACCTTTGCAGCCCTATCGGTCTGAATCAATTAGAAATTACTCACTGGGTAAATTACATTGCAAAAGCTCTGATTTGTTAATGCTCCTTTCAATCTTCGAAGACTAAAAGCCGGAAAGTAATAAATACGACACGTTTTAATTCAGATGGATTGGAATCTATTTGCTACAGTATTTGCTTTTAATAATTTAATTTTTCAAACACTGCAGAGCGAGAGCTATAAATATTGGGTTGTGGTGTTTTTTCTTTTTTCCTCCAAACGATGGAATTTTGTTGCCAAAGATTTGGTTCATCTCTTTGAACAAGATTTTATATATGTGCGTGTTTGTGCGTGTATACACATATTGCTTCAAAGTGTGTTTTATTATACGTTATAATATTATTAGCCTTTTTTCATATGACAAAAGAGATGCACTTTTGGCTTTCTTCCACTCTACAGCAGATTTTATCTTATTGTATCCACATAGGAATCGGGGCTTAAAAATCATTTGGGGGCTCCCAACTCAAATTCGTAATAATTTCCCCCTCTCTCACACATGACCCCTATTCAGCTTTCTTTTTGTGCATATTTCGAACTACAATTTTATATCTACTCCGCACTTCCTCTTTTCTATGAGCTACAGAAACTAATGCTGTGCCAAAATCTACAATGCAATTGCTCCTCACAAACGTTGATCCCTGGTGAATAGGATGTCTGTTTTTCCTACCTCACCCTCGAGGGCGTTTATGAATTCATATAGATTTTCTCCTGGGCAATTTCTTTGAATTGAAGGTATTGTTGGAAATGGCAGAGGAAGTATGTTTTTTTTTTCCCCAATTGTTGCTTTGTATACCTGCATCTTTCTTTCGCATCTTTCCTTCCTGCATGCGGTAGTGGCCAAAATTGTGGAAACCGTTTGGGAAAAGTGTATTTTCTAAAACTAGCTAATACCATGTTTCCCTGAAAATAAGACCCTGTCTTATATTTGTTTGAATCCCAAAATAAGTGCTTGGCCTTATTTTTGGGGAGGCGTTATTATTTTTTTTTCTGCTTCTTTTTTTATTGAAAAAGTTTTCAAATACAAATTTTTTCCCCCTTTTTCCCCCCCCCTCTCCCTCCCCCTCCCTAACCCCCCCCTCCCCACCCATCCCCCCCTGTGACTTCTTCGTAACAAAAAAACCCCTAATTCATAACAGATTACTTACTCCCTCCTCAAAATACTGACCTTTACTTACTAAAAATATTATAAATATCATAACATCCCCCTTTATCCATACGTTTCAGAAAAGAAGAGAACAAAAAAAAAAAAAAAAACATTATACTATAACTATTATAAAATAACTTCTAATTTAACATAATAGTGTTTTATATCTATATATTATTACAACAATTCAAAACCACCTTCCACTTTAAAACTATACGATAAATCCTACTTTAATATTTAATCTTCTATATATATTACTATAACATTTCAAAGCGGCCTCCCCTTAAAATCTAATTTAACATTTATTCCACTCTATCCATTTCCTCCACTCCCCTAAATATATCACTTAAAAATCCCTTTTCTTAAACTAATCAGTCTGTAGTTAGCTTATTCACCCACTGTCCTGCAAATTTACCATACACAACAATTCTTAATATCTTTAATTCACTGCCCACACTACTTAAATATATATATATATATATATATTCCATTATATCTAAATAAAAAAAAAGAAAAGACAATAACTTTAAATTTATAGTCCATATAATATCTTCTTTGAGGTCTTTCCGCTGGATTGTTAAAACCAACATCCATAATAGGGTAACATAGCTTACTGATGCAACAGTTTATTCAAGATCTTCAATCATATCTGCCCCCATCAGTAATAAATATCTTCTTATATGTATAAAAGTAAAAACAACCACCCGAGTGACATTATAATTATATTCCATATAATAATAATTGTGGGTTTCATCAGGATTATTGATTTCCATCATCGTAGTGGGTAACAACCGGATCTTCTGCATGCCCCAGCATGATTCTCTTGCCTTATGATTCAAGATAATTATAATATATTTATCAACACAAAAAGAAATTTCAAAGTAGATAATTCAAATCCATCAGTTTGAGGCTCTTTCCACGTCCCAAAATTACGGCAATGCAGAGATCTGCCACTATCCTCAGGATGATATTGACCAATATGTCGCCTCCTCTATGTTTTCACATAATTATTCATATTTTAAAGTCACTGGCTTCACTGTTGCTTGAGTTAGAAATTTCTATTTTTATACAACCTATTTCTTTTTTTGTTTTCTTTTTGTGGGTTTGACTTCCATCCTGGTTTCCTTTCTACAGATTGTGTGTCAACTGGTCGGTTTTCATTCTGCTTTGTAGATTGGTCGTGTTGATTTTGTTTTGGTGTCTCATGTTTCTTTTTTATCCCTTGTATATCCCCTAATTGGTTTCCATGCTTGCCTTGATAAGTCATCACATTAAAATCAGATGGCACTTCTCTCAAATTTGTAGATAATCCAGCTGGGGTGTCCGGTAAATCCAAAGGCAATTTATCTGGTACAGTCTCTGTAATTCGATATTTTCCCTTTATTTCCAGCTCCTTCTGCTTATCCTGTATCATTCCTGAAGATGTTAAATTCATGTTCAACCTATTTTGATAAAATTCTTCCGCTCTTTCAATAGTATCTAACTGATATCTTTCTCCTTGATGTCTCAGTATAATACCAACTGGGGCATTCCACCTATATGAGATATTTCTCTTTTTTAACTCAGACACCAGAAAACCAAATTTCTTCCTTTCTGCTAATATCTTAGGTGGGAGTTCCTTGTAGATCCATATTTTTCTTCCATACAATTGCAAATTAGAATTAAAGGAATTTTGCACAATATTATTCCTAATTTCCTTGTCCGTAAAATAAATCACCACATCTCTAGGCAGTTGCCTTTGCTTAGCAATCCAGGAATTTATTCTGAAAACTCTGTCAATCCTACAAAACACTTCGTCAGGTTGAACCTTTAAAATCCCAGCTAGAATTTCAGAAGATATTTTCCTTAAATCATCTCTATTATTTTCCTGCAAACCTCTCAGTCTTATCGCATATTCTGTAAAATTATGTTGAACCATTAGAACCTCTTTTTCAATCCTCTGTTGCAGATTTTCTACATTACCAGACTTTTGGTCAGCATCCATTTTAGGTTTTTCTTCTGAGCTATTATCCTGAATGTTTATCAAATCATTTTCAATTTTTTGAATTCTATTGTCCAATTTATCTTGAATTTCATCCATTTTAGACTCTAGTAAATTAGTATTTGTATCCAACTGTATCATAAATTCTGAAAAACCATTAACCACTTTTAAAATTTTTTGCTCCAAAAAGTCAAACTTAGATTTTACCAGTTCTTTAATTTCCTGCTTAAATTCTTCAAGATGCTGATTCACAATCTCATCCCTTCTTTCAATCTCCTCTAAGAGAAATTCTATTATATTAAAATCAGGTTTCTGAGACTGAAGAGTTAAAACTTGTTCCTTTAAATTGTGGGTGAGGGAATTCCCCCCCCCCTTCTTGTTTATCTGACTTTGTAAGTCTCAGTGCCATGTTTCCGCCCAGGCAGGCTTTGTTAAAAAGAAAAAAAAAGAAAAAAAAAAACAAGAAAAAAGACTTCTTTCCAGTCAACAACAATATCAAGTCTCCAAAAAAAGAAAGAAAAACACAGGAGCGAGGTTTTGTCTACAAATGTAGCCAGTGGTATTTATTCCGCTACATTGTAATAATAGAAAACGGAAAGACTTTTCCTTTCTGCCTCTTCTCCAGCTGCTGCAAGCGCCATTTTAAAAAACTTTTTTCCCCTCCTTTCCTTTCCTCTTTTCTCTTAAGTTATTTTTTATTTTTAAAAGATAAGTAAAATACTTGCGGTTCAGTATTACAGATCCAGCTCACATTTTCTTTAAGTAATCTGTTAGATTCACAGGCTTGCTCTTGACGCCTGGCTCTGCATTAGCAGAGGTCTCCCAAAGCCCGGAGCGACGGCTGGGGATATGGGGCATCTCATCCGCTCCGTCCCAAAAGAAAAAGAAAAACTTTTGGGACTCTGCAGAGAGTTCTACCCACCCCTGCCGGCTCTATCTCCGTTTCCTCATGGAAACGGAGTTTTTTCGAGCCGCCGTTCTGTTGTGAAGGCGGCTCTGACAGGCAGTGGAAGCTGACGATCCCAAAGGAACGTCTGGCGGCGGCCAGCAGCAAACAGGAAGTGCGGGGAGGCGTTATTATTTTGGAACATGTGGAGCAAGATGGAGCTCCTCTTACCATCTTACCTGATTTCCAAATCAGTATTTAAATATTTTTGGGGAAGGCTTATTTTCAGGGGGGAGGCTTATTTTTAGCGCATGCACTCAAAAGCCCGATTGGGCTTATTATCAGGGGATGTCTTGTTTTCGGGGAAACTGGGTAGCACCGCTTTTTTATGGAGTAGTACCCTAAAATTATATATCAATGGAAAGAGAATTTAATCAAGAATGTCATGCAATCACTTTGATGAAGGATTTGCTATTAGAATAGCAGTTACAGTATAAAGAAGGAAAGTGAAACACGTAGAAAAAACAAGATATACAGAAATTATCACCGTGGGAAAAACGAGATATGCAAAAATGATCACCATGTCAGTTAATACTTAGTTGGATAACCTTTAGCATGAATTACAGCCTTACAACGTCTTCCCATGGAGTGAACCAAGTCTTTTAGTTCTGCAGTTGTTATAATGTGAAAACCAAGATTGAATGATGGCTTCTATTAACTGGGTTTCATTGCTGGGTCACTTCTGACTAACAAGTTTCTTTAGTCAGCTCCATAGATTTTCAATTGGGTTAAGGTCTGGGTTATTCCCAGGCCATTCCAGCAGTGGAATAGGATTATCTTGAAACTCCTAAAAAAAAACAAAAAGTGGTGTTATTAGCCATCAAACCTCAATAATACACTTTTCCCAAAAGTTTCCACAATTTTGGCCACTACTGTAGAGTTTCCAGTGTGAAAAAGACCCATGGGAAGAGGTCCATCATGAGGTTTTTCCTTGAAAGAGTGAGAATCCAGGGAGATTATAAAATGTGGATCACACAATTAAAGACAGGACAGTCATGCATGGCTCCTGGCTATGTCATCACTAAATATATGGAATAAAATTGCCTGAAGCCCTCTTCTTTTTTGAAATAAAATTTGAAAGCAAATCAGGGTAAGTGCACTGTAAGTGACTGCCATCATACTGAAGGACAGAAAATTGTGCGTTCTTTGGTAGATATCAAACTTTGAAGTGCAAAAGTGGTATACAGTTGGAAGTTAATATGCCATCAATTAGAAAGGTTACACTTTTTTTTTTAATTTAAAAGCTGTAAGTAAGTGACAAATATAGTTCAAAGAGCCCTGGTTAAAAAAAATGAACTCTTTTTAATGACCAGATGGAAGGTGCAAGGAAAGGACAGAGAAAAAAAAAAAGAAAATGGATTTGCTCTTACAAAATCCCTAGGATTGAAACGTATTTTCAAACAGATTACTTTAACACAGGGGTGAAATCCAGCAGGTTCTGACAGGTTCTGGAGAACCGGTAGCGGAAATTTTGAGTAATTTGGAGAACCAGCAAATACCACCTCTGACTGGAGATTTTGCAATATCCTTCCCCCAGGAGTGGGGAGGGAATGGAGATTTTGCAGTATCCTTTCCCTGCCATACCCACCAAGCCACGCCCACCAAGCCATTCCCACCAAGCCACGCTCACAGAACCGGTAGTAAAAAAAATTGGATTTCACCACTGCTTTAACACATTCTCACCAATATCAAAATTCTTTTTCTACATTCATCTCTTTCTTTGTTGATGCTTCCCTCCCATCTCTTTTGTAGCTGATAGATTCTCCCCTAAAATTGTTAAAAGTCTAATGGGAGAATCAAAGAAATGTCATTTCATTGTTTTGCCTTCTAAAAAGACATTTTCCTTACAAGTTTTACTGCTCAGGCACTAGATCTTAGCCTTTGACACCCTGTAGATCAGAGTGAGTGATCAGTTGCAAAAGATCATCTATTCTTGTCTATGGAGATTCTCAGTCAACCAGGTCAAGAAGTTGTCTCAAAGGTGTTTTTTTTAAAAAGGCAGCTGGACTGTTTTTATTTGAGGAGGAGGAGGAGAAAGGAGGAGAACTGATGAAGCGTCTTGGTTGAGAAGTGAAACTACTTCTTCTCCTTCTCCTTCTCCTTCTCCTTCTCCTTCTCCTTCTCCTTCTCCTTCTCCTTCTCCTCCTTCCCCTTCTTCCTCTTCTCCTCCTTCTCCTCCTCCTCCTCCCCTTCCCCTTCTTCTTCTTCTTCTCCTTCTCCTTCCCCTTCCCCCTTCCCCCTTCTTCTTCTTCTTCTTCTTCTTCTTCTTCTTCTTCTTCTTCTTCTTCTTCTTCTTCTTCTTCTTCTTCTTCTTCTTCTTCTTCTTCTTCTTCTTCTTCTTCTTCTTCTTCTTCTTCTTCTTCTTCTTCTCCTCCTCCTCCTCCTCCTCCTCCTCCTCCTCCTCCTCCTCCTCCTCCTTCTCCTCCTTCCTTCCTTCCTTCCTTCCTCCTTCCTTCCTCCTTCCTCCTTCCTCCTTCCTTCTTCTCAAATAAAAAACAGTCCAGTAGCCTTTTCCTTCCTTTTCCAGGCAGCTTTGAGATGACCATCTATTCCATCTATTCTTATTTTGCTAGTTGAGATCCGATTATTTAGTATCCCTTGATGATTAACTTTTTTTAAGCTTGGTTTACCAGAAACAAAAACTGGAGCCTTCCCTAGTTATAATTAAACACACTTCGCCAAATTTATATGATTCAGTTTTCTAACAGCACCAGCTGAGATCATGCAGAGCTGGCAGTGATGCCATTTTTTTTTTTAAAAAAAATTAAGCTAGATTCCTTGATCTCAATTGTTGTAACAAGTTAGCCCTTGGTTTTCATTTAATTCCACACCCCCTGTGCCCCCCCCAGCCTAAGCATGAATGAATGCTCCGATTTTCCTGGCTAAGAAATCCAGTTCAGGTCTTACCAAACACCCAGTAGATATAGACACAGATGTTGGGGGAATTTTAATTAGTGCCCAGCAGTCATGAGGCCAGAGATGTAATGTTCAATAAAGCAACTCATTTTTATCTCAGAAGTGCTTCTTAGAATGTTAATGGAAGGCCTTTCAGAAGTTTTTGAAAGGTAGATGTATGCTGACTCTTTGCTGCCTCCAGGTAAGGGTTGATGTAAGAAATCTTAACAACCTCTTGCCCTTTGATTCTGCCTTTTCAGGTAAAAAAAAACAAAAAATGGCTTCTGTTGTGCAAACATGTGTATTTTTCCCATGCATTAATGCAATCAGCAGCAGGTAGATTTCAGAGGATTATTTCCAATCAGTTGAAGGAGAGATTTCCTTTTGTAGGCTTGATGAAAAATTGTTAATGTGTTGCTGTGGTGTTTTTATTCAAGGTGAAAATTTGACTTTAATCACTTTCAAGGAGAGGCAGAAACTCCACTAGCGTTCACTTTTAATAATGCCAAGGAAAGTCGTATGCGCTAAATCTAACATAATGAACGCAGTGTGTTCGGGGGGGAATAGAGGGCTCTGATCTTAACCCCCAGCCCACCCTTTTCATCTATAATTCCTTTGGAACTCTGTGTTATATCTACATGAATACCAGGAAAGGTTTATGATTAATATTATTTTAATGAATTATACAATCACTGGTGATGATTCACCCAAAGAGATATTTAAGTGAAATTTGGGGAGAAGTGAATAGGGTAAATGTAACCTTGAATGCTACAAAATGAGAGCAATTCCTACATTTATGTGCATAAGATTGGGGCCCCCAGATAAAGTTTCCTTTAAGCAGGGGTGAAATCCAGCAGGTTCTGACAGGTTCTGAAGAACCGGTAGCGGAAATTTTGAGTAATTTGGAGAACCGGTAGCAGAAATTTTGAGTAGTTTGGAGAACTGGTAGTGGAAATTTCAGCCAAAATTCAGTTCTTTATTTTGCTTACACTCAATAGACAGAATCTTGTCAGAGTAAATGGTTGCTACTTTCACCCTAATGGATCTTCTTCAGGACATTCTAGGAAGTAGCTATCCTATCTCTTTTCCTCTATCTCCAATCCAGCTATGGGCTATGTTGTCTTTTGACTTACCTCCCTCTTTGGAATGAGCTCCCTCTCTCTCTTTTTCTTTTTCTTTTTCTTTTCTTTTCTTTCTTTCTTTTTTTTTTTTTTGGAAAGTTGGTACCTTTTTAGCCCATCGCACCACCTCCCTAGGGGGTTCGGCAGGGTTTGGGTGATCCTCTAGCCAAGGATCGCTGAGGTTCGGCGAACCTCCAAATGCCAGCCCTGGCTGGCCACTCCCACCCCTCCCCTCCCAGGAGTCTCCACCTGGCCTGTTCATCATTCCAGATAAGTACAGGGGCCATGCGGAGGGTCTGGGAGGGCAAAAAATGGGCCTACCAGAGGTTCCGGAAGTCCGGAAAAGGGCCTGTTTCCGGCCTCTGGAGGGCCTCTGGACCCTGGGGGAAGCTCTCCTGGAGGCTCGAGGAAAGCCTCAGGAGCTGGGGAGGGTGAAAAATGCCCCTCCCACCATGGTGCAGGTGGCCAACTAGGCCATGCCCACCATGGCCACGCCCACCCAGCAACGGGGCAGCAAACCTGTTGCTAAAGTATCTGAAGCCCACCCCTGCACTTCCCCCTCCATAGGAATCTTCCCTCACATCCTCCTTGAGCATCGCTGCCTCTAGATGTATCTCTGAATGGTTGCTTACTTAATGGACTTTTCCACATGCCTGCATAAACTTCTTGTGGAATATGCTTGACTTTTACATTTTGAATCAATTAACTCTTCAAACTGAACTGACTTGTGGAACTGAATTGATGCGTCAGATTAGATCTTGAGAGATTCACACTTCCCTACCATAGGACATTAATAAGGGAATGCAGCTGAAGGCACAGCAGCAGAGATGTCAACAAAAGCCTTGATGAAAGATATCTTTCCTAAGCTGGCACTGAAAGCTAAGACAGTTTGGCACCACTAGTAACGGAAGGGAGAATGAATTGCACTTAAACTGAGAAATGTGCTGGGCTGAAAAATCACTACTTACATAGAGGAAAGGAGCAATTCATAAGAAAGGCAGTCTTTCTTATGAACCAACAGATTGCAAGAACACAAGCGAGTGGTCAGGCGAGGAGACCTGAACTCATGGGTAGCCTCACACTGCAATGAACAAGGACACACATTCAACTTTGCAGCTACTAAGATTGTTGGACGAGAAGGCACAACAATAGCCTGGGAACGGGCCTCTCGTCAGTCAACAGAAGTGCTGATTTACCACCAGCATATAAAGTACTTAGAAGGTGAGGGATGGGCAGCACAAGCAAATGACAACCAATCAGTGATGGGTTGCTACCGGTTCTCCCCGGTTCTTGCAAACCGGTAGTGGAAATTTTGAGTAGTTCGGAGAACCGGTAAACACCACCTCTGCCTGGCCCGACTCCCAATCTATTCACTGCCTCCTGAGTACCAGCTGATTGGCTAGAAAGAAAAAATCAGGGCTCACTTGACAAAGAAGAGAAATAAAAAAACAAGACACCGTAGCATTTAATAGAGAAGCCAAGAAGCCTCCCAACTGATCAGCTAGAACCGATCTGCTCCTTGTAAACCGCTCGGTGGTGGTAGATTAGCAATTGAGGCCAAGCTGCCTGAAAGCGGTTTCCGATACTCTCGGTGGTGGCAGAGTGGCAAAAAACTGTTTAAACTCTTACCGTGGCACTTCAAAGGGCCACCCTACAGCTGATCAGCGGTAAAAGGCAGTGTGGTGGTAGACCAGTGCGCTCCAAAAATAAATAGGTAGACCGGAACGCTCCAAAAACAAATCGGTAGACCGATATGGCTCTGCAAGCAGTTAAAAGCCTGGTAGACCAGTACCTCTGCTAAATCCTAAAGAATGGTCACATGACCATCAAACCACACCCACAAAATAAGCCACCCCCCCAGAACCGGTAATAAAAAAATTTAGAACCCACCTCTGCAACCAATGACTTAAAAGCCAACCCCAATCAGCATCTAAAAAACCATCTACAACAGACACCATATAAACAATACACACTGTGCTAGAGAAGTTATCTGAAGATGGGCTCCAGCACGAGTCCAAAATCTTTGGTCCTCGTGACCGACCCAGATTGGATCCTACAGGATTATCCTGGAACATATATATATATATAATAACATAACACACACATATTGTGTGGGGGGGGCAGCGGTCGACCCCGAGGCACCTTGCTTGTGGGGTGCCACAAGGGTCGGTACTCTCGCCCCTTCTGTTCAACATTTATGTAAAGCCGCTGGGTGAGATCATCCGTGGCTTCGGGGTGGAGTTCCATCAATACGCTGATGACACCCAGCTGTATATCTCCACCCCAGGCCACCCCAATGATGCCCTTGAAGTGTTGTCCCAGTGCCTGGAGGCCGTGCGGGCCTGGATGGGGAGAAACAGGCTCCAACTCAACCCCTCCAAGACCGAGTGGCTGTGGCTTCCGGCGTCCCGATATAGCCAGCTGACGCCATCGCTGACTATTGGGGGTGAATCACTCGCCCCCACGGAGAGGGCTCGCAACTTGGGCGTCCTCCTGGACGCACGGCTGTCCTTGGAAGATCATTTGGCGGCCGTGGCCAGGGGGGCTTTTTATCAGGTTCGCCTGATACGCCAGTTGCGTCCCTTTCTAGATCGGGACTCCCTACGCACAGTCACTCAGGCACTCGTCACCTCCCGCCTGGACTACTGCAACGCTCTCTACATGGGGCTCCCCCTGGGGTGCACCCGGAGGCTCCAGCTGGTCCAGAACGCGGCCGCGCGGGGGATCATGGGGGCGACGAGGCGCTCCCACGTGACACCTCTCCTGCGCGAGCTGCACTGGCTCCCGGTGGTCTTCCGGGTGCGCTTCAAGGTGTTGGTGACCACCTTTAAAGCGCTCCATGGCTTAGGGCCGGGGTACTTACGAGACCGCCTTCTGCCACCAATAGCCTCCCACCGGCCAGTACGCTCACACAGAGTGGGCCTCCTCAGGGTGCCGTCCGCCAGGCAATGTCGGCTGGCGACCCCCAGGGGGAGAGCCTTCTCTGTGGTGGCGCCTACCCTCTGGAACACCCTCCCCCCAGAATTACGCATAATAACAGACCTCCGGATTTTTCGTCGGGCCCTAAAAACCTATTTATTCCAACAAGCTGGGCTGGCTTGACCAAATTTTTTAATTTTTAAATTGATTTTAAATTGGAAATGGTTTTAATTCGGCCAAAATATTTAATTATTTTAAATAGTTTTTTAGATTCACCATGTTTGTATATATGTCTTGTTTTTACCTTGGCTGTGCACCGCCCTGAGTCCTATTTTGGAGAAGGGCGGTATAAAAATTTAATTAAATAAATAAATAAATAAATAAATAAATATATATGTATATGTATATGTATATGTATATGTATATGTATATGTATATGTATATGTATATGTATATGTATATGTATATGTATATGTTTATGTTTATGTTTATGTTTATGTTTATGTATATGTATATGTATATGTATATGTATATGTATATGTATATGTATATGTATATGTATATGTATATGTATATGTATATGTATATGTATATGTTTATGTTTATGTTTATGTAAGTTTTGTTTATGCCACCATTTCCAGCATAACTTATCCATTAACCCACAATCAAGCAACAGTGCTTCCACCCAATCAAAATACAGCTACGTCATCAGCTAATCAGAATTCAACAACACTGTCAACCAATCAGAATACACCTTTGCCTCTTTTCATAGAAAAACGTCAGTTACGATCACACAGTTTGCCCATAAGCACCAAACCGAGAACATCAGCCAGAAGATGATGAATGCGATTTCATTGAAACGTCGCTACTACCCTTTTAAGGATATGTTTACAATTACACAGGAAGAAACCCGAGATATTAACTGTACACACACACACACACACACACACACACACACACACACACACACACACACACACACATTTATATTATCCTTCATTCATGAAAGGCAGTCTTGCATATGAGAAAGGATGAGACCCATCGAAAGGCTGTTAGGATTGGGATGGCAGATACATTTCACAAATAAATAAAAACAAGTGCTTTGCAGAAAGCATTTTGCAAACCCCTGACCCATAACGGGAGGTAGAATTAATAGCTTGAGTAGAGAGCTAAAATCAGAGCAGCAACTGCTTAAATTCCCCAGCTTTTTATGCAAGGCTGGGGAAAAAAAAGAGGAAGTTGAGCAGAGGGTAATAAAGGAAGTGACTTTTACCTGGTCACACCATTTATGTATGCACAAATTTATATACTGCCTGTTCCGTTGACCTCTTTAGGTCAGTGCTATCTATGGTAATGCCATGCTGAACAATTCTGCTGCAGTTTACCTACCAGTATCAATTCAGCCTGCTGAAGGGGGAAAAAAAAAGTTATAAGAACATTTTGCAGTACTCTACGCAGGGGTGGGATTGAAAAATTTCAGCAACTGGTTTCTCTGCCCGGTTGCTGGGTGGGCGTGGCAAGGCAGGTGGCTTACTCAGCCTCCTGCACCATGGCGGGGGGGGGGGCGTTTTTGCCCTCCCCAGGCTCCAGAGGCTTTTCCTGGAGCCTCCAGGAGGGTGAAAACGGCTTCCCCCTGGCAATGGAGGCCCTCCAGAGGCTTCCTTTCATGCTTTCAACCTAGCAGTTTGAAAGCACGTAAAAAATGGAAGTAGAAAAATAGGGACCACCTTTGGTGGGAAGGTAACAGTGTTCTGTGCGCCTTTGGTGTTGAGTCATGCCGGCCACATGACCACGGAGACTTCTTCGGACAGCGCTGGCTCTTCGGCTTTGAAACGGAGATGAGCACCGCTCCCTAGAGTCAGGAACGACTAGCACATACGTGCGAGGGGAACCTTTACCGTTACCTTACCTAACCTTTCCTCCAGGTCCTATCTGGAAGTGAAATGTTGCTATGGTGAGTTGGGGGTTTTATTTTGGATTTTTTTCAGTGTTTGATTAGAACGTAAAACCCATGAGCTCTTTTTTGGGTGAAAGGAAGTGCCACTGACCATCCCTGGTTGTTAACTAATCCTGCTGCCCTACAATTTTCTGGATGTTTTTTCCTGTACAAAAGAGGTTTCTAATGTTTCTACAGAAGGTGCCTTTGGAAGTTGTGGGAGCAACTTCACTGCAGGCTTCCAAGAAGAGATTGGACTGCAATTTGTCAGAAATGGGTGTAGGGTGTCCTGCTTCGGTGGGGGGTTGGACTAGATGACCTACAAGGTCCCTTCCAACTCTGTTAATCTGTATCATCTGGATTTTTCTGCTGGCTATTCCAGAGTCCTGAAATCTCCATTGGGAGAGGACAGTGAGTAGTCTTACTTGGTCCTGGAAATTAAACCTGAAAGCATTTGTTTGCAAAACATATTCCCTATCTTGGAATTGTCATTCCATAGCATACCATCACAAGATGCTCCACAGAAGAATAGAGCCCCATTGGCTAATGTCAGTTTTCTCTGGTTCTCTCCTGGTCCCTTTCTATACTTGAGGACTCATCAAAGCCATTCATTTTGCCCCATTTGGTTGATTTGCTATTCTCCATAAATAGAAATGCAAAGAAATTGCCTCCTGTGATGCAGTGATACGATGAATACACCCGAGTCCAGGTCCTTCAAAAGTGATGAACATCTGCTAGATCTTTTGAGTCACATTCAGTTGCAGAATCCTGTACTGTAATTACATTGTCATTTTTTGGGAGAAGGCTGGTGGCATAGACAACCCACGTTCTTGGCTCTTATGATGGCCAATGTGCCTGACACACAGGGTTGGCACCAATTGCTGCAGCAGAGTCAAAGGAAATAACTAAATATATCTCTGTTTCCACAGAGAGCTTCCACCCTCTGCATTTCAAAAGTCCTTCCTTCCTTCCTTCTTTCCTCCCTCCCTCCCTCCCTCCCTCCCTCCCTCCCTCCCTCATTTCCTTCCTTCCTTCCTTCCTTCCTTCCTCCTTCCCTCCCTTCCTCTCATTTTCATTTCCTTCCTTCCTTCTTTCCTCCCTCCCTCACTCTCTCCCTCCCTCCCTCCCTCCCTCATTTCCTTCTTCCTTCCTTCCTCTCATTTTCATTTCCTTTCTTCCTTCTTTCCTTTCCTTTCCTTTCCTTTCCTTTCCTTTCCTTTCCTTTCCTTTCCTTTCCTTTCCTTTCCTTTCCTTTCCTTTCCTTCCTCCTTCCCTCCCTCCATCTCTCCCTCCCTCCCTCATTTCCTTCCTTCCCTCCCTCCCTCCCTCCCTCCCTCATTTCCTTCTTCCTTCCTTCCTTCCTCTCATTTTCATTTCCTTTCTTCCTTCTTTCCTTTCCTTTCCTTCCTTCCTCCCTCCCTCCCTCTCTCCCTCCCTCCCTCATTTCCTTCCTTCCTTCTTTCCCTTCCTCCCTCCCTCCCTCCCTCATTTCCTTCCTTCCTCTCATTTTAATTTCCTTCCTTCCTTCCTCCCTCCCTCCCTCCCTTCCTTCTTACCTTCCTCAAAGAGAAAGTCTAGCTACAATATAATAATATAATAAGCTTCTTCTCCGGTAACACTATATTGCTAACTAGGGCATAGTGCATTAATGCCATCTTCCATGATGTCGACAGAAAAATTCAAAACTTGCAGGAAACCCTTTGAAGCTACCATCATCTTCATTGCTACAGTGAAACACGCACAGAGACATGCAAACATACGTTCTTTTCCTGATGACTGTAAACACAGCTGTGCAATTTTATTATTTTGAATGATGTTAGAGCAGAGCTAATGTAGGTTGTTTCTCCTCAACATCTCCACTGGAGCAAACATTGGGAAAGCATGTATATCAGAGGTGGGTTTCAGCAGGTTCTGACCAGTTCTGGTGAACTGGTAGTGGAAATTTTGAGTAGTTCAGAAACCAGTAAATACCACCTCTGACTGGCCCCACCCCCATCTATTCTCTGCCTCCTGAGTCCCATCTGACTGGGAGGAAATGGGGATTTTGCAGTCACTTTCCCCTGGATTTGGGAGGGAATGGAGATTTTGCACTATCCTTCCCCTGGAGTGGGGTGGAAATGGGGATTTTGCAGTATCCTTCCCCTGGATTGGGGAGGGAATGGAGATTTTACAGTATCCTTCCTCTGCCACTCCCATCAAGCCACGCCCATCAAGCCATGCCATGCTATCGCATCCACTCCCACCAAGCCACACCCACAGAACCAGTAGTAAAAAAATTTGAAACCCACCACTGATGTATATCTAATATTCTGTCCTTTAGCTTTGTATCCTTTATGTATACCGTATTTATTGGAGTATAAGATGCACTTTCTCCCTCCCCTAAAAAAGTGAAAATTTGAGTCCATCTTATACACTGAATGTAGCCCCGCTACTCACCCGCCAGCCCCCACATTTCAGCCTCCGTGCGTCCTCTCAAACAGAGCTTTTGGAGGCCTCTCAAACAGCCTCCAAAAGATAAATATTATTGATTGTGATTATGGTTTATTATGAAGAGGTGTAGATAGTATATATATTTGAAAAAGCAATGGAAAATTGGGTCTATTTAAAAAAAATACAATTGGCATTGAGAAATAGAAATGAACGACTTTAATGTTATATATTTAAGTGAATCGTAGTAATATATTTGATTGTATTATTTGGATAAGCTGATAAAGGAAAGAAATGGAAAAGAGGGAAGGAAATGGGTTATAAATGTAAAATTGCATGAATACTAATATCTATAATTGGAATAATGGAACCTAGGGAAAATATTTGAAACTATATTATGTTGTGAAAAAGGAATGGGAAAACACTTGAATAAGATGATTTAGGGTTAGGTTTTAGAAAAATGATTAACTTTAAATTAAAGGGTTGCAATTTGAAAAAAGTAATGAGGGGGGAGGGGAAGAAAAATTGACCAAGATTTGCTGTGTAATATTTTACTCATACCCTAAGTGGAAGAAAAGGCTTTTGCTCCTATCCCAAAGGTGCTTTTTCAAGAGGTGACTGGACTTTCTGGTATCTTTTGATTCTCATCCAAGAAGCTTCTTCAGCTCTGGCTGGATGATGGAGAGCTGAAGAAGCTTCTTCGTCGAGAAGCGAAATGTCTTCAAAGAAAAAACCAGAAAGTCAAGTTGCCTCTTGAAAAAAAGCACCTTTGGGACAACCATGACCTGGATGACTGAGAATCTCCATAAACCTTTGCTCCTATGTAATTTTTTTTCAAATTATCTTATAGGTTTTAGGGTTGGAACCTAAAAAGGAGACCTCGATAAACAATGTCCAAGTCTGATTTTGTAATGAAGTTTAAACATAAGTGAGCTGAAATCAACAAGGGTTTTTGTCTTAGTTCCATCCATGATTTTTTTTTTAAAAAAATCAACCATTGGTGCATACAACTCAGATTCCAAGTGTTATTTTTTTTGTAATAGAACATGTTGTCTATCCCCTATCAACAGGCTGGTGTCAGTGCCATAACAACATTATTGTATATATTGCTGCCCATTAAACAGAGATGGAGAACCATTACCCCCTAAAATATCTAATCTTTTCCCTTGCTTTCTTATATAATGTTATAACAGATTTAGAAAATAGACAGTATGCATAAAGCATGCCTGCTATTTATGGACTTGTTCAGAAAGGAACACCATGTACTAAATCTTAGAATGAGCCCAGAACTATAATTGGGAGTTACTTCATTTCCAGGACTGTTTCTTTGCTAGCATGAGATACTATTAGCTACTTCCTGAACTCCTCTTTTGGGGCACAGAATGTATACTCCCTGTCTTTCCTGGGCTCCTTACAATAGCCTATTTTGGCAAATTGGAGAGAAGGATCAGTGGTGAAATCTTCCCCAGTTTGCCACCAGTTTGCTGACTGCGCATGTGTGGTACGCGCCAAATGTGCATTTCATGCAAAAAAAAAAAGGAGGTTTGGGAAGGTAAGTAGAACAGTGAGGTGGGGGAACAGCTGTGCTGCATGATTTGGATTCACTAAAAAGTAGGATTTCCTGCTTTCTAGTGATTTTAAATCGTGCGGCACAGCTGATCGTCGGAAATATCAGCTCGGAGGAACCAGTACTACAAGTTCACCCAAACTGGTAGTTTTTATCATTACCAGATCGCCCGAACCGGTGTGAACCGGTAGCATTTCACCACTAAGAAAGGATCCATTGTCAGGCCAATTGCTTGTGGAATCAAAAATAGGAAGCAGGTTCTTATGTTTTCTTTGGCTTGGACCAAATTTTGGAATGAGTTGGCCTGACCCTTTTGGCCAGTTATAGCCTTGGCCCAAAGTGCTCTAATATGTTGCAAATTGCTCCATTGCAACAAATTATTCTTTAGTGAAAAGTATCACATCATATGCATGGTGTGACTGTTACATGAATACAAACCTAAGTCATCTTATAACAAATCCGGACATTTTATGGCCTCCAGTCAGTGGTGGGTTTCAATTTTTTTTACTGGTGGGCGTGGCTTGGTGGGCATGGCAGGGGAAGGTTACTGCAAAATCCCCATTTCCTCCCGATCAGCTGGGACTTGGGAGGTAGAGAATAGATGGGGGCGGGGCCAGTCAGAATGTTTACTACCGGTTCTTTGAACTACTCAAAATTTCTGCTACCGGTTCTCCAGAACTGGTCAGAACCTGCTGAAACCCACCTCTATCTAGTTTTCAATAAGCACTTTATCTCTTAAGTGCTGACATGTGCTATGGGCTATTAAGGAAAGTGGGGGTTGCTTTCTTCCTCTAAAAACATGTTTCTCCATTTCTCCCTTTGGGAAATATGATATTCTGCCTTTTTAAAATATTTCTTAAAATATTTCATTCTTCCAGGAGGGTGGTAGATGCTAGCTTTCTACAATGGCAAAGTGCTGTGATTGACTTGGCTTCAGCTGAGAGGGGTAGAGAGCCAACAGCTTGGAAGGCAGTCCTAAGCAAGTCTTCCCATCACTGAGAAACTGTCTCATAGCTTGGAGTTAACACCATCGAACACTTCTTGCTGCATTTCCTCCTGTGGATGCAGCAGAGCTTGGAAATTAATCAGCTCCGCTGCAGAAGGACTGTAGAAACCCCATGACATTTTTTCCTTCTTACAACCGAAGGAGAAAAAAAATAAGAAGAATCGTGGTAATAAAATGTGTTGCTGGACTCTGAGCAGGGTACCTGGAGGATTCCAGCACAAAGGGTACCATGTAAAATATTGTGTGAACACGATGGTCCAGAAGGTTAAGAATAGGAAAGGATGGAAAGTAAGCAATTGTGGTTCTTCACACTGTCTTCTAGAAAATGGAAGAATGAAGACCAAAAAAAAAAAAGCAACATAAAATGCAGAGTGTCTTCCGAATAGCCAAATGGATCAGGAAATATGCAATAAGCACTTCCACTTTCATTCTACATTTAGGCAAGAAAAACAAAATGCACAGGTACAGTATATGTAGTACCTTGCTCAACAGTAGTAACTGTGAGAGGGATCTTGGAGTCCTAGTGGACAACCATTTAGATATGAGCCGGCAGTGTGCAGCAGCTGCCAAAAAAAGCCAACACAGTTCTAGGCTGCATAAACAGAGGGATAAAATCAAGATCACGTGAAGTGTTAATACCACTTTATAAGGCCTTGGTAAGGCCACACTTGGAATCCTGCATGCAGTTTTGATCGCCACAATGTAAAAAAGATGGCGAGACTCTAGAAAGAGTGCAGAGAAGAGCAACAAAGATGATTAGGGGATTGGAGGCTAAAACATATGAAGAACGGTTGAAGGAACTGGACATGTCTAGTTTGATGAAAAGAAGGACTAGGGGAGACATGATAGCAGTGTTCCAATATCTCAGGGGTTGCCACAAAGAAGAGGGAGTCAAGCTATTCTCCAAAGCACCTGAGGGCAACACAAGAAGCAAAGGGGTGGAAACTAATCAAGGAGAGAAGCAACCTAGAACTAAGGAGAAGTTTCCTGACAGTTAGAACAATTAACCAGTGGAACAACTTGCCTTCAGAAGTTGTAAATGCTCCAACACTGGAAGTTTTTAAGAAGATGTTGGATAACCATTTGTCCGAAGTGGTGTAGGGTTTCCTGCCTAAGCAGGAGGGTTGGACTAGAAGACCTCCAAGGTCCCTTCCAACTCTTGTTATTCTAAATTCAGAAGGATGCAGCAGACACATTGGCCTTCAAGCTAAGCCAAAGGAAGGAGAATTGCAGGGTACGAATTCTATGCTTCCTTTAACACCTGCCATGTTATGAAGATCTTCTTCTATGTAAACCTCAAATGGTGCAGTTATTAGGACTTCAAAATCAGGGTCCTTGTTCCATGAAAAAGAAGTTTTTTAAAAAAAATTGGGGGGTGCATTACATAGGGAGAATGGCAATGATGACAGTGTCATTTATTCTACAGATTCCAAGATTTTGATCTGTTTTGTGCAGAACAGGAGATAGTTCATTTTCATTTTCAGGCATACAGAATCATTTTTTAAAAGTGATATTATTGGAGTCAATTTATAGCAATTTAAGAAAAACAAAAACAAAATAAATAATAGCAAAGAGTTCAGATACTCCACCCCCACCCCCCTCCAAGCTCTATGCAAATAAATGTATCATGGAAGACATTTGATCTTCTTCCAACAGGCAGACAGATTTCTCTGCTGTGTCCCACTCGATTTTTTGACCGTTTTTGGGGGGTGGGTGAATGCTCCACAAGGATGCCTCTGTGAAGCTGCAGAGTTGCCCTCTGCTCTCCATCGATGCAGCTCTGATGTTTCACCTCCCTTCCAATTCGCACCGTTGCATCTTGCACGAACGTGTTGCGTTTTGCTGTGTTCAGCACTGAACGTGTTGGCCTCAGCATTTCAAAATCAGCTGTTACACCATCTGGCATTCATAAACATCAGAGGCACAGCAAGGTTTTTTAACCTGCAGCACCCCTGCCAATTTTCTGATGTTTTTCCTCCCTCTTCCACCTTTTCCCCACCCCCCACCATCTCTTTCCTCTTGGGAAATGGTTAGCTGTTTACCCTCTCCAGGGTAGCTGAAAAATAAGAAAAATAAGATAAAACAGAATAAGGGCATGTTCGTGGAACATACTGGAACTGAGGAGATTGTGTGACTCATTTTACTTAGGATTCTTGTTTTCTGATGCTACATGTTGTTGTTAGTTGCAAAGTCATGTCCGACCCATCGCGACCCCATGGACAACATTCCTCCAGGCCTTCCTGTCTTCTACCATCCTCTGGAGTCCATTTAAGCTCATGCCGACTGCTTCAGTGATTCTATCCAGCCACCTCGTTCTCTGCCGTCCCCTTCTTCTTTTGCCCTCAATCGTTCCCAGCATTAGGCTCTTCTCCAGTAAGTCCTTCCTTCTCATTAGGTGGCCAAAGCATTTGAGTTTCATCTTCAGGATCTGGCCTTCTAAAGAGCAGTCAAATGATACATAGGCCGCCGCAATTTGACCACCAATGTCCTACAGAAAAGGACAAAGAGTAGGCCAAAACTTTTGATTTCTCCAAGGCTTTCTTCTCTTCCCTCCCTCCCAGCCAAGGGTCCATAGCTTATGGCCAGCAGTGTGAAGAACAAAAATTGGTAGCAGTATGTTGGTTGCCATCTTGACCACAGTTTGCAAAAAGAATCTGCACTCTGCCCTTGTTCCTAAGATACTATAGAAATCTTTATCCATCATTCTGCAGCCTTGCTGGCTTAACTTTTCTTTCTGATCTTCTCGGTCTTTGAAGGCAAGCGACGGAGCCAGCTACCAGAAAGAGGACTGCACAAAGACAAGTGAGGTGCCTTCATCCTTCTATAGAGCTGTTTTGAAATAATTCCTGAAGAAGCATTGACATAACCTGCTTCAAAACAAGGTGGAATTGTTCCTTACAGAAACAAATACCGTTATCTCTTATTATCGTGCATCCAGATGAAGGTTCCCTGTTTCCCGTTCAGAAGAATATGGCTAACATTTTCTTTGTTTTCTTTGAAAAACATAGTTCAAAGGTGCATTTTTCCCATCAAGTAGAATAAGCATGCTTTTTTAAAAATAAAAACACAGCAAGTACACAATCGTTCTAGAGAAAACTGTTTTCCCAAACCCTTCTAATAATCTGATGGGAGACAACTGCTACCTGTTTATTTCTGTTTTTCTATTTCTTCTAAAGTTAAAGGTGACCGGTCCAGTTGTATCCTACTTTAGGGGCTGGAGCTCATCTCCAGTTTATTTATTTATTTATTTATTTATTTATTTATTTATTTATTTATTTATTGGTTCAATTTATATGCCACCCTTCTCTAGAGACTCAGGGCGGCTTACAATGCATTAAGCAATAGCCTTCATACTTTTGTATATACCTGCTTAGTAGGGCTTTCAGGCCCCCCCCCCCCCCAAGCAGTGTTCTTTTTTATACAAAGTCAGCTAAGGGAGCCAGCATTGTCTAAAGATGGTTCCGTATTTATGTGGCCAGCATGACTATATGCCAAAGGCACACAGAATGTTATTATCTTCCTCCCAAAGTGGTACCTATTTATCTACTTGCATTTGCATGTTTTCAAACTGCTAAGTGGGCAGCAGCTCGGGCAAGGAACAGGAACTCACTCATGTGGTACCCAGGTCTCGAACTTGGACTTTCCAGCTGACAAGCTCAGTGTCTTTAACCACTGAGCCATCAAGCCCCTCCTATTTCTTCTACTGAAGCCTAATATGAAGCCTTTTGCAAGCTCGACTGAGCTGCTGTCTGTGAAATAAATTTCTGGAAAATCATAGACAGCAGGGTAAATTACCTCAAGGATATATTGTTAACTGTGATAGCATCTTTTTACTCTGTTGATTCTTAGCATAGCCTGATGGTCATTTCCCAGATTACTTCCTAGAGATTGGTTAAGTATAAACATTTTGCTGATCTATTTCATCATATTAATATTTAATACTTTTATTAATAGAACCATAAAGTTGGGAGGGATCTCAGGGCTAACTAGTTTAAACTCCCAGAAGGTGAACTTTCGAAATTCTGCTGAATCATCTCCTGTTTGCTTCTGCGAAGGATAACTAGCCAACTTAAGAAACTGTTGGACATGAGCAAGTAGCATGAATCCCTGAGCTTCAAAATTAGAATTCCTTGGAGCTACTCAATCCTTAAATCCTGCATTTAGGTCCCTTCTCAATTGGAATTGGTATGGTCACCCTCCAAGGAATGCTGTACTAAGTTGGCTTTGCATGACAGGAAGCACAACTGATAGTTGTTGTAGTTTTCTACTAGACCAAAGTGGCTTGTTCAGCAGACAACAGGAATGACCTGCAGAAATACACATACAAAACAAGGAAAAACAATTTATGTTCACTGCCAATTGGTCTCAAAACCAAGTACGTTTGGGGATTCAAATTGCAGGGGGGCGGGGGAAGAGAAGTCAACAGTATATTGAGAGAACAATCTTAATTTGAATCCAGGACACCTATGTTGAAGCCTAATGAGCTAATGACTATACTAGTCTCCAGATTTCTTTTTAATCATAGAACCTTTGATTTACTGTTGGAAGAAATGTCCGTCTGGGTTCAGTTCCAAGTGGGGAGAAAGACACTGGAAACATGGTGGCTGATTGGAAAGATGGTTTTTAATGGTGGACAGGTGGACATGGTTTGAGGTTCTGGGCAAAAAAGCACATGAGAGAGAGAGAGAGGGAAGGAGAGGGAGAGGGAGGGAGGGGAGAGAGAGAGAGAGAGAGAGAGAGAGAGAGAGAGAGAGAGAGAGAGAGAGAGAGAGAGATACCCTCTGTTCGGCTTTGAATTTGAGCTTGTATTCTGATTGGTTGTCAGACTCCCTTGGGGCCATGCAGGGGTAAATCTGTAGGTTGTGTTTTCAGTCCCAAGCTTGGTTGAGCCTTGCTGGGTGATGATGTAATGAAGGGGCTTTGGGCAATTCCTATTATGGCTCTGCCTGAAGGAGGTAGATCTTTGTTATGTAGAATGGACTGGCCCTGGCCTTAATGGCCCATTGACAAGGGGTGGGGGGGCCCTGAGTTTCTACCTCCCTTTTAGGGGAAATATTCTGCCCTTTTCATATTTCCCAAAATATCTCATTTTCCTAGGAGACGGGTGGGTGCTAACTTCCTACATTACTACTATTGTTTATTCGTCCTTTTCTTCCTTCACATCACACAGTGGCACAGAACATGTCTTCTATTTCAGCCTACTGAGTTTCCGATGGGGGAAAAAATATTGCAATTCTACTCCCTCTAACTCTGTGTTTTCCAGGTAGCAGAGTCTGATTTGGTGTCATTAATCACTTTCTCCTTGCAAATTACAGGCACGTTTCTTGCAAAGTTGGAAGTAACACTTCCAGCTATAACCCTATTAAAGTGAATTCCTGGCAGCTACAATGGGAATTCGCGATTGCCCACCAAAGAGAAGCACAGTATCTCGAAAAGCACATGTGTGCCTCAAAGAACTCAGAAGTTGAATTTAGCATTCATTCTACACCAGAATGAAAGCAACATTGGATGATAAGATAACCGAAGAAGCCAAGATGACCGAGTTGATGTGATGGATGTTACTTTCTGACTTCCTTTGTTTTCTTGTTTGTGTGAATTGATTTTTATTTTATTTTTTGGGGGGGTCAAGTTTTGGAAATAACCCATGTGTATCTGCAAATGAAAGAGCTCATTAACATTATCATTAAAGGATAAAGACAATAACAGGATGGAGTATTTTCACAGCAGGAGGAACAGTGGATTTAATTATACAATTCACATTTTGCAGCTGAAATCATGCAAAATGTTTACCTTACCTTACCTTACTTCTTGCTACCTTTGGTAGCAATTGCTTCCTACCAAATTGACTGACTTCACTACCTGTTCTGGAGCACCACTAAAGCGAATTTGCCCATCAGTAGATGTTGAGTAGAAAGGGGAAATCTGACGTGTTTCGTGTGAATCTGACATGTTAGGATATTATAGCATAAATACGGCCTCCACAAATTTCAAAGATGAAAAATGCACCGTCCTCTCCTCGCCCTACAATCTATAAATGCACAAACTGGGAACCCTACCAGCAATGTTAGAGAAATGGGACCAGTTAGAGGTAAAACCATCCAGCCATCATTTCTCATTTTTTTCTGTCTTCAAATCTGGTGTAGAATATGTTGGTTTTACACATGTTTTTTTTTTTGTTGTTTGGTTTTTTTATAGTCATGGTTACAACAGTGAGAAACTAAGAAAGGCTGATCCACCCTCCGATATACTTTTGCAGACTTTTTTTTCTCCAACTAGCACAAGACTTTGGAAGAAAACAACAAAGATTGGTTACTTTCTGAGATGTGTGAATTTCACAGCAGGAGTTAAAAAAAAAAAAAGTTAGCCACGGGATGGAAAAGGGGATAAAAAAAATAAACAAATCTCAAGGACTGTGATTTAAAACAGTGACAAATGCTGACTCTTTTTCTGATAGAATACTTTAACTTCTGTTTGATGGGGATAAACGTGTCACTTTGGAAAAAAAAAACTTGAACTATTATTCAAAGATAGGAATAAACAACTTGATAGTGTTTAACTCATGGATGACAACTCTTCCCCCCCCCCCCTGTGAACTTAAGTGAGTGAATCAGTTGCTATGGTAATTCCTGCTTTACCTTTTAAGACAAAGAATAGTTTGGAGCTATAAAATTAAGTCCCCTTCAAACTTTCATTTCTCATATGTAACAAAAAAAAAAAAAAAGCTCTCTTTTTCTTCCATCGTTCTTTCCTTGCTTTGATTCATCTCTTGCCCTGCTATTTGCACATAATTCAGTGGTCTGCAGTTTGATCTGCAATTATTTCAATGGGATATTAATGATTTGAACAGCAAATTTTATGATTCAGTTAAAGGAAGGGCTTTCTACAAAATGTCGCTATAGATAAAAAATTGGTTTCTCCTTCTTTCACTTCTCTTTTGTTCCAAAAGTAGAACATGTTTATTTCTCTGGCTGATTCTATCTGGATTGCCTAGAACAAGGGTGTCAAACCAGAGGTGAAATCCAGCAGGTTCGGACAGGTTCTGGCGAACCGGTAGCGGAAATTTTGAGCAGTTCGGAGAACCGGCAAATGCTACCTCCGCCTGGCCCCAGAGTGGGGTGGGAATGGAGATTTTGCAATATCCTTCCCCCAGGAGTGGGGAGGGAATGGAGATTTTGCAGTATCCTTCCCCTGCCACGCTCACCAAGCCACGCCCACCATGCCACACCACACCCACCAAGCCACACCCAAAAAAACGGTAGTAAAAAAAGTGGATTTCACCACGGTGTCAAACTCATTTTCATTGAGGGCCACATCAGGGCTGTGTTTAACCTTGGAAGCCAGGGTATGGGTCGGGCCATGGCAGGCATGGTCGGGGTGGGCATGGCCATGGCAGGTGGGACTCATCCTCCCTCCCTCCCTCCCTCCCTCCTTCCTTCCTTCCTTCCTTCCTTCCTTCCTTCCTTCCTTCCTTCCTTCCGTTTCTACCTTCCTTCCTTCCTTCCTTCCTTCCTTCCTTCCTTCCTTCGCCTTTCTTCTTCCTTTCCCTCTTTCCTTATTTTTCCTTCCTTGCTCTCTTCCCACCTTCCCTTCTTTTTCTTTGCCTTTCCTCTTTCTCCTTTCCTGTCCCTTCTGGCATGCTCAAATGCAAAAGGGGAAACAATTTCTTCTTTTGTTTTGTTTTTAGTTTGTTTTGATAGCTCTCTGCCAATAAAAATGGAGTTCGGGAGCCCCACCTCCCACCCTCCGTTTTTACTGGCAGAGGCACCACGGGCCGGTCCTTTGTTGTTTTCAGGCCGACCATGGGTTGGATCTAAGCATCCCATGGGTCGGATTGGCCCACAGGCCTTGAGTTTAACACCCCTGGTCTATAGATTAATCCCTGGTAATAGGGATTATATAGGTCTATAGATTACCCCTGGTACTAGATTAATCTTTAATCTATTACAAATCTATTCTTCTCTCAATAGTAGGATTTTTTCACAGAGTATGTTATTACCATCTATTTTGGAAATTCGGCATAATATTTATGTGTGTGCACATAATCACACACATTATTTAGCATATAAAAACAAACACACACACACACACTATATTTGGTTACCATGTGAACAATGGCATAACAGCAGTTTCCAAATCTCCCGAATGTCCATGGATGGATTATTCTGCTTCCTTCTTGCACAACATGATTAATCGGGAGAGTTCAAAAATCACAGTTCTGCCGAGATTTAAAATGCAAGTAGTTCAAGGGAAGAAAGGAAGTAGAGGACTTGGAAAAACCCTGATCTGAAATGAAATGAAATGAATCTTGCTTTGAACGCATCTGGTGAGACAGCTACACAAAGGATTAGATAGACTTTTTTTTTTGGGGTCTTTAGCTACCAGAACTGGACTTCAATTGATTTGTTCTAAGATGTCTTTGTTGTACGAATCCTGAACTTATCCACGTGAAATGCCTCTTTTGCAGTACAAAACTACCATGCGGCAATACTACACAATATCACCGATCCCCAAATATTCAAAGGTTAAGCTTAACAAATTTAAGCACACTGTTGAAAATATGCAGTTTATGAAGCTGAAAGCAGTCTTTTTCAGATATGTAATTTTCCATAATTGCTCTCACTGCAAAGCCTCATGAGTGCCCTGCTCAATTTGGTGAATGCCTGAAAAATTGTGTGTCCGATTTGTTGTTCCCAGCTTAAATCTCCAAGCAATTCATCTGAGGTTATGGATGGGCCTTACTTGAGTTTGGAAAGTTGCTTATGTGCTGTCAGGTCCATACATGAAGCTCCAATGAAACTGACAGATTACTACTCATAGCTATGCACAAGAATCTATTCAACTAATAGGACTATTTTGCCATTGGATAAGGGTCAATGGAATTCTAGCTAACTAGGCGCTAGCCGAGTGAAGCGATCTCCCCCGTGCTTTGCCTGCTTTTCTCATTGCTGTTTCATCTCAGCTGTGCCTTAGAAGCTGTTATTTTTATCCCCAAGCAGGGGATAAAAAACCAGCAAACTAATGTGCTGAAGCTGACTAGACTAAGGATGCTAGCCAGATGAATACCTGGTAGGCAAATTCCGCCCCCCCCTTTTTTTTTTCCTCCCCAAAAACTAAGCAGCATCTTATACTCTGGTGCGTTTTATACTCCGAAAAATACGGTAGTTTTTCCTTGTGTTAGTTGATTTTGAACAGAGAATGACGGATGCCAACCTACTGTGCATGGCATCTTCTCTGTGACTTAACAGAATCTCTTTTGGTGAACCATGTTATTTCTCTTTGAAATCCATGGTGTTTTTTTTTAAAAAAATCTTCATTCTTTTTTGCATGTCAGTTTCCCAAATTCTTTAGTTTGCAGCTTTGAAAGGTGGAAGAAAGGAGCTCAGATAATTCCACGGTTAGAAGTTCCAAAGTGTTTCTCTTTGCATAAAATTTCAGTCTTAATCACAGTTTTAATCCCCACGGTCGTCCCTATCCAGAATTTCTTCAAATGTGTCCTATTGCAATTTGATAAGAGATATTTTCAAACTATTGGGAGGGGTGGGGGAGATGAAAATTCATAGCCAATCCTAGAGAGATATGTAGATAAGAATTACTGTCTTTATTAATTTATTTTTATTCTGTGTTTGTTTTTTCTACAGATAAAGTCAAGATTACTTATCAAAAGCAGTCCGGAGTTCAAACAGAATGGGGAAGATGTTTTTGGTTACTATGGAAATTCAAGAAAAGGGCACAGATGCAGGAAATTGGATGAAGTAATCCAAGAAAATGACCACCTTAATTTTTCCCTTAATGCCCTTGATAATGTCCAGGAGAGAAGAAGTCAGGTGCCCATTATGAGTCCTCATGATAGAGTGAAGCTGGTCTCAGAAATTTGATGGTTGAAATTCAACTGGACGTGGTGCGGAGGTGAACACCTGAAGTCAAGGTGCCTAAAAGTTCAGAGGTTGAGACAAACTCAAACCCCCAAATCTTACAAGCTCTTAGAAGTGGAGGTTGCTCAGGATCTGGAGCCAGAAATTAAAGTCCTGCCTAGTTGCAAAGGAAGTCTTCTCAGGACTGACACATATCGTTACAGAAGCCACCCACGGACCAGATAATAAACTGTGTGGAGCAGCAGAAGAAGTAGTAGTTGGTTTTTGAAGACTGGGATTTAAATCCCAACATTATTTTGAAAATTTTGAAGACTTGGGTGTGAATCCCCATTCTTGGAAAGTAATCCCTTGCTATGGGAAATCTGCTACCGAGTTTTCCACCTTGACCTTTCCTGGACCAGATCTCTTGGACCATGACAATCTGGCTTCCTTGTTAATAGTCCTTGGGCTGTTTTTCCTTAAATTCCTGCTTTGGATTCCTGATTGAATGGCTGCCATGATACCAATGCTTTCTGCCTGAGGCTAGCTTTAGTTGGGACCTCAACCTGGGCCAGGTAAGGCTGATATTACTCTCCTTTGGGCCATTTGTTGTGGTAATGTCCAGTGCCTATTGAACCTCCAATTACCCTGCTCGTGAACCCAACTCAACCAAACACATTATTTTGAGAAGTGGTGGCAATGAGGTAACCAGAGGGAGAAATTTAACTTTAGAAAACAACGAGCAGTCCTCTAATTAAGCTGACCAGTCATTTAAGGCTCTGCCAGTTTGCACTGCACCCTGAGACTTTGCAAAATCTTAATAGCAGGAACTTTGCAAACATGTTTTAAATCTTTAGGGGTGAAAACGAGACAATCCTGTCCACTTTCGGAGATGGTGTGTCAGAGTTAAAAGGGAGCGTCTATTGCCACTTTTGTTGCATCATTATCACAGATGAACAATTAAGCCCACCTAATGAGCAGGCTAGTCTTGATTACACCTGACTCAAATCCCAATTAAAGTCCTGAGTTGGGAGAAAATAAGGACAGAGAATGCATTGTGGTAATTCACTTGCAGCCTGTATTATTTAAGAAAAGGGAAGCGAGATGGACTATACTCTTTTTCCAAAGAGTTATTAATCTCATGGGGTTGGGCTGATGAATGCAAGAAGCATAATTATAGGGAAAGAAATTGCTTGAGTAAGTTAAATCTTTGGAGAGAAGGTTGGGCAAAATAAGAGAAGGCTTAAATACCAACAGTACTTGCCTATGTGTATTTGTGGTTAAATCACAGGGCAATTTTTTTTTTTAAAAAAAATCAAAAGTTGATTATTTCTGGCATGGTGCGGTAAAGGCATCTCAGTGTACCAGCTAGTCATAAAACTGTGAACAACTATAAAGAGCCCTTTATTTTGTTGCTTTTGTCGTTATGTGCAGTGATTGTGCTTTACCAAGATACTTAATCCTGTGCAATTCTGTCCCTCATGAGGCAGTGAGCTAAAGAGGGGCTGTGCAGGAAATAAGCAAGATAATTGACAAACTCCCAACAGATGGTTAAAATTATATATAGAAAGAGAGAAAAAGAAAGAGAGAGAGAAGGGGAGAGAGAGAGAGAGAGAGAGACAGAGACAGAGACAGAGACAGAAAGAGGGACAGAGAGGGATAGAGACAGCGAGACAGAGAGAGAGAGAGACAGGGACAGAGAGAGAGAGAGAGAGAGAGAGAGACAGAGACACAGAGAGAGACAGAGAGAGAGACAGAAAGATAGAGAGACACACAGAGAGAGAGAGAGAGAGAGAGAGAGAGAGAGAGAGAGAGATTAATTTGTAAAAGAGTGACTCCATCTAAAGATGTAAGAAAGGAGAGACGTAATCGTAACTGCAAGGAAAGAAGACTAGAGTAACATTAAATATTTTTCTCCCCTTTCGTGCTCTGCAAAGTTTCATTGTGTGGAGTAAAAAAAAACTTCAAATGACCTCACAGTATGGAATACAATTTTCTTCCCGCTTATTGTAGAGGTTTGGTATCTCCCAGCATTACATGTCGGAGAGGTTTGGCAAAGATCCATGAAATCAATCAAATTTCTCTCTCTCTTACCCCCCACCCCAACCCTGGATTCTACACTGAGTTTCTATACAATTGCATCTTATATGTTGAATGCACACTTTGTTCAAATGGTCTTCTCTACCTTCTAGACATCTTTTCAAACTCTTTTACAATGACACCAATCTGCACCATAATTTTAGTGTCCTGCAGACTTTTTAATGCACTGGAGTGAAGCCACTTTTGATTCAGGATCACTGTAGGAGAAGCGACTTTGAAAATCTAAAGACATCGGGGGGGAATCTTAAATGAAAGGAAGGCTTACACTTAAATTGGTGTCTGCTGCCTTATCTGAAACAATTTGCTACGGGGAAATATTTATAAACATGATAACAGACTGTGTGGAATTAATTCAGCTCAGGGTTGGCATAAAATTAGTCTGGCAACGGAGGCTCAACAGGTCAAATGGATATGAGATGTTTCATTGTCTTTTTTTTTTTTTTTGCTAAACCACAATTTTTGATTGAACTTTGGGATTGTGGAATGCGGAATGAATATTAGTATGTCTTTTCTAAAAAAAATGTTGAGGCTGCCTTTAATAACTTGGTTCATCTTGGATTGCTACCTGGAGCAGCGATGGCGAACCTTTTCGGCACTGGGTGTCCAAGCTGGAACGCGTGTGCATGTTCAGAAACCTGAAGTCTAGCTGGCCAGCACCCGCATGCCTGTTTTTTTGGCTGCTTTCCGGGCCATTTCCAGGCTGTTTTCAGGGCTGTTTTCCAGGCCAAAATGGCCCAAAAAACAGCCTGAAAAAGGCCTGAAAAATGGCCTGGCTTCTGGCCATTTTCAAGTAGTTTTCTAGCGCTCTGGCACCCATGAAAACCAACTGTCGGCACACATGAAACCAGAAGAGCAGCTGGTGATGGCATGTGTGCTATAGGTTCGCCATCATGCACTTAGAGCAGTGATGGCTAACCTTTTTGCCATTGCGTGCCAAAAGTGGGGGGAGTATGGGGGATCATGTGCACGCTCCCCCCGCTCCACACCCATAATTCAATGCACCCCATGCATGCGTACGCAACCCCCCCGGGCTACCCCCGCTTTTAACACGTGAGGACACGGTGGGCACGGTGGCCCCGGTAGGACTGTTTTTTGCCCTTCCCAGGCTCCAGAGGCTTTCTTGGAGCCTGGGGAGGACAAAAATGGCCTTCCCCACCCGCAAGAGGCCTTCCGGAGGCCGGAAATGGCCTGTTTGCCAAGTTCCAGTGGGACCGGAAGGCCTGTTTTTTGCTCTTCCCAGGCTCCAGAGCCTTTCTAGGAACCTGGGGAGGGCAAAAATAACCTTCCCCACCCCCCCAGAGGCCCTCCAGAGGCTGAAAATGCCCCGTTTGCCAACTTCCGGTAGGCCTAGAAGGCCTGAAATTCAGCTGGCGGAGCTGAGCTCGCGTGCCCACTGATACGGCTCCGCGTGCCACAGGTGGCACGCGTGCCATAGGTTCGCCAACACGGATCTAGAGTATTCTGATCCTTGAACACATATGACAAGGATTAGCAATTGTTCTTGACTTTCTGGTTCAAAAATGGCGTAGGATATTCAGGTTTTGTATCTATGACTTTGACGGGTATTTAAGAGCCCAAACCACCTTTTACATTGGTCTCCAAAGTTAGTAGTTCATCAGTTGAGCTATTTGTCAGAATGGGATACGGGAAGATGCCATGTCAACGGGATCAGACCTCACGTATTCAAGCTGGTGCTTAAAGTTGTACCCAGGAAGGGACCAAAGAAGAATCAGACTGCACATGATTAATAGATTAAGAGAAGAACAGAAGTAAAGTACTTTTGCCCAAGAGGAAATAAAAGATGTGGTTGATAGCAGAGGGCTGAGCTGGAAGGTGTCACTTCTAAAAACATCTGATGATAGATATGATGGAAATTGGCATAAGTAAGGCAGGGTGACAGGGGAACTCATGTGAGTAATGAACATGGGGGGGAAAAAACCACTTTTCAGATAGGAAATGCAACACTTCAGGACCATAAAAAAACGTGACTTGTGTTTGAGGCTGATTTAGTGACCTTTCAAAGTTACAAGAGCACTAAAAAAAAAAAAAAGTAACTTGTGACTATTTCTCACAGTTATGACAATTGCAGTATCCCCAAGTCACATGATCAAAATTTGGACCCTTGGCCACTGAAATGATTTATGACAGTTGCAGTCTTCCGGGGTGATGTGATCCCTTTTTGCAACCTTCTGATGAGCAAAGACAATGGGGAAATTCACTATTAAGATTCACTTAATAGAATAGACTAGAATTTTTTATTGGCCAAGTGTGATTGGACACACAACGAATTTGTCTTGCTGCATACGCTCTCAGTGTACATAAAAGAAAAGATACGTTGATCGAGATATTATCAACAACAATATTAACAAGATATTATTAACTTAACAACTGAGTGATTCACTTAACAACTGTTTCAAGAAATGTTGTAAAATGGGGCAAAACTCACTTAACTGTCTCGCTTAGCAACATAAAATTGGGGCTCAATAGAATCAAGATCACGTAAAGTGTTAATACCACTTTATAATGCCTTGGTAAGGCCACACTTGGAATACTGCTTCCTGTTTTGGTCACCACAATGTAAAAAGGAAAGAAAGAGTGCAGAGAAGAGCAACAAAGATGATTAGGGGCAGAGGTGGGTTCTCCTTACCTTTACTACCAGGTTTGCAACGGGGCCGCGCGCTTCACTTCAGACAAATGGTTATCCAACATCTTCTTAAAAACTTCCAGTGTTGGAGCATTCACAATTTCTGGAGGCAAATTGTTCCACTGATTAATTGTTTTCACTGTCAGGAAATTTCTCCTTAGTTCTAAGTTGCTTCTCTCCTTGATAAGTTTCCACCCATTGCTTCTTGTCCTGCCCTCAGGTGCTCTGGAGAATAGCTTGACTCCCTCTTCTTTGTGGCAGCCCCTGAGATATTGGAACACTGCTATCACATCTCCCCTAGTCCTTCTTTTCTTCTTGTAAAAGAAAATAAACACTGGGCTCCAAAAACCAGGAAAGACATGTTGTGATTCTTCTAAGCAGATTCCTTTATTGTTCCTCACCTATAGATAGAGTCTTGATAGAACCTTGGCCATCACCCCAATGGTGGGATTCAAATATTTTTACTACTGGTTCTGTGGGCGTGGCTTGGTGGACGTGGCATGGCTTGGTGGGCATGGCAGGGGAAGGATACTGTAAAATCTCCATTCCCTCCCTATTCCAGGGGAAGGTTACTGCAAAATCCCCATTTCCTCCCGATCACCTGGAACTCAGAAGGCGGAGAATAGATGGGGGCGGGGGCAGGGCCAGTCAAAAGTGGTATTTACCGGTTCTCTGAAGTACTCAAATTTTCCGCTACCGGTTCTCCAGAACTGGTCAGAACCTGCTGAATACTACCTCTGCATCACCCCCCATGAAGTGTATCATCTGGGAACCATTATGCAGGAACTTCCTTCACTCTCTTTCTCTCACATAGATTACTTGAAATTAGTTTTCTCTTGTTCCTCTGGAATGCACGCCCTTCCATCCTGGAAATCCAAACTGCAACCTATCACATCAACACACACATTTTCCATGGTTACAGCGGAGTCTGCAAAAACCCTGGTGGCGCAGTGGTTAGAATGCAGTACTGCAGGCTACCTCTGCTGCCTGCTGGCTGCCTGCAGTTCGGCCGTTTGAATCTCACCAGCCTTAAGGTTGATTCTGAGGTGGGTCAAACGAGGACCCAGATTGTTGGGGGCAAAATGCTGACTCTGTAAAACCACTTAGAGAGAGCTGCAAAGCACTGTCAAGCGGTATATAAGTCTGAGTGCTATTGCTATGACGCTGTTGATCAAGTAATCAAAGTCTTGCCCCTTCACACATGTTAAAAAAAAGGGGTGGAACTTTGATGGCATGATTATCTTGACTTTTTGACCATGGCCGTTCCAGGAAATGCCACAGAAGAATGTCTAGTTCTCAAAGACCCTGGTGAAACATTAAACTCTTAGTGCTTACTCCATTGTAGATTGTCAGAGTATGAATATTCATGGACTGGAATAGATCAGCCAATGGGGACTGAATGGAGACATGGTAACAAGGTCAGCCAATGAATAGGCATGGTAACAGGCTCAGCCAATGAGGCTTATTTGGAAGCAGAAACTTAAGTCTGAAGTCTGGGCGTGGCTTAGGCAACTGAGTCTGTGCGGAAACTTAACTGCCCTGCATAGAGGAGGCTTTCTTTTTATTAAGCTCTGTGCTCAGCTCTGAAATGAAACAACTCTGGGCTAGTCTGCTCTGCTGAAATGAAACTAACTGTTCTCTCCTGCCTTGTGTTTTGCTTGTAACTGCTACTACGTTGAAGAAGAATCTATATTGGTATTGTACATTGATCTTTATGTATTATATGTATATATAAAGAAGTTAATGAATCCTGCTGAATCAGTTCACCTGTGTGTGCTTTCTGGATTTGATTTCTACTGCAAACTCAGATATAGATGGTTTGGGATTTTTCTCCTCGCTGAATCTATGTCAGATTTTTTTTTTCCAGTTCACAGTACTGTGGGCTGAACAAGAGAATGAATGTGATATTCATTTGTGAAGGATTCATCATCCTACAAAGGAAGCCAAAACAAACCACGGCTTAGTTGATTGACTGCAAAATGGCTGCTACATAGCCAGCTCAGCAGATGCCATACAATCTGAAAACACAGTCATGCCCTTGGCTTGTGTCTTACTTTCATCTCTGTCTCCCTGGCTTCAAGGTGGCAGCAAAGAAGTAGTCTTCCTTTCTTGTCTTTTACAGAATAAAGCCATGAAGATCCGTTGCCAACTGAAAGATAAAAAAAAACCCTTATCACCTAGCAGAGGAATTAATTCTCTGCAAGATAGAGGGGGAAATCCTTTTTCAGCATTATGCCAATGTCTCTCTTTTCTTCCAGGCTGCCAGTTCAGTTTCCAGCCACACAATAGCCTGAACGGTGAAATTTTCACGAGGCTTGCAAGAGAAATAAAACAATAAATGACAGGGCTAACACTGCTTTGTTGGCTAGTAAATCTAAAAACGATGCTCCTTCTGCCCAGCTCAGAATAACCTTAAATTTTTCATTGCATCTTTCTTTTCCTTTTAAAACATATTTGTCATCGTTCAGAGAGTAAGGCAGGTTTTAAGGGTAAGAGAACACAACCATGGTCCAGGGAATACCATGGGGCGTAGCTGAGAAAAAAGACAAGCGGGATTGGGGAAAAAAAGAAGGTATTGCATTCAGTTTAGCTTCCTTCCTTTTTTTTTTTTTTTTGGTCATCACTGATCAGGTTCAAGAGTTCTGCAATATTTGGTTCCTCCAGCTTGAAAGTTTGTTTGTTTAGAAAATTTATATGGCTGCCCCCATGGTGAAATCCTCCGATTTGCCCCCCATGCATACATGGTGCATGCACGACATGTGGTGCATGTGAGCGCATACGCAGTGCGCACCAAATGTACACTGCACATGCAAAGTTCATACCAAACACGTGCTGTGACACGCATGTGCACACGCACCAAACACGTGCTTCACGAGGAAAAAAAGAGCTGTTTGAAGGTAAGTAGAACAGCAAAGGGGGTGGGGAGAACAGGAGAACTCTGAGGACTTCACAATCAGAATAATAGCTAATAACCACTACTTGGATGGATCCCTGGCTAGAATTCAGCTTGGGAACACCTCTTAACCCTACTTAGAACTTGATTTGAAGTTTGGCCTGGAGCATGGCAGCAACTCTGCTTTGCAGCATGAGGTCTATATAAGGACCTACCAGGTTAAAACTCCACAAGATCCCCAAAACGATGAGCGGCAAAGACCGTTTGCTACTTTAACTTGTAAGAACTCAAAGAGATGGAAAAGTCAAAGCTCAAAAAAACCTGGTTTATTTTGTGACCAGGCCAGTTCTTTAGATCTGGGAAGGTGAAGTTAACCCAGTTAACCAACCAAATCAAAGATCTTATAGTGGAGAAAGTGAGAAATGTAATACACAGTTTTGTGCAAAGCTCTCCTCCAACTTCTTGTGTACCCAGTTCTAAATAAAAGAACTGAATAAAAGAAATGAAAGAATGAAAGAATGCATGCAAGATCATCCTCATTTCCACAGTCTACTCCTCCGAATATCCAATAGTTGAGAGCAGATCTGGCTAGGTTAGGTCTGGGCTTTTTCTAGAATCAGCAAAACGTTCCACTGTTCATAGATGCTGATATTTCAATCAAAGAGCGTGCAAAAATATGCAAACGAGGAAGCAACTTCTGTCAGAAATGCATTTTTTTAAAAATCTGGCTGTCAGATCTGCATGGGATCAGTAGAATGAGTTTGAATAACAAGACGATGAAGGACTCAGATATTTCTACCATTCCCAAACAAAAAGGCAATAATATTCTTGAACTGAGAGCAAGAGGGATTGAAGAAGCCCCACTAATGTCTTCTTCCACACCCATTCTTTGCAACTGCCATTCTGCCGTGGGGCATCCAGCGGCATCTGCATCTTCATTTTCCAGCCCATCTCTCAAGAGTCACCTGCTATGGAAATACATCACGCTCAGGCAATACATATCCATATGTCAATCTTCTCAGCATCTTAGAGCAGTTTGAAAACCATCCATTGTTTAAATAACAGAGGTACAGAGTTTTGTGGAACGCAATCAGGGAAATGGTAATTAACTCAGCGGGTTCCCAACTCAAGAACTTTCTCTAGAGGGCCAAGGTCATAGGCAGAAAGCTGGCTGCTTTAGAAGAGCTGCACAGGAAGAGGGAGAGGGAGAGAGAGAGAGAATCCAATTTTCAAATCCGGAGATGCACTCTTTGGTCCCATTTCTTCTCTTCTTCATAATTACTACTTATAACTGCCTTCTCATTCCATTCAGGGCTCCTTAGCCTTTTGCCTATGCCATTTCCAATTGCTCTTGAAATCCACCTAGATTCAAGCACCCATGTTTATTTCCCCGAGTAGGTACAATTACTCTAATCTGGCTTTTTTTTTTTTTTTACATTTCTTAACAAACACTTTTGCTTCATTTTTCTTTTCTTGCTCTTCATTTCCCCTAATTGTTATGTCAATTATGCTGGTGCTGCATTATGCGGTGTTGCTTCATTCAAAATAATTTCTACCTTTCCTTATGGGTGAGGAGACAGAATAGAATAGAATAGAATAGAATAGAATAGAATGGAATGGAATGGAATGGAATGGAATGGAATGGAATGGAATGGAATGGAATGGAATGGAATAGAATAGAATAGAATAGAATAGAATAGAATAGAATAGAATAGAATAGAATAGAATAGAATAGAATAGAATAGAATAGAATAGAATAGAATAGAATTCTTTATTGGCCAAGTGTGATCGGACACACAAGGAATTTGTCTTTGGTGCATAAGCTCTCAGTGTACATAAAAACGAAAGACACATTCGTCAAGAATCATAAGGTACAACACTTAATGATAGTCATAGGAAAACAGTCAATATAAATCTTAAGGAAACCAGCAACAAAGTTACAGTCATACAGTCATAAGTGAGAGGAGATGGGTGATAGGAATGATGAGAAGATTAATAGTAATATAGACTTAGTAAATAGTTTGACAGTGTTGAGGGAATTATTTGTTTAGCAGAGTGATGGCATTTGGGAAAAAAACTGTTCTTGTGTCTAGTTGTTCTGGTGTGCAGTGCTCTATAGCATCGTTTTGAGGGTAGGAGTTGAAACAGTTTATGTCCAGGATGCGAGGGGTCTGTAAAGATTTTCACAGTCCTCTTTTTGACTCGTGCAATATACAGATACTCAATGGAAGGCAGGTTGGTAGCCATGGTTTTTTCTGCAGTTCTAATTATCCTCTGAAGTCTGTGACTGTCTTGTTGGGTTGCAGAACCAAACCAGACAGTTATAGAGGCGCATATGACAGATTCAGTGATTCCTCTGTAGAACTGTATCAGCAGCTCTTTGGGCAGTTTGAGCTTCCTGAGTTGGCGCAGAAAGAACATTCTTTGTTGTGCTTTTTTGATGACGTTTTTGATATTGGGTGTCCATTTTAGGTCGCGAGTTATGGTAGAATCTAGAAATCAAGCTAGCCTGAATAACTGAGATCTGGGTAGTGGGATTGAAAACTGAAGAACTAGAAGTCGGGAGACCTACATAGAACCCCAATGAAAACTTTTCCAAGATGCCTCTCAAGATTTTCAAGAGATTGGCCAAGTATCTGTTGGCTTCGAAAAGCAGCCAGAAAAGATCAAGAGCTTGAATACTGGAACATAGTTACATAAGACTCTTGTTTTGTACTACACAGTGTGTACACAGTGTATTAATACACAGTGTATTAACTGTGTGATCAAGGCTTTGTTCTCATCTGAAATAAGGTTTCTAATCTAGTCAAATGTCATGTCTGAGAACCTTCTAGTAAGACTAATCAAGTTCTGTATGTTTAAGGGGCTAAGAGCTTGCAGAGTCATGATTCATGCCAAGTCCAGGGAGCACATTTAGCTGAGATGAATACAAGCAGACCAAAATCAACTCTTAGAAAGTCTTACTTCAGGGGCAATGTTGACATATTAATGTATTTAGCTGATCTTTTATGTATTAAAATATTTATCGTCCATATCCTATTCTGACAATATGATGACAAGTTTAGAGAATGACCAGACCAGACCCGTTGGAATAGTGGCTAAACCCAATGTTTGAATGGCATCCCAGGGTTTATATTACTAACATATAAAGTGTTTTTATTTATTTTTATAGAGGGATGCGGTGGTTCAGTGGCTAAGATGCTGAGCTTGTCAATCGAAAGGTCGGCAGTTCAGTGGTTTGAATCCCTAGCTCCTGTTACTTGTCCCAGCTCCTGCCAACCTAGCAGTTCAAAAGTATGTAAAAATGCAAGTAGAAAAATAGGGAATACCTTTGGTGGGAAGGTAACAGCATTCTGTGCACCTTTGATGTTTAGTCATGCCGGCCACATGACCACAGCATTGGTGGGTTGCCCCCAGTTTGCACCAGTTCTATAGAACCAGTAGTAAAACCCGCCACTGACCCCAACGTCATCAAAATGCTTCTGTGCATGTGCAGAAGCTTCTGCGCATGTGTGTAGCCCCATTGCAAACCGGTAGTAAAGGTGAGTAGAACCCACCCCTGGACCACGGAGACGTCTTCAGACAGCGCTGGCTCTTCGGCTTTGAAATGGAGATGAGCACTGCCCCCTAGAGTCAGGAATGACTAACACATATGTGCGAGGGGAACCTTTGCATTTACCTTATTTATTTTTATCTTTAAAAGATAATATATATATTTAAAACATTTGCCTTAATAGTATCAGGCAAAACTATATTTGATTTATGTGAACTTCAGATTAATTACATACAGCTAATATGATTATTTCCTATTTTATAATCCCTCCCCATATTAAAAATACAGCTAGATATAATTTAGTAGGGTTCCAACATGTCTTTACAGATGTGTTGGGATTATAACTCCCACTGATCATTCATTCTGACAAAATTTTCCAGGAAGTAAGATCTATAATTAAACCATGCAACATTTTTTTGCATAAAAAGACAAATAAGAACAGCATCAAGAGTTGGGCAAGGAGCCACCAATATGAGATGGGAGGAAAGCCTTAGAAACTGTATGCCTTCCTCCCCAAATTCTCATCATGAAAGTTCAGACGTTTTGAGAAGTTCTCGGTTGAAACAACAACATCTAGCGGAATTGTTGTTGGATTAAAAAAAAATGCTAGCAGGATTGAACTGTAGGGGACGAACAGGCTGAGCCTGAGGGAGGTGTCAAATGCGTCATCAGTTCGGAGTCCATTTGTGCCCACAAAAGATTTAAGTCCAGCCCACTTTGAATTCCATGGACTTTTAAGGTAACGGTAAAGTTTCCCCTCACACTTATGTGCTAGTCGTTCCCGACTCTAGGGGGCGGTGCTCATCTGCATTTCAAAGCCGAAGAGCCAGTGCTATCCGAAGATGTCTCCATGGTCATGTGGCCGGCATGACTAAATGCCAAAGGCACACGGAACACTGTTACCTTCCCATCAAAGGTGGTCCCTATTTTTCTACTTGCATTTTTTACGTGCTTTCGAATCTTGAGTGTTAGTAATTCAAATTCTTGTTTAGAGGTACCATGAAATAAACCTGTAGTCATTTTGGACCTAACCCTGGCTCCTAATTTCTTTCACTTGACATGAATGAATACTGTTAGACAGAAATAGGGTTGATAATCTTTAAAATACTGCATTGATAAACTTTCACTGTAGTTCATATAGAATAGAATAACAGAGTTGAAGGGACCTTGGAGGTCTTCTAGTCCAACCCCCCGCCTAAGCAGGAGACCCTACCCCACTTCAGACAAATGGTTATCCAACCTCTTCTTAAAAACTTCCAGTGTTGGAGCATTGACAACTTCTGGAGACAAGTTGTTCCACTGATTAATTGTTCTTACTGTCAGGAAATTCCTACTTAGTTCTAAGTTGCTTCTCTTCTTGATTAGTTTCCACCCATTGCTTCTTGTCTCATCTTCAGATACTTTGGAGAATAAGTTCAGCCCCCCACCTCTTCTTTGTGGCAGCCCTTCAAATATTGGAACACTGTTATCAGGTCTCCCCTAGTCCTTCTTTTCATTACACTAGACATACTTAATTCCAGCAACCGTACATTAGATGTTTTAGTCTCCAGTCCCCTAATCATCTTTGTTGCTCTTCTCTGCACTCTTTCTAGAGTCTCCACATCTTTTTTACCTCGTGAAATGACCAAAACTGGATGCAGTATCCCAAGTGTGACCTTACCAAGGCATTATAAATTGGTATTAACACTTCATGTGATTGTGATTTTATCCCTCTGTTAATGCAGCCTAGAACTGTGTTGGCTTTTTTTGGCAGCTGCAGCACACTGCTGGCTCATATTAACAAATCTGGAGTGGTACAGTTTTGCTCGTCCCCTTCACTTTGGTCATTACAAGCTTTGGATATAGACAAGGAGGAGTCCAACAGGCTAAAGTAGCCATCAAAGATTTGCCAGAAACTTCTATATTGCATTTATTATTCCACGCTACGAGAGCATTGGCGTGAATCGCAGTTTTGTCAGATGCATAAATGCAGTGCCAAAACCGAAACTCGGAAGCAGTATTTAGAATCAAGGCTGTATAGTACAAACTCTGAAACTGCCTACATTAAGAGAAACCCCGCTGATATAAGTGCATCATTGCTGCCACCCTGTGAAAACCATTCCGGCAGGTGTCCTTGTAATTGAGGGTGGAGGAGGAGATGGGCCCTATCGTGATACAGCTGTGGTCTATCAATTATTGAAGGGAAATTTCACTCACATGAGGCATATGTTGCCGAGGCACAGTTGGCTTGTCATGGAAGGAACTCATCGCCATCCCACCAACGGGAAAAACAGGAAGCCCTCAGGACATCCCAGGTACAGCTGCTTAACCCCTGTGACCCCCTCAGGACATTTGAAAATGGTCTTATGCTTTATGGTAGCCTCACGGTATAAAATGCCACGCTTGTTCCTTAGGTGACGTTAAAGAAGTGGAAACATCCCGAGGCAAAGCATTTAAAGTAATTCCTCTGGGCTTGGCAGTTTCCCATGCAGATCATTGCTCGTTTTCCACTCACCCCCTTCTTCTTCTTCTTCTTCTCCTTCTCCTTCTCCTTCTCCTTCTCCTTCTCCTTCTCCTTCTCCGTCTCCGTCTCCTTCTCCTTCTCCTTCTCCTTCTCCTTCTCCTTCTCCTTCTCCTTCTCCTTCTCCTTCTCCTTCTTCTTCTTCTTCTTTTTGCAGTAACTTCTTTTGACTAAGTTGTCCCATGCAACCTAGCAATTTAACACAATCCTTTAATTTGTGCTGAGAACTTCATCTTCCGGGGGATAATTGACCTGTATGTGTGGGTTTTTTTTTTTAATCTATTATCCTCCGTAATTGTCCGAATTGTTCCTTATTCATGAGGATCAAAGAAAGTCAGCCATTGTTATATATGTTATGTGCATTGGATTTCATTAGGCATGCTATTAAAAAGGTGTGTGCTTCCAGCGGGGAAATAAAAGAGTCCATCCTTCATTTTATTCAAAGATCTCTTCTGTGTATAGGCAGGATGTGCTTCACTTTTCAAAGAGAGGAAGACCTGGTTATTGGTTCTACCAGTGTGTTTGGCTTGGACATTAGCTTTACTGAGAAGCTCAGCGCCAACAGGATTGATAATGTGCGGGGGTGCTAGTGGTGGAATTCAGCCGGTTTGGGCGAACCCAGGGGTGAAATGGTCCCCTGGGTTCGGACCAGATCGTCAGATCCGCTAGCGATGGCAGCGGGTGGTTCGGAGAACCGGTAGCAAAAATCCCTGCCCTCTCCCCCCATGCCCAGCTGAGCCGTGCAATCATCAGAGGCTTTTTAAAAAAAAAAAAAAAAATTAAAAGCATTTTTTCTACAACCTCTTCAGCCGAAAAAATGCTTTTAAAAGTAAAAAAAAAAAAAAGCCTCTGATGATCGCGCGGCTCACCTGGGATCATCAGAGACTTTTAAAAGCATTTTTTCTACAACCTCTTCAGCCAAAGAAGTTGTAGGAAAAAAATGCCTTTAAAAGCCTTTGACGATCCCAGCTGAGTTGCCTGATAGTCAGAAGCTTAAGTTCTACAAACCTCTTAAGTTTGTAGAAAAAATGCTTTTAAATGTAAAAAAAAAAAAGTTGGCCACGCCTACCCAGTCACATTACCCCACACACACACCAAGCCACGCCCACAGAACTGGTAGTAACAAATTTTAGATTTCACCACTGACACACACCCAGCTGATTGTATATTGATAATATACAATATATTGATAATCGATAATAATTGATAATATATCGATAAGTTCCAACTCTTATAAACTTTACAAAAGCTCTCAAAATTTTATTTTTTTTCATAAAGCCTTGGGAATCCCCTGACAGTAGAGAGCCCAGATGATGGTTGCACCACATAAGACATCTTAATTAACCCTATCACTATCTTGGGTTTATTTATGTTGATTATTTAATTTGTGGTTTTATTCATTTTTAAGGATTGGTTTAGAACAATTAATTAGTGGGACAGCCTGCCTCCAAAAGTTGTGATTGCTCTAACACTATATTTTTAAGAAGAGATTGGACAACCACTTGTCTGAAATGGTACAGAGCTTCCTGCTTGAGCAGGAGTTAGAATAGAAGATGTCCAAAGTCCCTTCCAACTCTGTTACTCTGTTATTCTGCTTTGTTGTAGACTACCCAGAGTCCTCTTGTGTGAGATGGGTGGCTATATATATTTGATAACAATTAATTCATAAATGAAATATTAGTGGCTTCTTCTAACTGTTGCCATCTTATGCTAATTGCTATCAACCTGCCTTCCATTGAGGACCTGTATACTGCACCAGTCAAAAAGAGGGCAGTGAAAATATTTACAGACCTCTCACATCCTGGACATAAACTGTTTCAGTTCCTACCCTCCAAACAACGCTATAGAGCACTGCACATCAGAACAACTAGACACAAGGACAGTTTTTTCCCTAACGCCATGACTCTGCTAAACAAATAATTCCCTCAACACTGTCAAACTCTTCACTAAGGCTGCAGTACTATTAATCTTCTCATCGTTCCCATCACCCATCTCCTCCTACTTATGACTATATGACTGTAACCTTGTTGCTGGTATCCTTACGATTTATATTGATATTGTTTCCTGATTGCTTATTTGTAACCTATGACTATCATTAAGTGTTGTACCTTATGATTCTTGATGAACGTATCTATTCTATTCTATTCTACTCTACTCTACTCTACTCTACTCTACTCTACTCTACTCTACTCTACTCTACTCTACTCTACTCTACTCTACTCTACTCTACTCTACTCCTATTCTACTCTACTCCTATTCTACTCTACTCTACTCTACGCTACTCTACTCTACTCTACTCTACTCTACTCTACTCTACTCTACTCAACTCTACTCTACTCTACTCTACTCTACTCTACTCTACTCTATTCTATTCTATTCTATTCTATTCTATTCTATTCTATTCTATTCTATTCTTAACTTTCCAGAATGGCTGCCTTTTATCTTGTAGTGCACTTAGTTTTGTTGTTTTCTCCTTAGACAAATTCTGAAACATTGTAAGAAAACAGAATAGTGTTAATTATTCACGTTAGCTTTCCTTCCAGGACTGCAAATTTGTGGCGAAAAATAGAAGAGCAGCCTGAAAGAAAATGGTAATAAATAATAACATGAATCTGTGCCTTAACAAATTAGCAACTAAGTGAATGTGACTGAAATGATTAAATAATGAGGAAACAAAACTTTTATAATGGGAAAATAATATTAAAACCTAGATGTTTCAAAGATAGTGCTTATGGCAGATCCCAACCCCCCCTACTCGTTTTGTAAATCCCATAAATTGCACCAGTGTCTTGAAATGTTATGCTACTCACTTGGGTTACACATTCTCACCACTGGAAAACAACATTTACTTCTCTAAAGAATAAAAAGGTAGAGGGAGGGTATGTATATGTCCCATTTTTATCTTTTTAAAAATAAAAGATTGGTTGGTGCTTTAAAGGAAAGCAAGCACATTAGAAAAGTGGGCTTTTTCTTTTTCTTTTGCTAAAAAAAAAAGGCTTACACAAAGAAAAACGCATTGCCTAATCATATAATGAAGTTTCATTACTGCACTGCTTACTCAGTGTGATTAAAATGCACAAAGAAGTTTGTCACTTTGCAAATTTTAATCTAATAGCATTTACGGTATGGGAATAAAATATGGTTTATTTTACACGATTTCTCTCGCAATTTGTTCAGGAAAAATTTAAATAAAAACAGCCTCCCTCCCTTCCTCCCTCCTTTTTTGCATAGTCTCGGGAGTGCAGTTGACGTTCGGGTTATTCTTTTACTTATAGCAGATCTCTGATATCTTTGACAAGCATAAATTCAATTGTTAAATTGTTCTACATTGTTGTAGCTATGTGCCGGCTAAAACACCGCAATTTAATTCCTTTGAACACCACAGTTGTTAAATACCCTGGAGTGAGGATGTAAAAGAATTTCTCTGCAAAGGCTTCTGGGAAGAGATTCTTATCTTGGTTCCCATCACACCAAGGAAGGGATGATTTCTAGAAGCAAGCAAAATCCAACTAGTCTTCTTTCCTGATAAGAAACAAATGTTTTTCATCTGTCTGTCTGTCTCTCTCTGTGTGTGTCTGTCTGTTTCTCTCTCTCTGTCTCTCTGTCTCTCTGTCTCTCTGTCTCTCTGTCTCTCTCTCTCTCTCTCTCTCACCACTGCCCTATTCCCTCCTCACTCCTGGGGGAAGGATATTGCAAAATCCCCATTCCCACCCCACTCTGGGGCCAGCCAGAGGTGGTATTTGCTGGTTCTCTGAACTACTCAAAATTTCCGCTACCGGTTCTCCAGAACCTGTCAGAGCCTGCTGGATTTCACCTCTGGAATGGTGATTTTGCAGTATCCTTCCCCTGGAGTGGGGTGAGAATGGTGATTTTGCAGTATCCTTCCCCTGACACACCCACCAAGCCACGCCCACCAAGCCACACCATGCCCACCAAGCCACGCCCGCAGAACCGGTAGTAAAAAAAAAATGGATTTCACCACTGCTACAATCTTTGGGGAAACCTTGTTAATACTGCCACTGGCCACAATTTCTTCTTCTTCTTAGATGAAGACCTCCCTCTCCTCTGTCTCTGAATTACTTGGGAGGAGATAAATGACAATCCTCCTTTATTCTTTGCTTGGATGGGATGCGTGCCAAATATGTGAGTGACGATCCCTTATTAATTAAGAGCAGAAGCCTTTGTTAAATACATCAAGGTCAAAGAACAGAAAGAAAGTTGAAAGGCATGAAAGGAAGAAGGCAAGGAAAGGAGAATCTTTACTTTAAAAAACATGCTCATTTCAGGCAGGATCTCTTCGAAAACAGTCTCCAAAGAAAGTTCATGGCTTAAAATCACAGCAAACAAAAGAAAATACCATCACCTCCGTTGATTCCAAACTTGCTATATAATTCTCTGATCTTCAACATGGATGCTCTGAGTTGGGATTTCTTTTTTGACCTGGCTCAAGGTTGACTCACCCTTTCATCCTTCCGATATCAGTAAAATAAGGACCCAGATTGTTGGGGACAATATGCTGACTCTGTAAACCGCTTAGAGAGGGCTGTAAAGTACCGTGAAGTGGTATATAAGTGTAAGTGGTATAGCTACTCCCCTTCCTTCCTTCCTTCCTTCCTTCCTTCCTTCCTTCCTTCCTTCCTTCCTTCCTTCCTTCCTTCCTTCCTTCCCTCCCTCCCTCCCTCCCTCCCTCTCTCCCTCCCTCCCAGTGGTTAGAATATAGTGTTGCAGGCTAATTCTTCCCATTGCCAGCAGTTCGATCTTGACAGGTTCAAAGTTGACTCAGTCTTGCATCCTTCCAAGGTCAGTTAAATGAGGACCCAGATTGTTTAGGGCAAGATGATGACTCTGTAAACCGCTTAGAGAGGATTGTAAAGCACTATGAAGCGGTATATAAGTCTAAGTGCTATTGCTATCTAAGCCATGGTGGCGCAGTAGTTAGAAAGTATTATTGCAGGCTAATTCTGCCAACTGCCAGCAGTTCGATCCTCACTGGTTCAAGGTTGATTCAGCCTTCCATCCTTCCGAGGTTGGTAAAATGAGGACCCAGAGTGTTGGGGGCAATAGGCTGACTCTGTAAACCGCTTAGAGAGGGCTATAAAGCACTGTGAAGCGGTATATAAATCTAAGAGCTATTGCTATTATTGGCTTTTTGGTATGCAAGCATTCCAAAACTCCCAAAACAAAATGAAGCACGTTTTCTCTTATTTTTCAAAGCCCACTTCAAAGTCAGTTTTTGTGAGTATTTTGGGATGGTGGTGCGGGGTCTATGTGTACATCTGCCTTTGGAGGTCTTTAATCAAGAAACTGGGCTGACAGGTCAGCTCATTTTCCTTAACCCTTTTGGTTTGTAGAGGATTTTAAAGAGTCACCTTGCAGCGACACGGGCGGCAAACAAATTTAATAAATAAATGAAATAAATACAATTGCTCCCCATTACAGCTTTAATTGCAGGGATAGGGTTAGATAGCCTTAGTGGTCTACCCTCACTAAGAAATTGAAGAAAAAGCTCCAACTTGTCTTGAAGGCAACAAACGGGAGGCTCCACCAACTGCAATGTGCACTCTTAAAATTGGGCCAATTAGGATTGCAGTTGGGGCCAGGATTTTCATTGCTAAACTAGGCAGATTATTAAGTGAGTTGTGCCTGAATTTACAGCCTTTTGTTTTTGCCATAGTTGTTAAGTGAATTGTTGCATTTGTGAAACGAATCGCAGGATTGCTAAGTGAATCTGGCTTCCCCTGTTGACTTAGAAGGTCACAAATAGTGATCACAGGACTCAGGATTCTGCAACTGTTGTACATACATGTTGGTTGCCAAGCACCCAAATTTGGATCCCGTGATTGTGTGGATTGTGCTGTCATAAGTGCAAGGACTAGTCGTAAGTCACTTTTCCAGGGCTGTTGGGTTTTCAAATGAACGCTAAATTCATTGGCATCCTTCAGTCTCAAAAGACGATGGTATCGTGCTCTGGAAAGAGGTCCTAAAACAGCATCTCATGTGACTAAAAAGGCCAATTCGAGAGTGGCAATCCCTTCCACACTGAGGGCAGATATATTCTGTCCCCTGCTCAGCCCCCAGATTTCACTGATTCCGGAACTGCCTCTTTGCCTCAGCCTGCCGAACAAGTGTCTCTTCGAATGGGAGAAGGCCAGGCTGCGTCTTTAGCCTCCAAGCTGAACGATCGGAGGTCAAGGTTTCCCAGTTTTTAATGTCCATTCCCAGGGCCTTTAGGTCCCTCTTGCAGATATCCTTATATCGCAGCTGTGGTCTCCCTCTGAGGCGCTTTCCCTGCACTAATTCTCCATACAGGAGATCTTTCGGAATCCGACCATCAGCCATTCTCACGACATGCCTCAGCCAGCATATACGTCGCTGTTTCAATAGCGCATACATGCTAGAAATTCCAGCTGGAACGCTAAATAAATGGTTGGAAATTGAGGACTACCTGCGTCTCATAAGGTTTCTCCCCCTCCCCTTGGCAGCATTCTAATTCAAGGGGGAACGCAATGCTGGCCTGTTGTTGCACTGTAGTGCAGCCGGGTTGATGGAGTTCTGTTAATCTGTGGCAGTTTAAACAAAGTATTTCCGAGCTGTTAATTTTAGCCTTCTTCTCCATTAGCTTTTCAAGTTGCTGTAAACACGAAAGAAAAAAGGAAGAAGGGTGTCAGGTAGGGTCATTATCGCTGGGAAGGAACACGACATTTGCTGCAAATTAATTTTGCAAGCTGAGTAGCAGCTTTGTGGAAACACAGGGATTTCTGCCTCTTGGTGAGAAACACAGCTCAGTTGTCTTGAGAAAGGAGAAACTAATTTTTCAAAGGAAAGCAGCAAGGGAAGACTTTAAAATAAAGGGAGGAGGCTGTAGGCCAAGTAGTCATAGGAAGAATTCTAGCTCCACATTCTTGTTTTGTTTTGTTTTATTTTGTTTTGTTTTGTTTTGTTATTTTTTATTTATTTGTTAAACATGTACAAGATAGCAGGTATTGGTATAAACATAAACAAAGGAAGTAAGTACAGATAAATGGGGACAATAAGACAGGGATGGTAACAGTGGTGGGTTGCCCCTGGTTCGGACCGGTTCGCAAGAACCGGTAGTAAAACCGGCGGGAGGCTCCGCCCATCACCTCGGATGTCATCATCGGCAATCTACGCATGCGCAGAAGCTTCTCAGCAGTTTGCAGCAATCCTGTTGCGAACCGGTAGTAAAGGTAAGTAGAACCCACCCCTGGACAGTAGGCACGCTAGTACGTTTATGCATGCCCCCTTTATGGACCCCTTAGGAAAGGGGTGAAGTTCACAGTAGACAGTTTGAGGATGAAGCTGTGGGGGTTTGAGGATGTAACAACAGAGTCGGGTAGAGCATTCCAGGCATTGACCATTCTGTTGCTGAAGTCGTATTTTCTGCAATCGAGTTTGGAGCGGTTTACCTTGAGTTTGTATCGATTGTTTGCCTATGTATTATTGTAGTTGAAGCTGAAGAAGTCATTAACAGGTAAGACGTTGTAGCAGATAATTTTGTGTACTAATCTTAGATCAGACCACAAGCAGTGCAGTTCCAGATTGTCCAAGCCCAGAATTTGAAGCCTGGTGGCATAGGGAATTCTATTGTGAGTAGAGGAGTGGAGTATTCTTCTCGTGAAATACCTCTGGACCTGCTCAATTGTGTTAATGTCTGATATACAGTATGGATTCCAGGCGGATGAGCTGTATTCAAGAATTGGTCTGGAAAGGTTTTGTATGCCCTAGTTAGCAGTACAATATTACTGGAGAAGAAGCTTCGCAAGATTAGGTTAACAACTCTTAATGCCTTTTTGGCAATGCTGATAAATACTTTATCAAGTGAGAGCTACCCTGAAAAAACCAGAAAAAAATTCCAAGAGTTTCCTCCTGTTTCATTATAATAACAATATAATATATATAATATAATAACAAGGTACAGATTGTTATGAACAATCCTTATAATAAAAGAATGAGTTTTGAAGGGAGATTTGCAAGTTTGGAATCTGTGCCACTGATTTTAAGTGGCCTCTGAATATTAGGAGAATGGTTTAGGGGAAGCTTCAGAGTGTGATTTCTCATATAATCCTGTTCTGACCCAGCTCTCCAAACACAACAAACCCTCTGAAGTTAACTGAAAGATTCCTTAATTAGGAGCACCATCAGCTATGGCAAAAAGTTTCTCTCTCACTGTAGGCTAACAAGTCCATCCAGCTGGAAGATGATCTATTAATCTCCACCCCCTGCCTTTTATCCCTAGAGCTAGGGTTGGGGTTCGCTAGCAGCAGTAGCTCTTCTGTCCCAAGGACCGGTCCATAGATTTCCACTGCTCTCCTCTCCTCTGCCTGCTGTGCATCCACGCATCAGGCACTGGACCCAGCTGTTCCTCTTCTTCCTCATCAGCGACCTCCAAACCTGGGGGCTGTTGACTCTCCATCTGAGGGCTGACAGATGGCATAGGCTCCACCTCTGTCTGTCTCTCTCTCTCTGCCAGCTCCATTCCCTCTTCCCCCTCAGAGCTCTCAGGTTGCTCTGATGCTGACCCTGACTCCCACACAGCTGCCTCCTCTGATTTGGCTGCTGGAGGGGCCAGCGCAGAGGTGGGATTCACTTACCTTCCTTACTGGCTCGCAAATGTGAGCACACCTACCTTCCATGCATGCTCAGCCTTCTGTGCATGCTCTTTGTGCTTGTGCGCGCCTTCCACGCATGTGCATGGCCTCCAAAATAGGAGGCAAAATAGGATGGCAAAATAGGATGGCATAATGTCCGGGCGGGTGGGTGTAGCCTACCACAGTCATTGCTATCGGTTCGCCCAGTTGAATCCCACCACTGGGCCAGCGGCCAACAAGCCACAACAAATCCATCTGACTGTCGCTCCTTGTGGAGACATGTACTTATTTATGCTTATATTTTCTTCATTACAATGTGATTTCTCGTGGCGATATCCCAGTTGTACCCGTAGAGGTTCATAAACCGACGACAGCCAGCAAGGAAAAATGCAATCCCTGCTTTCAAAATAATCAGCCTTCAATTGGAAGATTCTTCCACCCACTCCTCTGTGTGTTAGCAAACAACATTTTAATCCCATCAGGAAATTGTAGAAGACTAAAGACACTCAAATAAAGCATCAGCGCTTGGCAAACACAATATAGGAGACGCAGCCTTAGTTTGAGAAGCCCCTTCTTCTATACAACTAAAATCAGCTCTCTTTCATGTTGGTAATACAAAACTCCAACATACCTCATAAAAGTACAGAAAAATAAAAAAAAAGAGGAAAAGCTGTGAAGAGGATTTGGGATTAGTTATCATTGAGAAGAATTGTGTAAGAAATATTCCGCAGGTGACAAGAGAAAGGAAGGAGAGAGGTTTGTTACTGTTGTGCCTTCTGATCATATTCTATCAGGCTATTATATCCACGTCAGTAAATACATCTCAAGAGAAAACTGTTCTTGTTTGTGAGGGGGGGAAAAAAGCAAATGCTCAAAAGCAGCCTCTCTTTAGAATGGAATTGGTGGGGGCTTTTGCTTCCTTAGATTTTTTGCAGTGGCCATAATAAAAAAAATAAATAACAGGTTTTCATTAGGGCTGCCTCAAAGGGAAAGTATGTGATGGAGAGATGGAATTCATTCCACCCTATTTGGAAATCAAATCAGGTAAAGGAGGATGTACCAACCATCCTAATGTTGTGGCCCACCAAAGGCCAGCAGAGCTGGCAGCAGATTCGGACAATGAGGAGATTGGAGAGGAACGTGGGCCAGTCCTGGAGTCTGGGGAAGGCTCGGACGAGGGCTCTGAGTCGGAGGCAGAGAGAGGAAGCCAAGGTCATCTGGTAGTTCTTTGCTGCCTCCGGAGTCTCTGGAGCCTGACATCAGCGAGGCAGAAGAACAGTGTGAGCCTGTTCCCAGTGTGCGCATGCGCAGAGCTGCCAGAAGACAGGAACAATTAAGAAAACAGGGTCGACTTGGGAGTAAGGCTTGGAGATGATTGGCCCCAAAAAGAAGCGAACAGGACGTGAGCTTTTTCAGGAAGCAATTAGTTCATCTGGTTGATAAAAGCTGTGGGAAAGTTCTGTTTGACTCTGTGCTAAATTTGGCCTTGCTCTGCATTTGGCAATTAGTTCTCTGGCAGCATTCCAAGGGAGATAAGGTGGGTGTTTGTAAACACTCCCTTGCAAGACTGTTTGAGAAGCCTTTTGGACTGGGAATGACAATAATTCACAGCTATATGAATAAAAGAGGTTTGCCGGGATTAAGATTGTGCTGTATAGTTTCTAAGGAAGCCTAAATCAGAACACATAAGAAAAACAGCATCTGTCATGTGAAGTATTAGTGCCACTTTATAAAACCCTAGTAAGATCACACCTGGAATACTGCAACCAATTTTGGTCACCATACTACAAAAAATGATGTTGAGGTTTTGGAAAAGTTTCAGAGAAGAGCAACTATGATGATCAAAGGCCTGGAGACTAAACCATACGAAGAACGGCTGCAGGTTTTGGGTCTGGCTAGCTAGTCTAAAGAAAAGAAGACTTAGAGGCGACATGATAGCAGTATTCCAGTACTTGAGGGGCTGCCACAAAGAAGAAGGGGTCAAATTATTCTCCAAAGCACCAGAAGGCAGGACAAGAAACAATGGTTGGAAATTAATCAAAGAGAGAAGCAACCTGGAATTAAGGAGAAACTTCCTAACAGTGAGAGCAATTAACCAGTGGAACAGCTTGCCTTTAGAATCATGGGTGCTCCATCACTGGATGTGTTTAAGAAGACATTGGAGAGTCACTTGTCTGAAATGGTATAGGGTCTCCTGCTTGAGTGGGGTGGGTGGGTTGTAGTCTAGAAGACTTCCAAGGTCCCTTCCAGTTCTATTCTATTCTATTCTATTCTATTCTACTCTACTCTACTCTACTCTACTCTACTCTACTCTACTCTACTCTACTCTACTCTACTCTACTCTACTCTACTCTACTCTATTCTATTCTATTCTATTCTATTCTATTCTATTCTATTCTATTCTATTCTGTCCAACTTTTTCCAGCAATGCTTTAATTAGGATTTCTCCACTGAGCCAAACATAGTACGGTAGGCATTTTTCCTGCGTTTTCTCTGTTATTGATGCTATACCCACCTCTGTTGGACTGCATCTTCCATGATATTCTAAAGGATATACTGTACCCATTGTAAATGTTTTCATTTTAATGTGTGGGACTTAAATGTATAGTTTCTCTATTGCTATTATTAAGTGGAATGATAGTACCCTTCATAAAGCAATATTACTGGGCACAAACCAGAATGGAAATTTCTTAAGAGGTCAGGGGCAGTTGGAGCTGGCATAATGGGTGACTGAGTCAGGAAAAGCTACCCTGAAACTGCCAGTGTGGCTTCTAAGTGAGTCTTGTGGTTGACTGATTCCATCATTTGGATTATGGACGGATTCCATAATCCAAATAAAAAGTACAGCACCAATAATATTATCCACAGGTATCTTCCAAAAGCTAATCAGTTGCCCAACCTCACTAGGAAATCTTAAAAGGCATTTTCTAGCATTCTGAGAGTTCTTTCTCTGTCTCTATTATATTCTCTTTTGCTCGCTCGCTCAGTCTCTCCCACTCTCATTCTCTCTCTCATTCTTTCTCATTCTCTCTCTCTCATTCTCTTCCTCTTCCTCCAGGGAATATTCCCCCCCCCTCTCTCTCTGTCTCTGTCTCTGTCTCTGTCTCTGTCTCTGTCTCTGTCTCTGTCTCTGTCTCTGTCTCTGTCTCTGTCTCTGAATTGGTGCTCCATCAATATTACCAAATGAATTACACATTCTGAATGCACAAGAAGGAGAAGATGTCTACTATGAACTGGGTTTTTAAAACTTGATGATTATTGAATGCTGGCTTGTGGGAATGGAAAGTACAGAGCTAACCCCCTGGGCACATCATCATTGATCTTAGCAAGCATAGATATTTATTTGTTTATTCTACCCCACCTCTGTTTTTCAATCTTATTTCCCTGAAGGTTTCTTCTTCTTCTTCTTCTTCTTCTTCTTCTTCTTCTTCTTCTTCTTCTTCTTCTTCTTCTTCTTCTTCTTCTTCTTCTTCTTCTTCTTCTTCTTCTTCTTCTTCTTCTTCTTCTCCTTCTCCTCCTCCTCCTCCTCCTCCTCCTCCTCCTCCTCCTCCTCCTCCTCCTCCTCCTCCTCCTCCTTCTTCGCTTCCTCCCATCTTTGCTGCATTTGGCAAGTTTGTTTGCTTTTCCAGTTTGTGTCCTCATTCTTTCCTTTCTTTGAGCATGAACTGTTGCTGCTGTGTTGGCACAATGCCTGCCTTGATTATCGCAAAAGAATTGTGTGCAACGGAAATCCTGGCTTACATAATTATCATGAAATAACTCGTGTTATTTTAGCAACAGCAACATAGTAACTTCAAGGTAAATCTGTCAGAGGCAGCAGTAATTACACAGTAATTCATTTTAATGCATTTGCATTACAAGCTGATAATGCCACTGATAACACGTCTTGCCAACCTTATGAAAGCTTGGGGAATCTATATAGTCAGTGTGCAAAACACACACTGCGCCACCGTCAAAACTTGATGGATTGCATTAATGGCTTTGTTTAGGTCATCTGGGAGTAGAAGCAAGACCTTTTCCTTGTAAAAATGAGTAGGTCAATACAGAATCATCATCATCATTATCATCATCATCATCATCATCATCATCATCATCATCATCATCACCACCACAACCACCATTATATTATCCTATACTTATTCCCCAAGAACAGATTTTTCTCTAAGTTTAAATTCTGATTTTCTTTTCTCTTTGTTAGTTTGGTGACCAAGGGCTCTGTCAAAAGGTGTTTCGCTTCAGTCAAAAAATGCTTTTTTATTTCATTCCCGCCCCCACCTCTGTGTATTATTATTTATTGCTTGCCAGAAAGAAATAGAAAAAAAATTACAAAATAAAATAAAATAAGAAACCAGGAAAACAAAAAAAAAAGCAGAAAAGGAAAAAAAATATTAATATGTAAACATATACACATACAGTACACATACAGCGTATTAATCAAATATTTTTCTTGTTTTTTAAATAACTGAGCAATCAGACTTAGATTACGATAATAAAGGATTTCGTGTATTCTCTCTCTCTGTGTGTGGGTGTGTGTGTGTGTGTGTGTGAGAGAGAGAATTGGCTTTAATTCCATTCTCCTTTGGAACTTTGAATCAATTCCATTTGAATTGTCACTTTAATTTGGAGTATTGAACCAATTTAATTTAATACATTAAATGGGATGACCAACACTTCAAACAGAATGACTTAAAGAATTTTCTTGAGTTACCATGCTGTTTGGAGTTCAGATGTTTTATTCTGGATTTCTTCCTTTGTGCTCTTCTATGCTCTTCTGGTTGACACCAGACATTTTAAATTTTCACTGCCAGCCAAAGACGTATTTGTCTAGCTTTGATTAAATTTGTGTGGATATGTCTAGTGATTACTATTGGCATTCTTGCTTTATCCTCTTTTATGGATTCCTTTCATGACTTTTTAAGTGGTAGAGAATTTAGCTGGCTTTATTTATTTATTTAAATTTAGCGGGTAAAAATGGTTATAAGTTGAACTACTTGAAGCCAGCTTTGGAACTGTTGTAGTAATAAAACTACGATATTATCATTACAAAACCATAATAAATAAAGCTAATTGGTCATAACTGGCAAGGTCATCGGGGGTGAAATATTTTGGACACACTCATTTTCGGTAGATTATGGATCCCTATATCCCAAAATGTGATGGTTTTTCCTTCTGTAGTTGCACAAATGAAACTTTGTGGAAGATAACATTTTGAGTGTTTTCTCCAATCCACACTCCACTTTTTAAATTCTTAAAGAAATACGAAGGATTCAGGGTATCCCCAAGGCTCTGTTTTAGGCCCAGGACTCTTCAATATCTTCATCAAGGGGATAGATGGGGAATCATCAAGGGGATAGATGGACAAGGGGATAGATGGGGAACTCATCAAATTTGCAGATGACACCAAGCTGGCAGGAATAGCCAACACTCCAGAAGATAGGCTCAAGATTCAGAAGGATCTTGACAGATTTGAATGTTGGGTGCTATCTAATGAAATGAAATTCAATGGTGAACAAAGTAAGGTTCTACATTTAGGCAAGAAAAGCAAAATGCACAGGTACAGTATATGTGGTCCCTGGCTCAATAGTAGTAACTGTGAGAGGGATCTTGGAATCCTAGTGGACAATCACTTAAATATGAGCCAGCAGTGTGCTGCAGCTGCCAAAAAAGCCAATACAATTCTAGGCTGCATAAACAGAGGGATAGAATCAAGATCACGTGAAGTGTTAATACCACTTTATTATGCCTCGGTAAGGCCACACTTGGAATACTGCATCCAGTTTTGGTCGCCACGATGTAAAAAAAGATGTTGAGACTCTAGAAAGAGTGCAGAGAAGAGCAACAAAGATGATTAGGGGACTGGAGGCTAAAACATTTGAAGAACGGTTGGGTATGTGTAGTTTGATGAAAAGAAGGACTAGGGGTGACATTATAGCAGTGTTGCAATATCTCAGGAGTTGCCACAAAGTAGAGGGAGTCAAACTATTCTCCAAAGCACCTGAGGGTAGGACAAGAAGCAATGAGTGGAAACTAATCAAGGAGAAAAGCAACCTAGAACTAAGGAGAAATTTCCTGACACTGAGAACAATTAATCAGTGGAACAACTTGCCTCCAGAAGTTGTGAGTGCGCCAACAATGGAGTATTTTACGAAGATGTCAGATAACCATTTGTCTGAAGTGGTGTAGGGTTTCCTGCCTAAGCAGGGGGTTGGACTAGAAGACTTCCAAGGTCCCTCTGTTATTCTGAGTGGCCTGAAGTTAGTTTTACTGTCTTTGCAGGCTTTGTAGAAGTCATGGGAATATGAGATGGACCGGGAGTTTAATTATACAAATCTCCTGATATAAGACCTTATGATTGACCTGAATCTTCTCTAACTGGTGATGGGCCACTTTCCTCTTCCTGACAAGTGATGGGAAGCAATCCTTATGAATTCCCTTAAGATGTTACTATAAGGAGAAACCAAGGAAACAAAATCCAGCATGTCAAGTAAGGCAGCTGAGAACCACTTATACAGAAGAAATAAATGCTACATGGGATTAATAAAATGTTGATGAGAAATCTGAAGCTGAGGTTCAGGGAATTAGTTGAAGAAGCAGACTGATATTTTATGACATAACTAATTACCCAAGCAAGAAAAAGTGATTATAATGATTAATTGCTTTGACTTCTTTGTGGGAGAGTTGATACACAAAGGCAAAAGGATAGTTTGGCTACAAAATGAGTTTAGGATATCATCAAGCATTGTAGCTCAGCTGCATGCAGTCCAATCTGAATTCTATATCTTTATCTGCCGGAAACTTGCTGTATGGAGGTACAATTTATATCTCATCCTTCTAGTCTATAAACATTAGTTAAGGCTACTTGCAAATAGTTGTCCGGTGACAAAAAGAAAAATATGGTGCAGGCTATTGTTGGAAGAAAGATCTGGTCCAGTTCCAAGCCGGGAGAAAGGCAGTGAAAATAAAATGGAGGCTGACTGGCTGCAAGGAAAGGAAGTTTATTTACAAGCAGAACCAACAACAGCATGTAGTTCTGGGGCAGCTGACAAATTGGTTTGATGAGTACATGGATTTTTATAGGGTTCTGAGATGCTGCTAATGGGGTTGGGCGCAGGGGTGGGTTCTACTTACCTTTACTACCGGTTCGCAACGGGATCGCACAGAAGCTTCTGTGCATGTGCAGATGGCCGATGACGACAACCGGGGCGGTGGGCGGGGCCTCCCACCAGTTTTACTACCGGTTCTTGCAAACCGGTCCGAACTGGGGGCAACTCACCACTGGTTGGGTGGGGTAGTGAGCCTTGTGTCTTTTGCTATTCTAGTGGTGGTGGGTTAGTCCTACAATGTCCTAAAAGCCATGTCCTGTCCTTCTTAATTCCATCACCTGGATCTTGAGGTGCTTTGTTTGTGAATAGATTGACCCAAACTTTCTTTTCTTTTCTTTTAAGTTTTTTATTAAGTAAACATTAAAAACATTGCACACAGTGTGACCATCCTGGTTTTGTCATATCCATACATATTTTATGTATGGATATGACATATACAAATATAACTACCTATCATACATTGCTACTTTGCTCTTTTAAACCCTTGTCTTCATCTCATATATCCCTTGTCTTCATTTGCATATTTGTCTAAATATTGTCCCGTGTCAGTTCTACGAACCCTAACTCTTTTTTGTTCCAACTCCTTTTCTGCTTTCCAACCATTGGTATAATTTGTTCCAAATTTTATAGTATTCCATCTCGTCCTTATTTTTAACTTCTAGTGTCAGCCTATCCATTTCTGCACATGTCAAGATTTTCTTTATTATTTCTTCTTCCAGGGGAGATTTCTTCCTTTTTCCAATATTGCACATAAACCAATCTTGCTGCTGTTATAACATGCAGCATTAAGTGTATCAATCCTTTGCTAAGTTTCTCTTTTGTGATTCCTAGTAGGAATAGTTCTAGTTTCAAATCTATGTTTTGGTCTAGTATCTCTTCCAACCATGTCTTTATCTGATGCCAAAAATCCCTGGCTTTTGTACATAACCCAGTCTTTCTTAATGGGCACAAAATATCAATCTCTAAAGACTTCAGGCATCTGCTGGAGGCTGTTTCACTATGCAGGAAGACTGGGGCTGCTTTCTGCCTTTAAGAGCATGTTTCTCCATTTCTTCTTTGGGGAAATATAACATTCTGCCTCTTTTAATATTCCCCAAAATATTTCTTTCTCGGGGGGCGGGGAGGGCTTCCTACATCACGTTAACAATAGAACAGGTGACATAAAATGTATTTTTCCCATAAAATCAACACTACTGGCTTATGGGAAACCCTCAGCAACGAACAAGGAGGATCTCTAATTGAATTATTTAGGTGTAGCCATTACAAAGTCCCTTTCTCTTACCTCAGGATGGATTCCTGTGAGCACTTAGGGAATATCTCAATGATGCAGTTGACGGTTCTTTCAAAATCCTGGTTGAACTCTGGAATATATGTCCTCTTCCTGTGACACAACCATGGGTATCTCCTTAGTTCACAGAGGAGCTCTGGGACAGGAAAGGGAGAAAGTTACTTGCTTCTCTGAACCCCAACAGCAAGGCAGCAAGAAATGCAATTAATTGTAGATAAGACATAATTAACAAAGGCAAATTTCCAAATTGAGCAGTCCAAAGTCAATACAGGGAGCTAGTTTTGAGGTTCCTAGCATGAGGCCCAGAACAATAACAACCATAAAGCCAGGGATGAAATGCTCCCAGTTCGGACCGGATCGCCCGATCCGGTAGCGATGGCGGCGGGTGGTTTGGAGAACTGGTAGCAAAAATCCCTGTCCCCCCCCCAATGCCCAGCTGAGCCTCGCGATCATCAGAGGCTTTTTTTTTTTTTTTTACTTTTAAAAACATTTTTTGTACAACCTCTTCGGCTGAAAAAATGCTTTTAAAAGTAAAAAAAAAAAAAAGCCTCTGATGATCGCACGGCTCAGCTGGGATCATCAGAGGCTTCTAAAAGCATTTTTTTTTTCTGCAACCTCTTAAGGTTGTAGAAAAAATGTTTTTAAAAGTAAAAAAAAAAAAAGTTGGCCACACCCACCCAGTCACATTACACCCCCCCCCCACAAGCCATGCCCACAGAACCGGTAGTAACAAATTTTACATTTCACCACTGCATAAAGCTATCTAGTATGAGAGGTTATGGTAAAAAATAAGGGAGGTGTAACTGCATTACGGAAAAGGGTATTTCACTGAAGGAGACCAAACATTGCACTAGATGGGCCACATTCTGATTCAATAAGATTCTTCTAATGCTTCTGGTCCTCAGTTGAGGAAGATAATATTACATTCATGAAAACATAAGAAGGTGTCTTCTCTTCACACACACACATCTCTGTGTGTGTATAGTCACTTCCCATCTACCCCTAGATCAGTGATGGCGAACCTTTTTGGCACCAAATGCTGAAAAGAGAGCTCGTGCACGCACGTGCGTGGCACCAAGTACTGAAAAGGAACTGCCCAGATAAGGTACTTCTGGTTTCCGGTGCACTCATGCGCACTGCCCAGCGAGTCTTCCGGTTATTGCCGTGCATGCCCTTGCGCTGATCAACTGGCCGGCGTGCATGCTCACGCCAGAATACGGAAGACTCTTCCGGTTTCTGGCACTGCCACATGCACAAAGGCCATCTGATCATCGCGTACGCATGTGTGCCAGAAACCTGGAAGAGGAATGGGCGATGCCACGTGTGCCAGGCGACATGGTTCCGCATGCCATGTCGGGTACGCGTGCCATAGGTTCACCATCACGACCCTAGATGGAAGAATTACATTTCACTAAGAGATTTATATAGTTTTAATTCATTGTCTCTCTCTCTCTCTCTCTCTCTCTCTCTCTCTCTCTCTCTCTCTCTCTCTCTCTCTCTCTCTCTCTCTCTCACACACACACACACACACACACACACACACACACACACAAACTCACAGGTGAAGAGATTAAACAAGCTAGTTTGCTCTCAGCTATATAAGATGGGAATCCAGCGTTATCATTTTCCCTGATTACTATCTTCCGCAGGTAATTATACTTCTCCTTTGCACATAATTAAAGCAAAGTTTGATTTCTATTCATTCTTCACACTGGTAAAATTATCAAGTTACTTCTCGACTAATATTTTTTTAAAAATTTTTTAGCATAGCAGTGTAGCATATCCCTGTCACATCCCATTTAACAAATACAAAATAACTCTGCAACAGACTTCATGCAGTCTGGAACTCTTCTTTTAAATGATATTAATTTGTAAAAGGAAAATCTTTAGATGAATGCCATCCCACTTTCCAATTAATTATCTTAGAATCAAATTGGCATATATTTTTAAAAAATATCTTTTAAAACCTTCACATGTTTCTGGTTTCCCAATTTCTTTACTTTGTTTTTAAAAACAACAGTTTGTGCAAAATGCACTTTATTTACTCAATTTCATTGCATTAATACTTAACTTAATGGATCTCTATATAGTAGACTTTGGATGAGATAGGCACCATCATTTTTTGTGCTTTATGTTCTTGCATGTGGAAAATATGGTTCACCATTTTATGCATAAAATGCACAAAAGATTGAGATATAAATTTTCATTCAGGTTGAATGGACATTCTATTTTAGTGGAACCCCACTTTCTTATTAAATCAGAGTTTTACTGATACTGTTTATTTCCTATTGGCTTCCAAAACTTTTTAAAATAACTTGAAAAAAAAGTTGGAATCAAAAATTTCAGATATTAAGAGTATATTGTTGTTTTAAGTTCAGAAGAAAATTGGAGACACATTCATTCATTCATTCATTCATTCATTCATTCATTCATTCATTCATTCAAGATGGGCTTATAAATGAAGCTGGCCTCAAATGGATATGTGCAAATGATGACATTTGGAGGAAAGTGATTGTATCCTGGTTTGCTGCTGAAAACTAATATAGTATATCCATCCATCCATCCATCCATCCATCCATCCATCCATCCTCCCAGGTTGGAGATTCTTGAAGTAGCAACATTTTGTGACTATACGTCTTGAGGAAGCTCACTTTGATCAACTACATGAACAATAATGCCATAACTCCTGAAAACCTTTCTCCATCATGAAAAACCAGGGTTTTGAATCTGAAAGTAATTGCTTGATTAATCAGTTGATTAATGCTTTGATTAATCCTTTGATCCAATTAATGCTTGGAGTCCCAGATTTTTAATCAACAATGATTTTGACTGAGGACTACATAAAAAAAGATGGTTGTCTAGAGCCAGAGGGAATTTTAAAGCAACATGATACATGTCATTTGGTTTGCATCTTAATTGAAGTCAAACTTTATTTTGATTAGATCAGTTTTAAATGAACTAATCAAACTAGCCAAACTAATCAAAGTTGAAGTTTGACTCCGGAAAAAAAAAAAAAAGAAGAAGCACAGTGAATTAATTCAAGACAACATTAACTGAAGTTCTCCAAAGAATGTATATTCAAACTCTGGCATTTAGCGATGGCAGTAGTTACATCGCATCAGGATATTTCCAGATTTAAGTCAGATTCTCATTTCTTTTTGTCATTACTGACATCCGGTATCCATGTTTTCATGAAGGACAGATAACCTCAAGGATCAAATGGTATCACCAACTGGTAGATTTAATCTTTTTTTCTCTTTGCCTTCCTGGTGTTTTCTTCTTAAATCCATTTTTGTCATCAGTTTGCAATGCAGGCAAAAGTCCACTCACAGATTCATAGGCTTTGTTGTATATACTGCTGGTAATGTACGTGGCTTGTTGAGTTTTTTTTTTGCCTAAAGAGCTTTTTGAAGTCTGAGAGAAGCCCAATAAAGCAATGATCAAACTCAGCAGCCTCTAAAGAGTGTCCTCTATGTCAGTGTGATTTCATTCTCTTTATTTGTTGTGGATCAGGATCAAAGACCCTGTAAGCAAAAGTGTACGGAGAAAGGATTCGAAGTACAGAGAGAGAGAGAGAAAGAAAGAGAGAGAGAGAGAGAGAGAGAGAGAGAGAGAGAGAGAGAGAGAGAGAGAGAGAGAGAGAGAGAGAGAGAGAGATCTTCCCGCATTTTATTTTTTAACTAATTTATTTTCTTACCTTAAACGAACGTCATCTATCCATCTATTTTGGACTGATTCCATCCAAGACAATTGCCTCTCCATCAGAAATATTGCTTGATATCCTTTTATCTTTAAATGTTTTTAAAAGCAGTTTCTCCTTTATGTAATTTAGTTGGTCTCCCCCTGGACTCAGCTGTCACGTGTATTTGTGTGTGTAATTTCTCTGCATATGCAGTGTGATATACTACACTGCATATGCAGGCAAGGATAACTACATTCTATTTTGCATACTGATTTGGAACGATCCCATTTGCTAAGTAAGCTCTTATCAGAATGGAAACCAAATGACACACTCCTCCATTCATACAACCAGCATGTGAGTGAGAGAGAGCATAAAATGTTTGTACATAATTATAAACCGCAAACCGCCAATAACAAAAAGCTTAAAGAAACTGTTCCCGATATAAATGCTTCCATTTTGATTTCTGACTGCAATCTATTATCTACAATTTTGGGATGCGTGGGGTGCTTCAATCCCAGTTGTTCCTATCCAACATTCTTCACGATTAGTTTTTCTCTTTCACAGGGAAATCACTGTGTAGTATGGATGTGTAAGTATTACATTCCAGAACTCAATCTAAAGATTACATTTATTTATTTATTCATATGAAATCAGTTTATATAGCTATACATCCAGGGGTGAAATGCTCCCGGTTCAGACCGGATCGAGCAATCTGGTAGCGATCGTCGTGATTGGTTCGGTGATCTGGTAGCGATGGCGGAGCAAAGCTCCGCCCACCCACCCGGGTGTCGTTACTTCCTGATTTTAACCAGGAAGTAATGTAATTTTTACCTTTTGCACATGTGCAGAAGGTTTTGCGCATGCACAGAAGGTCTGTGTGTGCATGTGCATTTCCGAACCGGTAAGGAAGGTAAATAGATTTCACCCCTGTATACATCATATGGAGTACAAATAAACAAATGTCCCTTTGGGTGACTGATAACTTTTAATAGTAATATTAATAAGGATTAAAAATCCACAGCAGCCATCAAGCCTAAACTCAAACAGAAGAGTCAACACGACCTTTCAACACATCATCTAACTTTGACTTTAACTGACTTTCTAAACAGAATCATTGATTTAATATGAATCAAGTAGATGCAAACTAGATCCATCTGAACATTTTTTATTTTTTTTTAGGCATTCGATACTAATGGAATCCAATTGGTTTGGCTAGGACAATCCACTCGGAAAAGCTTGACAAAATCAGAATGAAATTAATGATTCAAAATATACTTGAATCATATATAATTCACAAGCCTTTGGTAGCTAGTCAACATTAATGTTGACTTGTTTTTCTGCTATTGCATCTCTGTTAGACCTTTCCTTTTGAAAGTTTGAAGCAGTGCACTTTAAGGTTCTTCATTCATTTTATTCCTGAAACAGAATCCCATTATCAGGTTTTGGGTGGGAGAGAATGTGCATGATGACATGTGGGAATGGCCTAGGAAGGCAAGAGGGAGAGTGAATGACCTTAGGAGGTGGGAGGGAGAACTGCCGCCTAGACATCCATCAAGCAAAAGGAATCTCAGCTCTCAGGAGGAAAAGGGCATAGGAAACATCTCAAAAAAGACCCATCTAGTTTTCTGGAGAGTAACTTCTCAGATGCTTCTCATGTCCCTTTTCCTCCTGAGGGCTGAGATACCTTTTGCTTGATGGATGTCTAGGCTGCGGCTCTCCCTCCTGTCTCCCAAGGTCTCCCACAGACCATTACAGTGATTGATTAGGATCTTGAACTGGTTGAGTCAATTCCTGATCCAAAGCATAGCTTAGCATCTATACGGCGCTATCTCATGAATTTCTATGGCACATTTTCTATTTGAAGAGGCCATACTGATCTGACAGTGTAAGATTTACCCCATAGTCTTATAAAACAGTATGCTTTTTCTTCTTCTTGCATAATCTATGCAAGAGGACCTTTATACTGCATGAGTCAAAAAGAGGGCTGTGAAAATATTTACAGACCCGTCACATCCTGGACATGAATTGTTTCAACTTCTACCCTCAAAACGATGCTATAGAACACTGCACACCAAGACAACTAGACACAAGTACAGTTTTTTCCCCAAACACCATCACTCTGCTAAACAAATAATTCCCTCAACACTGTCAAACTATTCACTAAGTCTGCATTACTATTACTATTAATCTTCTCATCGTTCCTATCACCCATCTCCTCCCACTTATGACTGTATGACTGTAACTTGTTGCTGTATGCTTCGATTTATATTGATATTGTTTCCTAGTATGATTCGATTGCTTATTTGTACCCTATGATTATCATTAAGTGTTGTACTTTATGATTCTTGATGCATGCATCTTGTCTTTTTATGTACACTGAGAGCATATGCACCAAAGACAAATTCTTTGGGTGTCCAATCAAACTTGGCCAATAAAGAATTCTGTTCTGTTCTGTTCTGTTCTGTTCTGTTCTGTTCTGTTCTGTTCTGTTCTGTTCTGTTCTACTCTACTCTACTCTACTCTACTCTACTCTACTCTACTCTACTCTACTCTACTCTACTCTACTCTATTCTATTCTTTTCTAGTGTGTATGTGTTTGTGTGTGTGTGTAGGGGCAAATTTCCCATTTGTCATCAGAACTACTACCCTCTCCTCACCAATTACTCTATCTGTAATGCTTTCTTTATCCAGCATTTCCAATGATTTTAGTCATGCTTGAACCACTCTTTTCTCTGTGTACTCTGCAAAGTGTCGTCTGTGTGAATGGCTGTGTAAAAGAAACAATCGTGGGTGGAAGGAAAAGAAAGTGAGAAAGTATTCAGTGTGCATTTCACATCTGTGAGTAAATTTATTTTTATTTTTTTTCCCCCTCTTAATGTTGCTAAAAATAGACGAGTCAAACAGATACATCCTATAGCTTCTCCCTCCCACAGACGCTTCCAAGGAAGCTCGCCGGCAAATAAGGACCTTTATAATAAAGCCTGTGCTTCATTTATAATACTTAATTTTCTGGTTTGGTTGAAATGCTCTTTATAAAACCTGGGGGTGGCTGAGAGATAGGAAGAGTTTTGGAAACTGAATGATGTGGTAAACAGTCTGCTAGCATAGCTCTCGTATGGGCAGGCTGACAATTGATAAGGGAGGCATTTTTGGCCTAAAGGTGCTTTTTTGAAAAACAACTGGACTTTGTTTTTCCATGCTGACATTTCATTTCTCATCCAAAGAGCTTCTTCAGTTCAGTTCTTGGCTGAGAAGCGAAACATCTTCAAGGAAAAACAAAGTCCAGATGCCTTTTGAAAAAGCACTTTGGGGCAGTGGTGAAATCCAATTTTTTTTTACTACCGGTTCTATGGACGTGGCTTGGTGGGTGTGGCGTGGCTTGGCTTGGTGGGTGTGGCAGGGGAAGGATATTGCAAAATTCCTATTCCCTCCCCACTCCTGGGGGAAGAATATTGCAAAATCTCCATTCCCACCCCACTCTGGGGCCAGCCAGAGGTGATATTTGCCAGTTCTCCAAACTACTCAAAATTTCCGCTACCAGTTCTCCAGAACCTGTCAGAACCTGCTGGATTTCACCCCTGCTTTGGGGACAACCATGACTTTGGTGGTGAAATCCTCTGAGGTTTGCCACCAGTTCGCTGCGTGCGCATGTATGGTGCACGGGCATGCACGGTGTGCACCAATTGTGTGCTTGGCATGCATGCACAATGCATGCCAAACACGTGCTTTGCACGCATGTGCACTGCAGGCGCTACCGTGCAGCGTGGAAAAAGGAGGCTTCAGAAGGTAAGTAGAACAGCGAGGCGGGAGGGACAGCTGTGCCGCACGATCTAGATTCTCTAGCAAATATAAATCGCGTGGCACAGCTGATCGTCGGAAATACTGGATTTTTTTACTACCGGTTTGCCTGAACCGGTAGCTTTTATTACTACTGGTTCACCCGAACCGGTAGCATTACACACCCCTGTGTGACTTGGATGGTGGAGAATCTCCACAGGACATTTTTGGGTGTGGTCACAAAAAAGTGACTATCTGTCTTACTATTGGTGGTGTCTATCTCTTTTACATAGAATAGAATAGAACAGAATTCTTTATTGGCCAAGTGTGATTGGACACTCAAGGAATTTGTCTTTGGTGCATATGCTCTCAGTGTACATAAAAAGAGAAGATACATTCGTCAAGAATCATAAGGTACAACACTTAATTATAGTCATAGGGTACAAATAAGCAATCGAAACATACTAGGAAACAATCAATATCAATATAAATTGTAAGGATACAAGCAACAAAGTTACAGTCATGCCGTCATAAGTGGGAGGAACCCTTCTTGGCTTAAGTCAGCCTATTCAGCAGGTGGCAGAATCTGGACAGAAAACATAGTCTTCTGCTCACGTACTCATTCTGATGGGCTTCTATTTCAGAAGAAAACCAAGCAAAGGAAGATTGGGTAGAACCTTGAATGCTTTGTGAATTCATTGCCACAAGTTTGCCCAATCAGAAAGTAAATGGAACCATTAAGGGCCCACCAAGAGCACTTCCAACAATGCTGACCGTGCAAGCTACTTGTATATAAACAGAGATCAAACCCCACTTCTTTCTAACACTGATGATGTTACCTAGCTAGGTAATGAAATGTCTGCGAGAAAACAACCAAGTTCAGACAATACTAAGGATTTACCCCAAAAGTAAATGTCAATCGGGATTAGAAATATGGTTCTTAAGGTCTTCCATCCAGGGCCATACTCAGTTTGAAAAACAAACAAACAAAATGAATTTAGTAACTTTCTCAGTCTTGTTAGCGGTTTTCAGATTACGGGCTGATTTTGGTTAGGGCTGCAGCATTTAAATTATTTAATTTTCTCTTCCTCCAGTTCTCACTACTCCAGTTTTGATTGTACTTCTTTTGTTAACAATTTTTTTGGATTGCATAGTTTACATTATTATTTTTTAAATGAATTGCTTATATGCTTCACCTTGTGCTTACTGTTATATACTGGCTGGATATTCCACATTTCTCTATTACATGAGATACAATTTACTGTTTGGCAGAAGAAAGCCTAATTTGAATATTGCATCGAAAGGCAGATATTTTTTTTAAAAAAATCTATGATTTATAGGGTTGGAATTGTTTGAATTGAAGGTCAAGAACCAAAACACAAATATCAGAAAGCAATAAAACTAGAAAAATTTACATATAAGCATCAATAGATTTGTAGAGCTGTGTCTAAAAGTATTGAGGATTCAAAGATTACTGTACAATTGAGCACCTAATCAACACTGTTGTTGTCATAAATCCAATGGAAATCTCTCACTTAAAGTCAAAAAGAATCTCTCTTCTCAGCACCTTGTGGTGCGACAGGAACAATCTGGAACTGAAAACCATAGAAATGGTGGTAGACTTTAGGAGAAACCCTCCCATACTATCACCTCTTACAATACTAGACAACACAGTACCAACAGTAGAGACTTTCAAATTTCTAGGTTCTCCCATATCTCAGGACCTAAAATGGACACTTAACATCAAAAACGTCATCAAAAAAGCACAACAAAGAATGTTCTTTCTGTGCCAACTCAGAAAGCTCAAACTGCCCAAAAAACAGTTGATTCAGTTCTACAGAGGAATTATTGAGTCTGTCATCTGCACCTCCATAACTGTCTGGTTTGGCTCTGCAACCCAACATGACAGACATAGACTTCAGAGGATCATTAGAACTGCAGAAAAAACAATGGCTACCAACCTGCCTTCCATTGAGGACCTGTATACTGCATGAGTCAAAAAGAGGGCTGTGAAAATATTGACAGACCCCTCGCATCCTGGACGTAAATTGTTTCAACTCCTACCCTCAAAATGATGCTATAGAGCACTGCACACCAGAACAACCAGACACAAGAACAGTTTTTTCCCGAACACCATCACTCTGCCCAAAATTTGGACATGTGACTGGCAGGAGATGGCGCTCAGAATTTTAGAACTGGATCGTAAGTAGCTTTTTGGAGTGGCGCGGTGGCCTAGAGGTGTAGCTCTCGCCTCACAATCAGGAAGCTGTGAGTTCGATCCTAGGTAGAGGCAGATATTTCTCTCTCTGGCACAATGAGAATATGTCCGCTGGAAAATAAAACTCCGCACTGGCATCAGGAAGGGCATCCAGCCAGTAAACACTCAGCTAGCTCCATTCAGTTGCCCAGAGTCCACTCCACAAGGGATTATGGGGTTGTTAAACGATGATAATTGTAAGTAGCTGTTTTGAGGGGGAGAGATCCATGTATATATGAGTTCTGGAAGCCCATTTCATATACTGTATGGGCGAAACCCAGAAGTGGTATTCAGCCGGTTCAGACTGGTTCACCCGTACCGGTAGCAGAAATCACTGGTGGGCCCGCCCCCGCCACCCCACTGCCCTGACTCTATGCCATCCTATTTAGGCATGTTTTTGAGGCAAGGCATATGCGCAGAAGGCGCAAGCAAAGTGCGTACGTGGAAGGACTACGCATGCATGAACAATGTGCACGCGTGCTCAAATTTGCGAACCAGTAGGGAAAATATACCACCCCTGGCGAAACCTTACCAAAGCCCACCGGTTCCAGGTGACCTCTGTAGGTATGGAAGCTCCCAAGTTGCATCCAATTTCCTTGTTCTGCCACCGGTGGTGTAATTTGATCATGATATATATGCAGCTGTGCTGAAACATTTTTTTTTTTTATCCCTGTACAATAGGCCATTCTGTATAGTACGAGGGATTTATAAAGGCAACAAGGAAGATTTGAAGCAATAGATTAGGCTCCTGCTGGCAAGCTCCATGTTAATACATTGTCAGAACAATGCTGGGAATGAACGGGGTGTTAATGTAGTGACAGCCAGCAGGAAGGGTGTTTGCATGTATTATTTAATGTGGCATTGAAATCACACAAATATTATCTTTCTGACAAGCTAAGACCATGCAACTGTTGCTTGAAGTGGGAGCCCAGGAACCCTCCCTTAACCAATATTATTTATGGAAAATCTGGAGTGCGTGCAAAGAAAATTTAATTTCTGATTTATTTCTACTTTTGTATTTCATGCTACAAAAGGATGCATAATAGAAAAGAAAAGAAAAGACAACTCCTCCTTGGGAAAAAAAATTGGCGTTGAGTTCTTTTTAAGAGAGAAGACGTTTGAATCTGTTTTTATGTTTACATTTTCATCCTGCCTTTTTGGCCTCCAAAATGCTTTATTGTAAAATCTGCTGTTTCTTTCCATCATTTATAGAAGTGATACCATTTGGGACTTTCAAGTACACTGCTGTTTACTCTGAGTAGTTCACCTTGGCACCTCATTGAGGGATTTTTGAGAAAAACGATGTTAACGATGAGGTTTAATGATGAAGCAAAAGACTGTAAACTATTTTGTGTGATGTACTCTATTGGGAACGTTTAAATGAGTTGATATCAGCTCTCCTAGCTGATAGTAGAACTAGAAGTCTCACTGTCAGTAATTCAAGGACATATCTTTTTGATAAAGAAAATTTAATTAAAGATTGAAGAAAGCTCTTAAGGAAGAAATCCAACTTATGTCAAGTGTAAGATATAAACCTTATTTATCTCAGAAGCAAAGTTTCATTTTTAGAACTCTTTCCCCCCCCTGCAAATCTCATTCTTTTATTATAAGGATTGTTTATAACAATCTGTACCTTGTTATTATAATGAAACAGGAGGAAACTCTTGGAAATTTTTTTCTGGCTTTTTCAGGGTAGTTTTCACTTGATAAAGTATTTACCAGCATTGCCAAAAAGGCATTAAGAGTTGTTAACCTAATCTTGTGAAGCTTCTTCTCTGGTAACATTGTACTGCAAACTAGGGCATACAAAACCTTTGCTAGACCAATTCTTGAATACAGCTTGTCTGCCTGGAATCTGCACTGCATATCGGACATTAATACAATTGAGCGAGTCCAGAGGTATTTCACGAGAAGAGTCCTCCACTCCTCTACTCACAACAGAATACCTTATGCCACCAGGCTTGAAATTTTGGGCTTGGACAACCTAGAACTACGCCATCTATGATCTGACCTAAACGTAGTACACAAAATTATCTGCTACAACGTCCTACCTGTCAATGACTACTTCAGCTTCAACCACAATAATACATGAGCACACAATAGATACAAACTCAAGGTAAACCTCTCCAAACTCAATTGCAGAAAATACGCCTTCAGCCGCAGAGTGGTCAATGCCTGGGATGCACGACCTGACTCTGTGGTTACACCCCCAAACCCCCATAACCTTAACCTTAGACTGTCAACTGTTGACCTCACCCCATTCCTAAGAGGTTTGTAAGGGGTGTGCATAAGCGCCCCAGCGTGCCTACCGTCCCTGTTCTACTGTCCCCATTTATTCATACCCATTTATTATGTTCATACCTACCCATTTATGTTTATACCTACACCTGTTATCTTTTACATGTTTGACAAACTAAATAAAATTAAATTAAAAAAAATTGCTGTGGTGTCAAAAAAGCACATAGCTCATTGGTAGAATGCATGCATTATAAAGCAGTGGGCTCAGTTCCTGGGATCTGCATCTGAAATTGGACACATGTGGCCAGGAATTAATATCCAGTATAAACAATGAGCAGATAAACTGATACGGCATCCTATATTTGAGGTAGGAGCCTTCAGATAGTAGATCTCCCATGGACTTGATGAACTTGTTGACCATTCGTGAGCTTTCCAGATGTTGACCTCTAGAAGTCTGTGACAGAATGCAGTCTGGATTCTCAGGAGGGAAGGGGTGCATTCTAGAGGGGTAAGAAGCAAGTCAGTTCAGATAGAAGACAAACCTTCCCTCCTAATTCCCAGAGTATATGCTTGATGTAGGTAGTAAACTGCTTCAGTCTGGCAAGATTCTGTCTATAGGCGTGCAACAAGGAAGAAATCTGCTTGGACAAATCTCATTTTTTCTTGCTTTCTGCAGCTTGACAACCTCTTAGCATTTTCAACCAGCACAGTCAATGGTGAAGGATGCAGTTAGATGTAGTTATAGGAGCCATGGGGACATGGTGGTTAGAATGTAGTACTGCAGGCTACTTCTGCTGATTTCTGGCTGCCAGCAAATCTCACTAGGCTCAAAGCCAGACTCAGCCTTCCATCCTTCCGAGGTCGGTAAACTGAGGACCCAAATTGTTGGGGGTGATAAGCTGATTCTGTAAACGGCTTAGAGAGGACTGTAAAGCAATGTGAAGTGGTATATAAGTCTAAATGAACCGAGGTGGCGCAGTGGTTAGGGTGCAGTACTGCAGCTACTTCAGCTGACTGCTAGTTCAGCAGATCAGTGGATCAGATCTCACCGGTTCAAGGTTGACTCAGCCTTCCATCCTTCTGAGGTGGGTAAAATGAGGACCCAGATTGTTGGGGGCAATATGCTATTTAGTCTTTGTCTTTAGTCTCTGTCTTTGGTGTAAACCGCCCAGAGTCCTCGGAGAGTGGGCGGCATAGAAATATGACAATAAATAAATAAATAAATAAATAAATAAATAAATAAATAAATAAATAAATAAATGCTATGGCTATGGCTATGGCTATGGCTATGGCTATGGCTATGGCTATGGCTATGGCTATGGCTATGGCTATGCACCACCAGAGTACTACAAGGTTCCCATTTCTGAGTTAGCACTTGCAATTTTCCATATGACATCAACTGCTTTTGTTTCACTGGGATTAAAAAAAAATAGTAGCGAATTTTAGGGGAAAAAATATACAGAATTGAGAAGAAAATAATTCAAGCTCTAAATGCAACCCACCTGCTCCAACTTCATAAGGATGTCTCTTGTTTCCTCTCTTCGTAGTTACATTTGTTAAATTTAGAACCATAAGCGATCTTTGTCGTTGAGCTCCTGTATCCTATCCCATTAGCTGCATCACTACCCTCCTTTTGATAGCAGGTTGGAAACAAAATTGGATGGACTCGTTCCCAAGCAAAATGTGCTCAGAATGAGGAAGCCAAAGTGTTGAATGCAAACAGCTGGTTTGCATTCAGAGATCTCTTATGTCATCCCATTCATCGTTTCATTGCAAGCCACAAGTGGAACATTTTTGCTTCAGTGACTCTCCGGGCAGCCATTTAGAGCCATGTCATATTTCTCCCTCCCCCCACTCTCTTTTTATGACTTATTCCATTTTCTGACTTTTTTAAAAATAAAAAAGTCCTGAGAGGTAAATGAACGGTTGAGCAGAACAGCTGAGAAGCAGAAGAGCGCAAGCTGCTGAAGTTATCTTGCAAAACTTAAGATTTGCTCTTTGCCCATGGAGTTCCATAGCAAGAAAATTTGGTAGGAATCAAAGTAAAGGTAAAGGTTCCCCTCGCACATATGTGCTAGTCGTTCTCAACTCTAGGGGGTGGTGCTCATCTCCGTTTCAAAGCTGAAGAGCCAATGCTGTCCGAAGACGTCTCCGTGGTCATGTAGCCGGCATGACTAAACGCCAAAGACTTACGGAATGCTGTTACCTTCCCACCAAAGGTGGTCCCTATTTTTCTACTTGCATTTTTTACATGCTTTCGAACTGCTAGGTTGGCAGAAGCTGGGACAAGTAACAGGAGCTCACCCTGTTACGTGGCACTAGGGATTCGAACCGCTGAACTGCCAACCTTTTGATCGACAAGCTCAGCGTTTTAGCCACTGAACCACCACATCCCTGTGTTGGTAGGAATAGCAGGGCCCTTTTTAGCGGAAATGAAGCTTTCTGCTGATTCTAATATAGGGGTTTGAAAAGGCCATAATGAATGAATTACAAAGGTATGATTTTCTTCTTGGTTGGTGAACAGTTGCAGCAATTCCTTAAGAAATCTTCTGAAAAGAAAGAAAATATTTTCATTACAAGGCATTTCTACCATCATAAGATAAATCTAGCATCTGTCTGCTCATCCATCCATCCATCCATTAAAGTTCTTATTAGAAAGTATTCAGCTTCAGACTGGATTCAAATTGAGGCTATAGATCAGGGGTATCAAACTCAAGGCCCGGGGATTGGATCTGGCCTATGGGGTGATTACATCTGGCTCACAGGGCTGTCTTGGAAACAGTGAAAGAATGGCCTGTGGTGCTTCTGCTAGCAAAAATGGAGCTCGGGAGGGCCATATGCTGCCCTCCTGAGCTCTGTTTTTCCTGGCAGAGGGTTGCAGGAGGCCGTGGCAGCCGAAAACGGAGCTCGGGATCCCATTTTCGCTGGCTGAGTGCTCAGGCCACTACAGGATCCCCCAACACGAGTGACGTCGAGCTAGTCATGCCCATCCTGGCCACGCCCCCCCCAGACCCACCCCCCACGAGATCAAACACAACCCTGACCCTGCCCTCAAGGAAATCGAGTTTGACATCCCTGCTCTAGAGTGTCAAACTAGTATTGACCAAAGAAAAAAGAATCACCACGCAGATTGCTCTATGTGTTTTCCAGAAATTCAAAATATCAGATGTCACTGTTAAGTTTCTTTTTCCCTTTACCTGTATTCTTTTTAAAAATTCAATAGAAAGGGGATGCAAAAAAAAATACAGTGTTTGCTTGGTTAACCAGAGCCAGGGGGGAAAGCATATAAATAAAGGGGAAGTGTTTGAGGACAAGATGGTAGTATGACGAGGATCCCTTCCGTGATCAATTTCGTTCAAGAACGGTAAAGCAGCCGAGCTCAAGACCTCTAAGTTGTGAAGTCACACACCCTTTTGCTTGGCTGTCCAGTCTCGTCAGCGTTGCTGAAGGGATCATAATGATTGCAGACGATGCCACCTGTGACTCCAGTTAACTCGGTGACAAATGTCATAATCTCATCATTCCCTCTGTAGCCACAAGTTGACTTCCTATCAGGTGTCCTGCCGAATTCATTATTCATTCCCTGTGAGTAAAGAATTAAGACAGTTTGGCTCATTTTATAAATATAATTCGGGAAGAAGGGGGGAAAAAAGAAAGAGACGTGAATCGCAATCTTTTCTTATTTAGCAGGCAATTGCGTTAGCTAAAGCTGGAATTCAGCTGATAGTTTCTTCCGTGCCCTTTCTCTGGCTTTGTTTGAAGTAATCTTAATCATCCATATTTGATCTATAGGGAGGACAGAGGAACAAATGGCTCAGAGAACAACATTGCCTACTTCTCAGCCGTCTGCCCTTGTTGCAAGAGAATGCTCCAAAAGCTGCCAATTGCTTGGATAAGGCTAAGGGACTTGTTGAGAAGATGTTTTGCTAGTAAGGAACGTGACTGTGGAGACACCAGGTGGCTCTTTACTTCTGCATGAGATTGTAATGTCATGCAACAACAAGAGCTCCTAAAGCCCCAGAACAAACATTCCTCCATCTCCAGAGTCATCTATTTTCTGTAGTTAAACACCTGATTAGATTTTCAGAATATTCAGCTACCCATCATGGAAAAAAACAATATCTGAGTTCGGTGTGTTGGGTATTGATATTACCAAACCATAAAGATTTGCATGCAAATTAAATAAACAGGGCATATTATGGATTGTTTCCAGTAGTGGCTTTGAGTTAGTGTTCAAATAGGGAATGGAATCCAGTCTATAAATCTGATCTAATTTCCTTCCCCTTGCTCTGGTGGGCCAGGTGACACTAAGTGGCAAAATTTAGGCGTGGAAACTCCCTCACACCCTCCGTTACTTCACACAGGAGCTTCAACTCATAAAATAAAGACTATGCCCTAACCAAAACTCATGACTTTGCTTTCCTCCAGAAATATGTGAGGTGGAGAACAACTTGTTAGTCTCGCTAATCCCCATACCTTTTACCTTAAACTGTCTAACGTGGACCTTTCATGTTTCTTAAGAGGTCCCTAAAGGGGTGTGCATAAGTGCACCAGTGTGCCTACCGTCCCTGTCCTACTGTCCCCATTTATATATAATCATTCTATGTGTTTATGGCTATGTTTTGCCTATTAATATCCTTTTGTGCCAATTTTTTTCATGTGTCCATGTCTATGTCTATACTGTTACTTGTTTCCTTGTACTTGTTGACAAACAAACAAACAAACAAACAAACAAACAAACAAACAAACTTTGGAGCAGATTTCATTTAAATCACTGAAGAGACAGTAAAGGAGACAATGATAAGCTGGGCCAGAAATTTTGGCTATAATATTGAGCTAGAACATTGGGACAAATTGTGAGAAAGAAATTATAAGCTTACGATGGTGGTAGCCTATAAGGAGAATCTGTATAAAATGTTCTACTGATGGCATTTACTCCCAGCGAGATTGGCCAAAATGTTTCCAAACTTATCCCCTGAGTGTTGGAGATGTAGACATAAATCTGGAACATTTTATCATATGTGGTGGACATGTCCCAACGCCAGGAAATATCGGCTTAAAGTTAAGGAATGGCTGGAAGGAGTCACGGAACATAAGATAGAATTGAAACCAGAATTATGTCTGTTAGGCATACTAGATCCAAAAATGCGTAAGAATTATCAATACATAATATTACACATACTAACCGCTGCTAGGATTGCTTTTGCACAAAACTGGAAACAAATAAATACCTCCTCAGATGAAATGGTAATTAGAAAGATACTTGAATGTGCTGAAATGGATTGGATGACCATGGGGTTAAAAGAAAGGGAAGAATCGGACTATTATAAAATGTGGAGGAGACTGTACAAATGGCTAGAGCAGGGGTCAGCAACCTGCAGCTCCGGAGTCCCATGCTGCTCTTTGGGTCCTCTGCTGTGGCTCTCTGTCAGGTGATCCCAGCACTGACTGGCCCCGCCCCTCGCCCTTCCCTCCCAGTCACTCCTTGCCTGGCCTGAGAAGTTAAGGGCGACGGTGGGCGATGGAGAAGCAGCCAGGGTAGAGACAGAGAGATACAGAGATAGTGGGAGAGAGAGAGACATAGAGAGATACAGAAAGAGAGGGAGAGAGGGAGGGAGGGAGGGAGGGAGGGAGGGGAGAGAGAGATACGTCAAAAGGATTTTGTGGTTCCTGGTGTTTTTTAACAACTGGTTCTCTGCCCTAATGACCAGCTGGATAGGTGTGGCTAGAGGGGGGGTCATGTGACTGGTGGAAATGAGTGACATCAAGTTGGCCACACCCACCCAGGTTTTGTGACTCCCGATGTTTTCTTTTCTCTGGGAAAAGGGGCCAAATGGCTCTTTGAGTATTTAAGGTTGCAGACCCCTGGGCTGGAGAATAGAAGCCAAAACAAGAAATAAAAGTTCTAAAACCATTGACTATAATATAAAGATAAATGTTTATAGTATAATCAGAACATATTATATTATTATAACATAATTATTATACTATTACTAGAATTGTTAAAATCTAGGAGAAAGCAAATATTGAACAGTGAACTACAAAAGCAGAATATACATGCTGATACGGAAAGCTGTAAAATTATATTACACTGTTGTGTTGCTTGTTTGTTTTATTTGTTTGTATTTGTATTCCCCCCTTTTTTTTTCTTGTGTTTTTTAAAGTTGGAAAACGTTTAATAAAAACTGATTTTTAAATCAGTGTTTTATTACTGGAAGACAGCAATTCTATGATTCTTAAAGGACAAATAATGGAAAGAACTTACAATCTCATTTAGATAGGCGCTACACAATCTTTCTTACACAACAGTGTGGTTCCTTTCTTGCTTTGAGCAAGAGTTCAGGATTGAAATCTGTGCTCCTCGATGTGATTTCCTTTGTTGGTTAGCCGCTGTCCATCGCCCAGTGGGATGAATTTCATCTGGTGCGTTTCAAAACAGCATCCCCAAAACTCTAGCGGCTTTAATATGGTGCTATTTATTTCCAAGCAAGCCTGCTTTGAGAAATACTACCTGGCCAGATGTAACCCTTTTTTAAACCAAGGTAAGAAAAGAAAAGGAGAAGAAACAAAACACTGATTACTATCCGGGAATATTGTTTTCTAAGCTCGGTTGGGATGCAAAAACCCAGGGAGTTTTACATTTGTGGTGACATCAAGGCTACGTTCCCACTGTACTGGCTAGAAAAATCAAGCTGGTATCTTTTACCCTACAGCTTGTACTGTTTTTCCGAGATCTAAAAATCTCCTGCCTGGATGAGCACACTCATAAGATTGCAAAATATGTTTCTGAAAGATTACAACGTGATGTAAAATCCTATCCTTTCCGCCACACATTTTTCCATTGTTCGTTCTGTCGATATATTATAACCACCGCTTTAGCCCAGTTTTATCGTACGTTCTTTCACTTGCTCTTCTTGTTTCAGATATCAATAAAAGTTTCTACATTTTAGCAATTATAGGCTGCATGTAATTTCAAGCTCAGTTTTAGAATGTTCAAAACCATAAATCAGAGCTGTCAAACTGCCGGCCCACGGGCCAGATGCGTCATCCACTGGCCACACCCATGCCCGGTTTAGCGAAGGGGAAAAAAACTCCCGATACGTCATGTGATGCAGCCATGATGACGCGAGTTTGACACCCCTGCCAGAATACCTCAGTCATGAAATGTAAAATTTGTTACTACTGGTTCTGTGGGTGTGGCTTGGTGGTGAGGGGATAATGTGACTGTGTGGGCATGGTCAACTGTTTTTTTTTAACTTTTAAAACCATTTTTTCTACAACCTCTTCGGCCGAAGAGGTTGCAAAAAAATGCTTTTAAAAGCCTCTGATGATCAGGCAACTCAGCTGGGATTCTCAGAGGCTTTTAAAAGCATTTTTTCTAAAAGCCTCTGACGATCCCAGCTAAAAGCCTCTGACAATCCCAGCTGTCATCAGAGGCTTTTTTTTTTACTTTTAAAAGCATTTTTTTGGCCCAAGAGGTTGTAGAAAAAATGCTTTTAAAATTTTTTAAAAAGCCTCTGATGATCGCGCGGCTCAGCTGAGCATGGTGGGGGGGGCAGGGATTTTTGCTACTGGTTCTCCAAACCACCCACTGCCATCGCTACCGGATCGGGCGATCTGGTCCGAACCGGGAGCATTTCACCCCTGCTTTACCTACTCTGAGTCTTTTTAGCAATTGCAAACAAGAAAATCATTGACAAGTATATCCCTCTTTCACCAGATCTTCTCTTGATTTTCTTATACATTCCCCCTGACAAAATTCTAGTATTTAACAATAAATTAACCATTTAAAATTGCCTATTATTTTATGAAAGGACATGGTGGCTGAGTGGCTAAGGCGCTGAGCTTGTCAATTGAAAGGTCAGCAGTTCAGCGGTTCGAATCCCTAGTGCCGCGTAACGGGGTGAGCTCCCGTTAACTTGTCCCAGCTTCTGCCAACCTAGCAGTTCGAAAGCATATAAAAAATGCAAGTAGAAAAATAGGGACCACCTTTGGTGGGAAGGTAACAGCATTCCGTGCGCCGTTGGCATTTAGTCATGCTGGCCACATGACCACGGAGACCTCTTCAGACAGTGCTGGCTCTTCAGCTTTGAAATGGAGATTAGCACCATCCCCTAGAGTCAGGAACGATTAGCATATATGTGTGAGGGAAACCTTTACCTTTATTATTTCTTACCTGTAAAATGTTTTCTGACTTGAAAGCCACAAAGATGTTTTTGGCCCAGCCTGGGGTTGTATCTATTCCATTTTTTTTTTCAGTATGGCATGTTTTTTAAAATCCACATTAACCTTGACTTTATCATACTACAAATATTCATGACACCCAAATCTCAGGTCATGTCCTTCTAACTCCAAAAGCCTTCTATTTCTCATAAACACCCACTCTTTCTACTAAATCAAACCGCAAGCTGCAAAACACATTTTTTCAGATCAGATCAACCCAATCCTCCTCTTTCTTTTACACCTTGTAACACTTTAGATTTAATTCGTGTTTTTTTTTCCCCAGCCACACAGATTTAGATGTATCCTTTCTGCCATTGTTTAAATGGTGCATCAGTTGTCAAAATAGGTATTGCCTGAAACAAAAACATCATCCTAGACAAAACATTCATCATAGTCACAGAAATTCTCCCCAGCAATTGACAATGGTAGTTTCTCCATTCTTAACGTATCTTATTTAACTTCATTTGATCTCTTAACATAGTTGTTTTGAAATAACATACAATGCATGTTCGTTATATTGTTACAGTACCCAAATATTTTACCTTTCTCTCAATTTTAAAACTTGATTTTTTTTGCCATTCTGTTTACCTTGTGTCTATGGAGTTTCTCAGCCGTTGAGGTCATGGTTGTCCCAAAGGTGCTTTTTTAAGAGGCAACTGGATTTTTTGGGGGGGTATTCTTTAAAGACATTTCACTTCTCATCTAAGAAGCTTCTTCAGCTCTTACTAGATGGCGGGGAATGAAAGGACTGTCTGCAAGGAGTATAAATCCTTCCATTCCCCACCATCCGGTCAGAACTGAAGAAGCTTCTTGGGGGAGAAGTGAAACGTCTTCAAAGAAAAAAAAAAGTCCAGTTGCCTCTTGAAAAAGCAACTTTGGGACATGTTTACCTTGTGGTTTCATATTTTTGTTAATCCCATTGTCTTCTGTTTATTGATCTTAAAACCTGCCAATGCATCCAAATATTTTAATTTGTCCATTAATGTTTCGCTCCCTTTAAAGCAGGGGTGTCAAACTCGATTTCATTGAGGGTCGCGTCAGGGTTGTGTTTGACCTTGGGGGGGGGAAGGCATGGCCGGGGTGGGTGTGGCCGGGGTGGGCGTGGCCAGCTTGATGTCACTTGTATCAGGGGCACCTGTGGTGGTCTGGACAGGGCTTGGGGGGATCCATTGTCTCCAGTGGAGGAAGGCGAAACCAGGGAGAGTGGCTATGACAGCCTCCTCCAGCCCTCCATGCGCCGCCTTCTGAAGATCCATTTTCACTGGAAGAGGCACTATGGACCGGTCCTTCACTGTTTCCAGGTTGGCCCCATGGGCCGGATATAAGCATCCCATGAGCCAGATTCATCTCGAGGGCCTTGAGTTTGACACCTCTGTTTAAAGGGGTCTCCCAAAACCAACATGAAGTCATCTGCAAAAGCTTTTAAGGTTTGAGTCTCTTCTTAAATCTTGAAAAATTTTATTTTTTAAAAGAAAACATAAAACAAATCCATCATCCATTACAAATACAAACAGTGTGTCAGTCAGTTACAAATCTTTTGTGCATCATCCTCCTATTCAAAATTTGCTAATTATCTAATTTCTCATATTGTCAAACAAATCAACATCCTCATTTATCATTTATTTATTAACTATTGCATTGTTGCTTCAAAAAAATTATTTTCAAATATTATATTTATAACATTCATATTTTATATTTCATTTCCATGTTTTATTATCTAACCATTGATAAAATAAATCCCATATCTTGTAATATTATTTATCTTCTTGTTCTCTAATTTCAAATGTCAATTTACTCATTTTAGCACATTTTCTTAATAATTTCATCTTGCGTTGGTATTTTCTCATTTTTCCAGTTTTTAACAAATACAATTCTAGCAGCTGTTAAAACATTCCCACTTCTTTATTGTATGTTTCTGGCACAATCCCTAATTAAAAAAAAATCTGTGGCTTAAAGTCTATGTGTTTTTTTGTCATTTTTTCCAACCATGTGTGGATTTTAGTCCAATATCTTTTCGCTTCCACACATGTCCACCACATATGGTAATATGAGCCTGGTATCTGATGACATTTCCAACACTCCTCAGATTTGTTCTTGAACATTCTCGCTATTCTTGTCGGGGGTAGATGCCACCTGTAAAACATCTTATACAAATTCTCCTTATATGTTGTTGACATTGTCATTTTATAATTTTGCATCCACAATTTTTGCCATTTCTCTAAATCAATACCATAACCAAAATTTTTCCCCCATAAAGAGTCTCTTCTTAAATCTTTACTCCTACAATTCTCTAATCTTGTCTTAATATCTCTATTCAGTGTTTCAAGAATCAAACTAAACAAAAGAGGAGACAGTGAGCATCTCTGTCTCATTCCTTTTTGTTCCTTACTCTGGTTTGTTAAAAATCCAATTGATACAATTTTCTCTCAAATTCATACCTTTCAGAATCTTGAACAGGAAATCCCAATTCAAGTTGCCAAAGGCCTTCTCTGCGTCGAAGAAAATCAATGCAGCTTATTTTTCATTATGTTGCTCCAAATATTTCAAAATACATTTCTAATGTTTGTTAACTGTCTTCTCAGTAAAAAATACACATTGATCCTTATGAACAAACAATATAAGAAGCTCCTTTGTATTTTTCTTTCTTTCTTTTTTTTCTATTTACATTTTTTTCCCTTTCTTCTACTTCTGGCGCTCTTTGATTTGTCTTCTTTCCCTTTTCTCACTCCATACGAGCTTCTATTAGTTTTTAATCTTGTTTCCTAAAGTCTTTAATAACAGGATATTAAAAAAATTAATGAAAAACAAGTTATTATTTAACGGACAGCAAGCCAGACAGCCTGTAGTGAATTCAATACCCTGTTTCCCCAAAAATAAGACATCCCCTGATAATAAGCCCAATTGGGCTTTTGAGCGCATGTGATAAAATAAGCCTCCCCCCGAAAATAAGCCCTCCCTGAAAATATTTAAACGCAGAGCTGGAAATCAGGTAAGAGAGCAAGAGGAGCCCCATCTTGCTCCACATACCCCAAAATAATAAGGCCTCCCTGAAAATAAGGCCAAGTGCTTATTTCGGGGTTCAAAAAAATATAAGACAGGGTCTTATTTTTGGGGAAACACAGTAGCTGTCTAACCACCATTGAGGATGAAGATACCACTTTACGATTCCATTTAATATCCTTTGACTTCAGTGTCTTCTTGGAGAAGTAAATGTCAGGGTTCCAGAAAACCCCAACGCCAATTAAAATCTCCAAGGCAAGCATTTTCTCAAACTTCCATTTATTAGAGTAGGTACATCTGGGAAAACCCAAATCTGAGAGTTCCGGGTTTTCCCTCAGTAAATCAAAACCCCCAAATCCATCCCCTGCACCCATCAGTCCATCACACGGTCCAATCACCATCCGTCCCATTTCGAGACATCACTCCAACCACTCCTTCTCTAGATGCAGGATCAGCCTGACCTTGACCGACAGGAAGAATGCTATTATATCTAAAAACAATCCCTCTACTAAAACCCCCCTCCTACTTTCCCACACATGAGAAGGTGGCAGCATGGAAGCTTCCAGCCTAATATGGCTTCCAAAGGTGACTCCTTCCTTCCTTCCTTCCTTCCTTCCTTCCTTCCTTCCTTCCTTCCTTCCTTCCTTCCTTCCTTCCTGTAATTAGAATTCAATATTACAGGCTAATTCTGCTGACTGATGGCTCAAGGTTGATTCAGACTTCCATCCTTCCAAGGTCGGTAAAATGAGGACACAGGTTGTTGTGGGAACTATGCTGACTATGAAAGTCACTTAGAGAGGGCTGTGAAGCACTGTGAAGCGGTATGTAAGTCTAAGTGCTATTGTTACCTTCCTTCCTTCCTTCCTTTCTTCCTTCCTTCCTGTGGTTAGAATTCAGTATTGCAAGCTAATTCTGCTGACTACCAGCAGTTTGAACCCAACCGGCTCAAGGTTGATTCGGACTTCCATCCTTCCAAGGTCAGTAAAATGAGGACACAGATTGTTTGGGGCAATAGGCTGATTATGAAAGTCACTTAGAGAGGACTGTATAGCACTGTGAAGTTGTATATAAGTCTAAGTGCTATGGCTATATTACTGTTTAATGCAGCCATCATTTTTGAAAGAATAGAAGGAATCGCTAACCGCCAGTGAGGCTTTGCTGCTTCTGAAATCGGCTTGAGACGTCTCTAACCACAGTCCATTTGTGCTTTGGTGGAGAAGACCAAAGCAGCAATGCCGCCAGTATTGATTGAGCAAGTTGGTAATTGAAAGTGGTAATGAAGAATCTTCTATTTATTGGCTAAATCATAACTGCCACCGCACAGTGAAAAACTCGGCTCTCGGTTTGCCGTAACTTTTGCCGTGCTCCTTGCCTGTTAATAATTTAACAGCTCATATTGAATCCTCCTTCTCTTTCTCATTTCCTTGTTGTGTCATGAGCATATTCATGCCTATGGACTCTGTCGAAGCAAGTGAAGAAGACAATGTGTGTTAAGCTGTCAAGACTGGAAATTGAGAAACAGCTCAGGCCGGAATATTGTTGTTGTGACTTCGTTTGGCTACTATTGTATTAGAATGGAATGGAATGGAATGGAATGGAATGGAATGGAATGGAATGGAATAGAATAGAATAGAATAGAATAGAATAGAATAGAATAGAATAGAATAGAATAGAATAGAATAGAATAGAATAGAATGAAACTTTGGTTTCAAAAAACATCCAGATTTCTGCATTTCAGCTACATCTAATCAACACCGTCCGAAGACGTCTCCGTGGTCATGTGGCCGGCATGACTAAATGCCAAAAGCACACGGAACGCTGTTACCTTCCCACCAAAGGTGGTCCCTATTTTTCTACTTGCATTTTTTATATGCTTTCAAACTGCTGGGTTGGCAGAAGCTGGGACAAGTAATGGGAACTCAGTCCGTTACGCGGTACTAGGGATTCGAACTGTCGAATTGGCGACCTTTCAATCAACAAGATCAGCGTCTTAGCCACTGAGCCACTGTGTCCCTGTTTACATCATGGTAACTGTATTCAAAACTCTCTTTCTTCTAGGCTTGCTAACCTCCATTATTCATCTGTTCCCCCACCCCAATCATCTTATTTCTTCCTTAGTCTTTTTGATTAAAGTTCTCAATTCATTTACTATCTTTCTGTTTCAGCCACCGTTACTTCCAGCACAAGAGCTGTAATGCACTGTGGGGAATACGTGTATTTACTTTGAGGTGCTCTCAGCCAAGGAAGCTTTCTGACTTCTGAGTTGAATAATTCACCAGGGAAGGGGTGTAGCGGGAGAGGAAAAACTATTCCCCCGCACTTCCAGAATCATTTCACTCTCCTATGTATGACTTTCCATCCAGAGCAACAACCTTTCAGTCTTCGGGCCCATGAGATGATTCAGAGATAGCATCTCTTTCGGTTGGGATGGTTTGAGTGGCAATTAGATAAATGGTTAGAAAGTGGTCACCTGGAGTGGAGTTCTGTTCCTGCATTAAGGATAGAAATATCATAAGAGATTTATTATTTATTTATGTATTTATTAGTCCAATTTATATGCCGCCCTTCTCCGTAGACTCAGGGCGGCTTACAATGCATTATAGCAATAGCCTGCATACTTTTTTGTATATACTTATTAGGGCTTTTGCCCCCCCCCCACCCCCAAGCGGTGTTCTTTTTATACAAAGTCACCTTATTGCCCCCACAATCCGGGTCCTCAATTTACCTACCTCGAAAGGATGGAAGGCTGAGTCAACCTTGAGCCTGATGAAATTCAAACTTGCACTAATTGCAGGCAGCTAGCACTTAACAGCACTTTAGTCCGCTGCACCACCGAGAACGATGAATGGGTTGGATGAAAGTCACTGGGTTTCTCCTCCTTAGACCACGAGAAATAGTGTGTATGTATCTGATCTAGGTCAGCTGGAAACCATAGAGGTGGGCACAGGAGAGAAGGGCAAAGTCTTTAAGGCTTTTGTTTACCACCTTTAGTGATTTTGATGGTTTCTGAATGAAGAGTGACCCATAGACTGACCCATTCAAAAGGGGAGATGGGGGATGATTTGAACCTTCCAAGGCAAGGAGGATGGCTGGACAAAGAGCAGAAATGAGAATCAATGTGGTGCATTACTTAAGAGCTTGTCTAGGAATGGAGAACCTCATGTTCAAATCCTGTTATTAAGCTGGTTATTAAGACCAGCTGCCTGCAATTACTGCAGGTTCAAATCTCGCCAAGGCTCAAGGTTGACTCAGCCTTCCATCCTTTCTAAGGTAGGTAAATTGAGGACCCAGTTGTGGGGGCAATAAGCTGACTTTGTATAAATATACAAAAGGATGAAGGCTATTGCTGAGCACATTGTAAGCCGCCCTGAGTCTTCGGAGAAGGGCGGCATATAAATCAAATTTAAAACAAAATCCATTTTAAGCCATGAACACTCTCTGGGTGACTTTGGGTCTAATCTACTTCTTAGGGTTGTTTTTCTGCATCCTGGAGGGAAGGAAGGTTTTGTTGTTGTTGTTGTTGTTGTTGTTGTTAGTTATGAAATTGCGTCCGACCCACTGCAACCCCATGGACAACGTTCCTCCAGGCCTGTCCTCTACCATCCTCTGGAGTCCATTTAAGCTCATGCCGACTGCTTCAGTGACTCCATCCAGCCACCTCGTTCTCTGCCGTCCCCTTCTTCTTTTGCCCTCAATCATTCCCTGCATTAGGCTCTTCTCCAGGGAGTCCTTTCCCAGTGAGGAAAGATATGCAGCAAATTCAGGGGTGAAATGTTCCTGGTTCGGACCAGATCACCCGATCTGGTAGCGATGGCGGTGGATGGTTCGGAGAACTGGTAGCAAAAATCCCTGCCCCCCCGCCATGCCCAGCTGAGCCGCGCGATCATCAGAGGCTTTTTTTTTACTTTTAAAAGCATTTTTTCTACAACCTCTTCGGCCAAAAAAAAAATGCTTTTAAAAGTAAAAAAAAAAGTCTCTGATGATTGCGCGGCTCAGCTGGGATCGTCAGAGGCTTTTAAAAGCATTTTTTCTGCAACCTCTTTGGCCAAAGAGGTTGTAGGATAAAAAATACCTTTAAAAGCCTTTGATGATCCCAGCTGAGTTGCCTGATCGTCAGAGGCTTTTAAAAGCATTTTTTCCTGCAACCTCTTAAGGTTGTAGAAAAAATGCTTTTAAAAGTAAAAAAAAAGTTTGCCACGCCCACCCAGTCACATTACCTCTCTCCCCCCCCCCCCACCAAGCCATGCCCACAGAACCGGTAATAATAAACTTTACATTTCACCACTGAGTAAATCTAATGAATCCATAAAACCCCTGATTTTGTCTCCTCCATTCACTCACAGAATTCCCAAAAACGTTTAAGACAAAACAGCACCACATACCATTTCTTCTGAGCCTATACACAGTTGATATAAAATGGCCTGGAGATCTTTTTCCTTCATTTAGTAAACAATGCAGCAATTCCCAATGGGTTTACTAAGGCCTATCCATGTATTTCTGAGAGCACACCGAGGAATGCATTTATCTTTTATTCATATATGCATTCTTTCTGGCTTTGTTTTTCAATATTGAACTGATAGCAAATTTATTCTATCTATCTATCTATCTATCTATCTATCTATCTATCTATCTATCTATCTATCTATCCATCCATCCATTCATTCATCCATCCATCCATCCATCATCCACCCATCCATCTATCCAGTGGTGAAATCCAAATTTTTTTTACTACACGTTCTGTGGGCGTGGCTTGGTGGGCATGGTGTGGCTTGGTGGGCGTGGCTTGGTGGGCATGGCAGGGGAAGGATACTGCAAAATCTCCATTCCCACCCCACTCCAGGGGAAGGATACTGCAAAATCCCCATTCCCTCCCCACTCCTGGGGGAAGGATATTGCAAAATCTGCATTCCCACCCCACTCTGGGGCCAGCCAGATGTGATATTTGCCGGTTCTCCAAACTCCTCAAAATTTCCGCTACCAGTTCTCCAGAACCTGTCAGATCCTGCTGGATTTCACCCCTGCATCCATCCATCCATCCATCCATCCATCCATCCATCCAATCTTCATTATTTTTATTAAGAATTCAAGATTCTAAACATATCTCATATTCCTACAACTTCTATTTTCTTCCACAACAACAGCCCTGTGAAGTGAATTGGGCTGAGAGAGAGGGGCCACCCCAAGGTCATTTAGCTGACTTTAATCCCTAAAGTGGGACTAGAACTCCCAGTCTCCCAGTCTCTAGCCTGGTGCCTTAATCACTACTCCAAACTGGCTCTCAATATCCCAAGACATTTCTATATCTGGGTTCAGCCCCTGAGGACAGCAATATAATGAAAATGGATTTTGAAAGAATTTTTGCATTAAACAAAACCGTAGTTACCTTTCGTTTGAGATTCCCAAGTGAAAGATCTTCATTTGATTTTTATTCACGTCTGGCCAAGCTGTCAATAAATAATTATGATAAGTTTTATTATGCTGTCGAGTTGAATTTTGCTCATTCTCTCTGTCTCTCTTTTTTGCGGTCTTAAATTCTTCTCTACCAGTTTTTTTTTTTTTTTTTTTTTGTCTGCAGAGATACTCCTATACAATTTCATGTGGGTTTATGGCCAAATGTTTCCTGAATAAATGCACGTTGCATGATCCTTAACTTACATATTTTTGCAAGTGTTTTCTCTTAATATAAGTGGGGAATAATATAGGTGTCAAATTGCAAAAATCTAGGCTCATGAAGGTTTGCTTTAACTGCTTTAACTTCTGGTTTGTGTAGAGATTCAGCTAAATTGGTAAACTGACCATGAAAGAGCTCTCGATCTATGTTGGAAACTAATTGGAACTTCCCTGGAGTTGATCTTTCAGAAATAGAAAGGAGAAGGTTTTCTGCTATGACATCAGTTGAAAGAAAAATCCAACCAACTTCACTGCAATTTACAGGGATGCCTATTGACCTCTTTCCTGAGAAATATCACTATCTTAGTGATTCTTCTGAATTTCCTAAAAAATAATAATAAAAAATCCTTAGAAGTCTGGCTCAGATCAGAATGTACGCATTGCTTTGTCTTGAATTTGCACTGAGGAGTGATATGCTACTGGTTTGCTCCAGTTTAGCCAAACCGGTAGTGATAAAAATTACCGGTTCGGGCAAACCGGTAGTAAAAAAAAATGCTTTAAAAAGTAAAAAAAACAAAAACAAAAAGGTTCTGATGATCACAACTGTGCTGCACGATCATCGGAACCTTTTTTAATTTTTTTTTATTTATAACACAACACAATATAACAAACACAAAACACATAATATATGTTCCCTTTTTACAACTGTTTCGTAATGGTTGTCTTCCAATATTTACATTTCCCCCGATTCTCCTTATACTATTCATTTCTTTCTTGTCCCTTTTTCTCTTATTTACACTATAATTCCTAACAATCATAATATTAATTTTTTACATTTTATACATTGTCCTATAAACATTTTACATTTATAACTTCTCCCCTGTCATTCATATCCACTATTTCTAATCTCCAGCCAGTTGTACCATTTGTTCCATGTTCCATAGTATTCTGTATCTTCCTTTTCTTTAAGTTCTTTTGTTAATTTGTCCATCTTGGCACCCTCTAAGATTTTTTTAATCAATTTTTCCTCTGTTGGTGTTCCCCCACCCCCCAATTTTGTGCATATGATATTTGTGCAGCTGTTATAATATGTAAAATCAAGTATTTTATTTCTTCAGTATATTTTCTAGTGAATATTCCTAATAAAAATGTCTCTGGTTTCCCATCAATAGGTTGATCTGTTATTTTTTCCAGCCATTTCTTGATTTTAGACTAAAAGAACAATAAACACACTTTTCAGAGTTTGAGGTCGCTCCCCCATTTTTCAATGCAGCCCATTCCTACAAACACTCTGGATTTGTGGGTGTGAACTAGTGGTGGGTTTCAAAAATTTTTACTACCGGTTCTGTGGGCGTGGCTTGGTGGACGTGGCATTGCTTGGTGGGCGTGGCTTGGTGAGCGTGGCAGGGAAGGATACTGTAAAATCTCCATTCCCTCCCCACTGCAGGGGAAGGATACTGCAAAATCTCCATTCCCTCCCCACTGCAGGGGAAGGATACTGCAAAATCTCCATTCCCACCCCACTGCAGGGGAAGGATATTGCAAATTCTCCATCCCCACCCCACTCCAGGGGAAGGATACTGCAAAATCCCCATTTCCTCCCAATCAGCTGGGACTTGGGAGGCAGCGAATAGATGGGGGTGGAGCCAGTCAGAATTTTTACTGCTGGTTCTCCAAACTATTCAAAATTTCCACTACCGGTTCTCCAGAACCTGCTGAAACCCACCTCTGGTGTGAACAACATAAACAGGAATGATTTATCGTGTTTCTTTTTGCAAAATCCTTTTCAAATCTTTCGTTTTCATTTCGATCAGCTTCTTCACCAGCGTGGTACACAGGTCCCTTTTTGGATTTATGTACATTGATTAGATTACCATTGTCACTAATTGTAAACACATTGGTAAAGTTGTTAGAAAAGAGAAAGAAGCTTACAGCTCTGAAGCTGCTTCCACAGCAGAGTTATTCCAACTAGCAGAGCAGCCTGAAACTCAACGGAACAATGCTTATTGCAAAATTGGATGAACTCCAGGTACTGAAGCAAGCGGGATTTTTTTATATATATAATGATATTGACCTTGTTTTGACTCTTCACACTGAAAAATCAAAAGGGTACCAGTCCTTCTCTCCTCAGGCTGCATTTCAGCCTCTGGGACTCTGCTCAAGATTTCCTTTGATGGCATTCTACAGGTGCAGGAGACAGAAAATAGAGACTTCCCTTTCTATTGTTTAAATGTGGCTTCTATTGGTTCACTACGCTGGGTGGAAGCAGAAGAGATGCATCAATCTCTTTTAAATTGGATGGTTTGAGGCTTAAATCATCAGGCATGATTCTTCGGAGGTGTACCTTTCTTCCTTACTGAAATGGCACAATCTCCTTGATTGTGCAAGGAGAGCTAGTGAAAGTTCTTTTTTTTTCCCCATTGTGCGAGTTTGTCAGAGGTAATGTGTTGAGGCAGAGCCAGTGAGGTGTAACAATTAAGGTGCTGGACCACAGGGAGACCCAAGAACCGTTCCCACCAGATCATTGCAGATATCTAGGCGATGTGAGCTCTCATTGGTTCTTTTTTTCAGCTCCTTTGGGGGGGTTGGGGGTTAGAAATAAAATAAGGTTAACCTCTGCATGGACAGTCTTGAGCTCCCGAAGAAATGGTGAGCTTTAAAATAATAACTCAAGTTGAACATCAGTAAGATCAATAAAAATGTTACCAATGTGCAGGAAGCATTTCTTTAGTTCTCACTGCAATTCTTATGCTAAAGCATTTGGAAAAACATGCAATCAATGGTGCATGTACTACATAGTACTGCATAGTACTACGGTTATTACAATAACTGTAGTACTATGAATACTACAGTTTCATAATATTCTCCTCCTCCTTGCAATTCATCACAATTCTTTGCAATTCTTCTTTGCAATTCTTATGCTAAAGCATTTGGAAAAACATGCAATCGACAGTGTATTACAGTTTCATAGTATTCTCCTCCTCCTTCCTCCTCCTCCTCCCTCCTCCTCCACCTCCACCTTCACCTCCTCCTCCTCCTTGCAATTATTTCCAATTCTTCTTCGCAATTCTTATGCTAAAGCGTTTGGAAAACCATGCGATCAACAGTGTATTATACCCTGTTTCCCCAAAAATAAGACATCCCCTGATAATAAGCCCAATCGGGCTTTTGAGCACATGTGCTAAAATAAGCCTCACCCCCCCGAAAATAAGCCCTCCCTGAAAATATTTAAATGCAGACCTGGAAATCAGGTAAGATAGCAAGAGGAGCCCCATCTTGCTCCACGTGCCCCAAAATAATAAGACCTCCCCAAACATAAGGCCAAGCGCTTATTTTGGCGCTTATTTTGAGGTTCAAAAAATATAAAACAGGGATTTTATTTTATCTTATTTTCAGGGAAACACTGTAGTTTCATAATATTCTCCTTCTCCTTCTCCTCCTCCTCCTCCTCCTCCTCCTCCTCCTCCTCCTCCTCCTCCTCCTCCTCCTCCTCCTCCTCCTCCTTTCTCCCCCCCTCTCTCTCTCCTATAAAAAACTGGGGCAACTAGCTTTTATTTCCCAGAGATCTAAGGGTTTTTTTAGAAGACTTTCAAACTTGATGCAGGCCCATAAGCAATTCCTCCAAAGGCTACAGTACAATTCCTCCAAGTCACCGTACCGAAGAGAATTATTCCTGGGGTATTTCTTTGACATGTTCCATGTGATATGATCTATTTTGGATGGTAGGCTGATTATTACAAAATCCAGCAAGATGAGTTCCAAGTCTCTTGGACCGAATCGGGAAAATTTTTCTCACAAGCCCCACTGGAAGGTTGAATTCAATATCATCCAAAACACAGCACCATGACTCAAAAGGGCATCTTGCACTTCTCTCTTTTTTTCTTATTTCTCCCCAACTTATAATAAGAACATACGAAGTAATGGCAAATCCTATTTTGACAGCAACCTATGTTTCAGGTAATATTTATTGAGGTTTTGTTTTTTTTCCTCAGCTATGAACCGAGGCATAGAACGGCCTTGGGCAAATCAATCTCTTTCAGCTTAATTTACCTCACAGGAGCTCAGGGAGGCCAAAAAAAAAATGACACTGAAGAAAGACAGGATGAAAATCTTAGATAGATGGAGGAGGGCCTTTGAGGATGTACGACCTCAGAATGCTAAGAGTCTGGCCAAGACATTTTGTTGCTGGAGGCAAAGAAAAGATGGTGATTTCTCCCACTCGAGGTACAAGAGCTGAGCAGACTGGCAGTTGACTCTTTCATTAATACTGCTGGTGAATCCGGCGCTCCACCGTACGTGGAGATGGCAAAACTAGCTTTGGGAATGCAGAACAGGTTGCGTGGCTGACTTCTATTTAGATCTCATTGCAAACCTATGGCATCTCTAGCCTGAGGCAAATGCTCGCTGTGCTTAATGATAGGGCCTCATCACTGTTTGTGAATATTCCAAAAATTGTTGGTTGGTCACAACGTCAACTCATAAAGCATTTCTGGCCTGCTCTTGAGTTGCCATAGGAGGGAGGGGGGAAAATTGATGGAGCAACATGGCAGCAACTAGAAGCACATTTATTTATTTATTTATTTATTTATTTATTTATTTATTTATTTATTTATTTGTTCGATTTATATGCCGCCCTTCTCCAGAGACTCAGGGCGGCTTACAATGCATTAAGCAATAGCCTTCATACTTTTGCATATACCTGCTTAGTAGGGCTTTCGGGCCCCCCTAAGCGGTGTTCTTTTTTATACAAAGTCAGCTTATTACCCCCACAATCCAGGTCCTCATTTTACCTACCTCGAAAGGATGGAAGGCTGAGTCAACCTTGAGCCTGGTGAGATTTGAACTTCCAATAATTGCAGGCAGCTGGCAACTAAATGCTACTTTAACAGCACTTAGTCCACTGTGCCACCAAGCTCCTAAACACATACCTTTCTCAAGGCTGCAGCCTACATTACCAGAGCCAGCTGGAGAGGCATGTTCTCTACAGCCCATGAAAGTGCTCCGTTGGAGAATGTGATTTATGACACACCCTGAGAGGAGGTGGGGAAAACAGGGTCATAGTTGGGACGTAAATTATGTGGAGCAGAGATCACTCCACTTGGGTATGTCCTGACATGTTGCTCCTAATAAATAACTGGATTTCTTTGGAAACTTGGCTCAAGGCACATGAATTAATCAGGGCATCCGTCTGAACCCTCATTGGGTTCTGCTGTAGTGCTTAACTAGGTACACCGTGTTGGGTCCGATCCAATTAAATTCTTTCTCAGGCTTAAAAAAGTTGAGTTATTTAAATCCAGCTGATTGGGATCCTGATTCAATTTAGGGTTAACAAGATGGATGTGAGCTCTTCCTAATAGACCAAATAAATAATGTGGAGACCCTTATAATAGAATAATCTGATTAGTTCTCTTTCATAAATGACTATTCTGAAAATAACCCAGAATTTCCCCATAGCATACTACTGAAAATCAAGTTATGGCCAAATTCAAAGGTGGATGTTCGTAGCAGCATGTTGAATATACTACTTTTCTTTCAAGTCTTGGATTAAAAATTTATGACTTTTTCATCAAAGTTTAACTATATTTCTGGACTGGGTAATTTGTGTTTTCATTATTTCCATAGGCTATTTATTGTGTGCTTTGTATTTTGAAATATTAATGATGGGCTATTTGCATTTATTTCCCATCTCTTTCTTTTTAAAATCATTCTAAATCTGTGCTCCATTTAAATGTTCTATTAAGGAAGTTTAATTTTACCCAGTCTTCTTACATAAGGAAAAGAAAGGTGGAGGAGAGACCTGAAAACGATTGATGGTCCTTTATGCAGCATTGATTGTCTTGTAGAAAACTTTCCCATTATGCAGTGAAGGCATCTAGGTTATTTTATAATAGAAATGGCAAATCGCAAAGTATAGCATCTTTGGGGATAATGAATGGGGTGTCATTTTGGGTTGCCCAAAGCAGGCTAGGTAATAATTTGTTGGAGATGAAGAGGCAGAGTCTGAGGGTGGAGTCAAGAGAGGAACTAGTCTAGAATCATTATGTTACAACAGGTGATCCAAGTCCAGTCCCTCTTGAATTCCATTGACTCTTATCTAGCACCAATTTAGTGCTGATTTTTAGTTGACTAGAGTCTTGGATATAGGCTTGAACTATAAGCCGTGGTGGGATTTAGCCAGTTCGGGCAAACCGGTTGTTAAATTGCTGGGTGGTCCCTCCCATCCCTGCCCCGCCCCTTCCAGGAGGCTCCATGTAGCCCATTTTTGCTCCCAGAAGGCTGTAGAGAGGCCTACTAGGCCCAAAACGGGGTGCAGGGGGTGTGATGTGCCCCCCCGGGTGGCCCATTTTTGCTCCCAGGAGGCTGCAGGAAGGCAGCCCAAAACAGGGTGCCTGGCCCAAAACAGGGCGCACAGGAGGGGTGCGGTGCGGCTCCCCCATGGCCTGTTTTTGCTCCCAGGAGGCTGTAGGGAGGCCTATTAGGCCCAAAACGGGGTGCAGGGGGTGCAGCGTTCCCCCCTCCCGCAGCCCATTTTTGCTCCCAGGAGGCTGCAGGGAGGCCTACTAGGCCCAAAATAGGGTGTAGGGGGTGCAGTGCCCCCCCAAGGCCTGCTTTTGCTCCCAGGGGGGAGTGCAGGAGCCTGAATGCAAAATCCCCATTTCCTCCCGACTCCTGGAGGAAGGATATTGCAAAATTTCCATTCTCACCCCACTCTGGGGCCAGCCAGAAGTGGTATTTGCCAGTTCTCCAAACTACTCAAAATTTCCGCTACCGGTTCTCCGAACTACTCAAAATTTCCGCTACCGGTTCTCCCGAACCTGTCAGAACCTGCTGGATTTCACCCCTGCCTTGCATTCAAGTAGTGTTACTCAAATGCGTTGACCATTAACTCATAGAAATATCAGCCAACACGGAAACAAAGGTAACCCTATAGATTTTTAGAGCCACAGATATCCATTGCTTTCCCATCACTCACTATGTAAAGGGCAAAGGGTGAAATATTATTTTCCATTTGGAATGCAGACGCTGAAAATGCTCCCGCAGACGACCGATTTTATATTTACCACTTTATTGCCTGGCTCGAGTATTGCTCGAGTACTTGACATCAAAAAAATGATAATTTGATATTCACTCTTTGGAGAAAGTAACACTGTGCTTCTCCTCTGGGTGAAACAAAGTCAAGTGTTTTGCAAAGACCTTCATTTGGTAGCTTCAGTTCCCACGTGGAGGTGGAGTGTCTGTGATTCTCACTTTGAGTGTGTGAACCTCTTTGAAGAGGTCCTAATTTTAAGTGGTTTGCACAGAGGTGATCTCATTGTCTCTTCCACTCACTCACTCACTATGTTTACATAGTTTTAATGATAGTTGAACAAAGTGTATTGTGCCAGATAACACCTTCAGAACCCGACTTACATCATCACTTTGGATACCTGTCCAAAAAAACCCCAACAACTCAGGAACACTGCCATGGACAGAAAATTGGCAATAGCCTGGAATTGATTTCTTTCTATCTATTGCAGGATTACATTGCCGAAATATAAAATGAGGGTAAAATACTTTATGTACATAGAAAAGGGACTGTCTCGGCTCATAGACACCTCTAACATAGCTTCCTGATGAGTAGTAACTCTTGGGAGGTACTATGGGAATGGTCTCTCCACATCTTCTGATACTGCATTACTTCTTTGAGTTTTTCTGTACTCTGGGTCAGCGGTCACCAACTGGTAGTCCATGGACCACTGGTGGTCTGTGAGAAAATTTTGGTGGTCTGCAGGAAAAAATATTTGCATTTTTTTAAATATTGCACTAAATCAGGGGTCTTCAAACTACGGCCCCTGGGCCAGATACGTGCAATGAACGTTTGTGTTGCTGCAGAGAGTCTCCCACTTTTGGGTCTTTTTGTGCGGGTCGAAGTGGGGCAAATATTCTGACTTGGGGTCTGTTTCAGCCTCCTGGTGCAGGGCTTTGGGCAAAGGCTGGAGGGAAGTGCTGCTGGTGGTAAGAAGCCAGAGGGCCTTGTTCCAGTAGGACTGCATCATGGCCTGGAATTGGCTGACCATCTCAGCCAACTGAGCCTCCAGGTGCCCGTACCTGGCCTTGCACTCCTGCAGGTCTTCCCTCTGCTTGGAAAGCTTATGCTCGTAGTCCTCAGTGAGGTGCTTCTGCTGAGCCTCCTTCTCCGTCAGATCCAATTTGAACTGAGCCAGCTGTCTTGCCAACTCTTTCTTATGGTGGTTGCTTAGCTCCAACAACTGCTTCCTGTTGGGGCCCTAAGGAGCCTGGGCAGGGAGGCAAGGAGTGGCTGGCAGGAGAGGGGTGAGTAGAGGCCGGCAAGTCGCCCCTCGATGTGAGTGACATTGAGTTGGCCACACCAACCTAGTCACATGACCACCTTAGCCACACCCACCCAGCCAGTCATTAGGCAGATCATATTAATGGACCATGGGATTTAAAATTATAAATCTAGTGGTCCCTTCGTTCTGAAAGGTTGGGGACCCCGACTGGCCACGCCCACACAGTTGGCCACACCCATATAGTCAGCCATGCCTTCCCGGCCTCCTGAGGTCAACCACAGCCCTGATGTGGCCCTCAATGAAATTGAGTTCGACACCCCTGTTCCAAAGGCTGTTTAAAAAGCCAGATAGAATAACAAAATAACAGAGTTGGAAGGGACCTCGTAGGTCATCTAGTCCAACCTCCTGTTGAAGCAGGAGACCCTACGCCATTTCTGACAGATGACAGTCCAGTCTCTTCTTGAAAGCTTCCAGTGGTGAAGCTCCCACAACTTCTGAAGGCAACTTCTGTTCCATCGGTTGATTGTTCTCACTGTCAGAAAATTTCTCTTAGGTGCTTTCCTCCTTAATATGGTTATTGGTGCAATTAATTGTGTGTAGGACCATGATGGAAAAGGCCTGACTAAACCGTTATTGGCTTCATACTTGGGAACTCAACTTTTCTTCTCAACTCCTCTTGACCTCCCTCTTCCACACTCCTACACCGAGATACATTACAAAGCACATTGGAACTTAAACTCTCTAGTACAAATGCCATTTTGATGGATGATAGATGTGTGCTGAACTAATACAAGGCAGAACTGGGGTTATAAAAGGAAAACATAATTTCCTGAATTCCGATTATATTGGCACCTTTACTACATCTTAGTCTCTCCAGAATTATGGGAGCTTTCTAGCTCTCGGAGAGTCTAATACCATTGCTTGCACATTTAATTTTTATTATTTATACCAACAAGCTCCTGTAAAAGAAAGGGAAATATAAATGCCACAGACAGTTGGGGGATAATATTAAATGCACTTGAATAGTGAGGTCACCAGCTTATATTTTACAACAAAAGTAACTTGGTTACTCTTATACATCCCCCCCTTGCTTTGCGGGTAGCAAAGAAAATGAGAGAAAGAAAGAAAGAAAAAGAGAGAAAGAAAGAGAAATCAAATATTCAGTCTTTTTCCAGATCTGATTGTGTGGATTGTTGCGGTGACCTTCTTCCTTTGTGAATTTCTGCAGTGTGCAGGAAAATGTGTCTTCTACATTTCTGCCCTTTTATTGGCTTTAAATTTACTATCCTTTAGTCTCAATGAATACATGCCTGATCCTATATTAGGGATGTACTAATAAAGAAAGAAACTCAGGGAAAAAGAGGAGATCTAGAGACGGGCAGGTTGGAGAGAAACCAACCTAACTTGAAAATAAACCAAGTCGCATTTTTAAGGCAGTCGTGAGATTCTTATTATTTTGAGAATGTGAAATACAGAATAAATCTTCTCATTCTTTTAACGTCTGGGTGGTAATTTGCAAGTATTATTCCAATATGTCTGGTAGTTATAAGCAAACTACTGTATATCTGGTCCACCAGATTTGCAGACCGCACTTTTAACTCAATAACCCTGTTTTCCTCTCCCCCAGAAAATAATATTAATCCATGAATTCATTCTTGCAGAGTTCATGTGATACATATTAATAGGTGAACCTAGTGGGCTCGGTTCGCAAAATACCATATGCCATCCAACAGTCTCAGTAAGGTTATAGCTAACCGAGGTTAGCAAGGTTTAGACTTTTAACTGGTCTGAGAATTAGTCCTAACTAGTGACTTCTAAATAACCTCTTTCCATTATTAGCGACAAACATTCTGTAGTTGACTTCCACCTAAACATCAAAGCTTTGTGTTGTTATTGAGGTTCTGTGTTGCATCTCTGTTGTTTTGATGAAGTCAGTGTGATGCCATTCAAGCTGTTGTGATGAAAATTATAGGAGGGGAAGTTGAGAAGGAATAAATTGAGAACTGTTTAAAGACGTGCGGAAAGGTTTAAATGCGGACACAAAAATGTGTGTGAGTATAAATATAATATATAACAGCACAACAACACAACGTAACATAACATGCCCAATACATTCCCCTTTTCCTGCATATACAGAATAACAGAGTTGGAAGGGACCTTATAGGTCATCTAGTCCAACCCCCCGCCCGAGCAGAAGACCCTACACCATTCCTGACAGATGGCAGTTCAGTCTCTTCTTGAAAGCCTCCATCGCGCGCTTAAGACTTTCTTATTTCATCAAGCTGGCCTGGCCTAAATCTTCTCCCCTTTTAAATGTAAATTTTAATTTGTTTTTAAATTATTGGGTATTTTAAATTTGTCTCAGCCAAATTATTTAATTCGTTTTTATTCTATTTTAAATTTTTGTATTTATGTGTTTTATTCTGTGGCTGTTCACCGCCCTGAGTCCTTCGGGAGTAGGGCGGTATATAAATCCAATAAACTAAACTAAACTAAACTAAACTAAACTAAACTAAACTAAACTAAACTAAACTAAACTAAACTAAACTAAACTAAACTAAACTAAACTAAACTCCCTCTCATCACTTTGGTTTACAATTGACTAGCACGGCACAGATTTTCCATTTAGCAAAATGTGGGTTGCCATTCCTGCTTATCACATGCCTGTGTGTAGCTATAATTTAAGGTGGTAAGTGATTTTGGCATTACTGGAATTGATTGTTCATCTGCTTAACTTTCCACTTTCCTAAAAGAACTCCCCTGGCCAGCCTGCCGTCCGACTGCAGCCTGCGAGCTGTCAGATTTTATCAGTTAAAGTTGGTTAAATCTGGACACCGGCAGAAAAGAGATGCCCAGGAATTGTTTGCAATAAATACAAGAAAAAAAAAATGGGAATAGTGCAGACGGCTTCCGAGGCACACCGGAGAAGGGATTACATGGGGAACGGCGTTCTGTATGTGAACTGAATGTAACAGTTCAGATAAGTGTGCAAATTGGCTGTAGCTTTGTGGATGATATTTGGAACAGGTCCAAAATACCCCCACACAGCAATCAAGGTTGTGAAGCAGAATTCTTATTTGATTTTTGTTATGCTGTTCTTTAGATTTTAAGGGGGTGGGGGAAGGAATCTTCCATCACTGTTCATCATTGCACTGGAAGCCCAATGCTTTTTAATTAATATTATTTCTTCTTAATAGGCAGGGACTCTGTGGCTCAGGGGCTAAGACGCTGAGCTTGTCGATCGAAAGGTCGGCAGTTCAGCGGTTCGAATCCCAAGTGCTGCATAACGGGATGAGCTCCCGTTCCTTGTCCCAGCTTCTGCCAACCTAGTAGTTCGAAAGCATGTAAAAAAGGCAAGTAGAAAAATAGGTACCACGTTTGGTGGGAAGGTAACAGCGTTCCGTGAGCCTTTGGCATTTAGTCATGCCGGCCACATGACCACAGAGACGTCTTCAGACAGCGCTGGCTCTTCAGCTTTGAAACGGAGATGAGCATCGCCCCCTAGAGTCAGGAACGACTAGCACATATGTGTGAGGGGAACCTTTACCTTTACCTTCTTAATATGTCGAAAGCAGCCTTTCAGGACTTCCTTTTGTGGGTTTTTAAATGTTATTTATTTATTTGCATTTCACCTTTATTACTTTTACAAGCAACACAAAGCAGTGAACATATCTTTCCTCCTCCATTTTCTCCACATTGACAACAACCTGTGAGGTGGTTTGGGCTGAAGAGAGAGTGAATGGCCCCAAATCACCTAGCTGGCTTTCATGGATAAGGCAGGATCACAACTCCCAGTCTCCTGGTGATCGGCCTCCAAAGTTATCCTTCTGGCTTTCATGGAAGAACTAGAACTCACAATTTCCTACTTTTTCACCTAGTGCCTTAACCACTAAACCAAAGGGCTCTCTGTTATTGATTATATATTCTTGAGAACACAATTCTCTTAAGAAGTTTGTGCTTTCTAAAGAAGATTCCAAAAGTATTTTGTCTTAAAAAAATATTTTTGGCTAATTTTGAGTTAATGAAATGAATAATGTTTGTAATATTAACTTGGTTACAGGAAGGTGTGATTTTCATTTTAGTTGGGTATGATGCAAACCACAGGATAATTTTTTTGGGGTGGGAAAGTGGGTAGCAAATTGATTTTGTTTTCTTTTTTGTGCCCTTTTCATTTTGCCTTGTGCTTTTAAACTACTCTACTTTATTTGGGCCGATGACCAGATCGTGCACCTATGATTGCATGATATAAAATAAACGTAAAATAACCGCCAAATCTAAAACCAGAAAACAATTTGTTCTCCGTTTCACTTTGGGATACAAAGTTTTTTTTATCTATCAAGGGACAGAGCTGCATTTTTATTCTCTGATCCTACCTGCCATCGTACAAAATTTCTGTATATCTCTGGGTTTGAACTGGAAAGCTTAAATACATTTTTTAAACAGAAAGGCACATAAAATTGGGGCAATAAGAAAATGTCAGATATCCTTAAAGAATACACAGCTTAGGAGGACATGTTCTACTCGTTTTACTGTCTGGGCAGGTTTTGCTGTTTCTCATTACAACCCTATAACAAAACGCCAAGGGCAAATCTCATAACAATATAGAATTTTCCTACATTTCCCAAATAGAATCACCAAGAGCCAGGCACCGAAGCTTGACAACAGGAAAGTTTTCCTCGAACTGAGGATTAGTGTATTAAATAAACAATCTGCGGGCTTCAAAGTACAATTGAAAGCTACATCCTGTGCTCTTTGTGTATTTGTGAGTAACAGGTGCTCTGGGTTTGTGTTGCCACCGAACTCAAGGTTTTGTAAATCAGTTTCTCTCTGATGTCTTTTGCCCTCAAACTTTCCCCAAACTTACCTTGTTAGGCAAGCAAACTTTCCAAGGAGATCCGTTTTTTTTTCATTGCTGTTAGCTATCATTTCCTTAAGAATGCCTACGGTTTATTCAATATTATTGCATACATCTGCTCTTTTAAGATATCTGTGAGCCCCATCTCCTGGTAATCGAGTGACCTGAAATATCATTGTGTATTTCTAAATTTGCTTCATTTCCTTTTCCTTTGTCATCATGGTTGGTGAGTCTCGTTCGAGGAGTTGTCAAACAAGATCACCTCCTTTGGCTAAATGGTCTTTGAAAACCTTAACTTTTCTACCGTGTTTCCCCGAAAAGAAGACCCTGTCTTATATTTTTTGAACTCCAAAATAAATGCTTGGCCTTATTTTCAGGGAGGTCTTATTATTTTGGGGGTGCGTGGAGCAAGACGGGGCTCCTCTTGCCGTCTTACCTGATTTCCAGCTCTGTCTCCCTAACCCTAACCAGAGGAAATGGCGGGGACCAGCTGTGTATGGTGTTTAAATATTGTCAGGGAGGGCTTATTTTTTGAGGGGGGGGGTCTTATTTGAGCACATGCGCTCAAAGGCCCAATTATTTATTTATTTTCTTAGATTTCTATGCCGTCCTTCTCCTGTAGGACTCGGGGCGGCTCACAGAATAAAAAACATATAACAATAAATAGAACTAAAAACATCCAAATGTAAAAACCCCAACAACTAAAATCTCATAACAGATCAGGGAATTTGCTGAAAAAGCCATGTCTTCAGTTCGGCACGGAAAGCGTGGAGGTCAGGGGCCAGCCGAAGCTCGGTGGATAATTCATTCCAGAGGGTCGGTGCGGCCACCGAGAATGCCCTCATCCTGGGCGCCACCAGCCGACATTGTCTGGCCGATGGCACCCGGAGGAGGGCAGTCCTATGTGACCGCACTGAGCGGTGGGAGGCCGGTAGGAGATGGTCCTGCAAGTACCCCAGGCTTATTATGCAGGGAGGTCTTATTTTCGGGGAAACACGGTATTCTTTTGGACAACCTGTTTCTCAAAATTGGACTTCATGTATTTGTCCGTAAGGTGGTTTTTTTTAATGAGCTTTAATTAGAAGATTGGCAGTTGTCATCCTTGTTCTTATTACATGGGTTTGCTCAAGTAATACAACAACACTCTTCCACACTCTTCCCTGAATTGTATTGATCACAATGACATTCAAAGGATAACCAGCTTGATTCCAAACATTCTGATTTTGACATTTACATTTTCCCCTTGACCTTTTCCTTTCTACTTCCCTCCCCAGCTGCACTCCCTTTAGTAGACTCAGCTTTTACCTACTCTCTTACACTTGCTGGTATTTCTTAGAGGGGAGGGGGAAGAAGAGGAGGGAGAAAGTTAGCTATTATTAATGGAGTTCCAACATATAGTGGTGACTTTATTTGCTGCTTTGGTTCTGGGCTTGCATATGGTGTTCAGAAACTCAGAAAAGAAATATTCTCTTTTCTTTCTTTCTTTCTTTCTTTCTTTCTTTCTTTCTTTCTTTCTTTCTTTCTTTCTTTCTTTCTTTCTTCCTTCCTTCCTTCCTTTTCCTTCCTTCCTTCTTTCCTTCCTTTCTTCCTTCCTCTTTCTCTCTTTCTCTTTCTCCATCTTCCTTCCTTCCTTCCTTTTCCTTCCTTCCTTCCTCTCTCTCTTCCTCTCTCTCTATCTTTCTTTCTTCCTTCCTTCCTTCTTTTCTTTTCCTTCCTTCCTTCCTTCCTTCCGCTCTCTCTTTCTTCTTCCCTTTCTTTTCCTTCCTTCCTTCCTTCCTTCCTTCCTTCCTTCCTTCCTTCCTTCCTTCTTTCCTCTCTCTCTTTCTTCTTCCCTTTCTTTTCTTTCCTTCCTTCCTTCCTTCCTCGCTCTCTCTCTCTTTTTTTTTCTTCTTTCCTTCCTTTCTTTTCCTTCCTTCCTTCCTTCCTTCCTTCCTTCCTTCCTTCCTTCCTTCCTTCCTTCCTTCCTTTCTTTTTCTCTCTATCTCTGTCTGTGTCTATCTCTCCCTCTCCCACCCACCTCTCTCTCTCTCTCTCTCTCTCTCTCTCACACACACACACACACACACACACACACAAACACACACACACAGAGAGAGAGAGAGAGAGAGAGGGAGGGAGGGAGGGAGAGAGTCACTGGCATGGATAAGGACTCCTCTGTCGATCTAGGCTGCAGGACCCCATTCCTTCATTTGATGATCATCTAGCGTAGTGTTTCCCAACCTTGACAACTTGACGATGTGTGGACTTCAGCCCCCAGAATTCCCCAGGCAGCATTTTGGGAATTGAAGCCTATGTACGTATCTACAAACTGGTGCCTGAGGCTGAGAAACACCGATCTAACCTAAGGACTGTCTTTACTCTGCCAGTGGTAGAGCCAATTTGATGTAGTGGTTAAGACATAAGGAAGGAAGGAAGGAAGGAAGGAAGGAAGGAAGGAAGGAAGGAAGGAAGGAAGGAAGGAAGGAAGGAAGGAAGGAAGGAAGGAAAAATTTTTTACCGCCCAGTTCTTTCATGATAACCACCAGAACAACAAAATCATCTTCCACCAATAACAGTTGTCTTCTGACCTAATTACATCGGTTTCTCACTGAGGCCAGGGGAATAGGGAAAGGAGCTTAGAAAAAACATTAGAGAAATGTATTTGCTCCCTTCCAGGAAACTTGGTAGCAAGCTCTGACCTTCTCTGCAAGCCAGCATTGCTTAATGTCATCCTCAGCCAAAGGACCGTCCCTGCTCACAACCAGAGATTAAGTCTTCCTGCAACTTCTCATTGCATCTCTCACTCTTTCTCCATTTCTCCTGACTGCAAGAACCTCAGCGATTTAAATGGCATCAAGGAATGTAGGACATATTGATAATATGTCGTGGAGAAAGCTTATATCATCCAATCAGCCTGATTCACATTTGAATGTTGCGCGTTATTGATGTATCATTATTCTCCTGGGTTTTTTTTATTTTTTTATTTTTTTCTTTCCCCATGTTCTGAATATTGGTCCTGTTCCATTTCTGCTGTAAACATGCACTTTAAAAATAAATGCCTTTAAAAGGCTTGTTTAAGTACATGCTAATATTTTAAACACATTTACTCTGAATATTTCCATTCCTAAATGCATTGTTTTTCCAAATACATATTTCAAAAAATATACTTTCGCAGTTTTCACAGCCGCAGTGTCACAAAAAAAAAATAAAAAAAATTGGGGGAGGTTCAGAGCATCTTCCACGTCAAATAGCAGGCTGCATGGATTGGATTGGATTTGTTCATATAGAAATTAGCAAAACTTGCATTCTCCAAGCATCCCAGATTGTAATAACATTTTTTTTCTTTTTTTCTTTCTGTTGGAATATTGCCTCGTTGTTCAAGTCTATTTTTAATATTGCATAAATAGAAACAATTGCATTATTTCCTGTCATACAAATGTTACTACTGGTCGATTTATAAATGGCGTTTGATTAGGCCATATTTTGGAGGTGGGGGAGGGATCACATTGAATCTCCAAGATAATATATCTGACCCATTGAAGTGGTGGCACAGTGGTTAGAGTGCAGTACTGCAGGCTACTTCTGTTGATAGCCGGCTGCCTGCAATTTGAATCTCACCAGGCTCAAGGTTGACTCAGCCTTCCATCCTTCCAAGGTCGGTAAAATGAGGACCCAGATTGTTGGGGGCCATATCAGTGGTGGGTTCTAACCGGCTTTACTACCGGTTCTCTTCGTGCACGCACTTCGCCAGCTCGATGTCACTCATCAAGGCTCCATTTTCAGCTGAGATGGACGCCTGCAGCCCTCTGCCAGCAAAAATAGAGATCAGGGAGGCTTCCCCAGCTCAGTTTTCACTGGCAGAGGCACTGCGGGCCGGTCCTTCGCTGTTTCCAGGGCAGCCACGCGGACCAGATTTAAGCACTCCACGGGTCGCATTTGACCCCCCTGGTCTACAAGTTTGGTGTGCTATAAATGCTTAAGAAGATTCAGATTCAAGTCCCCACTCAAATATGGAGCTCACTGGGTGCCTTCAGGCTGCTCATTATTACTCAGGGCAGCCAAGTTCAAAGGGTAGTTTCTCCAAGGGTAGGAGGGACCATCTTTGAGAAGAACCAGAAGGAGAAGAAGAATCATCTCGAGGAGAGGCAGAATACAACAAAAAACAAAACAAAAAAACAAAACAAAACACTGTTACAAAATATTATGGGATTGAAGCAAAGCAAGCACCCTCTAGAGATTCTGCATTCCCATAAGGATTGCCTACAGTATTTAAGTGAAAGCAAGGCAGAATCCGGAGATAATGAGATCGCATCAAAGTCAACAGATAGCTCCCTTCCTTCTTAAATGCTCTTGCTGCCATGCTAGACTGCCCTGTCAATCAAAGTAGCCCTGTCACTAGACAATAGCTGTGCTCGGCTAAATTCCAAAGTATTCGTCAGCGGAACAGAAGTGCCGCGAACACCTCTTTCAAGAGGGGTTCGTTGGGTGAGAAAAAGTCTGCAAAGCATTTCCCCCCACCCCCACCCTCCAAACATGCATTTTGTATTAATAGAAATGTTTGGCTCGGTGTACACAGAATGATATACTCTGTCAAAATGTGCGAACTCCTCTGATCGCAGTGCTAACACTAGTGCATTATTTGACACATTTTGAAGTATATATTCTGGTTGCTGCTATGTATGGTTTTTATTACTTTTGTTATTACATTGGCCTCCTCCTTCTATTTATGGAAGGTGGGGGGGAGGAGTGATTTGTTGTTGCTGTTGCTGGCGTTATTACTTCCAAAATTAATCTGAATTTTCTGTGGTGGTCACCTCTTGATCTCTACTGAGCGCTCTTTATAACTGATGAGATGTTCAGAGGAACGTTGATCAATTCGGAAGACCGTTCACATGATCCTTTCTCTGTATCCAATGCCAAATCAAAACCAAATTCAAGATCTTGTTCTTGTAAGGAGCAAGCAGAGAAGGGGTGCTCATTTCCAATGTGTTGTCATTTTCAGATGTTAATATTTTATATTAACTATACAATATTTATATTTAATACCCACAATAGAATTCCCTATGCCTCCAGGCTTGAAATTTTGGGCTTGGACAATCTCGAACTGCGCTGCTTGTGGTCCGATCTAAGCATAGTACACAAAATTGTCTGCTACAATGTCTTGCCTGTCAATGAAATCTTCAGCTTCAACCTCAATAACACACGGGGCAAACAATTGATACAAACTCAAGGTAAACCACTCCAAACTTGATTGCAGGAAATACGACTTCAGCAACAGAGTGATCAACGCCTGGAATGCTCTACCCAACTCTGTTGTTACAGCCTCAAACCCCCACAGCTTCAACCTCAAACTGTCTACCGTGGACCTCACCCCATTCCTAAGAGGTCCGTAAAGGGGGTGTACATAAGTGCACCAGCGTACCTACCGTCCCTGTCCTACTGTCCCCATTGATTTGTATTCATTTCCTTCATTCATGTCCATGTTCATACCTATACTTGTTATCTTGTACATGTTTGACAAACAAATAAAATAAATAAAATAAATTTTGCCATTTAATGCCGGAAGACCCTTTTCCGGACCGAGTGCCCAAAGCACATGCGCACGTGTAAGAATGCACAAATGCGTGCAAAATGCAATGTGTAGTCCTGTGCATACGCCCCACCCCCTATACATGCATGCATGCTCCCCAGACACCCCACCCCCCACACATGCATGGCAGAGACCCAAAGACCACCTGGCTGGTGGAAGACGTGCGCGAATGCACAGCAGAGCTGAACTGGGGCAACAGCTTGTGTGCCATCACCTATGCGTGCCATAGGTTCACCGTCACTGCACTAGAGAATCTCTTTGTCAACATTTCAGATGGACATTGGTGCCATTTTAAATTAAAGCTTGGTGAAACTTGCCTTTTAGTTTTCCAAAAACATACTCCTCCCCTGTGTAGGAAACTTATTTATGTATTTAGTTATGAAATTTATGAAATTTGTTTGCCACGTATCTCATAACTCTGGGTTGCTTACAACATTAAAACATTAAAATCATCAAATATAAATTATACCCTATAAACATACGGTTTGCTACATTTATCTTCAGGATGCTTCGGATTTTTTTTTGCTAATTTTCTTAGTGGTGTTTTTTTACAAAATATTTTTTTAACATCAGCAGTGGTAAAAATGCTTCTGCTGGTTCTCCTGATTTCTGTTGCATGTCATTTCCATCTCTCTCGTGGTACCTGGTGACCTACACTTTCCAGTCTGAAAGAGGCTGTGGGGAAAATTCTCCCCTGATGTTTCTCCTTGAAATTTAGTAAAAATGTAGAAAATCAAAGAGGCTGCTAATTATGAGACGGATGATTGCCTGGTGAAAGATAAAAAAATTCGTACAGCAGTTTGGCATTCTTGTAATCAGGTCAGAAAATCATGCTACTGTGTTTCCCCGAAAATAAGACCCTGTCTTATATTTTTTGAACCCCGAAATAAGCGCTTGGCCTTATTTTCGGGGAGGTCTTATAATTTTGGGGTGCATGGAGCAAGATGGGGTTCCTCTTGACGTCTTGCTTGATTTCCAGCTCTGTTTCCCTAACCCTAACCAGAGGAAATGGTGGGGACCAGCTGTGCATGCATTTAAATATATTCGGGGAGGGCTTATTTTCAGGGAGGGGCTTATTTTAGCGCATATGTTCAAAAGTCCGATTGGGCTTATTATCCAGGGAGGTCTTATTTTCAGGGAAACACGGTATCTCTCTGAGAATTTTTACAGGGATGATCTCATTGTTTGATGAGAAAAGCAGATGTTCTTTTGACTGAACAGAGATTTTTTTCCCAGCGTGATCTTGATTTTGATATAGATTGTAGCAAATACCTCTTCCATGTTAACGAAGGCAAGCTTCTATACCTGTATCCTAAAAAAAATGTAATGGAGGATGAAACAATTTGGAAGCAGTAATTTTCCATCAAAATCTATCTTCCAATTTCCCCAAACTTTTCTGCCCTGCGGGGAAAACAAACATTTGCTTCTTGTTGTTGTTGCTTTTTCCCAGATGTCTTTTAGAATTCCTTAGGAGCCTATTTTGGTGATACTTTTGAGGAAACCTTACTATTACCAAGTGACAGCATTGCCGCTCATGAGTGAATGTCTAACAAGACTTAGAAATATGGTGGAAAGAGAAAGACCATTACAGTTAGAGGCAGGGCCATTACAAAAAAGTTTCCTGAATCTGAGAGATGGGGGAAAAATGAAAAAGACACTAATTGCCTTAACTTTACTAGGTATAAGCTGAGCTGGAGAATTGCTTTGGCAGGATTTCAAGATCCTGTTACATTACCTTACTAGAAATAAGGTTCCAAAAGTCAAGTTGTTCTTGTTAGACAACCTCAAAGGGCTTCCTACTGCCCATATTTCATCAATCTTCTTGGCTGGCTACACTTCCCAGGTTGAGAAAGGTTCTTGGAAGAAAACCCATGTTGAAGCATCTCAGTTGGGGATATGAAGAATCAGGAAGACTGCAGGCTGATAGAGAGAGTGTGTTGTGTCATGGAAATAGGATATCCACATACTTCCATTGAGATCAGTCTAATTTCACCCAAATGTTCTTGTCCTTTGGGAAGTATTAATCCATTCGATTCCATCTGGCTGAAGGAATATGGTAGCCAAAATTGCAATAAATGAATTTCATGGCAGAATGCCTGGGAAAAATACAAGATCAGGTTAAATTTTTGAAGTGCATAAAAGCTCCTGTGGAACATGTTGTGCACTGGTAAAATGTAGTAATGCATTCTGAACCAGGACATTTCTCTCTCAGCCAGGTCAGGCTAAATTTCGGTGACCTTGCTCATAATGATAGTATCATGTGCTTTTCAAAATGTTTCTTCCGCATGTATCTAGTATCCAGATGACTTTTGTGCAATATTGGCGATGCAATGATATATCAGGTGCAAGAAATCAGGAAGCAAGGTGGTTCTGATGAATGTAGGTTTATTGCTTGCTAAGGATTCTCTACAAAAATCTGAACTACTAATGGTCAAAGCAAATTGGTGATAGATACGAGTCAATGGAATTCAAGGTGGGCTGGACTTAGATATATTGTGGGTGCAAAATGACTTGAGACTGATGATGCTCTTGATCCCTCCCTTCAGGTTCAGCCTACAAGTACCATATTTTTTGGAGTATAAGACACACCTTAGTTTTTGCGGAGGAAAATAGGAAAAAAAAATTCTGCCTACCAGGTATTAATCTGGCTAGCTCCTTAGCCTGGTCAGCTTCAGCACATTAGTTCACTCACTGGTTTTGAGTTTGGGACTGGTTGGGGCTAAAAAACAGCTTCTAAAGCACAGCTGATTGTCAGAGGGAGCAACAATTAGAAAAGCAGGCAAAGCACGGAAGATCGCTTCACTCGCGTTCAGGCTGAAAAACAGCTTCAAAAGCACAGCTGATCATCGGAGGGAGCTCCAGTGACTAAAGCAGGTGAAGCATGGAAACGGTAAGGAAAGGCAGCAGCTGTTCCGGGTAGCCATTTTGGCCACCGCACATCATGTTTTCAACCTCCAAACGCATCACGTTTTTGGGCAGTGATCAGCGGCAATGTGCTTTGGCGATCCCCGCAATCTTGAAGGCCTCTCAAATGGAGCATTTGGAGGCTAAAAACTCGACGTGCAGAGCCCGAAAACACAAGCCATTGTCGGTGGCAATCTCTGCAGCCAGGAAGAGGATGCACGGAGGCCGAAGGGTGGGGGCCGGTGGGTGGGCAGGGTTACATTTGGAGTATAAGACACACCCAAATTTTGAGCCTCTTTTAGGAGGGAAAAAAGTGTGTCTTATACTCTGAAAAATACAGTATGTTGTAATGAATTTGGGAGACATGGGGCAAAAATGCTGCCTAGGGAAGGATCAGATAAAAAAGGACATAGCCCACAGCTGCATAACGGCAGACAAACTCAGAAAGGAACCTCCCTATCTTCTCAAGACTATAAAGGAGATGGTGGGAGATTTGTACTTTCAGACTTGCAAGATTCTGTTAATGTAGCCTTACAATAAAGTAGAATTGTGTTTCCAGTCTGGTCCAGGTGTGATGGCTGACAGGTGATTCCCTTTGGACAAAAGCCTTTCCTTTGTCTGGCCACCAAGTGGATTTTCATTGTTCCTTGATCTCTTTTCTCTCCCCAGTGTCTTGATTCATAGATTTTAAATATGCCACCAAAGAACAGCAAAGACACACACACATTTTTAGCCCTATGTGGAAAGCAAACAGCTGCAAGAAGGATTTTATATAGCTCTGCTGTATCCACTGTGTAATATATACACACTAGGATCAACGGGCATAATTTAAGAAAGCTCTTAAAGCTGGCAATGAAATGCAGGCTTTAGTCATGATTCCGTATTAAAGAATGACATTTGCTCTAACTCGATGAAAGCAAGCAATTCCCTGATGGGTTTTCTAAACTGGTTTAACCGTCACAGCAACTTGGGAGTTCTGTTTTTTTTGTCAAAGTGCCAGGAAGTCTCTGCTGGAAAGTCTTCATCTCCTCACAAAGATTACACATTTTTTAAGCAACCTGGGAAAGAACAGCAAGGATTAGAACTGGATTAAGTCTGCAGGATAGATCAGCTTTCGATCTATCAAGTAAAGATTCCCTCCACCCACTCACCCCCCCTCTAAAGCAACCTAGTCTAGAATCTATTTTAATTTTAAATTGCAGGAGGTGACAGGTTTCTTGCTTTCATTCATTTTTTTTTTTTTTGGAAGTATGTAAAATACCAGGGAATCATTGTTAATTATCAGCGCAATTCACTGGACTGATATCACAATTACCCTTTACCCTTAACATTGTTGTGGTAGAAAAGAGTCCCTGATGTTGTGTAAGGCCTGCTGCCAAAGACTTCATCAAGATTGCAAGACTGTGGCCTGACAAGCCACATTTGCTTTTCCACTGCCATACCAGGGGTGAAATCCAGCAGGTTCTGACAGGTTCTGGAGAACCGGTAGCGGAAATTTTGAACAGTTCAGAGAACCGGTAATGGAAATTTTGAGTAGTTGGGAGAACCAGCAAATACCACCTCTGGCTGGCCCCAGAGTGTGGTGGGAATGGAGATTTTGCAGTATCCTTCCCCTGGAGTGGGGAGGGAATGGGGATTTTGCAATATCCTTCCCCTGGAGTGGGGAGGGAACAGAGATTTTGCAGTATCCTTTCCCTGGAGTAGAGAGGGAATGGGGATTTTTCAGTATCCTTCCCCCTTGGCTGGGGTGGGAATCGATATTTTGCAGTGTCCTTCCCCTGCCATGCCCACCAAGCCACGCCGACCAAGCCACACCACGCCTACCAAGCCATGCCCGCAGAACCGGTAGTGAAAAAAATTTGGATTTTACCACTGTGCCATACTAGATATGTTCTTGGTAGCCCAAGAGTGGCCCAAAGTTTGTTAGGAACATTGAGCTGTGTCAGTCCTCCCAGATAAAGCAGACAGAAAATGGGACTAGATGAATTGCCGGTAATTCTACTTTATTGTAAAGTTACAATAATAGAATCTTTCAAGTCTGAAGGCACAAAAATCCCTGCCATCACTTGATCCAATATTCAAGGTTCTTTCTCAGTTTTGTTCTCTGTCTGTTAAGCCACTGGGGACTCCTCCATCTCTTATTTATGTGTTTCCCAGGCAGCATCTCTTTCCCTCTTTCTTCAAGATCATTCATACATTCCATAGCAAAATGTGTGATGACTAAAAAAAGCTTAAGCAGTCCATGTACTGGCTTGTACACAGAATCACAAAAGCAGGACTCTCTCAGCAATGCTACAACATCTGGGTTTTTGGTCCTATTTCTCCAATCTACATTCTCATAAAGCTACCAGATATGGGCTGTAAAACTTCAGTTGAACCCCAAGTGGAAGCAGAAAAATTCTATGTATGGTCCCTCAAAGACTAGAGGGTGATACTCAAGTGTGGGTTCTACTTACCTTTACTACTGGTTTGCAACAGGAGCACACATGCTTCTGCACATGTGCAGATAGTCAATTATGACGTCCGGGTAGGTGGGTGGAGCTTCCCACTGCTTTTACTACCGGGTCTATAGAACCGGACAGAACCAGGAGCAACCTACCACTGGTGATACTTCTAAAAATATAACAATAGCACTTAGATTTATATACCGCTTCACAGTGCTTTACATCCCCCTCTAACCAGTTTACAGTGTTAGCCTATTGCCCCCGACAATCTGGGTCCACATTTTACCAACCTCGGAAGGATGGAAGGCTGAGTCAACCTTGAGCCTGGTGAGATTCAAACTGCCAAATTGCAGGCAGCTGGTAGGCAGCAGAAGTAGCCTGCACTACTGCACTCTAACCACTGTGCCACCACAGCTTTGTTCATCACTTTCAGGGTGATCAAAGGAGAAAAAATGAAATAGATATTGATGACTAGTCCAATCAACTGAAATGACATAAGACTGAAATATTTGGGACCTTGGCTTCCCAGTAGTTTTGGAGGCACATCAGACCACAAGAGGGCACAGAGGACTATTCTAGTCTCTTTGCTGCCATCTAGTAGGTAAACATCTATTCTGCAGCCCAAATAGGATAGACACATTGACCTTTGAGATGAGGTTAAACAACTCCATGGACATTTCTGTTGTGGTCCGCCAGCAACCTACCGAGCTGGCAGCAGAGTCGGACAGTGAGGAGGCTGGGGAGGAACATGGGCCAGTCCTGGAATCTGGGGAAGGCTTGGATGAGGGCTCTGCAGAGATGGGGACAGGGCCATCTGGGACATTTGTGCAAACTCCAGAGCCTCCAAAGTCGGACATCAGAGAGGCAGAGGAACGGGGGAGCCTGTTCCTAATGCGCACATTCGCAGAGCTGCCAGAAGGCAAGAACAGTTAAAACAAAAGGGACGACTCAGGAGTAAGGCTTGGAGATGATTGGCCCTTCCCATAAGACATAAAGGAAGAGCAAAGGCACATGGGCCTTTGCAGGAAGCAACGTTGTGGATGGTATCGGTTTGTACTTTGAAGCTCCGTTTTTGACTCTGTGTTTCCATGTGGCCTTGCCAAGATAATTGCCAATTAGGTCGTTGGCAGCGTGTCAAGGGAGATAAAGGTGGGTTTTTACCAGCCTTATCCGAAGGACTGTGGCAGACTTCTGTTGGACTATTTATAAACTCTTGGTGATTCAGCACATGCTGTGAATGAAAGGAATGAAAGGAATAAGAAAAGGGTTTTTGGGAAATAAAAGAAAAGGAAGAAACAGAATACTACCAAGTATGGACCAAGTGGTACGATTGGCTCGAGAGTGGAGAAAGTAAAGGTGAATAAAGGATGGAGAGAAGAATATGACAAATGTGTAAAATATTGTAAATGAATAAAATTGGAAATAAAAGGATGATAAAGATAATGATAATAAAGGATGGGAAAAATGGGGAATGTATAAAATAGAAAGTAAGAGGAACGAAACTGATATGTCAAAAGAAACACATATTATGTGTTTGTGTTTTGTATGTTGTGTTGTGTTGTTGTAAAATCAATAAAAAAACTTATATTAAAAAAAAAGAAAAGGGTTTTGGGGACTAATTGTGTGCTTTTTATTATATCAGGAAGCCTGGGTCAGAACAGTTTCACCTCTTATAAACATGAAGAAATTGTTTGGGTGGTGTGATCCATTGAGTAATTTTGGCTCTGAAACAATATTTTGGTTCAAGTGGAAAACAAAACAAAAATAAAACCGATGTGCTTTAAATTATGGGTGGTTTAGTTCATTAAAAGACGGTGATTTTTTCAGCTCTCCCTTCTTCCAGCATTTAACATCTGCTGGCGCTAAGAGCGTTAAATGGGCTCCCATACTGTGTTCATTATGATAAGGACATTGTAAATGAAGCGATAGTTTTACAGTAACAAATAGCACCTGATATCCAGAGCTATCTATCCATCCAGTAATGGGAAACAGATGCCAAAGTCCACACCCCTGATGAGAACATTAGTGAAGGGAGAGGAGAGTAATGTAGATATCAACCTAGTTGCAGAACTTGAAGGGACTCTTAATGATTTGACTGTAATAGGACAAGAGAAGAAGACAGTTCTTTCACCCCATTCAAGACACCATGAAGTTAATGAGCTAGAACAAAGTTAGAAATGAATTATAGACTTGTCCCTTACACTGCCGGGAGTCCGTCCCTCACCTTTGTTTAGCTCTGGATATGTAACCTGTTCCTATCCAATTTATTCTGAAATAAATCGAGGTGAAGGATCCCTAAGCTTGTGCCGCATCCATCTTTGTAGGATTGACAAAAATACGGTGACTGAACCTCTTCATTGAACGTGCTCTTGAGTGTGAATAGAATTTTCTCAAACTCACTTAGAGTTTTATTGGAAAATTAATTTCCTCTAATATTAGGGCTATCGGATCTAGGTTAAAGAAAATCTAAACAACCAATAGATGGCAACAAAAATTTAAAGTTTTCTGCCTCTAGTTTCTGCATCTAGTAGTTTTACTGCGAAGAAAACAAAACAAGAATGCATAAATGAAAAGATAAACCAAAGAGCATCAGATTACAGATTAACAGTGTTAATCCCAAACAGGAGACCCTATACCATTTCTGACAAATGGCAGTCCAGTCTCTTCTTGAAAGCTTCCGGTGATGAAGCTCTCACAACTTCTGAAGGCAACTTCTCTTCCATTGGTTGATTTTCTCACTGTCAGGAAATTTCTCCTTATTTCCAGGTTGAATCTCTCCTTGTTCAGTTTCCATCCATTATTCCTTGTCTGGCCTTTAGGTGCTTTAGAAAACAGCTTGACCCCTTCCTCTCTGTGGCAGCCCCTCAAATATTGGAAGACTGCTATCATGTCTCCCTTGGTCCTTCTCTGAAGATTGTAACAGCCCAGGAAATGCTGGTTATATGATTGGACCAGAATTGGAGGGGACTTTGGTTTCAAAACAAAGAATTTAAAGCAATTATCTTTGTAACTATGAATATGCTTGATGAACTGCTAGGGAGGGTACGATCTTGCTCTCTTCCTTCCTACCAGACATCCCAAGCTCCGTTGCCTCTTTGCCCTCCTGCAACTCCTGACTACATTCCATCACAGTTCTGCTTCTTGATGGCTCTGCGTTGAGCCAACCCACTCGAAACATCCTTCCATTAGCGGTGAAATACTACCGGTTCGCACCAGTTCAGGTGAACCGGTAGTGATAAAAACTACCGGTTCAGGCAAACCGGTAGTATAAAACAAAACAAAACAAAAAAAACTACCGGTTCATCTAAACTGGTATTTCTGACAATCAGCAGGAAATCCTGCTTTCTAGTGAATCTAAATCGCTGTTCTACTTATCTTCCCAAGCCTCCTTTTCCCATGCAAAGCACACATTTGGTGCGTACTGTGCATGCATATGCAGCATTCACTTGGCACGCACTACACATGCGCACAGTGGACTTAAGACCTGTGGACTTCAACTCCCAGAATTCCCCAGCCAACCATGCTGAAGTCATTCTAGGTTGAAGCCATTCTGAGTTAGTCCATAGGTCTTAAAGTTGCCAACATTTGGATGCTCGTTCTAAAGCCTGATTTTAGCTCTTCCCTTATTCCTTATTGCCATGGTCCTCCACCCGGCCTTTCTACAGGTTTTACTTCTTAGTTTATCCCGCTTTCTTTCTTTTTCTTTCCTCAACTCTCTTGTGCATGTAAGAACAGGCTTCTTGCAATGTGCTGTCTTTTCCCCCAAATCTCTTTCCTGAAGAAGTCAGTTTATGTGGACCAAGAAGACAGAAGCCGAGTCCTGCTGGGTGCCCTCATGCTAACCTGATTTCTTTCCTATTTGTTCCAAGGGAGATGTGTTACCTGCTGTGTTTAAGCACACTTTTGGACTGCTGAATCAGAACTAAACAACTTAAAAAAGCACACCAAGATGAGATTTCACAGAGTGCCCTGGGAACGTTTGGGTTTGTTCTCAAAAGCCTTTCGCCAACAAAGGCTTGCCTAGTTATTTTTGCACACTGTCAGCGGAGTTCAGAGGAGAACGAATCACATCCTCACTTATTTTAACTTGCTCTCAACGTTTTCACTTGTTCCTGATGCTCGTTTGCACCAGCATGGATTAAATGGGATTGTCCATTTTGTTTCTCACTTTCACTTTTCAAAATATCCTTTTGCCTATCCTGGGCGGTTTTGAGTTTTGTTGCATGGAAGGCATTGGTGAAATCCTCCCTGGTTTGCCACCGGTTTGCTCCCAGAATTCCCCAGCCAATCATGCTGAAATCATGCTAATTTGTTTCCCAAATTATGTCCAGCCTCATTTAGTGTGGATAAGATATATCCTCTTAGACCTTCACTCTGCCAAGGACCTAGAAGTACTCATCTCAAACAATCTAAGCCCCAGAGCTCACTGTAACAGCATTGCCAAAAAGGCATTAAGAATTGTTAACCTAATTTTGAAAAGCTTCTTCTCCAGTAACATTGTATTGCTAGGGCATACAAAACCTTTGCCACACCAATTCTTGAATACAGCTCGTCGGCCTGGAATCCACACTGTACATTGGATATTAATACGATTGAGCAGGTCCAGAGGTTTTTCACAAGAAGAGTACTCCACTCCTCTACTCGCAATAGAATACCCTATGCCACAAGGTTTGAAATTTTGGGCTTCAACAATCTGGAACTGGGCTACCTGCAGTCTGATCTAAGAATAGTACACAAAATTGTCTGCTACAACGTCCTACCTGTCAACGACCTCTTCAACTTCAACCTCAATAATACATGGGCAAATAATCGATACAAACTCAAGGTAAATGAAGCGTCACAGCTTCAACCTCAAACTTTCTACCGTGGACCTCACCCCATTCCTAAGAGGTCCATAAAGGGGGGGCATGCATAAGCGCACCAGCGTGCCTACCATCCCTCTCCTACTGTCCCCATTTATTTGTATTCATTTCCTTCATTCATGTCCACGTTCATATTTATACCTGCTGTCTTGTATATGTTTGACAAACTAATAAATAAATAAAATAAATAAATATGTGTGTGCCATAGAATCCTGGTACCATTTCTTTTCTTTAGCAAAGTTGAAATTAGAGACAGCTCTCTTTGGAAGAGGAGGTGAAGAAGGAGGAGGGGGAGGAGGAGGAGGAGGAGGAGGAAGAAGAAGAAGAAGAAGAAGAAGAAGAAGAAGAAGAAGAAGAAGAAGAAGAAGAAGAAGAGGAAGAGGAAGAGGAAGAGGAAGAGGAAGAGGAAGAGGAAGAGGAAGAGGAAGAGGAAGGAGAAGGAGAACCTCCTCCTCCTCGGATGGTTGGTAGCTGATCCCTGCTTAATTCTTAGCTTTTGCTCCATGCCGTGCTCCGTTTCTTCTCCATTCTGTGCAAAATGTTAGAGGTTTTGATCTCTGCCTGGGGAGGTTGTACTCTTAGCAGATTACACTATCTATTTAAGAAGTTCCAATTATGTCCATGGAAAGCATAATCAGGACATATTATCATCAGCCTCACTCACCCTGCAATCAACCAAGTAGGGTTATGAACCCATTTCTATCACAGCTCAATATCTTGGGGATATTTCATTTGAGGTTGTTTTTTAAAAAACTTCTTTCAGTCTTTAAAAGCTACAGGGAACATGACCGGGCATGCCTCTTCATGTGTGTGTGTGTGTGTGTGTGTGTGTGTGATCTTTTTTTTTTCAGGGGCATTAAATTAGGGCAAGGAGCTATTAATGCCTTATAGCTGTGATGGCGAACCTATGGCACACGTGCCCAAAGTGAAACCATGTCTCCCAGAACATGTGGCCTTGCCTATTTGTCTTCCGGCTTTCTGGCACGCATGTGCATATGACTATCAGCTGTCCTTCGTGCATGTGGCAGTGCCGAAAACCGGTGTGCGCATGCGCGCCAGCCAGCTGATTGTTGGGTGTGCATACACTACCAGAACCTGGAAGTTCGGCTTTTCCGGAGCACAATCCCTTCGTGCACACGGCAGTTCCAAAAACTGGCCTGCACCTGCGCCGGCCAGCTAATCGTCGGGCGCACATGCTTTGAGCTTTTCTGGAGTTCAAAGAGCTCACACGGCCGTGATGTTTCCGCACAACCTTTTCGGCATTCGGTGCAGGAAAGGTTCGCCATCCCTGCCTTATAGATATGGAGATCATATCCATATTCTGAATAAGAACTCAAAAACCGTGCTACCCCAAATTCCAAAAATGAAATCATTTGTCCCTCTGGTTTTTAGGGGGTTTTATCTTGGGAGTCTCTGGAGGATCTCCCGATGTGGATTCTAGGTTTCTTAGTCCTAAAGCAGAGGGAGTAAATCAGTAACCCTGGGAAAGCGTAAAGGCCAAACAAACAAGCTACAGATATCCTCATAGCAAGAGAGAGGACTCCAAGCCGCCCTTCCTTTTCTTTGTCACCATCTCCAATAATTGTCGAACTGTAGAGAAAGCGAGGATGCAGTTTGAGAGAGGAAAAGAAAAAAAAAGTAATTGGTTGGACTTGCTGAACGATTCTGGCTAGCGCTGGCTGGAGCGGGATCAAAAGTAAAGGCGAAGCAAAGACCTCCATCCAGTAAATATAAAGCTGACTATAATAGATGTAGCAGCATGTATAATGAAGGGGTGAGAAACGGAGTGGTAAATGATGGATTCCAAGGCTCAGATTCTATTAGAAAGAACTCTGACTAATAAAGGGCCCAGCTTGGAGAAATAAATGAGAAAGCAAAGGCGATAGTCACAGGCTAAGGAAGGGAAGGAGGATTTGATCACCTTCTTGCTGGAGAGCAGTTCTACTGAACTAATTGAGATAATGAGATGCTGAGTAGACTGGCAGGCTAAAGGTCAAGGATGCAGCGATGCTTGGTAAGTCTGAACAAAAGCTATGCCTTTTTTTATTATTATTATTTTTTTGCGAACTGCTCGTGTTGGTCTGGCAGATGAAAGGAAAGCTAAGAGATCATGATTCAAAGAAAGGCTGAACTCAGGAAACAGAGCAGTGGTCAACGTGAGAGAAATGAATAATAGTGTCATATGTTTTGTTGCCGTTGGACCATAAGGAAGGCTGAGCGCCAAAGAATTGAGGCCTTTGAACTCTGGTGCTGGAGAAGACTCCTGCGAGTTCCTTGGACTGCAAGGTGATCCAACCGGTCAGTCCTAGAGGAGATCAACCCTGACTGCTCTTTAGAAGGCCAGATCCTGAAGATGGAACTCAGATACTTTGGCCACCTAATGAGAAGGAAGGACTCACTGGAGAAAGAGCCTAATGCTGGGAATGATTGAGGGCAAAAGAAGAAGGGGATGGCAGAGAACGAGGTGGCTGGATGGAATCACTGAAGAGTCAGTGTGAGCTTAAATGGACTCCAGAGGATGGTAGAGGACAGGAAGGCCTGGAGGAACGTTGTCCATGGGGTCGTGATGGGTCGGACATGACTTCGCAACTAACAACAACAACAAATGTTTGTTGACAAAACAACAGGGTAGTTGTAGCAGGTGGTGAACGTTGACTTTGGCTTTGTGCTCTGCCTATTTTCTTCTCTCTGAAATAAGATTTAAAATATAAGCAAGGGAGGGCAGCATCTCAGGTGGATACCGAAGCCTGGTACTTTGAATTTTGACCCTCCATATTTATTTATTTTTTAATTTCTTCTCCGGAGACTCAGGGCGGGTTACAATGCGTTAAGCAATAGCCTTCATCCTTTTGTATATATTTATACAAAGTCAGCTTATTGCCCCCACAAACTGGGTCCTCATTTAACCTACCTTAGAAAGGATGGAAGGCTGAGTCAACCTTGAGCCTGGTAAGATTCGAACCTGCAGAAATTGCAGGCAGCTGTGTTCAACAACTGTTCAAAGTTACAGTGGTGCTGGTGGTACACATGGTACTTACAACTAGTCCTTGGCTGTTGTAGCATCTCCAGACACGTGAATGTGATTTTCAACATTCCCTGCCAGCTTCCCCAAAACAAAGTTAATGGGGAACCCAGTAGAAAGTCTAGTGGTTACGTGCTATCAAAAACAGGATGCGGTATCCTCCCCCTGGAGTGGGGAGGGAATGGAGATTTTGCAGTATCCTTCCCCTGGAGTGGGCTGGGAATGGAGATTTTGCAATATCCTTTCCCTGTCACGCTCACCGAGCCACGCCCACAGAACCGGTAGTAAAAAAAAATTGGATTTCACCACTGCATCGTACCCCAAAGGCTTACATGTAATATGCAGAAGCAAACTTCTCAGGCTGGACTCTAAGTAGAGAGTTGTGAATTTGGGTGACCAAGTCTCCTTCTAGTCAAGGATGGTCAGGCAAAAGGGGGAGAATGAACCACATAGCCACAACGATCTGAGCAGAACACAAAAAGGGCAGCTAATGATGGGAACCAGGAACTCTGAGGGCTTTTCTTCTGTGGGAAGAAATATCCATCTGGTTCAGTTCCAAGCCAGGAGAAAGACACTGGAAACATGGAGGCTGATTGGAAAGATGGTTTATCGATGAAGTAGAACCACATAGGTTTGTGCTTCTGGGCAGCTGACCACATGGAGTTAAGAGAGAGGGGGTTTTATACCTTCTTTTCAGCTTTGCACTTGAGCTTCCTGTTCCTGTGCAAGAACATGTATTTTATTGGTTGTTGTCAGATTCCTATGGAGTCATGTAGTGGTTATGTAGGGGTCATAGCTGGCTCTACAGGCAAAAGAGAAAATGCAAATCCTAGCTGCTTGTCTGAGCTAATTTGGTTGAAGTTTGGACTGCTGTGGGGTGATGCAATGAAGGGGCTTGTGTTCTGAAAGGGTGTTGGGTAATTCCTATTGTGGCTTAATGGCTTTCATCCAGTTTTGGATCTTGAGTGAGGGAGCTTGCTTCTAATCCTACCATTCTGCCTTTGTTCAGACTTTGCTGCAGGAAGTTTCAAAAAATCCTGTCTTGAATGGATTTCTGCCTGCAGTATTTGCCTATGAACAGAGCTATCTGGATACTTGTCTCCTTCTTTCAATAAGCTCTTTATTTCTTAAGTGCTGACATCTGCTGTGGGCTATTGAGGAAAGTGGGGACTGCTTTCTGCCTCTAAAAATACACGTTTCTCCATTTCTCCCTTTGGGAAAATATAATATTCTGCCTTTTTTAAAATATTTCCCAAAATATTTCATTCTTCAAGGAGAGGTAGACGCTTCCATGAGTGGTTCATTTCACTTTTGCCCATTTCCAGGTGATCCATTACACTGATGATACTGTTGCTGCTGATGGACAAGTTAATTCTGCCTTTCATAACCAATATTATATTACTTAAATATCCAAACTCCCTGGATCTAAAAAAAAATCCCCTAGTTGCACTCTTTCACCCTCCTTTTCTTCCTATCTTCTGACTTGTTTCTTTGTTTATAACCATTTGAGCTTGCCTTTCACTGAAAGTCATCGCTGGACTTGCCTTTTTGGCTTGTCCTCTAATCTTTATTGACTTCCAGCCCTCACTTTTCATTGTCTATGATGGCTTGGTTTGCACATGACATTTGCTTCCAAAGGTGGCAGAGGTGGGGATTTACCAGGGTAAATCTATTCCCGATCAATTTCATTGATTAACCTTGAGATCTAGCATTACAGGAGAGAGAGGAAAATGTATCTCTAGCTTTTCCCCACTCCCCCCCCTAATATTGGTGCAATATTACAGGAAACATTTTTTTTTTTTAGAATCAAAAAAAATCATGGATTGGTGCCTTGTTTTAACACTGTGCATTCACGTATCTATGCTATTACGTATATCTCTTTCAGTTCTTGTGAGAAATATTATGTTCGTGTAACAAGCGAAGTTTACAACGGTAACTTGATTTTGGCTTGGTATATTGTGCGAACCCATCCATCTGCATATTATTCAAGAACCATAGCTAAAACAAACCAAGGCTTAGCACCAGTTGTTAAATTGTGGTTAAATTGCTGGCTGGCTCCTTCCCGCCCCTTCCATGAGTCTCCACGCGCCCCATTTTGGCTTCCAGGCCTCCCTGCACCAGATAAGTGCAGGGAGGCCTCCTAGGCCCAAAACGGGTAACCGGGGGTGGGTGGGTTCCGGCGTGCCCCCCCCGTGTGCTGTTTTTGCTCCCAGGGGGCTGTAGGGAGGCCTCCTAGGCCCAAAATGGAGCATGAGGAGTCCGGCGTGCCCCCCTGTGCCCTGTTTTCGCTCCTAGGAGGCTGTAGGGAGCCCTCCTAGGCCAAAAACGGGGCACAGGGGGTACCCTGCACAACCCCTCTATGGCCCATTTTTGCTCCTAGGGGAGTGCAGGAGGCTGAGTCCTGCCTGTCACACCCCCTGGCCACGCCCACCATGGCCACGCCCACCCAGCTGGCCATTAGGCCAGAGAACCAGTTGTTAAATTATTTGAATCCCACCACTGCTTAGCACTATGTGTGAATCCAGGAATCTTTATGTCTACAACCGAGGGAGGAATATCTTACGACCTTCCAGATATTACTGGACCACAAATTTCCTCTTGCTTGACTTTGTATCACATAGCCGGACCTAGTCAGAGTTGGAGACCAAGAAGATCTGAACTGAGAAGATGGAAAAAAACTGGGTCTGAAACTATACAGTCGTGTTTGAAAATTACTGTCCGTGGTGAGATATGAATTGCTGCCTTGGAAAGAGAGCAGGGGTCCCTCCTGGAATAATACTTTGCAAGTGTGGTTCGAGGCATCTCTAATTTTATTTATTTCTTTATTTGTATACTACCCATTCTGAAAGAAAGACTAAATCATAGTTCCATAGGGAAATCAGCAGTGACGAGAAATTCTTTTCTGCTGAAATTCTGGAAAGGCACCAGAAGTCATATTCAGCCAGTGGTGAAATCCAATTTTTTTTTTACTACCGGTTCTGTGGATGTGGCTTGGTGGGCATGGCAGGGGAAGGATACTACAAACTCCCCATTCCCTTCCCATTCCAGGGAAAGGATACTGCAAAATCTCCATTCCCTCCCCACTCCTGTGGGAAGGATATTGCAAAATCTCCATTCCCACCCCACTCTGGGGCCGGCCAGAGGTAGTCTTTGCCGGTTCTCTGAACTACTCAAAATTTCCGCTACCGGTTCTCCAGAACCTGTCAGAACCTGCTGGATTTAACCGCTGTTTTCAGCCGGTTTGGACCACTTCGTGCGAACCAGTAGTGGCAACCTGAGGATGGGCCCGCCCCCGCCCCGGTGCTATGCCATCCTATTTAGCCATGTTTTCAAGCCACATGCATGCGTGCAAGCCACGTGAGCAAGCAAAGCACATGCACGGAAGGCTGCACACATGTGCAGAAGACACGCATGTAACCAAAGCAAGTGTGTGCACGAGCGGCGAACCAATAGGGAATTTAAGTGAATCCCAGCTCTGGAAGGCACTGTTACGTGCTTGAGTTAGTTTGGCCTCATGGGAATAGAGAATGGGTTTTTTTTTCCTCACACATTCACTTGCATGTGGCTTTGTGGGCTCCAAACTTGAAGCCACATTGTTAATTTCTGGAATTAAATTAGAAGATTAGTCGGAGACAATTTTGCCTGGTTAGTTCCTAATTCAATGTTGAATGTAACTACAGCTTCTCTGTCAGGTGGCTATCCAATTTCTGCTGAAACAGCTACCGGGAAGGAGAAGCCATTAGCTCTGAAGGTGGTTGGCTCCAGTGTTGACTAGCCCTTGGCATTCGTAAGATTCTCCTAGTGTTTAATCGACGTCCTTTCTTTTTCCGGCCATTGGTTCTGTTCATTGGTTCCTTGTTTTTCTGTGAAGTATCTCACTGGTGCATTATTTCTACCAAAGCTGTGCTTCGTTTTTCCAGCTAGAAGATGGTTTGGGTTTGACTGCTTCCAAAATGCTAAGGTTCGAAACTTTTTATCTTTAACTCAGGGGTGAAATCCAAAATTTTTCCCTACCGGTTCTGTGGGCTTGGTGGGGGTGGCAGGGGAAGGATACTGCAGAATCTCCATTCATTCCCCACTCCAGGGGAAGAATACTGCAAAATCTCCATTCCCTCCCCACTCCAGGGGGAAGGATACTGCAAAATCCCCATTCCTTCCCCACTCCAGGGGAAGGATACTGCAAAATCCCCATTCCCTCCCCATTCCTGGGGAAGAATACTGCAAAATCCCCATTCCCTCCCCACTCCTGGGGGAAGGATATTGCAAACTTTCCATTCCCTCCCCACTCCTGGGGAAAGATACCGCAAAATCTCCATTCCCTCCCCTCCTGGGGGAAGGATATTGCAAAATCTTCATTCCCACCCCACTCCAGGGGAAGAATACTGCAAAATTCTCATTCCCTCCCCACTCCTGGGGGAAGGATACTGCAAAATCCCCATTCCCTCCCCACTCCAGGGGAAGAATACTGCAAAATCCCCATTCCCTCCCCACTCCAGGGGAAGGATAACTGCAAAATCCTCATTCCCACTCCACTCTGGGGCCAGCCAGAGGTGGTCTTTGCCGGTTCTCTGAACTACTCAAAATTTCCACTACCGGTTCTCCAGAACCTGTCAGAACCTGCTGGATTTCACCCCTCTATTCAGTCGGTTTGGACCAGTTTGTGCAAATCGGTAAGGAAGGTAAGTAGATTTCACCCCTGTTTCTACTAAAGCTGTGCCTCGTTTTTCCAGCTAGAAGATGGTTGGGTTTGACCAATTCCAAAATGCTAAGGTTCCAAACTTTTTATCTTTAACTACAACATTTGAGAGATGAATTCTATTGTGGAAGATGAGCATTAATTGCCTTTCTCAGCTTTTGGTCTTTTCAAAATGCTTTACGCTTCCCACTCAGCAGGCATTTGCGTTGTCTGTGTGTCTGCAAGAAAGGGAAGAAAAGGGAAAGCAGTTACTTTTTCTATAAATATATATGAAACGGGCTGCCCGAAAGAGCTATATCTCATCTTCAAGTGCACAAAAGCAGCCAACTGTCTTTAGTGATTAGCCTGCAAATTTCTGGCAAGTCATTTTAATACAGCAGAGAAAACAACAACAACAACATAACCCATGTGAATGCGTCTGTAGAAAGCAAAATAACTTCAGATTACAGAAAAATTGCCAGGGTAGATATATACACGTCTACCTATATTAACAGGTTTGTTTGTTTTGCCAATCCTTTTTAAGCTCAGAAAACGCAAGGAAATAAACTGATTTTCCTCCTTCTCCTACCATCTTGTATTTATGCATGGGTTTTGGCAGACTGGCCAGAAAATACAAATGTGGATGTAATTTCTATCTAGTACAGTGAAACGATGCCAGGTATTTAGTAGTACTGTTTCCTTTCTTTGCTTTAAGTTATTAAAATGAAAGATCAAAGCTGGCAGAAGAAAAGAGCTTCAAAGAAAATTCCTTCTGCTCTCCATGTACCGCGTTTATAGAGTAGAACAGCCTGGTATTTATACTGATTTGTAGTTGGGAAAATCAATGTGTTTATGTTGAAATCAATGAACATTAAAAGGTTCTTAATAATTAGACAAGGAAGAAATGGCAAGGAAGCTCTTTGAGGAATTCAACAAAGAACAGTTGCAATTGTCTCCCCTGTTTTTTGAAGTACATTTTTTCCTTCTCATCCCTGTTAATTGATTCTTCCACAAGTGAAACAACGATAATTATGGTTTGTGTAAGCAATTCAGCAGGGAACCACATTCCTATCCCAAGAAAAGGTAAATGCAAAATCTTACACCACCATCCCTTCCCTGTGCCAGGATCCTACAGTTGTGTTTGCTAACTGCTAACAAAAAGCATTGTGAGCTTTTGTACAATTAGATGCTCATGACTTTTGCATTCCTTTGCGGTTTTAAAATGTGTATTGTCATTTGTTCACTGGCAGGTCTTTCCGAGTACGTTTATGGTGCTTTAAAAAAATCCAAATATGCTTTTTAATTAGCCTCCCCCCATTCTCCTTATTTGAAAGGTCACTTTAAATAACTGGATGAATTGAAAATAGGACCGAAGGGGGAAAGAGCAAACAGCAATTTTAAGTGAACTGGGCACAATAAAGTTCCTTTTGCCCCAGAATGTGAGTGAAAGTGCCAATCTTTCTTACTGCATTGCAGAAAGAGAGAGGGGGGGGAGGGAGGGAGGGAGAGAGAGCGGGAGGGAGAGAGGGAGAGAGAGAGGAGTAGGAAGCTGGGTTCGAAACACTTGGACGGACATATACTCTTTGAAAAAAGAGAGCTGAAATCCATCATCTTATGCTTAATTGACAGCTCGTGAAAGCCAAATGCTCACTGATCCAGTTACATTTGTGATTTTTGGATGCCACTGCTGGCAGAAGACCTATAAATGCCAGCCAGCCATAATTAGAAGCATGTGTACAATGTGTTGTTTGCTGCTACTTCACTTCTCCCCCACTTTGGCACAACTTTTAAGATTCTCCTTTTGATGAAGCTGTTGGATGAAGCCTCACAAGGAATGGAGCGTTGAAGCGTCTCCATTCAAAGAGGCGCCTCACCTGGAATCAACTGGGAATTTCTAATTTAACATCACACACTAGAAGGAGAAGGTATATATATATGCAGATATGGCGTGATTGTCAAAAAAAAAAAAGTTGCCAAAAACAAATAGTGATAAATATGTTGTTGTTGTGCTTCAGATCAGATTTGTTGCCAGATGCATGTTGGAAGCTATAACATGGAAGCAGTGGCTTGTTAAATAAGTTATGGTTCATTTACAAACCACAAAACCTGGATTCAGACAACATACTAAAATGAAACCAAACACACCCCATATGGCATAGTGTCACTTGAGAATTCTGCGCTTATATAAAACTGCAGTTACTGTGTTGTTTTCACACTTGTTAAGATCATCATATCAAATCGTATTTAGGCAAATGCCTATGTTGAAATTAGAATAGAATAGAATAGAATAGAATAGAATAGAATAGAATAGAATAGAATAGAATAGAATAGAATAGAATAGAATAGAATAGAATAGAATAACAGAGTTGGAAGGGACCTTGGAGGTCTTCTAATCCAACCCCCTGCTTAAGCAGGAAACCCTACACCACTTCAGACAAATGGTTATCCAACATCTTCTTAAAAACTTCCAGTGTTGGAGCATTCACAACTTCTGGAAGCAAGTTGTTCCACTGATTAATTGTTCTAATTGTCAGGAAATTTCTCCTTAGTTCTAGGTTGCTTCTCTCCTTGATTAGTTTCCACCCATTGCTTCTCGTCCTGCCTTAAGGTGCTTTGGTGAATAGCTTGACTCCCTCTTCTTTGTGGCAGCCCCTGAAATATTGGAACACTGCTATCATGTCTCCCCCAGTCCTTCTTTTCATCAAACTAGACATACCCAGTTCCTGCAACCGTTCTTCATATGTTTTAGCCTCCAGTCCCCTAATCATCTTTGTTGCTCTTCTCTGCATTCTGCACTCTTTCTAGAGTCTCCACATCTTTTTTACACCGTGGTGACCAAAACTGAAATTAAGCCTCTCTCTATTCCTCCTCTCTTTTCTCTGCCATAATATTATGGTTTGTTTGCTTTTTTAGCATAATGTATTGTGTAAGAACATGGAATATAGTTTGGAAATTGTGATTTAAAGAGCCGCGGTGGTGCAGTGGTTAGACTGCAGTACTGCAGGCTACTTCTGTTGATAGCCGGCTGCCTGCAATTTGAATCTCACCAGGCTCAAGGTTGACTCAGCCTTCCACCCTTCTGAGGTCAGTAAAAATGAGGACCCAGATTGTTGGGGGCAATAGGCTGACTCTGTAAACCACTTAGAGAGAGCTGTAAAGTACTGTAAAGTGGTATATAAGTCTAAGTGCTATTGCTACTGCTATTTATAGCTCAGTATGATATGGGCCGAGAGCCAGTTTGGCGTTATAGTTAAGGCATCAAGCTAGAAACTGGGATAGTGTGAGTTCTCGTCCTACCATAGGTACAAAGCTAACTGGGTAATCTTGGGCCAGTCACTCTTTCTCAGTTCTAGGAAGGGGGCAATGGTAAACCACTTCTGAAAAACTTTGCCAAGTAAACTGTAGGCACTTGTTCAGAAAGTCTCCAAGAATCAGATATGATTGACTGGAAGAAAAGAAATAGGCTACAGAATATGATAATTAAGTACCTTTTTCCATACTGCCTTTATAAATTAAGATGCAGATAATGATGCTTCTGCTCTTGCAGAAGGGGCAGCCTCAGAAAATATTGATTAGCTCTACTTCTGCATCTGGCAGATATGCTATGGGTTTTTCAAATTATGATTTTGTCCCTAAAGTTATCTAGCTATACTTCTTAGAAGTGGCATCTAATATTTTGGCTGGGGTGTTGTCATTAAGATGATGGTGCTCAGCTCTACATTTCCATGATATTTGAATTAAAAGTGGCTTGTAAATGGAGATTGAATCTTGACAAGACAGACTGGTCCCCAGTTACGGGACATGCTGAGATTGCTGTATTAAATGGAACTGAAAGTTCCCAGTCAGGTAGATTTTGGATGCTCCTAGTCCCATTGTCATCATGGGAGATACAATTGACTACTATGATAATAAGCGCTGTTAACCAATTTGGTTGGTATGCTAGCTACATCTTTTCCTGGACAGGGATAGCTTAGATACCATTATCCATACATTGACCATCTCATGTTCTATTAGAGTTTGTTGCAACACACACATCCAGAAAGAACACACAGATAACTGATTCTGTGATTCATTAACTTCTCTTTATATACATAATAACACATGAATAAATGTACAATACCAACAGCAGATTCTTCCAATGTGATAGCAGTTACAAGCAAAACACAAGCAGAACACAGAAGATTAGTTTCAGTTTCAATTCTCAGCAGAGAGACTCCGAAGATAAGCCATGCCCAGACTTCAAACTGTTTCAGCTCCCATTGGCTGATCTGTTGCTATGCCTATTCATTGGCTGACCTTGTTACCATGCCTCTATTCCAGTTCATGAATATTTTAACACGTTCACATTACAGTAAGGCTTTCTTATCCTTCTCTGAAATCTTCAGGTGGTTGCCAGGTAGTCATCTAGCCATGCAACTCTTATGTTACTGCTTAAGTCACTGCCAGTTAACTATCTAGCCAACTTCAAGATTTAGCTTATGATATAAGGCCTTCAATTACTTGGGTTTATGATACCAGATGGATCCCTTTCATCTTTACAGATGTTGAAGACCATTAAAATCATCGAAAGAGGACTTTCTGTGTATATGGAGATTGCAAGATTCCCTACTTTTACTTGTGAGTGGGTTTTCCTCCATGGAGTATCCCCTTTCACTAAAAATGGTAGAAAGCCTCCCATTTTACCCCCTAGGTTAGGGGTCAGCAACCCGTGACTCTGGAGCCGCATGTGGCTCTTTCATCCTTCTGCTGTGGCTCCCTGTTGCTGGTCGGCTCCACAATTGATAGGGCTTTCGGTTAGGACAGGTAGAGGAAAAAGGATGCCATGCTAGGAGGAGACTCTATGGTGGGGGAACTGACTTCCAGTCGGCAGAGGAAAAAGGGTGCCGTGCTAGGAGGAGCCTCTATGGTGGGAGAACCAAACTTCCGGTCAACAGAGGAGAAAGGATGCTGTGCTAGGAAGAGACTTCATGGCGGGGGAACCAAACTTCTGGTCAGCAGAGGAAAAAGGACGCTATGCTAGGAAGAGACTATGATGGGGGAACCGGACTTCCGGTCGGCTCCAGAATTGAATGGGGGCTTCCGGTTAGGACCTTTGTGGCTCTTTGAGTATTTAAGGTTGCCGATCCCTGTCCTAGGTGCTTGTTAAAACCCTATAATCTTGATCCAGACTGCTGTTATTCTGGGCATTGTAACCTGGGCTATGAAACAAGCAGAGTTTTTTGTTTTGTTGTTGTGTTAAATCAGCTCTGTTTTTATAGCTGATTTAAATCAGTGTTACCACTCTGCCCTTTCCTCTTCTGCTCCAGTGGGATATTTTCCTCCCTAAACACTTGACTTGTGTTTCTTTCCCTGCACTCTTTTCTTAAAGATGCCATATTGTGTTGCTGTTTTTTTTTTACCCCACAAACTGTTAATTATGGCCTTCTTGTTTTCACTCGGTAATCCTTCATTTTAGGAGTTTAAGTCACAGTCTCTAATGGCATTTAAGTGTAGGGGTTTTTTTTTTTGGCTGAATTGCCATTTTACAGCAGCACTAAACTCCCCATTTAGACTCGTTAGTGGTATTTGGATATCGCCTGACTGTTGTTGTTGTTTTTTTTTTGCTCTTAATATGAAGGATAACCACTGCATTTAGCCTATTTCCCAACCTTAGTGGTTTACTATTTGTTCATCTACTGAGAATAACAAAGCTGGATATAAATAATCTCTAAATTGCAGACTTACATTTGAGTAAAGGAGAATGCAAAACATTTATATAGACGATTTGTAGCAGTGAACTAGAGACTCTTGGTTCAAGCCCTTCTTTTGCTATAAATTCTTTTACAATTAAAATAACAAGGAATGCGGTTTTCAAAAGTTTTCAGCTTTTCAGTTTCATCTGCCTTCCTGCTTGTTAAAACTGTACCTCCTTTAGGAGTCTCTGTTCTAACTTATTCTCAGCGCCTCTAGCGTTTTTCCCTTTTTCTTTTTTTTTTACGGAGAATGGTGTGGAAGGGGTTATGGATGGCAGATTTGGGTGTTTTTTTTTTTTGTGTGTGATGTATCTAAATCTTTTGATGCTTTCCTGCTTGTGTAAGATTTCTTTGACAAAATCCCTAGAGAAGGTATTTGCTCCTCCTTTCTCCCATCAGGATTGAATTGAGGCATTTGGAAACCAGAAAGACTTCAAACTAGCGGAGAAAAGTTTGCAAGTGAAAGACAGGCTGTTCAACCCAATCTATGTCGACTTTGGTATAGATAAATGGAAAAAGAACATATTCCAGAAAGAGTCTCTTTCCTCTCGAAAGGAATATTGATGACAAATTCTTTTTCATTACATTCACGGAGAACTGATAATAAAATAATGCAGGAGATGTTTGTCTTCACATCATTAATTCATATGTGCTTTCTCTATCATTCTTGGCAAAATCAAACAAAACCCGAGAAAAACCTTAAAAGCAGCCTCATTGGCAAATGGAAATGGTCAATGGTCATAGATAGAGAATGCACGGAGGGATGAAAAATATGGTAAACCAAGTGGAAAGACATATATTTCCCTGCGAATGCCTTTTAAAGAATGCACCTTTATAGGTACTTTCCTTTCATATATGGATTTCTGCATGCACTTTTTCTGAATATAAACTTTTTTACAAGTGTTTTACCTTACAGCTTGTTGTGCAACTTTTTCTCCTAATGTGCTCATTTTTATTGCACTTTTCTTTTTTCTTTTTGGTGGGGGGATGATAAGTTAAATGGCCCAGTTTGAAAGAGTGGGGATATTGGCATTTAACCAAACCTGTTTTTTTTTTTTTCCAGATAGAATTCTGAGAAGTATAAATTGGGTTCATTTGCATTAGTATTAATGAATTAATATTAACATTGGGGAAAACCATTTTATGTAGTGGTAAAGATACTGGCTTAGAAACTAAGATAGGGGTCGGCAACCCGTGGTTCTGGAGCCGTATGTGGCTCTTTCATCCCTCTGCTGTGGCTCCCTGTTGCTGGTCGTCTCCACAATTGAGAGGGCTTTTGGTTAGGACAGGTAGAGGAAAAAGGATGCCGCGCTAGGAGGAGACTCTATGGTGGGGGAACCGGACTTCCGGTCAGCAGAGGAAAAAGGATACTGGCTAGGAGGAGACTCTATGATGGGGGAACCGACTTCCAATCGGCAGAGGGAAAAGGATGTCGTGCTAGGAGGAGACTCTATGGTGGGGGAACTGGACTTCCGGTCGGCTCCAGAATTGAATGGGGGCTTCTGGTTAGGACCTTTGTGGCTCTTTGAGTGTTTAAGGTTGCCGACCCCTGAACTAGGAGATGGTGAGTTCTAGTCCTCCTTAGGCACGAAAGCCGACTGAGTGACCTTGGACCAATAACTAGGAGACCAGGAGAGTTCTAGTACTGCTTTAAGCATGAAAAACTGTCTAGGTGACTTTGACCCTGTTATTTTCACTCAGCCCAATTCAGCTCACAGGATTGCTGTTGTGAGGAAAATAGAGGGAGGAAGGATGGAGTATTATGTAAGTTTGCTGTCCTTGAGTTACTTATAAAGTAATAAATCGGGATTAAAAAAAAATATTTAAAAAGAGAGCACTGAGAAGATTTTTTTTTTTTTACTGACATCCCTACCTTTAATATGATATTTAGAAACAAGCTGACAGCTTGAGAAAGTAGAAACAGGTATCTACATCGTTTAATCCCTTTCCAGTTTATGTAAAATTCACTGAATTTCAAGAGCCTTGGTACTACAGTGGTTTAAAGCACCCTGTTATTAACACAGCTGCCTGCAATTTACTGCTGGTTCGAATCTCTCCAAGGCTCAAGGTTGACTCAGCCTTCCATCCTTTCTAAGGTAGGTTAAATGAGGACCCAGTTTGTGGGGGCAATAAGATGACTTTGTATAAATATACAAAAGTATGAAGGCTATTGCTTAACACATTGCAAGCTGCCCTGAGTCTCCGGAGAAGGGCGGCATATAAATCAAATTAAAAAAAAAAAAAAAAAACTGAAAGGGGCTGAACCAGATCATAAGGAAAAATAGATTCTAAGAAGGTTTTGAGAGTCATCTTTCAAAATTATACTGAGTTCTTTAAATATATATATATATATATATGGTAATATATTAATTCCAAAGCGGAAAGATGCGGTTTCTTTGTCCAAGACTTGACTGTTGTTCCATACCTTTTATTTTATGAAATGCAACAATACGAAACAGATTCTTACCTGAAATGAACTTTCCCATTGCTAAGGAAATGTTTTGTCTGCTTTCAAGTTTAAAGTCAATCTTGAACACTTGATTGTTGGGAGTCTACTTATTAAGTTTACTGCAGGGGTACATGAAGTTCAGAGGTGGGTTTCAGCAGGTTCTGACAAGTTCTGGAGAACCAGTAGCAGAAATTTTGAGTAGTTCGGAGAACCGGTAGTAAAAATTCTGACTGGCCCCGCCCCCATCTATTCTCTGCCTGCTGATCGGGAGGGAATGGAGCTGATCGGGAGGGAATGGAGATTTTACAGTATTCTTCCCCTGGATTGGGGTGGAAATGGAGATTTTACAGTACCCTTCCCTTGTCACGCCCACCAAGCCACGCCCACCAAGCCACACCCACAGAACCGGTAGTAAAAAAATTTGAAACCCACCACTGATGAAGTTCTGAGTTGGGGGCAGGGGTGGGCTGCTGGGGGTTCGCAGGGGTTCAGGAGAAACTCTAGCTAAGATTCTGTGCAGTTCAGAGAACTCCCAAATCCCACTCTTGGCTGGCCCTGCTCACCCCACCTAGCACTTTCCAGGAGTCCCCATGTGGCCTGTTTTGGATGCAGGTAAATGCAAGGCAACATGGACCCTCGTGGAGGGTGAAAAACGGGCCTACCGGAAGTTTGAGAAGGCTGGAAATGGGCCCATTTCTGGCCTCCATAAGGCCTCCAGAGACTGCGGATATAAAGGATATAATATTTTATGGGGAGTTCCAGCATTGACGCCAATCAAGTGCTTCATCAAAAAGTAAACTTCACTGATGTCCTTCTCTTGTCTGATCTGAGTTAGACCACTAGGACATGTGTTTCTTTCCAGTGAGGCTTCTGACTTCACAAAGAAGTTTCCTTAGAAATCCTGCATTATATAAAGCACCACAGAGCAAATATAGAGCACAGTCACCATGTGCTTTACTGTCCAACTATCTTGAATCCATGCATAAAGCCTCACGTTCTGAACCTGAGTTTCAGCTCTTCTGTTATAAAATTGCATTGTTTGCCAGTTCAGCCTTCAATGATGGTGAGGCTCATTTAAACAGTGTAAATTCATCCTCAAGTCAACCTGGCCCATCTCTAATTTTGAAATATATATCTAGCCCTGCTAATAAACATAGAAAACTCCTAGAAAGAAAGCAAAGACGATCTATAAACCTGTGATTTGTTCAGGGGCAAATCCAACCCTATTTTGAAGGGGGAAAAAATGAGGCAGGAAGATAGGCAACCTGGTGTCATACCAAGGTTTTAGACTACATTCCCTATAGTCCCCTGCAATTAGCTATGATGGATGATGCTGATGGGAGCCGACATCCATAACGTTCAAAGGCTCCTAAGTTGCCAAGAGTCTTTAAATAAATTAAAGGAAATAACGAGAGGCATGATTGAAAATGTTTCCGATGACTTTGCATTGTTGTGATTTAAAGTCATTGCGGTTTTGGAACGGTGTAACAACAGGGATCTTTTGCCCAATTGTAAAACATTAGCTTTATAATTTGGGAAGCAAATCATTCTAAATTATGACAGCGACATTTTCTCATTGCTGTTAAGGACTATTAATATTCCAGCTTCCATGTTCGCCTGTGCAGTATAGTTCAGTATATTCGGTATACTGTACACCAGCAGTATACCAGCCACCAGTGGACACATCGTGGACAGCCCATGACCTGTTAGATGTCAAGGTCCTCTTCAAACCGGTGGACAAACATCATCATAGTTCAAGTAAATCTGAGCTAGGACGTAGGATGCTAGCTTGACTGAATCATACCCAGTTCTTCCTTTTCTCACATTATGGAGTCCTTGGTGCCCTCTGAGCTTGCAGACATTTCATTGCCCCATTAGGAAACATCATTAGTGCTAGTGAGTGTGGGCTTTACTCGAGGGGTGGGTTCTCCTTACCTTTACTACCGGTTTGCATCATGCCTGTGTGCCCGCTTGCTTCGCTCGCTTGTGCCCGCACTGTTCTGCGCCTGCGCAGATCACCTATGATGACGTCTGGGTCAGTGGGCGGATCCTCCCACTGGTTTTACTACCGGTTCTTGCGAACCGGTCCAAACCGGCAGCAACCCACCACTGCTTTACTCCCTATTTCAGGGGTGGGCAAATGTGGCCTTTTTACAACCTGTGGACTTCAACTCCCAGAATTCCTGAGACAGCCAAGCTGGCTAAGGAATTCTGGGAGTTGAAGTCCACAGGTCATAAAGGGGCCATATTTGCCCACCCCTGCCCTATTTATATTCAGTAGATTCTTCAGGCAAACAACCAAACAGAAAACAATATCCTAACTAAGGAACTATCAAGGGCAAAATTAACCCCCACCAAGACTGGCAGCTCAAGATACTGAATATAAACAGGGAGCAAACGCCACACTCCCTAGCGCTAATATGTTATCTACTGGTAGTTGGATAATCCAAAAGGTGCTTTTTTCAGGAGGCAACTTTAGCTATACAATTTGGGATGAATACCCTTTGAATGGTGTGGGAGTAGGAATGGATTTCCAGAGGGAAAAGAATTAACAGCTGTCTGCAAGGAATATCAATCCTTCCATTCCCCACTCTCCTGTCAGAGCTGAAGAAGTTTCTTAAATGAGAAGCAAAACGTCTTGGAAAGAAAAAACAAGAAAGTCCAGTTCATAATCATAAGTTTATTTGTCAAGCATATATAAGATAACAGGTAAAAGTATAAACCTAATTTGAATACATGAAAAGAGTAAGTAAAAAGGAATATTAGGACAGGGATGGTAGGTACCCTGGTGCACTTATGCACGCCCCTTATAGACTTCTTAGGAATGGGGTGAGGTCAACAGTAGACAGTTTAAGGTTAAAGTTTTGGGGGTTTTGGGAAGAAACCACAGAGTCAGGTAGTGCATTCCAGCATTGACCAGTCTGTTATTGAAGTCATATTTTCTGCAATCGAGTTTGGAGCAGTTTACCTTGAGTTTGTATCTATTATTTGCTCGTGTTGTTGTTGTGGTTGAAGCTGAAGTAGTCATTGACAGGAAGGACATTGTGGGAGATAATTTTATGTAGTATGCTTAGGTCAGACCAGGGGTGGGTTCTACTTACCTTTACTAACAGTTTGAATCGGGGCCGCGTGCATGCAAGAGCCTTGGTGGCGCAGCAGACTAAACTGCTGTTAAGTAACACCAGCTGCCTGCAATTACTGCAAGTTCAAATCTCACCAGGCTCAAGGTTGACCCAGCCTTCCATCCTTTCGAGGTAGGTAAAATGAGGATCTGGTTTTGGAGGGCAATAAGCTGACTTTGTATAAGAAAGAACACCGCTGGGGGGGGGCAAAGCCCTACTAAGCAGGTATATACAAAAGTATGAAGGCTATTGCTCAACGCATTGTAAGCCGCCCTGAGTCTCCGGAGAAGGGCGGCATATAAATCGAACCAATAAATAAATAAATAAATGTGCAGAAGCGTTTTAGTGATGTCGGGGTCAGTGGACGGAGCTTCCCGCTGGTTTTACTACCGGTTCTATAGAACTGGTGCGAACCGGGGACAACCCACCATTGGGTCAGACTGAAGTCGGCGTAGTTCTAAGTTGCACCTTTGGGACAACCATGACCTGGATGACTGAGAATCTCTACAGACTAGTCGGATAATGAAACGTCTGCAAGAAAACAATCTTAGCTAGAGGTTCTCCCGAATCCCTGCGAGACCTAGCTATCTCTTTATCCCTTAAGTGCTGACATCTGCTGTGGGCTATTGAGGATGATGGGGGCTATTAAGAGTGAGTCTGCTTCCTTCCTAAAAAACATGTTTCTCCATTTCTCATCCAGGGAGGTATAACATTCTGCCTTTCCAATATTTCCTCGATTATTTCATTTGTCTAGGAGAAGGCGGGGGGAGGGGTGCTAACTTCCTACAACTTAAAACAAAAGTAAGTGAAATTTTGCACGGCGAAGGTTGCACAGGTGGGATTCAGCTGCTGTTTCAGTTATACAGCCACATCTCAGCAAGCCGGGAGAGGGAGGGGGGATAAATGCAAGAGGTTTTTTTTCCCCCTCTCCAGGCAGGGAAGAGCAGATAATCAATAGCAAGTCTTCTATTTCTCCAGATCAGGGCAAAGGAAATAATACACCAATTTAGTCCTCTAACATACTGAGAGAAAGAAAAGGAACAGATGATTGTCTACAAGAAAAGGGTTTTCAGCAAGGAAAAGGGGAGGGGAGAGGGGGGGGGAAAATACATGCATTTGCAGAGACAGCAAAACTCAGAACGTGAAAGCACCTGAAAACAATGCATTTCAAATTCATTGAATCCACCTCTTGGAAAAGAGCTTTTGTTTTTATTTATGTACCGTAATTATTAACATTGATAACCCATCTTTCTGTAAAAATGTTCAAGGCTTAAGATAATCCCCAAGAGTAAAAAAATAAAATAAAAATAAACTCAAAGGGTTGAAAAACGAGCAGCAGGAACATTAAATCAACGGAAGAAAAATAAGCCTGCTCAGATAAGACTGCTTAACAAATGGGCAGCCTTGAAGCAAAAGGGGACTTTTCCAAGGCAGTTTGGATCCACAGCAGAAAAGGATCTTCTCTTAGGATTGCTGGATCCCTCACTCCACTCTGAGCCCAGCTCAAGAATGATAATTCCTTGTTCCCTTTGAATATATTTCCCAGCTCTTGATTTAAAAATAATAAAATGACACTCCTAGCTGTTACTTTCCACTTCCTGGCTTTGACTCCTTGGTGTTCAAGTTCAGCACTTCTTCCAGGTCATGTCTGGTGATTAACCTCAGAGAATCTGGTCCTACTGCTTCAGTGATTCTATCCAGCCTCCTCGTTCTCTGTCATCCCCTTCTTCTTTTGCCCTCAATCGTTCCCAGCATTAGGCTCTTCTCCAGTGAGTCCTTCCTTCTCATTAGGTGGTCAAAGTATTTGAGCTTCATCTTCAGGATCTGGCCTTCTAAAGAGCAGTCAGGGTTGATCTCCTCTAGGACTGACCGGTTTGATCACCTTGCAGTCCAAGGGACTCGCAGGAGTCTTCTCCAGCACCACAGTTCAAAGGCCTCAATTCTTTGGTGCTCAGCCTTCCTTCTGGTCCAACTTTCAAAACCTTGGAATCCATAGCATATCATAAACCATAGCCCAGACACCATCCCTCACACTTCCTAACATATTCTACCTATTCTGCAATCTCCCAAAATGAATAGTACAGACGGTAAAGTTATGGAAAATATCTCATTGAAGAACCTCATTGCCCCCCAAAAAGTGGAAGAAAAATAGCAGCTATATTCTTCTGCTTTTTCAAGCTTGCAGATTCATGGCATCTGCAGTTAGTGAACTCATTTAAGATACAAAAAAGACTACTTAGTCAGTTCTATCTCATTTCTACCCAGTTCCAGCAGTGAGCCTTGGGATTATGCAGAGACCAATGTGTCCTAATATTCTGAAAGCTACAAGGCACAAAATTCCCAAATGAAAGGGAATACAAATTACCTGGCCTGACTGTATTAAGGTTGAAAATGATCTTGAAATGATATTTGATTGCAGGATGAATACGAGGAAGCAGTATGTAAAAAAAAGGGGGGGGAACGGCAAACCAAGTTTCAGGCAGCATTTATAAAAGGATAGTTTTCAAATCCGGGAAAGTAATAGTCACATTATATTTTGCAGTATGTTTGATTCTTCACATCACACCATAATAATTCAGACAAATTTATTTTATTTATTTATTGTTTATTTTATTTATGCAATTTATATGCCGCCCTTCTCCCGAAGGACTCAGGGCGGCTTACAAAGAATAACTTCAACAATTTAAATTTAAATGTAAATTAAAATCCAGTTAAAATTAATTAAAATTATAACAATGTAAAAGCCCCTAGACGGGTCAGTCCATTTGATGAAAGAGCCACGTCTTCAGTTCGCGGGGGAAGGAGAGGAGGTCAGGGGCTGTCCTAAGCCCGGTGGGCAAACCGTTCCAGAGGGTCGGTGCTCCCACAGAGAACGCTCTCCTCCTGGGAGCCTCCAGCAGGACATTGTCTAGCTGAGGGCACCCTGAGGAGGCCCGCTCTGTGAGAGCGTACGGGACGATGGGAGGATGGCAGAAGATGTTCCTGCAAGTACCCCGGGCCTAAGCCAAATATCAGAAAGAAGGACAAGGATGACCAAGGAACTGGAAATTAAGATTTAGGGTAAGTTCAGACAAAGGAAACTTATTTTCAAGTTAGTTCGCAAGAAAAACCAAATGGTGGATATAGCATAATATTGTTAAATACCCAAAGGGTATCACAGAAAAGGAGACCATGGCATTTTCTCAGCTCTGCAAGAATGTAGGACATGAAATAATGATTTCAAGTTCCGAGAAGGCTAGATCCCTGTTGCATGTTAAGAAAAACCTCCTAATGCTAAGAGTAGTTTGACAGTGGAATGTGTGTTTCTTGGGGAAATGGATAGACTTCCCTTCTCTGGCACCACTAAACAGAGGCTGAACAGCCATCTGCCTGGACTTCTTTGTATTCTTTTATTCTGTGTAGATTTAGACTTTTGGAGATTGTGATGAAAAGTTTCCTAAAGTCACCATGGAATTTCCACCCGCTCTCTGAACTTTCATGGCTCCTGGCCCTCTAAATTCCTGGCAAATAGATGGGGAAGAAATGGAGGTAGTGACAGATTTTATTTTCCTGGGCTCCAAGATCAGCGCATATGGCGACTGCAGCCAAGAAATGAGAAGACGCTTGCTCCTGGGGAGGAAAGCTATGGCAAAGTTAGACAGCATACTGAAAAGCAGAGACATCACCCTGCCAACAAAAGTGCGTATAGTCAAGGTTATGGTTTTCCCAGTTGCGATGTATGGCTGTGAAAGTTGGACCATAAGGAAGGCTGAGCGCCAAAGAATTGAGGCCTTTGAGCTATGCTGCTGGAGAAGACTCCAGCAAGGCGAGGAGTCTTCTCGGACTGCAAGGCGATCAAACCGGTCAGTCCTAGAGGAGATCAACCCTGACTACTCTTTAGAAGGCCAGATCCTGAAGATGAAACTCAAATACTTTGGCCACCTAAAGAGAAGGAAGGACTCACTGGAGAAGAGCCTAATGCTGGGAAAGATTGAGGGCAAAAGAAGAGGGGGACATCCTGCTTTCTAGTGAATCTAAATCATGCGGCAGAGCTGTCCCCACCCTCGCTGTTCTACTTACCTTCAAACGGCTCCTTTTTCCATGCGAAGTGTGTGTTTGGTGCGCATAGTGCATGCACGCGCAGTTTCTGTTTAGTGTGCACTGTGCATGCGTCCATGCGTAGCGTGCATTTGACACGTACCACACATGAGTGGGCAGCGAACTGGTGGCAACCCGAGGAGGATTTCACCACTATCTGAATGGTTTGTTTTGACCCTTCTGTTTAAGGGACTCTACTGTCCTATCCTGTTGCTCCCGGTTTGCATCGGTTCTATAGAACTGGTAGTAAAACTGGCGGGAGGCTCCGCCCACTGACCCTGATGTCATAGGGTCACGGTCTTCTGCTTGCACAGAAAAGCGCACGCATGCGTGAGGGAAGCGAGCATACGCGCGCAGCCCCATTGCGAACCAGTAGTAAAGGTAAGTAGAACCCACCCCAGGTTCACAGGTTAAATGTCCATTAATAAGTTGCCTTGCCATCTACAAAACAAATACCAATGATTGAGCAACAACAGCTATGGCAAGATATACTGGCAACATGAGCAATAAGAATAACAGGAATAAACAAGAGACTGAATATCGGAGGACAACTACCATAAACTTAGAGCAGAGGAGAAATGATGGTTTATGGTACTGTTTCTAAACCTTAGCAATGTTAAGATATGTGGACTTCTCTTATATGTTAATAAATAAACTAGTGAAATCTTAAAGAGGCAGTATTAAGCATGACAAACGAGTGTTTGCTCTCTCGCTTGGTTGCAAAAAGAGTGCCTTCCAGAGGAATCTTGCAAAACGTTTCCCAGTGTTCTTAACTTCAGATCGAATTGCAGGCAACAATAGGCAAATATGCCCAAATCAATCATTTACTCATTTTTCCGGCATTTGTTCTTTCTTTGCTATTTCTGGATGTGTTTTGCATTATGGGGAAAATGCTCGTTTTAAAATTAATGTGATTTTTATATACATTTCTATTAACAAGGATGTTCTCTCTCTCGCGCGCTCTCTCTCGCTCTCACTCTCTTTCTCTGCCTGCTTATAGAGACTTCTGAAATATCTGCATATTTGCATGCAGTTTTGCGTGGGTTTATACCTAAGTGGCTTCATAATGGGTACATAAATAAATAAAATAAAAATAGATATCACTGCATTTAAACAGTGTAAACAGGATAAATTCACATTCAGGTGAAAGCTCACCAAATTAGACTCTGATTCCTAATCATTTGCACAAACGCCTGATCTAATGTTATATACCGCAATCCCAGGACTGATAACTTCCGACCTAATACGTTGAGGAATGGCCTTGCCTTAACATAAAGAGATAGTGGGTGTAATGGGAGTTTTTTTTTTTTAAAAAAAAAAATATTATTACCGAGATGACTGTTTTAGTATGCTTGCCATTATTTATTCTTTGAAGATCAGCTCCGTGATTGGTTTTCTGCACAGAGAGTGTGCCATTTGCACTGGTTCTGAATCTCACTTGTTTTACAAGATTAGATTAGATCAGGGGGTGGGCAAATGTGGCCCTTAAAGGGGCCATATTTGCCCACCCCTGGATTAGATGAACAGAGATGGAAGGGACCTTGTAGGTCATCTAGTCCAACCCCCCACCCAAGCAGGAGACCCTACATCATTTCTGACTGATGGCAGTCCAATCTCTTCTTGAAAGCTTCCAGCGATGAAGCTCCCACAACTTCCGAAGGCAACTTCTGTTCCATGGGTTGATTGCTCTCACTGTCAGGAAATTTCTCCTTATTTCCAGGTTGAATCTCTCCTTGTTCAGTTTCCATTCATTATTCCTTGTCTGGCCTTCAGGTGCCTTGGAAAATAGCTTTGTAGGACTCCATTTTTTTAAAAAAATACATGATTGATATACTGGGGTTTTCAAACTGCCTGTCAGATTAATTCATCTATTAGAAGTGTGTATGCGTGCATGTTCGGAATCTACAAGTGTATGGAAGTGTGTTAATCTACTCTTAAAGAAAAGAAAGAGTCATGAAATCTTTAATCAAGCTCTAATGAATCCTAATGAAGTGAAATATGTAAGGGTGGTGTTTTCCATATGGACTCACTTTAAAATTATTGGGATGTAAGCCAGATGCCCCCACCTTCCAAATCAGCCTAGATGTTTAAGCAGGAGTTGTAACATACCTTACCATCACTAGATATTGCTTAATCTAGTCCAGCAACCCTCATCCAAATAACTCAGTTTTTTACCTTTATGACTTGAAATATTGAATTAGAATTTAATCAAGGCTAAATATTAGGTTAGAATTTAAGACCCTAATTTATGTCTCATAACAGTTACCAAAGAAAACCTTATGATAAAGTCTTCTTTTTCCTCCTCCTCCTCCTCCTCCTCCTCCTCCTCCTCCTCCTCCTCCTCCTCCTCCTCCTCCTCCTCCTCCTCCTCCTCCTCCTCTTCTTCTTCTTCTTCTTCTTCTTCTTCTTCTTCTTCTTCTTCTTCTTCTTCTTCTTCTTCTTCTTCTTCTTCTTCTTCTTCTTCCTCTTCTTCTTCTTCCTCTTCCTCCTCCTCCTCCTCCTCTCCTCCTCCTCCTCTTCCTTCTTCTCCTTCTCCTTCTCCTTCTCCTTCTCCTTCTCCTTCTCCTCCTCCTTCTTCTCCTTCTTTTCTTCCTCTTCTCTTCCTCCTCCTTCTTCTTCTTCCCCTTCTACCTCCACCTCCACTTCCACCTCCTCTCATTGTAATTCTTATGCTAAAGCGTTTGGAAAAACTTGGAAAAATCAACAGTGTATTACAGTTTCATAGTATTAGATATTTTAGTAAGCTTTGACTATACTGTTAACTCTTTGATTTTAACTTGGAAATTAATCATGCAGTCTGTGTCCCACATGCACTGAATCTTACTGTGCTAATCCAAAACGATTATATCTATAGTATGACTGATATTCATAGCCTTCAAACCCAGTCCTTTGTTTGGTTAAGTTTAAAAAGTTGAGACAAGGTTGAGAATAAAGAGCCTCATGCCTTCTGAAGGAAAAGCTATGCTTGTTTTAGCACAGCTCCTTCTGGAAATAGAGCTAAGGTTAGCTTTTCACTCCCAAAGAGTTCTCATTATAAGGCAACATGAAAGTATAATAAAGCCTCACTTTCCATCACATTTTTCATCTCTAAAGCTCAAATGACTTATTTAATAATCAGTGGGGGAAAAAATAGACGGGGTCTCAAATTTGCAAATTGGGCACTATGACAAAAAGAAGGGAAGAAAAAGGACAATACAGAATCCCAGAATTCGAAGGGGCTCAGCTAGTTCAATCCTTTCTCAAGGCAGGATCTGGTCAAGTGTCTCTTCACTTTGTTTGATAAATTGTTCCACTGACGGATAGATAAAACCTTGAGAAGTTGGTGTGGAGGTTTAGCCTGGACCTATTCCTTGTAATTTTAATCCTCAGCTTCTGGTTCTATCATCTGGGACAATAGAGAAAAACACCCTTTCCCTCTTCCATGTGACACCTCTTCAGATATTTGAAAACTTAAGACAACTTTCTGTAGGGTTTACATGCCTAGACCCTTTAACTATTCGCCAAAGGGCTTCTAGATCCTTCAATATCTTGGCTTCCCCTCTGAATTTGCTTCAATTGCTCTCTGTCAAACTCTGGTGGAGCCCAGAACTGGACTCACTTCACCAAATGGGAGGAGGACAATGGCTTTTAGTAACTTTAAGTTCCTGCTAATGCACCCAAAGATAGCAGTTGAATCCTTGTTCAATCAACAATTCTGAAAATTAAAAACTTATTTCTTAAATCGTGATTGATTAAACTTGAGTGAATGGAGAGCTTGATGGAAATGCTTTATTTCCACCTTCAGAAAGTGAGATCTTTGTTTATTGAAATACACCAGTAGTCATGGTCCCCCACTTTTTCTTTGATATATTGTTTTAATGTAATGGATTACTCTCAATGCAGGGGTGAAATGCTCCCGGTTCAGACCGGATTGCCCGATCTGGTAGCGATGGCAGTGGGTGGTTCGGAGAACCGGTAGCAAAAATTCCTGCCCCCCCCCCATGCCCAGCTGAACCGCACGATCTCTTCACAACCTCTTCAGCCGAAAAAAATGCTTTTAAAAGTAAAAAAAAAGAGCCTCTGATGATCGTGCAGCTCAGCTGGGATCGTCAGAGGCTTTTAAAAGCATTTTTTTCTGCAACCTCTTCAGCCGAAGAGGTTGTAGAAAAAAATGCCTTTAAAAGCCTCTGACGATCCCAGCTGAGTTGCCTGATCGTCAGAGGCTTTTAAAAGCACTTTTTACTGCAACCTCTTAAGGTTGTAGAAAAAATGCTTTTAAAAGTTAAAAAAAAAATGGCCACGCCCACCCAATCACATTACCCCCACCACCACCACCAAACCACTCCCACAGAACCGGTAGTAACAAATTGTACATTTCATCACTGTCTCAATGTATCATAATTGTGACATCCAAGCTGAAAAGTGGTATTAGTAAAAGATAGCCTGTTCAATACTTTTCTTCTTAGATATTTATTTATTTATTTATTTATTTATTTATTTATTTATTTATTTATTTATTTATTTATTTATTTATTGGTTCGATTTATATGCTGTCCTTTTCCGGAGACTCAGGGCGGCTTACAATGCATTAAGCAATAGCCTTCATACTTTTGTATATACCTGCTTAGTAGGGCTTTCGGGCCCCCCTAAGCGGTGTTCTTTTTATACAAAGTCAGCTTATTGCCCCCACAAACCAGGTCCTCATTTTACCTACCTCGAAAGGATGGAAGGCTGAGTCAACCTTGAGCCTGGTGAGATTTGAACTTGCAGTAATTGCAGGCAGCTGGTGTTACTTAACAGTGCTTTAGTCTGCTGCGCCACCAAGGCTCTATTCTTTTTTAGGTTTTCATGTGACTTCAATATTGAATTCAACTGAGTGCACAGTTGACACTTGTTCCTTAAAAGCACTTTTCACAAGTCACTGCAATACATTAATATTGCATTGTTTTAGTAGAAGGAAAAAAAAATACGAATGGGATCTAAGGGTAGAAATAAGGATGTGGCACTTTGTCTCTTTCTGTTCTGTATCAGATTCAGATTTGTTCATTCATAAATCCTGCCTGCCTCAAATGCACATTTCTAAAAAGCTTTCTCACAGAATATCAATCTCATGCATTTTCTTTCACAATGTGGTTTATTTCTCAACATGCTTTCCCTCAAAATATGCATTTTTGGAAGTAATTGCTCTCAGTCCATTTTCAATTTTATTTTTGAAAGGGGAAAAAAAGCCTTTGTCAGCATGCTTTTCCCAATATATTTTATTAAATTTCTACAAAAGTTAAAATATAAAACAAAAAATTACTAAGAAGGGGGGGAAAGGGGGGGGAAGGGAAGGTGCAAAAGAATAAAGAAAACAAAGAATAAAGAAAATAAAAAAAGGAATAAACGTACGTATTCTTTGTGCAACAACAATATAATAACAGAGTTGGAAGGGACCTTGGAGATCTTCTAGTCCAACTCTGCACCATTTCAGACCAATGCTTGTCCAATCTCTTCTTCAAAACCTCCAGCAATGGAGTACCCATAATGTCTGTAGGCAAACCATACCACTGATTAATTGTTCTAACAATCGGGAAATTTCTCCTTCATTTTAGGTTGTTTCTCTCCTTGGTTAGTTTCCATCCATTGGTTCTTTTCTTGCCTTCAGATGCTTAGAGATAGGGAGGGAGGGAAGGAGAGAGGGAGAGAAGAAGAAGAGAGGGGTGGGGGGGGGAGAGAGGAAGAGAGAGAGAGAGAAAGGGAGGGAGAGGGAGAGAGGAGAGAGAGGAGAGATGGGGAGAGAGAGGGGAGAGGGGGGTAAGAGAGACAGAGGTAGAGGGACAGAGGAAGAGAGAGAGAGAGAAAGGAAGGGAGAGAGAGAGGAGAGGGAGACAGAGCGGGAGAGACAGAGGAAGAGAGAGAGAGAAGGAGAGAGAGAAGGAGAGAGGGGGAGAGAGATAGGAGATAGAGGGACAGAGGAAGAGAGAGAAAGGGAGAGAAAGAGGGGGAGAGGTGGAGGGAGAGAGAGAGGGAGAGGGACAGAGGAAGAGAGAAAGAAAGGGAGGGAGGGAGAGAGAAGGAGAGAGAGGGAGAGAGACAAAGAGGGAGAGGGATGGAGGGAGGAAAGAGGAAGAGAGAAAAAGAAAAGGATGGAGAGAGAGAAGGAGAAAGAGAGAGAGAGAAAGAGAGGGGAGAGGGAGGGAGAGACGAAAGAGGGAGAGAGGGAGAGAGAGAAAGAGAGGGACAGAGGAAGAGAGAGAGAGAAAGGGAGGGAGGGAGACAAAGGGAGAGAGAGAAAATGAGAAAGAGGGGGAGAGAGAAATGAAAGAGGGAGAGAGAGAGAGAAGGAGACAGAGGGAGAGAGAGAAAGAGGGAGAGGGAGAGGGAGGGAGAGAGAGAGATGACCCACTTTCAAGCTCTATTCCGTCTCCCTGCAAACAATCAGCAGCCTCTCATTTATTTATTTATCTTTAAAGATGACAAGCTAGAAACAGTATCCCAAAAGCTGGGCATCGTTTGTTCGACTTGTTCTGTGAAACGTACAATTCTAAGGCCGGTTTAAGATTTGGGGCTGTTGCTTTGAAGTTTTCCCAACCCTGCCTGGCACTTGATTTACGGTGACTAATTCTGAGGGAAGACTTTCCTTCAGCCGGCCTTTGGGGAGGGGGAGGGATGGAGCGAAAGAAAGGGAATCAACTGCGCTTACTTTGAGGAGGGAAAGTAATAAATAAAATAGCACAAACACGGAATGAACTCAAAGGACATGAAATATGAATATCTGTTTCTTCAATATATTCTCTGATTCTATACACTCCCACCTATGGCTTTTTCTTTCCTCTTTCCCCCCCCCTTTTATACACACACACATACACACACACACACACACACACACACACACACACACACACATATATATATATATATATATATATAGGTCTTTGGTTATTCGGGTCTTCTCCCACGTAAAATTGGAAGTGTCTTGGCGACGTTTCGACGAAGTCTCATTCGTCATCTTCCAATTTTACGTGGGAGAAGACCCGAATAACCAAAGACCTACATACAAACACCCGCGAAAACCTGAGAAAACATATATATATATATTTTCTGGGCTTTTTGTATCTTGCTGACAAACAGCAACTCTGTGATACACACACACACACACACACACACACACACACACACACACAGAGAGAGAGAGAGAGAGAGAGAGACAGATAGATAGATAGATAGATAGATAGATAGATAGATAGATATAGATATAGATATAGATATAGATATAGATATAGATATAGATATAGATATAGATATAGATATAGATATAGATATAGATAGATAGATATAGATATAGATAGATATAAAAAGAACCCCACTCTGGCAATAAGATATTTCTGAAAGATCTATGTGCCTTTCTCTCCATAGTCACAAATGCTGTTGTTACAGAAAAGTGAAAAACAAGTGCCAAAACCCTAAACTGAAGGCCTCAATACATTTCTTCTCAATATACCCTTCATGGCCACAGAAGCGAAAGGCAGCCTTGGATTCTATTAAACCAGGAAAGTGGAATCAATAATTAAAACACATAATTAAAAATGTTAATAATTAACAATCCCAGTGCACCAGGTCGATCTCAGCACATGTTCTCTGAGCCTCAGAAAAAAAATAAAAAATAATAAAAAAAAAACCTCTATTAAGAGACCCAGAGCAAATGCAATGTTTTTTGCCATGCTTTTTGGGAAAATAAGAATTGTGTGAAGCGGGAACCCCAGAGACTGGTGGGAAAGAGGTTCTGACCAATTATGCAAAATTAAAAGTCAGAGTCAAAGAGGACGTCAAGAAATAAGGCTCGAAAACACTGCTTATTTCTTACCTTTTTAGGAATGAAACATTCACTAAGTTGAATTTGCTGGCTTACTCCTTACCTGTGTATTGGACTCAGTACATGTAGTTCTCGACTTACAACCATTTTGTCAGGGTAATGATTTAAGAGCTGACCAGCTACTACAATGATGCAGTGCTGGGAATGAGTCAGCAAGGTTTTTGGGCTGATATCACTTTAAGAGCCTGTTGGGGAGCCTCTCTCTCCATGTATGCTTCTGTGCTGTAATTGCTGATTGTTGTTTGTTTGAGGTCTGACTAAAGTACGTGTATGTATATATTCTTTGTAGATCAAACCACTATTTAAATACAAGCCTCTGTTTACTGTATTTGCTACTGGGTTGTCTCACATAGTCACACTATGCGCACTCTGACACATTTATTTAATGACTATTTGAAGTTACAATGGCACTGAAAGAAGTGATTTACAACTGTTCCTCCAATTTAAGACCATCTCCGCGTTCTCATAGATACATGATTAAAATTCAGGTACATGGACACTGGCATGTATTTACAAGGCTTGTAGCACCCCAAGGTCACATGATGGCCATTTGTGACCTTCCCACTTCTCAGAAGCAAAGTCAATGGGGGAATCTGAATTCTCTTAATGACTAAACAATTGCAGTGATCCTCTCAACAACCATAGCAAAGAAGGCCATAAAATCAGTTGCGACTCACTTAACAACTCTGTTATTCTGTTCTTCTCAGTCCTTCCCAGAGATTGGAAATAGAAACATAGAAAAGTCCCATGCTTTACTCATGGATGGTGGTGAGAGAACCTTCACTGGAATACTCAATGATGATAGGCAAAGCCTTCTGAGCTGGAACAGAAGCGTTATTTGTTTCTGGGATTTAGGGGCATTATAAGGTCTCCCAGACAAACAAATTGAATTGGAAGATGTGAGTAATTACTTTGCACTTTGACACATAAATATACTCCTGAGGATGATTCTTCCCCCTCACCTGATTAGAACTGCTGGAACGAATTACAAGCATAGTGCTGTATGAAAAACTGCACTCCCAGATGCCAATGAATTGGTAGGTCCAATCGGTTCCCTGATCTTCTGGATGTTGAGAGAGTAAGTTGGCAGCCAAGCTGAATGGGTCTCCACTACATAAAATATGGTGGAGAGGAAGGTTGGGAGAAAGGGGTAAATGTGGAATATCTATCTATCTATCTATCTATCTATCTATCTATCTATCTATCTATCTATCTATCTATCTATCTATCTATCATCTCTCTCTCTCATCTCTCTCTCTCATCTATCTATCTATCTATCTATCTATCTATCTATCTATCTATCTATCTATCTATCATCTCTCCCTCCCCCCTCCCTCCCATCTATCTATCTATCTATCTATCTATCTATATCTATCTATCATCTATCATCTCTCTCTCATCTCTCTCTCTCATCTCTCTCTCTCTATCATCTATCTATCTATCTATCTATCTATCTATCTATCTATCTATCTATCTATCATCTCTCTCTCTCATCTCTATCTCTCATCTATCTATCTATCTATCTATCTATCTATCTATCTATCATCTCTCCCTCCCCCCTCCCTCCCATCTATCTATCTATCTATCTATCTATCTATCTATCTATCTATCTCTATCTATCATCTATCATCTCTCTCTCATCTCTCTCTCTCATCTCTCTCTCTCTATCTATCTATCTATCTATCTATCTATCTATCTATCTATCATCTCTCTCTCTCTCATCTCTCTCTCTCATCTCTTTCTCATTTCTCTCTCTCATGCATCTATCTATCATATCTCTTTCTCATCTCTCTTATCTCTCTCATATCTTTCTCATTTCTCTCTCTCTCATGCATCTATCTATTATCATATCTCTCTCTCATATCTCTCATTTCTCTCTCTCTCATATCTCTCATTTCTCTCTCTCATGCATCTATCTATCATCTATCATCTCTCTCTATATATATATTTATCATCTATCTATCTATCATCTATCTATCTATCTATCTATCTATCTATCTATCTATCATTCATCTCTCTCTCTCTCTCTCATCTGTCTGTCTGTCTGTCTGTCTGTCTCTCTCTCTCTCTCTCTCTCATTCATCTCTCTCTCTCTCTCATCTGTCTGTCTGTCTGTCTCTCTCTCTCTCTCTCTATCATTCATCTCTCTCTCTCTCTCATCTGTCTGTCTGTCTCTATCTATCTATCTATCTATCTATCTATCTATCTATCTATCTATCTATCCACACACACACACACACACACACACACACACACACTGTAAAAAAGCTGCCTTTTCTATAGATCAATGGAGAGGTCATTAGGCCAAAATAAAAGTTTTGCTGCAAACTTTTCTGTCTTTTAATTTACTAACCAGAATTTTGTTTGGAAATAGAGAGTAGATTCAAGGTCAGCATCCAAAATTTTGGGAAAACTCACATTTGAGCTAACCAAAGATTTCAGAGATGTTGCCAAACTTCAAAGAAGAATCGCAAATATTGATGCTGCCACAGTCATTGGAACTTTCACCCAAGTTAACTTTTTCTATGGTACTGAGATGATCCATAGAGCGAGTAGTATTTTTTAAATGGGGAATTTTTTTTTTTACTAACGGTATCACCACAGATAATCTCATTAGCTTTTTCTCTTTGCATTTGAAGAGCTTTTCTTGGGGTTCAGTGAACCCAGAAAAAGTAGGTTTCTAGCCGGCTTCCTGTGCTCATTTGAAGCAAGATCTTTTTTTCTTGTATTTGCATCCTTGTGTGTTTTCATCCACACATACATATCCAAATTATGAACAAAATGACAAGGTCAAGAAGTTGTTATATGGTTGTATAACCTACTTTCATAAAAATCTATCAAAATATGACTTGTGGTCTCAAATTGCTCATTATAATGGTTTTCCTCAACCATCTCAGTCTAATTTCATTTCTGAAGTGGGGGGGGGGAGAAACAGTCCTTTGTTAAAGAGGTAAAGTATTCACCATTTGCTATCTGCCAATATTTTTTTTTTTTTTTTGCTGTGGTAACAAGGACAAAATGTGTATTTTCCTCCCATTAATTCCAGTGAGAGGCCAGAATGAGATGAATTGGATTTTCTTGCTTTTATTAGCACAAAAAGGCTTTCAAAGAAGTTTTACACACGCACACGCACACAGACACAAACAGACAGACCCACACAGAGGCACATATATTTTGGGGTTGTGTTTTGAATGTATAAAGATGGAAACGGCTTACAATTTTGGCATCTAAAATGGTTGGAAAGGTGGCAGGAAGGAGAAATGGATGTTGATGAGCAGGTTAAGGAGGGCAAATGGTGGAATCTTTGTCATATTGCAAACTCTGTCCTTTGTTATCTACTTCCCAACTTTGCATGCAAGTAGAGCTTGGGTCAGGATTCATTATGTGTATTTCATCATTTTGAATAAACCTTGGCTTGTTGCAGTGACTCTGAATGGGACGGCTTGTGTTTAGCATCAAAAAAGTTTCTGGTTTGAGTCAACACCCATTTCTCCAGTTATGGAATGAGAAGTCCAGTGGCAGGACAAAAATAGTGAAACAGGACAGGATAAGTAATAGAACAAGTGAGAAAAACTTCTATCTCAAACCTCCTTTATTTAGTGCCTGATAGAAGGGGGTGTGATGGCTCAGCGGTTAAGAATGCTGAACTTGTCAGCTGGAGAGCTGACAGTCCAGGTTTGAGACCCGAACTCCATGCTGGGGATGAGCTCCCATTACTTGCCTCAGCTTCTGCCCACCTAGCAGTTCGAAAGCATGCAAATGCAAGTAGATAAATAGGTACCACTTCGGTGGGAAGGTAACAGCATTCCATGCACCTTGGCATATAGCCATGCTGGCCACATGACCACAGAAATTATGTTTGGACAATTCTGACTCCCTCAACCAAGAAATGGAGATGAGCACCTCCAGAGCTGGACATAACTGACAGGGAAGCTATATTAGTTCCATGAAGAATAGAATAGAATAGAATAGAATAGAATAGAATAGAATAGAATAGAATAGAATAGAATAGAATAGAATAGAATAGAATAGAATTCTTTATTGGCCAAGTGTGATTGGACACACAAGGAATTTGTCTTGGTGTATACGCTCTCAGTGTACATAAAAGAAAATATACATTCGTCAAGAATCATAAGGTACAACACTTAATGATAGTCATAGGGAAACAGTCAATATAAATCTTAAGGATACCAGCAACAAGGTTACAGTCATACAGTCATAAGTGGGAGGAGATGGGTGATGGGAACAATGAGAAGATTAATAGTAATGCAGACTTAGTGAATAGTTTGACAGTGTTGAGGGAATTATTTGTTTAGCAGAGTGATGGCGTTCAGGAAAAAACTGTTCTTGTGTCTAGTTGTTCTGGTGTGCAGTGCTCTATAGCATCGTTTTGAGGGTAGGAGGTAAGAATGTGAGGTGGACAGATATATGAGTACCTGATGGTTCTTTCTAACTCTAAAAATATGATATTGGAATTGGGTGAATAATGATTTAGCCTGATGAGGAGGAGCTGTTCCTTTGGCCAGCAGTAGCAGTGAATAGTTTCTGGAGCAGCATAATTGAAGGTTAGGAAATTGACAAGAATGACGAAGCAGAGAAGTAACCAATCCATCCACTATCTGGGATAATGCCTTGCTTGGGTACATCTATGGAGAGCCATCTGCATATCGGGCATCAGAAGATAAAATTTTGACAAGATGTTCAAGACGTTTTAATCATTTGTGGGTTTTGGGAGGGATAAAAAGCTTTGGATTCCAAATATCAGTTTGCATTTAATCCCAAATTGAACCGAACGGCCACCAAAAGCATATCAAATATTAGGAGCCAAAAGAATCCTAAAATTGCATATATTCTTATTATCATAATCAAAATAGCAAATGATAAGAGACAAACAGGAAGATTTAGAGCTTTCCATGTGAGAATATACATTACATTATATTGCTGCTGTGGAATGTTTTAAACAATGAATAAATTACATTATCATTATCTTTATTCACATTCACCCTGTTCTGGAGTCAGGGAAAAATGAATCAACAAAGCATCCCTTGCCAAACCATCCTACTTGATGTTGTGTGGTGCCCCCTTCCCTTCTCACTTTATTATTTATGACTAAAACTACATAAATCTCAAATGACAATAACAGCGAGCTTTGGTGACCAAAGGGGAAAAATATTTCTAACATGTAGTCTTTGAGAAAAATGCAAATTGGTTTTTTGGAAACAAATATACACATGCACAGCCTCAACAACATCAAAAGCTGCCTCAAGGAAAAGGCCAGGATGAAAAGAAGCAATAAATCTCTAGTCTCCATATTTGATTTGCCTCTGTTGACCATCATAGCAAAGAAAAGGAAAAAGAAAAAGAAAAAGCCCATCTTTCCAGGTCTCCGTTTTCAACAGAGCAAATACTCTAAACGCATTTAGACTTCCAAATAACATAATCATGAAAGCCTCCTGACTTGGAGGCTGAGGTGGTATTCAGCTGGTTCAAACAGGTTTGCCCGAATCGGTAGCGGAAATCGTGGGTGGGCCTGCCCCCCCGGCTCTATGCCATCCTTTTTTTTTTTGAAAAAAGTTTTTTTTTAATTTTTTTCCTCATAAACGTATCTTAAATGTACAGTTTCTTATCTAACATACATAATTTCTTTTAACTTTCATACTGATACAATCTTCATCCTAAACAATTTAAGTATATTCGGGATTGCTCTTTTACCATTTCATCTCCCTTGTTTTACAACAATCCTTCGTCTCCCTCTCCTCTCTTTCCTTTCCCTCCCTTCTTCCATCTACTCTTCTACTTTCTTCTTTCCTTCTCTCCTTCTCCTTCTCTATTTCCCCTTCCTTTCCCCCACACCTTCCTTCTTCCTCCCTTCTAACCTTCTCTCCTACTCTTGTTTCCCCTCTCTTTCTTCCTCTCCTTTTCCCATCCTATTTAGGCACATTTTTGAGGCTGGGCACATGCATGGATGGGGCGCGCACACGCTCATATTTGCGAACCGGTAGGGAAAGTAAAGAACAGTGTTCAGTGCGCCTTCCGCATTGAGTCATGCCAGCCACATGATCACGGAGACGTCTTCGGAAAGCGCTGGCTCTTCGGCTTAGAAACGGAGATGAGCACCGCTCCCTAGAGTCAGGAATGACAAGCATGTATGTGCGAGGGGAACCTTTACCTTTAGGGAAAGTAAGTGAATACCACTCCTGCTTGGACGGCATCTAATAATAACATTAGCAGTAGCATTTAGACTTATATATCACATCACAGTGCTTTACAGCCCTCTCTAAATGTTTACAGAGTCAGTGTATTGCCCCCAACAATCTGGGTCCTCATTTTACCCACCTCAGAAGGATGGAAGGCTGAGTCAACCTTGAGCCGGTCAGGATTGAACTCCTGGCTGTGATCAGAGTCAGCCTGCAACACTTCATTCTAACAACCAGGAAGGAGAATGAGAAAAGTAGTAAGAGGGAGGGAGGGAGGAACAGCACTAGCACTTAGACTTATATACCACTTCACAGTGCTTTACAGCCCTCTCTAAGCAGTTTACAGACTCAGCATATTGCACTCAACAATCTGGGCCCTGATGAGATTCGAACTGCCAAATTGCAGGCAGCCAGCAGTCAGCAGAAATAGCCTGCAGTACTGCATTCTAGCCACTGCGCCACCACAGCTCATAAATTTTATTTTATTTTATTTTTATTTTATTTTGAATTTGTATACCGCCCTTCTCCCTGAGGACTCAGGGCGGTGAACAGCCAAGTAAAAACATCAAGTACAAATATTAAAATACAGTTAAAATATACATATATAAATTTGGCCCCATTAATTAAAAACAATAAACAAAACACTTAAAAACACTTAAAAAATTAGGCCAGCCCGGCTTGCTGGAAAAGGAAGGTTTTAAGGGCACGGCGGAAGGCACCAAGGTCTTAGATTCTCCTTATCTCTGGAGGCAATTGATTCCAGAGGGTAGGTGCCCCCACAGAGAAGGCCCTCCCCCTGGGGGTCACCAGCCTGCACTGTTTGGCTGATGGCAACCCGAGGAGGCCCTCTCTGTGGGAGCGCACGGGTCGATGGGAGATCGTCGGTGGCAGCAGGCGGTCTCGAAGATAGCTAGGCCCTATGCCATGGAGCGCTTTAAAGGTGATAACCAACACCTTGAAGCGCACCCGGAAGACCACTGGGAGCAAATGCAAATTTATGAGTGGTATCTGATGTATTTGAGACAGTTGATGTCTCAAATACTTGATGTTGATGAGATGCTTGATCAAGGATTAGCCAGGTATTCTAGAGAAGATGCTACCACCTTGATATGATAAGACACTTTTTAAATCCTTGTGCTTTGCAGAGTTTATAAATAGTATCCCCCTGGAGATGAAGATGGCCTTGCTCTTGTTAGCTTTTCACATGGCATCGAAACCCTGGCTGTTTCCCCAGGTATTTGGGTCAGGGGGTTGATGTGTTTTTGGTTTTTGGTGAGTAGAGTATATCCCTAGGCATTGTGGGGTCGTATGGTGGTGGATTTTTCTGTGTTTTAATCTTTGTAAGCCATGCAGTTACTTGGGTGAGATGGGCAGCTATAAAAATCATATAAAGATACATAAAAATACATTGGAATCTGCGGTGGGTTGGAAGAAGCATAATGCTAGAATTTCTCAGGCTGTGAGAAGGTTGCTGGTATGAGTTCTTGATCTTTAAAAAAAAGAACTTATTCAGAGAAGTGATCTTTTCAGATTTAATGGGGGTATCAGAAGCCATAAAGGCTTCAGATTGTGGGATAAAGGACTGGACAGTAAAAGGACTGGAGCCAATCTGGGTCAGTCACCGGGATCAGAGGTTTAGTTTTCCAAGCTTTTGGACTCATGCTTGGGAGTCCATCTTACCACCAGAATGTGTGTTTTGGATTATTCAAGTTCCCTGGAGATGAGCTTCAGCATAAGTCTAAAAGCTTGGAAGACTAACTATATTTTTTGGACTATAATATAATATATAACTTGGTATATCAGACGCACCAAGATTTCAAAGAGGTAAGTAAGAAAAAAAAGTTTTTGCCCTCCCTGGCCTCCAGGAGCACTCTGCAGGCCTCCCAAACCCTCTATGCACCCCATTTTTCACAAACATGGGGGTGTTTTTGCCCTCCCCCAGCCCCCAGGAGCACTCTGCAGGCCTCCCAAACCCTATGTGTGCCCTGTTTTTCACAAAAACGGGCAAAAACCGGCCCTTTTTTAACCTGTTTTTGCAAAAAATGAGGTGCACAGAGGGTTTGGGAGGCCTGTAGAGTGCTCCTGGGGCTGGGGAGAACAAAAACACCCCCGTGTTTGCGAAAAATGGATAAAAAATGAGCCTGTTTTTCACAAAAATGGAATGACCGGGATGGGGCTTCGGGAGGCCAAAAATTCGGTGTATACGAAGCACCAACATTTCTACCGTCTTTTAGGGTGGGGGAAAGGTGCATCTTATACTCCAAAAAATACGGTAATCTCTGGTCCCAGGACTGATCCAGATTGGATCCTGCAACATTACCCCGGGGCACAGGTATATTTACCTAACAAAGATAGATTATTTTACTTAGATGCTCAAGGGTGTTTATGAATCCAGGCATTAAATTAAATTAAAAATTAAATAATTGAATTGAATTAAATTAAATTAAATTATTAAATTAAATTATTAATTTAATTTAATTTAATTTAAATTAAATTAAATTAAATTAAATTAATTATTAAATTAAATTAAATTAAATTAAATTAAATTAAATTAAATTAAATTAAATTAAATTAAATTAAATTAAATTAAATTAAATTAAATTAAATTTTCAAAAGCAAATTCCATTCAAATTCATGGTGGTTGGGAAACATTAAAGAAGTTGCTTAAAGAACGATGTTGATTCTTCAGTTTTAGTGTAGAAAATTCACTAAACTTTCTTAGCACTTCTAAGAAAACATATGTTAGAAAAAATGTCCTTCTGGGTTCAGTTCCAAGTGGGGAGGAAGACACTGGAAACATGGTGGCTGTTTGGAAAGATGGTTTTTAATGGTGGACAGGATCACATGCCTTGAAGATCTTGGATGAAGAGAAAAAAATGGGGAGAGATGCTGAGAGGGTCTGAGTTTATATACCCTCTCTGGGCTTTTGAATTTGAGCTTGTCTTCTGATAGGTTGTCAGACTCTCATGGGGCCATGCAGGGGTAACTTTGCAGGTTGTATTTTTGAGCTTGGTTGAGCCTTGCTGGGTGATGATGTAATGAAAAGGCTTTGGCTAATTCTTATTATGGCTCTACCTGAAGGAAGTAGATCTTTGTTATGTAGAATAGACTGGCCCAGGCCTTAATGGCCCATTGAAAAAGGTAGAAGGGGCAGGGAGCTGCTTTGTCTTTAAAACATGTTTCTCCTTTTCTTATCCAGGAAGGTATAATATTCTTGCCTTTTTAATATTTCCTAGAAAATTTCATTTTCCTAGGAGAGGGGTGGGTGCTAACTTCCTACAATTACATAAACTGAAATCTGGGGGAGGGGGAAGCTAAATATATTTAAATCCATGTTTTAATTGTCATTTAAAAAACATCCTCCCTTAGAAACCTGATCGGGAAAGCACATTGCAGCATTATTACCGATGTAGTTATAGATTGGAGTCTGCTAGTTTTCTAGCTGTTCTTTTCAAAGTCTCTGGTGAATGTTAGCTTTAAAACTTTTGCGTTTTCTATGCTTGCTATGTTTTGTAAAAAGAACAACAATCCCTCCTGCCCCGCCTTGTTCTAGTTTTGAAGCAGAGAAAAGAAGAAGAAAGGGGAAGGAAAGAGAATAACTCCTCTTTTTAAATACGAAAAACAATTTTTAAAATGGTGGCTAGAGCGGAGATTCTTTCTTTCATCCCCGTGGATCTGTCATTCAAACGTTACTCCTGCCATCTCTGGATTTAGATCAATGAGATTCTAGCGTCTGAAATGGTTACTGCGGCTAAAGAGTAAGAATTTAGCCACAAAGTTGTAAAGCTAAAAAAAAAAAAAAAAACCCAACCAATTTGACATCAGGAAGACTGAGACTCTCGAAATGCTGCTTTCCCATAAATCTTACAATTGGAGCGCTCTGTTTGGATAATGGCGTACAGGTGGGAGACTGAAAAGATTTCCCGTAATGCCAAGGCTTTATTTATTTATTTCCAAAAAGGCTGTTTGAAGGCTCCTTTGCAGATTTGCTGGCCATACTTAAACAGGAACTTTTTTAAAAAAACAGAACAGAATAACAGAGTTAGAAGGGACCTTGGAGGTCTTCTAGTCCAACCCCCTGGCCTAGGCAGGAAACCCTACACCAATTCAGACAAATGGTTATCCAATCTCTTCTTAAAAACTTCCAGTGTTGGGGCATTCACAACTTCTGGAGGCAAGTTTTTCCACTGATTAATTGTTCTAACTGTCAGGAAATTTCTCCTTAGTTCCAAGTTGCTTCTCTCCTTGATTAGTTTCCCCCCATTGCTTCTTGTCCTGCCCTCAGGTGCTTTGGAGAATAGCTTGACTCCCTCTTCTTTGGGGCAGCCCCTGAGATATTGGAACACTGCCATCATGTCTCCCCTAGTCCTCCTTTTCCTTAAACTAGACATACCCAGTTCTAGCAACCGTTCTTTATATGCTTTAGCCTCCAGCTCCCTGATCATCTTTGTTGCTCTTCTCTGCACTCTTTCTAGAATCTCAACATCTTTTTTACATCGTGGCGATCAAAACTGGATGCAGTATTCCAAGTGTGGCCTTACCAAGGCATTATAAAGTAGTATTAGCACTTCACGTGATCTTGATTCTATTCCTCTGTTTATGCAGCCTAGAACTGTGTTGGGTTTTTTGGCAGTTGCTGCACACGGCTGGCTCATATTTAAATGGTTGTCTACTAGGACTTGTACAAAGCAGTACAAATCCTAGCAGAGCAGTAACATTAAGCTAAACCCCACCATCAATCTGTATCAAGAACTGAACAAACTTGTTGTGGCCCGCCAGTGGCCAGCAGAGCTGGTGGCAGACTGAGAGAGTGAAGAGTTTGGGGAGGAACATGGACCAGTCCTGGAGTCTGGGGAAGGCTCTGATGAGTGCTCTGCATCAGAGGCAGAGATGGGGCCAGGGACGTCTGACAGTTGTCAGCTACCTTTGGAATCAGACATCAGTGGGGCAGAAGAACAGCTGGAGCCTGTTCCCAGTGTGTGCATGCACAGAGCTGCTAGGAGAAGGGAACAGCTAAGGAACAAGGGTCGACTCAGAAGTAAAGCCACAGGTGGATAGTGAATGGCCCCTCTCATAGGGAAAAAAGAGGAGTGAAAGGGGAGGGAAGTTTGCAGGAGACAATTAGTTTGCTTAATTGGTTTGTGACTCTCAGAGACTCCTTGCCAAGTTTTGAAGATATCGGCCTGGCAGCTCTCCAAGCCAGTTAAGGTCTGTGACTGTAAATTCTCCCTTGAAAGACTGGATGTGAATGAGAGGAATTCACAGTAACTTAATAAAAAGGGTTTTTTGTCGGGACAAGGAGTCTGTTACATGCTCTTGGGAAGCCTAGATCAGAACATTTAAGTGCATGTGGCTTCCCCATTTACTTTGCTTGTCAGACAGTTACAAAACATGATCACATGACCCCAGGATACTGCATCTGTCATAAATATGAATCAATTGCCAAGTGTCTCAATTTTGATCACATGACCATGGGCACGCTGCAATAGACATAAGTGTGAAAAAATGGCCATACGTCACTTTATTCAGTGAATTCTCTATTTGTTCACTAAATGAACTGTTGTAATTTGAGGACTTTTTTTTTTTTTTGCAATCTTGTAGACCTCTGTGCATTTTATCTCAGCTGCTAATTTTCTTTCTCCTCATAGATATCTGATTGATATAAAGCAGAACCTAGAAATATATACCCTGTTTCCCCCAAAATAAGACATCCCCTGATAATAAGCCCAATCAGGCTTTTGAGCGCATAGCAATAAGGCCAAGGGCTTATTTCAGGGTTCAAAAGCAATATAAGACAGGGTCTTATTTTCGGGAAAACACGGTATAAAAAAGTGTGTTGTGTTAGCATTCAGTGTTGCATTGAAAATGTTCTGCTTTAATAATTTGATTAATTACAGCAGTGTCATCTGTTTCAGGCTTGTGAAGAAACATATTTACTAATAAGTTGTGGCAACACATTAAAAATAATAACATTAATTGAGCAAATCAACAGAACCTCAGGGGTTTTAACCAGAAATTTACCTACCCAGCTTTCCCCAAAATAAGACATCCCCTGATAATAAGCCCAATTGGACTTTTGAGCGCATGGCAATAAGGCCAAGCACTTATTTCAGGGTTCAAAAAAATATAAGACAGGGTCTTATTTTCAGGGAAACACGGTAGTGAGACACAGGATTCAATTGATTTGATGTCATAGTCCCCATGTAGAGCTCATCTGCAGAAGATGAAGATGTGGTGGTGGGTGCCCCAGGGCAAAGATCTAAGATCTATTAGGACAGGTATGGAAGAAAGGGCTCCTGCTATGAATGCATCAAGATCAAAATACTCCTGAGTACATTTTAAGTTCACAAAGAGCAATGATGACAATGGTTGAGTATCAGAAGATAGAAAGGCACTGAAGTATAAGGCTATAGAGAATGGTTTTTTGGGAAGAATGGTATACTTGGAAGCCACCATTGCTCCTGAATAGACAAGAAATCCAAATTGAACTAAGGCAATCTGGATGATTTAGAATGAAGTTTTGAAGCCTAGGATATCAATCTAGACAGTTGACAGGTCGTCAATCATCCACAACGGTAGTATCTTCTGCTAGTGAGATCTTTCCATTCCAAATAGCATTTCAATCCACACTATGTTTGTACTCTGGCCTGGTTCATTTGGTTAGGAAGAAAATTTAGCATGTCCTATCTAGCTGCCAAATACTGTGACTCTTTAGGGGAGTGAACACTCCATCCAGGCAACATGGAGGTGTAAAGGTAAAGGTTCCCTTCGCACATATGTGCTAGTCGTTCCCGACACTAGGGGGTGGTGCTCATCTCTATTTCAAAGCCGAAGAGCCAGCTCTGTCCAAAGACATCTCCGTGGTCATGTGGCTGGCATGACTAAACACCAAAGGCGCACGGAATGCTGTTACCTCCCCACCAAAGGTGGTCCCTATTTTTCTACTTGCATTTTTTATGTCCTTTCGAACTGCTAGGTTGGCAAAGCTGGGACAAGTACCAGTACAAGAACTCACCCCGTTACCCGGCACTAGGGATTCGAACCGCTGAACTGCCAACCTTTCAATCGACAAGCTCAGTGTCTTAGCCACTGACCCATCGCACCCCTTGGAGCATCTTGCAGGTGTAGGAGCACCTAAAACACAGCAGCTGATTCATATCTTTCTTCTCTAAGGAAAGGAACTGAGAATCTAGAGCAGGTGGCCTCTTATAGAAAACACCACCAAAATCTGAGAGCGAAGAATCTGTCTCACAAACAAAGATTGACTAGCAGTACCCAAGCTAAACTAAACTGGTTGAATACGGTGGGGGGGGGGATAATTTCATTTGAGTCAATGTTGGTCAAAAACCCAGTCAAGTGGAACAATTTCTACATGATTGCTAGGGGAAAGATTTTTAATTTTCTTTTAAGAAATAGTGCCACTAAGGAAGTAGAACCATCTGATTTCTTCACTGCTACCATTTTGTCTTCGGAGGCCAAGAGATAATTTCCCTTTTGTGGTGTAACTGCCGAATTGCAAAGAATAAGCGACCTTGTATTTTTAGGCTATTCTAAGCAACAATTTAGAGACACGGGTGGCTCAGTGGCTAAGATGCTTTGTCAATCAAAAGGTCGACAGTTCAGCGGTTCGAATCCCTAGTGCCACGAAACGGGGTGAGCTCCCGTTACTTGTCCCAGCTCTTGCCAACCTAGCAGTTCGAAATCACGTAAAAAATGCAAGTAGAAAAAATAAGGACCGCCTTTGGTGGGAAGGTAACAGCGTTCCGTGCGCCTTTGGTGTTGAGTCATGCTGGCCACATGACCACGGAGATGTCTTTGGACAGCGCTGGCTCTTCGGTTTTGAAACGGAGATGAGCACCGTCTCCTAGAGTTGGGAATGACTAGCACATATGTCCGAGGGAACCTTTACCTTTTAAGCAACATTTTAGATTGGTGTTTGGACATGACCTGACCCCAGATCTGAGCTAATTTTGAAGCCCCCTGGAGGAAAAAAAGCTGAACAGAAATCAGTGGCTGAAGGAGGGAACCAACTGGTTTGTGAACCCTTTCAAATAGCTTTGGAGAATCCAAGCAAAACAATGTAAATGGGGACAAGGGAAGAACATGTAGCTCAGTGGTGGGTTTCAAATTTTTTTACTACCGGTTCTGTGGGCGTGGCTTGGTGGGCATGGCATGGTTTGGTGGGCGTGGCTTGGTAGGCTGTGCATAGTGCCTGTTCTGCCCCAACTCTGGATTCCCGAGGATATTGACACACACCAACAGTCCTTATCAAATTTATTAAGTAGCAAGAATAAACCAAAGTCCGGCAAAGATTGGCAACCAGCCCAGAAAACAAGATACGATAAGACTTTTCCAAAAATGCTCTGATGATAATTACAAGTTGTTTCCAGCAAGAAACTTACTAATGGCATGTGACTTAAATAGGCTAAGGGAGTGGCCAATTATCCTCAAGCCTTACTCTCGAGGAGACCTCCTCCTCCTGAGTAGCCACTCCTGCCTTTTGGCAGCCCTACATGCTCGAGCACTGAGGAGAGGCTCCTCCACTTCGCTCTCTCCACTTGAAGGAGCCTCTGGAGGTTCTGAAGACCCTGGCTGAGTCTCTGCCTCTGGCATCACATCCTCTTCAGCCTCCTCGCTGTCCAATGCGAGCGCCGGCTGCGCAGGCTCCTGGCGCGACACCACACCAGCCTCCTCATCGTCGGGATCAGCCACGATCCGCGCAGGCTGCTGGTGGGCCACAACAGTGCCTTTCTTCCGCAGCCTTCAAAATCTATTCCCCAAACTTTTTTTTTTTTTTTTTGGCTCGCATTTTATACATGCTGAGTATTACCGTTCTGACTGCTACAGTCCTGCCAAGAGACTGTTTTATATTTTCTAATTTTTCAAAGGCTGGAAGAGTTAGAGAAAGCATTGGGACTATTTACATATTTGGGAGCTTTCCAACTTTGCAAGGCAGGGAGGAAACGGGGGTGGGTGGGAAGGAAACACGGCAAAGTAAAAAAAGAAAAGAAAAGCTGGAGGAAAAAAAAAAATCCAACCGAGTGTTCAAGATTTGTTAATTGCACTTTACTTGACTTATGTTTCTGTAAGCATGCCAAGGAAAGCAGTGTAAAAAGACAGGTGAGAAGTTTTGGTGTTAATTTAAGCGTTAAAGGCCCAGGTCTCACTTTCCCTCACTGCCAGGACAAACGAGAAATAAAACCATGGCAGGTGCTACCTTCCCATCAGTATTAGCCAGAGCAGAATTTCGCCTATAATCTGTTCTCTCCTACAGTTCGCATTTTTGAAACCTGTTTGGATTCTTATCCTAGGAATCAGGCACCTGGACTACACGTAATCTCAAAAAGAAAATGTGTTTTTGTAATGCTAACATTCTCCTTTCCCTTTCCCAATTGCAGTGTGTTAGAAGCATCTGTAATAACCTGGCCAAAAATAAAAAATAGGAAAGTCCATGCAAAAGCAGTAAGGGAACAGCCCGGTTTTTCATTCTCTTGCTTTTTTGGAGAACAGACATTTTTTGGGGGGTGTGGGTTAACTTTGCCTTTTGCTGTGCCCATAGAATTGAAGTAGAATATAGTTTTCCCCCTGCTGAACAACTAATTCCCACAACACTGTCAAACTATTTACTAAGACTGTATTACTATTATTCTTCTCATCCTTCCTATTATCTATCTCCTTTTTCTACTTATGACTTATAACTTTGTTGTTTGTATCTTTTATGATTTATATTGTTTTATTTAGTTTCCTAGTATGATTTATGTCGATTGCTTATTTGGTATCCTGTGACTATCACTGTTTTATCTTATGGTTCATGATGAATGTATTTATGAGACTATGCCCATGATTCATCACTTATGTCTTTTATGTACACTGAGAGCTTATGCACCAGAGACAAATTCCTCGTGTGTCCAATCACACTTGCCAATAAAGAATTCTATTCTATTCTATTCTATTCTATTCTATTCTATTCTATTCTATTCTATTCTATTCTATTCTATTCTATTCTATTCTATTCTATATTCTACTCTACTCTACTCTTATTCTATTCTATTCTATTCTATTCTATTCTATTCGATTCGATTCGATTCGATTCGATTCGATTCGATTCGATTCTATTCGATTCTCGATTCTGTACCATCTTCTTTTATTGCACTATAATTGCATTATAATTCCCGAACAAAGAGAACCAGTTCGGTGATGTCATATCGTCATCGCTACCGGCTCGGCCGAACCGGGCCGAACCGGGAGGAACCCAGCACTGATTCCATCCTATCCTATCCCATCCCATCCCATCCCATCCCATCCCATCCTATCCTATCCTACTCTTTGATTCAAAAGTTGGGGTCGTGTTGGATGCTTCAGGTTTTAACTACAGATAGTCCTTGACTTACAATCATTTGTGTAGTGACTGTTTGAAGCTACAAACGGCACTGAAAAAAGTGACTTATGATTCACACTTATGATGTCGCGACATCCCCACACTCACGTGATCAAAATGCAGATGCTTGGCAACTGACTCAAATTTATGACGCTTGTGGTGTCCTAGGGTCTGTTGTGACCTTCTGGCAAGCAAAGTCAATCGGGATGCCAGATTCACTTAACAACCATGTTCCTAACTTAAGTGATTCATGTAACAGCGGTAGCAAGAAAGGTCGTAAAATGGGGCAAAACTCACTTAGCAACTGTCTCACTTAGCAACATAAACTTTGGGCTCAACTGTGGTCATAAGTTGAGGACTACCAATACAGTTGGCCTATTTCTTTTTTGCAGGCAGCTTTCTTAACACCAGCCTATATTTTAGTCTCCAAAATTGTCTCCCGAGGCAATTTTACCCAAGAAACAAGCAATTTTGCACATCAATCTTTATTGCAGTCATTAGCCAGAACAGTAGGCCTAACGATGAGTCTAAAAGGATTAATATAAGCATCATAGGGCAAATATAACACAGTTAATTTTATCTAAGGAAAAAAAAAATTAGGAGTCGTCTTTTTTTTTTTTAAAAAAAAGTTTTGAACATCTGCAAGATCGTATGTGTTTTTAAGCATCTGTTTCCTACTCCAGTGCTGAGATGAGAATGCGGAGATTATTTATGAACATAACGAAATAATGCAGCTATTAAAGTTTGGCAATCAATCGCTCTTATGTGAAATGTAATGCGGCAGAAACCAAATTTCCCTTAGCAGTAATGTAAGTTCTGGCGGAACATATTTTAATAGAATTATCTGGCTTCCGTCTCAAAAGAAGGTAGGAGGGATAGATATGGTCTTTTAGTAACGTGTGATTAATGTGATTGTACGACAATCGTTGAACGACAGATGACCACAAACTGTGCAAAAATGGAAAGAATAACACAATGATACATATGCCCAGGGTGACACAGCTGTATTTTTATTTCCTTATAAAGTGGCTTCTGTTTTTCTACCTTATTCTTAAGTTTATTCTTATTGCCGTGGTAAGGCCACACGTGGAATACTGCATTCAGTTTTGATTGCCACGATGTAAAAAAGATGTGGAGACTCTAGAAAGAGTGCAGAGAAGAGCCACAAAGATGATTAGGTGACTGGAGGCTAAAACATATGAAGAACGGTTGCAGGAACTGGGTATGTCTAGTTTAATGAAAAGAAGGACTAGGGGAGACATGATAGCAGTGTTCCTGTCAGACCTGGAAGCCATCTTTTACATTTGGGCCTTCAGGCCTGCCACATTTTCTCAGGGGAGAAATATCTCAGGGGCTGCCACAAAGAAGAGGGAGTCAAACTATTCTTCGAAACACCTGAGGGCAGGACAAGAAGCAATGGGTGGAAACTAATCAAGGAGAGAAGCAACTTAGAACTAAGGAGAAATTTCCTGACAGTGAGAACAATTAATCAGTGGAACAACTTGCCTCCAGAAGTCGTGAATGCTCCAACACTGGAAGTTTTTAAGAAGAGATTGGACAACCATTTGTCTGAAGTGGTGTAGGGTTTCCTGCCTAAGCAGGGGGTTGGACTAGAAGACCTCCAAGGTCCCTTCCAACTCTATTATTCTCATCTATTCTTCAGCATGTTTTGTGCTACAGTGTCTGAATTCCAATATTATATTGTTACAAAACAAAGGCTTTTGTTCCTGAACAGCATGACTAATGTCCAAATGCTAATTTGTCAAAATTTCTTATAGTATTTTGATGTTGTTTTTCATTTTTTTTGGTGCTCCACTCTTGCAATTTGCTGCATGCAAGCAGAATAGGCCAGTTCCATGAGAACGATGGTGGTTTGAGAATCCTTGGAAGTTTAACACAGTAACATCTCTTCAGAAATCAAAACGTCCAAGATTCTTTCATGAAAGAGCTTCGGACAACAGTCCAAGAATCTTAGCCAAGGTCAAATACTGAAATTTCCACTGTCCTTTAGAATTGTGAGAACTTCTGTCCCCATAACTCACATTTCCTGTTTACTGGTGCTTTCTGTGCTGTAAAATTCCTTTCTCATACCCTCCCCCAGAAAAAAACCCTCAAAACACAACAAAGTCAGATTGAAGTGGGAATATTTTTCCCTGAATTCAGGATGAAAAGAGTGGATAATTCCTATATTTGCGTTTTGGGAAAAATGGGTTGGATGGCTCGACCGTTTTGTGTGTGTCAACCACAGCTCATTGGAACAGATGGTGGATTGACGGGACGTATTTGAAGAGTATTTCATGGATAAATGGCACCCTGCAATAAATCTAAGTAAAGTATCAGCTGCAAACTAAGCACAAGTGGCCTAGCAAATAGGAGATAGATTTGCTATTACGTTTTATTTTTGCCATTGTGTTTGAATGTAAACCACTATAGGTTTCAGAAGGGTCTAATCGGAATAAGAGGATAACAGTTGGAAGAAACCTTGGAGGTCTTCTTAGTCCAACCCACTGCTCAAGTAGGAAGTCCTATATCATTTCAGACAAATGGTTGTCCAGTCTCTTCTTAAAAACTTCCAGTTTTTAACATAATCAGATATTATAGAATCGGATCGAATAGAACCAGGGGTAGGTTCTATTTTTTTTTACTATTGGTTCTGTGGGCGTGGCATATTTTGTGGGTGTGGCTTATTTTTTGGGCGTGGCTTGATGGTCATGTGAAAATTATTTAGGATTTAGCAGAGGTACTGGTCTACCAGGCTGTACCGATCTACCCATTTATTTTTGCAGGCACTGGTCTACCCATTTATTTTTGCAGGCACTAGTCTACTCATGTATTTTTGCAGGCACCGGTCTACTCATTTGTTTTCTTTTAACACTGATCAGCTGTAGGGCGGCCCTTTGAAGCCCCGCGGCAAGAGTTTAAACAGTTTTTTTCCCTCTAGCCATCAGCTGGGACTCAGGAGGCAGCAAATAGGGGGTGGGGCCAAATAAAAGGTAAGAATAACACGGGGGTGGGTGGGGGGTGGGTGGGGGCGGGGGGGCAGACCTGGTTCGGTGACATCATATCGTCACCACTACCGGCTCGGCGGAACCGGGAGGAACCGGGAGGAACCCACCACAGAACAGAACAGAACAGAACAGAACAGAACAGAACAGAACAGAACAGAACAGAACAGAATTCTTTATTGGCCAAGTGTGATTGGACACACAAGGAATTTGTCTTTGGTGCATATGGTCTCAGTGTACATAAAGAAAAAATAAAATATATCTTTATTATCTTTATTTTTTTTGGGGGGGGTGCACTTATTCAGGACACCAAGATGCAACCACTTACCATTCAATTTTTGGACTGTAATAGAAGCTTTCTTGCTTACATACAAATGATGCTAGAAGCTAGTGTTTCGTTCTGCAGGATGCCAACTTCCCATTTCTTTATTTTTTTTTTTACTTATGTTTTGAATTAGAATCTGGTAGACTGCATATTCCCTGATATTTTGATATCTTCTGGTTGATTTTGCTATACTGACCATCATAGTCATACCTTTTTAAAACAGTAGCCATTGACACATCTTGAGTGTCTGGAAAAAAAAAATCTACTTTTGTCATGCAACAGATTCTCTAAAGGAAGATAGGGAAGCAAATAATCCTTATTGTTTATTTCAATTAAAAAGAGATATTGGAGCTCTTTTAACTGCTTTCTCTGTAATGCGTCCTCTTTCCAACTAAGCAGGCAGAGAACATTTTGCAAGGTTGACTGATGCATCAGATTGTTAGTCTGTCTGTTAAATACCTGGTAAATAATTTGTAGGGTGTTTTTTATGTATCCCTATGCACAATTTGTAAGATGTTTATAAATATATGATTAGGCTTTTATAAATCACTGCAAAGCCCATTCTTAAAACCTGAGTCATGTCATTCTCCAGTATTCTAAAATAGCGTTGGGCCAAGACAGTATTGCAAGATTGATTTTAAGAAAGCTTTGGTTTCTCAATGCACTTAGGCCATATTTAACACTCAGGGGGAATGCCACAAAATCAAGAGGAAAGGCAGGGCAATTTCCAGGTCTGGGCCTTTCAACTTTAGAATTAAATTGTGGTGTGCAATGTTGTTTGGGCTTTGGGTTGCAAAAAGCAACCGAGTGTCATGCCATAAAATGGATAGGGGCAGAGGGGGGAAAAAATGAAATTGATTTTATCTCCATTTAATGTTAGCAAAGTAAAACCTTCAAGCCATATTCAACTCCTGTTGACTTCATTTTGACATAGTTGGCTGGGGGAAAAAAATATAAGATGGGATGTTATACTGAAATCTGTCTAGACTACAGCCTAAGGATTTCTCTCATCCAAATAGCAACCAGGTCTAATCCTTCTTAGCTCCCCCCCACCCCCAAGATTAGCCAGGTTTAGATGTGTTCTGACCTAGGCTTCCTTAGAAAGTATATAGCACAATCTTAGTCCCGGCAAACCTCTTTAATTCATACATCTGTGAATTATTGTCATTCCCAGTTCGAAAGGCTTCTCAAACAGTCTTTCAGGGGAGCGTTTACAAACACTCACCTTATCTCCCTGGGAATGCTGCCAGAGAACAGATGCAGGGCAAGGCGAAACTTAGCACAGAGTCAAACAGAACTTTTCCAAAGCTTTTACCGACCAGATGAACTAATTGCTTCCCGCAAAAGCATGTCCCGTTCGCTTTCTCTTTTATGTCTTATGGGAGGGGCCAATCATCTCCAAGCTTTACTCCCAAATCAACCCTGTTTTCTTAATTGTTCCTGTCTTCTGGCAGCTCTGTGCATGCGCACACTGGGAACAGGCTCACACTGTTCTTCTGCCTCGCTGATGTCAGACTCTAGAGTCTCCGGAGGCAGCAAAGAACTACCAGATGCCCTTGGCCCCCTCTCTGCCTCCGGCTCAGAGCCCTCCTCTGAGCTTTACCCAGATTCCAGGACTGACCCACATTCCTCCCCGATGATCTGTCCCTGTCCACACACACACACAAACACAGCCAGCCAAGGGTTAAGGAAGCACTTGGCACACACCCAGGTCTTTATCTCCAACTTGGCAGCAATATACACACCGTCTGCCAAGTGCTTTTATTGCCACAGAAACAGAAAGATAATATACTCAGCGTACAAGAGTCCAACAGAAATAAATATTCCTCTCAGCAGTTTCGGACGATGCTTTAGTGACTATCCAAGCTTTATTTTTGTTCGTCACAGGGATCACTGGCCACCACCCTCTATTATATAGTCTCTGGGGTGTGGTCCAGTGACTCAGTTCTAATCCCTAGCACGCCTCCTGAGCTGCTGCAATCGTTTATCACGCCTTTGGTGGCGTGCGTCCAGGAATGACGTCTCTCCTTCACTCTCATCCGAGACACCTGTTTCCCGGCTAATCTCCTCTTCCTTGGCCGGCTCCTGAGACAGTGCCAGAGGGGAGGGGCCTGGAGAGGGAGGCCTGGCTGACTCCTCTTCCTCATGCTCGGAGCTTTCTTCCTCCGATGGGATAGGCTCAGAGGGCGGGGCCACAACACCCAACCTCCTCATTGTCCGAATTGCTGCCAGCTCTGCTGGCCACTGGTGGGCCACAACAAGATGAGTGTTGCATCCTTACTGGGCATTTACCTATAAATATGATTAATTCCATGTGTACACAATCATTTTTGCATTCTGTCTCCTTAAAAAATACAACCAAGAAGAAACTTGTTTCTTGTTGGATTCAGACAGTGAGGAGGCTGGGGAGGAACATGGGCCATTCCTGGAGTCTGGGGAAGGCTCGGACGAGGGTTCTGCACTTACCTGCATCCAAAACGGGCCATGTGGGGACTCATGGGAGGGGCAGGGCGGGGTGGACGAGGCCAGTCAGGAGTGGGATTTGGGGATTCTCTGAACTGCACAGAATCTTAGCTAGAGGTTCTTCCGAACCCCTGCGAACTCCCAGTAGCCCACCCCTGTGTAGAACTACACATAAGTATGCATAGCTGATCTTTCCCCCTTGATGGAAATCTCAACAAATCTCAGTAAAAGAACCTCCAGCAACCATGTAGGGGGCACTTAACTAGCTCATTGTTTAATGGTTGAAGATAAGCAGGGAATTAAAAGAGGAACAGTTCATAGAGTACTTTACCCAACGTGTACATGATTATATATATATTTCCAAGCTGTTCTACAGCCTCTAGTGCACCCGTAATATCCTCTACCGTTTCTTTTACATTATTGGCTTCATGTAGATCGCCCTCATTAGAAATGAGCTTATTCATCTCTCTTATACCATAACCTTTTGGACCACTGGATTTCAAGGGATGAATATTTAATACATTTTGGGCTTTAGACTTTCCTATCGCTTTGCTATATAACTCCTGTCCTGATTCCTTGGGATTACTATTTTTTTTAAAAAAACAAAAAACAAAAAACAAAAATCCAGATTAATGATCTACGGAGGATTATTGCCTATTTATGTTTATTTCTGAAAAGTTCTGCTGAACGTTGTGAATCTGTGATTTGCAATGTTCCACATCGCATACTTTGGTAAGGCAGGCTTTGTTTAATTATTCAGAAGGCTATTTTATAGTGTTCCAGGAAATGATTTAAAATGTTGCTTAAAAATATCAAATAATGATAATTAATTCCTAAGCATAATGGCAAGCTTCTACTGCTTTTAGACATTTGCTTAGAAGACAGAGCAATGCAGCAGTAAAGCTTTGGGATAAGGTTATAGATGGAAAAAAAATTGCTAACTTTTGTGTTCCTTCATTGTTAATCTGGGTTGTTTTGTTCTGCATTTCCTTTCCAGCGACTTTCCATTTCAGTACATTTAATTCTGGGCTAAAATTTGCATTGTAATTTTTCAAACACAGTGAAAGAAGAGTTGTTGTTGTTGTTTTTTAAAGAAAAGAATTCCATGTGCTAGAAGATTTATTTCAAATTTCTCTCTTTTGGGTGTTTTTTTTTTCAGCTGCTTTAATTGTGCGTGGTGGGAGAAGGTACTCCTATGTTAAGGTCTTCTTATATTTCTTTCTGAAGATTCCTTATAATTCCCAGTCTGAAAAAAATGTTGTGCAATGAATCACAGACCTTAACCATCTTTAAACAATATAAGGGCAACATTTATTTACTACTCAAGCAGTTCTACGTAACCTAGAAAACACCCATATAATTGTAATCTGTATATATAAAAGCCAAATGCCACTCACTCATCACAAAATCTCCAGAACAGTAAAGCCTACAAACTTGAAATTTGCCACGTATGTTCCTCTTGGTTTCTAGGTGCTCATTAAGAAAGGATTCTTCGAAATGACCATCAGATCATTAGTATTTCATATACAGTATTATATTCACACACTCTGATGCTAAGGAGCTAGACGTTATACTCCCCTTCTCCACCTGTAAAGAACTCTGTTCCAACTGCCAGTTGCTTTATATTAACATGCTCTGATGCTACCCCTTTGCTAAACCAGGTGTGGGCGTGGCCAATGTGTGACTCATCTGGCCTGCAGGCTGGGACATTCTACTCCCCCTCCACCTCTGTTCCAACTGCCAGTTGCCTTATATTAACATGCCCTGATACTACAGAGTTACACATTCTACATTAAGTTTCAAGCTTTAAGTGTCAATTTATCATGCACAATCACATAGTTTTGTAGCGAAGCATGGGCATCCATGTATATATAGTATAGATATATATTTTTAAAATCCGCTTCTATCTTCCAGTCCACTCTGCCAATGCCCTCTGAAACAGGAAGTCTTTTATGTTTCCTTTTTAAAAAAGTGTGCACTAATCTGACATCAGGTATTCCAAAGTGAGAGAATTGCTACTGTGAATGCCATTCTCTGAGTCCACATCCCCTGAGCTCTCTGGAGCAGTGTTTCTCAACCTTGGCAACTCACAGTAAGATTGTGTGGACTTCAACTTCCAGAATTCCCCAGCCAAGCTGACTGGAGAATTCTGGGAACTGAAGTCCACACAGCTTCAATTTTGCCAAGGCTGATAAACACTGCTCTGATTAGGTGAAACTTGGCTCAAAAACAGTAAGTGGGAGAGGGAGCTTAGAGCCCTGGTGGACGATTACTTAAACACGAGCCAGCAGTGTGCAGTGGCAGCCAAAAAAAGCTAATATAATCCTTGACTGTATAAACAGAGGCATAGAATCATATAAAATATTAGTCCCGCTTTATAAAGCCTTAGTAAGGCCACCCCTGGAATACTGCATCCAATTTGGATCATCGCCACATTACAAAAAAGATGTTGAGACTTTGGAAAAGTGCAAAGAAGAGCAACTAAGATGATTAAGGGCCTGGAGACAAAAACATAGGAACAACGGTTGCAGGAATTGGGTATGGCCAGTCTAAAGAAAAGAAGGACTAGGGGTGACATGATAGCAGTATTCCAGTATTTGAGGGGCTGCCACAAAGAAGAAGGAAGGTCAGCTTATTTTCCAAAGCACCAGAAGGCAAGACAAGAAAAAATGGATGGAAGCTAATCAAGGAGAGAAGCAACTTGGAATTAAGGAGAAACTTCCTAACAGTAACAACAATTAACCAGTGGAACAGCTGGCCTTCAGAAGTTATAGGTGCTTCATCACTGGAGGTTTTTAAGAAAAGAATTGTTGTGGCCCCGCCCTCTGAGCCTGTCCCATCGGAGGAAGAAAGCTCCGAGCATGAGGAAGAGGAGTCAGCCAGGCCTCCCTCTCCAGGCCCCTCCCCTCTATCACTGTCTCAGGTGCCGGCCGAGGGAGAGGAGATTAGCAGGGAGACAGGTGGCTCGGACGAGAGCGAGGGAGAGACATCATTCCTGGACGCACGCCTCCGAAGGCGTGATAAACGATTGCAGCAGCTCAGGAGGCGTGCTAGGGATTAGAACTGAGTCACTGGACCACACCCCAGAGACTATATAATAGAGGGTGGTAGCCAGTGATCCTTGTGACGAACAAAAGTAAACCTTGGATAGTCACTAAAGCCTCATCCGAAACTGTTGAGAGGAATAATAATTCTGTTGGACTCTTGTACGCTGAGTATATTATCTTTCTGTTTTCTGTGGAAATAAAAGCACTTGGCAGACGGTGTGTATATCGCTGCCAAGTTGGAGATAAAGACCTGGGTGTGTTCCAAGTGCTTCCTTAACCCTCGGCTGGCTGTGTTTGTGTGTGTGTGTGGACGGGGACAGATCAAGAATGGACAGCCACCTATTTGAGGTGGTATAGGGTCTCCTGCTGGGAGCAGGGGGTTGGACTAGAAGACTTCCAAGATCCCTTCCAGTTCCATTCTGATTGAAGGCCAGCATCATCTCCAGCCAGATTGCGTAAAGGAATACGGTCAATTCTATTTAGACACCATCAATTCCCTCACGAGAATGTCACCAATCTTCCGTTACAGTTTGGAACAAGGGTTGCAGCACTAATATCTGTGACAGGCAGACGCTGAATTGGCCCAGTTACCATGTATTAATAATAGGAACTGATGAAAAGTTGCCAGGTTTTGAAGTCACACTTTCTTTGACCAGGGCTGGGCAGAGAGCCAAGTCCAGATTGGTTGGTGTCTAGGTGAGAAGATTTCCATTTTGCTTTCAGAAAGATCAGAGTGTTGGGTTAGGCAGACAAATAATCTACGGTGGTATAAGGCATTTCCCCCCCCCCATATTTTAATGTTTGGTCAACCCATAATTTAGCGGTAGAAGAAAATAACCCAAATTCTTGCCAGCTCCATAAAGTTAGGATCAGGTAGCAGCTGGTAGGAAAGCAGTCTTGGAAAGAAATTGCCAATGAAATTAGACAATATTAGGCTAGACAATGCTGGAGTTAATTGTTGTAAAGTAGGCAGCTTCTTATGTTTTCCCTAGCGAGGGGATTTCATATGTTTCCATTTGAGTTGTCCTTTTCTTTCTTGTGTAATCAGTGAGCTGTTGGCTCCAAGTGAAGTCCCTAAGCCAAAGCAAGCAACTTCCAAGCTGAACAGCGTATAGTGCAGTTCTTACGGCACAGCTTCTTACTTTCTTTGCTCCTTGTTGATGCATGAGTAGAGCAGGGGTGAAATCCATCAGGTTCTGACAGGTTCTGGAGAACCGGTAGCAGAAATTTTGAGCAGTTCGGAGAACCGGTAGCGGAAATTTTGAGTACTTTGGAGAACTGGCAAATACCACCTCTGGCTGGCCCCAGAGTGGGGAGGGAATGGAGATTTTGCAGTATCCTGTCCCCAGGAGTGGGGAGGGAATGGAGATTTTGCAGTATCCTTCCCCTACCATGCCCACTAAGCCATGCCCACCAAGCCACGCCCACAGAACCGGTAGTAAAAAAATTTGGATTTCACTACTGGAGTAGAGCCTCCTACAACTGCATCGGGAGGGACAACAGAAATACAAGCCATCTTTTTTTTCTTTCCAAAGTTTACTTGGTTCCCTGATTGGCATTTTGTTGCTATTTGAACATAAGGTGGGAAGTGGAACAACTCCTACTGATCTCTCATCTGTTTTACATTCTGTAACACTTGAGGTGGGAATATATTATTGTTCCAAAACTGGTGAAAGAAAATTCCCTTTGTGCATGCAAATCTGAAGCAATCCATTTTCAAGAAACACATCGGAATCTTTCCAATTTATGTCTCAAAAGAGACGATGAATGGGGACGCGGTGGCTCAATGGCTAAGAAACTGAGCTTGTTGATCAAAAAGGTCAGCAGTTCAGCTGTTCAAATTCCTAGTGCCGCGTAACGGGGTGAGCTCCTGTTAGTTGTCCCAGTTTCTGCCAACCTAGCAGTTCGAAAGCATATAAAAAAATGCAAGTAGAAAAATAGGGACCACCTTTGGTGGGAAGGTAACAGCGTTCCGTGTGCCTTTGGCATTGAGTCATGCCAGCCACATGACCATGGAGACATCTTCGGACAGCACTGGCTCTTCGGCTTTGAAACGGAGATGAGTATTGCCCTCTAGAGTCGGGAATGAGTAGCACATATGTGCGAAGGGAACCTTTACCTTTAGAGACAATAAACTGACAAGAAAAAGAGATGAAAGTTCCTTAAACATTTGTTGTTGTTGTTATTTTTGGTTTTTTGAGATGCAAACATTTTCCGTCTGCAGAATTTCCATCAAACTACAGCTTGGAGAGAATAAATAGCTAAATATCTCCCATGAAGATTTTAAAAACTTCAAAAGATTTTTAAAGATTTTAAAAACATTTTGCTTAAATCAGTTAATAGGCTACAGAGAACACCAAGCCATTTCAGTTCCACTGGCATTACTGGCTGCTAAACTCTACAAACATATTTTAGCTGAGAAATGGTTTAAAACTCCCATTGAAGGCTTTTGAGGTTCTGGATGCTGCCTGCATGAAGACATCACTGCTTGCATGATGAAATGAATCCCATCCTTTTGGGTTATTAGTGATAGTACCTCAAAACGTCTGCCTACATTCCTGCGAATAAATTTCACTGAACTCTATGAGACAGGATATTCCTTCTTGGTATACATGCATAAGATTGAGCTGTGGGTGATTTGTACAGCTTTAATTTAGGGGGTTTGAGCCTGCATTTATGTCCTGTAAAGCTAAGGCAGGTTGCTATGATTTTTCTCTTCTGCATATCATCTTTTGCTATTCAAATCATCGGCCCCTTTTAACTGCTTCCATGCTAGGCCAGAAATATATTACTATTTCTCTCATGACCCCAGAATCATAATAGCAATAGCAAGTCTGCATTACTATTAATCTTCTCAACGTTCCTATCACCCATCTCTTCCCACTTACAACTCTATGACTGAAATCTTGTTGCTGGTATCCTTAAGATTTATATGACTATCATTAAGTGTTGTACCTTATGATTCTTGACAAATGTATCTTTTCTTTTATGTACACCGAGAGCATAAGCACCAAGACAAATTCCTTGTGTGTCCAATCACACTTGGCCAATAAAGAATTCTATTCTATTCTATTCAATAGCACTTAGATTTATATACCGCTTCCTCGTTCTTTACAGCACCTCTCTAAAGCAGTTTACAGAGTCAGCATATTGCGTCTTCATTTTATCAACATTGGAAGGAAGGAAGGCTGAGTCAAACCTTGAGCCAGTCAGGATTGAACTGCTGACAGTCAGCAGAGTTAGCCTGCAATATCGCATTCCAACCACTGTGCCAGCATGGCTCAATGTGTTGAGCCGTGGTGTTTCAGAGGTTATAGGCTTGACAGTGCCTATAAGAATCTTCAGAATTGATCAGTGGTTCACATCAGAAGGATCTCTCATCATCCATTTTTCTGCTACATAGGACTGATGATGGAGCTTTTATTCATCACCTTCTGACTCAGAAATAATCCCTCCAAGCTTCTTCTGTCTCTTAACTCAACTGATTCAAGAATGGTTATGGGAGCTTCAAGGACTGGAACACATCTTAAACAGAGTTTGGAAATAGTGAAATATTGGCCTTCTTAAACCAGTTTTTTTTTTCCCGGGGGTATGTGATTTATTTATTTATTTTATTTATTTACAGTATTTAGTTTGTCAAACATGTACAAGGTAACAGGTATAAGTATAAACATGATTATGAATACATGAGATGGGTACGAATAAATGGGGACATTAGGACAGGGATGATAGGCATGTTGGTGTGCTTATGCACGCATCTTACAGAACTCTTAGGAATAGGGTCAGGTCAACAGTAGACAGCCTAAGGTTTACAGTTTTGGGGGTTTGGGGAAGAAACCACAGAGGCAGGTAGAGCATTCCAGGCATTGACCACTCTGTTGCTGAAGTCATATTTTCTGCAATCGAGTTTGGAGCGGTTTACCTTAAGTTTGTATCTATTGTGTGCTGGTGTATTGTTGCGGTTGAAGCTGAAGTAGTCATTGACAGGTAGGACATTGTAACAGGTAATTTAGTGTACTATGCTTAGGTCAGACCAAAGATGGCACAGTTCTAAGTTGTCTAAGCCCAAAATTTCAAGCCTGGTGGCATAAGGTATTCTGTTGTGAGCAGAGGAGTGGAGGCAGGGGTGAAATCCAGCAGGTTCTGGAGAACCGGTAGCGGAAATTTTGAGTAGTTTGGAGAACCAGCAAATACCACCTCTGGCTGGCCCCAGAGTGGGGAGGGAATGGGATTTTGCAGTTATCCTTCCCCTGCCACACCCACCAAGCCACGCCCACAGAACTGGTAATAAAAAAAATTGAATTTCACCACTGAATGGAGGACTCTCCTCGTGAAATATTTTTCTAATGAAAGGAGTTCCATCTTATAAATGTGGCCATATGTTCTCCATGGCCATAAAAGTTCTTTCTCTTGCCAAGATTTGAAGTTTGTTTTTGAAAAATTCAAAGCACAATCTGGTTCCTTTGAACTTTGAACCTCACCCACATCAGGTCAAATTCCATCCCCAGTCAAATATATTGCTTGCGTACTTTGTGTACAGACCCTAGTAGACGATTCTTCATTTGCATCAGAACTCTGCAGGGAAAATAACAGAATTATATATAAAGTCCAGGGGAGCCTCATTACCTCGGACAAATCTGTCAATTTCAGTTTTATACAATTTATCTTTTTCTCCCTGTTTAAATTTGTTACATTCTGGTTTTAGGATCTGCCATTTTTGTTTTACATTCAGAGGCCAATTATTTTTTTCCCCCCTTCAATACGTCGATCATTACATACCCTTTCCCACAATGCATGTATTTGAGTCACTCATAAAATGCATTTTTCTATATTGTTTTCATCAACAAAGACATTTTTGTATGTCTATGACAACTTGGACACAGCTATGGCCTATATAAATAAAAGGAGAATAGCAAAAAGTATTGGGTTCTCTATGCTAAAAAATTTTCTCCATGATCAGAGGTGGGTTTCAGCAGGTTCTGACCAGTTCTGGTCCAGTTGGTAGCAGAAATTTTGAGTAGTTTGGAGAACCCGTAGTAAAAATTCTGACTGGCCCCAACCCTATATATTCTTTGCCTCCCAAGTCCCAGCTGATCGGGAGGAAATGGGGATTTTGCAGTCTCTTTGCCCTGGAGTGGGGTGGGAATGGAGATTTTACAGTATCCGTCCCCTGCTATGCCACGCCCACAGAACCAGTAGTAAAAAAATTTGAATCCCACCACTGCCGAAGATACATAATAACTTAGGAGGGAGGGAACAATACCGCCTGTTGCGTTACAAATTGTTGCTAAATTAAGAGTTATTGGAGAAGATCCGGATATATACTACATCAATCAATCAATAGCAATAGAGAAAGAAACAAGAAGATAAAGTAGCTAGATACTATCACTGATGCCACAAGCAAGAATTCACCAGAATCTAAATAGTTACTGACAGACGTTCCTGGAGATATGATGTCGATCAGATTACAAAAAAAAAAAAAAGTTGGAAGCAATTAAGTAACTGAAGAACAATTTCCTACATCGAGTAGAATGATTTTACAGTTGAGTGATTGCAGTAGATCAATTTGGGCTGGTTTTTATTATTATTAATAGAAAGCACAGACAGTAGAAAAATGCATTTTTAAGTTACAAGAATTGTGGTTTGCTGACAAAATGATAGAGTAGCAACCTAAGGACAATCATTGAATCTTTCTACAGCCCGTGATTAATGTAGGCTTATGGGAAGTGGTTCCCCTCCATGTTGATCTAGATCAATCTGAACTGACTCTGAAAAAGCATGCAAGGAAGCCTTGATAACTCTGTGTGATTTGCCAGCTGTTTGATGTAGCAGAAAAGGGGCTGTGAGTACATTCAGGAGCTCCAGCGAGTGTCTGGATTTGCACTGATTTGATGAACAATTCATTGAATCAAAAGAACCTCTTGAAACTCACAGAACCCTAATTAATGACTCTGATGCAAACTGATCATCTATAAAAGCTGGTATAATCTAGATGTAATTGAATAATTCAACATATGGAGCACGTTAAGCAAGTGAATCTATTTTTTTCCACGGCAACCTAAGAATTTCTAAAATGTTGCAAGCTCCTTTCACATACTTTTGGTCTACTTATCATCCTATGATTTTTTTCAAAAAATGTTTTTAAATCACAATAAACACATCCCTGACCATTTTAGGATTGGTTTGAGGCCTCCCTGGCCCAAAACTGGAAAGTTTAGAATTGGGAAAGGAACTATCTTAGTGGTGGGTTTCTACCGGTTCAGCCCAGTTCGGGCAAATCAGTAGAGACAATAGTGAGCTGAGAGTGAACCGGTTCTCTCTGACGGTTAGGTTGGCCCTTCCGCCCGCCCCTGCGTTATACATACCTTATATTTGGTCATTTTTAGCCCAGCTGAAAGGCGCTGCGCAAGCGAACCGGTTGAAACCCACCACTGAACTAGCTGAAGATGAACTATTGGCCCTCACTTTTGAATAGTATTTATTGATTTACAACTTACCACAGTTCACTTAGTGACCATTCAAAGTTACAATGGCACTGAAAAAAGTGACTTATGACCAGTGATGGGATTCAACCAGTGTAACAACCGGTTCGCTGAGCGTGCGCGCAGTTCGTTTGAAAACAGCTCTAAAACTTACCTTCTACTGCAGCCCTGGTGAGTAAAACAGCAATACGCACAGCAATGCAGCACCTATCAGCTGGGCTTCAAACAAAGGAAATATAGGTCGGTATAGGACATGGGCAGGCAGGCAAGCCCAGCTGATTATCAGAGCAAACCAGTTCACTCTCAGTTGATCATCAGAGCTACCGGTTTGCCCAAACCAGTCCGAACTGGCTGAATCCCACCCCTGCTTATGATTGTTTTTCACATTTACAACCATTGCATCATCCCCATGGTCACATGATCAAAATTCAGACTCTTTTTCCAATACTGGAAACATGAAGATATGCCACGAGATGAAGAGATAGTCAGGAAGGTACCAGATGGTGCAGAAATGAATAGATTTGACACTGAAAATTAAACAGAAAGATGATGTGGAACATTATCAAACATGGAATTTATTTTACCAATGGTTGGAAAAAAGGGGTGGAGATTAAGAATATAAATTTGTATTGTTTTTTTTTTATTGAAAAAGTTTTAAAAGAAACACAATTTCCCCACAACCCTCCCACCCAACCCCCCCCCTCCCCCTCCCCGACTTCCCAGAGCAGAAGACAAGGTACTTCTATTAACTTTTAACAATAAACTAAATTGCTTAACCAATCATTAAACTAACACCCCCTAAAAAAAATTCTTAACCCCCCATAGATAAAATCCTGCTTCTTAGACATAAAACTTCTAATATCAGTTATAGCGCTTATACAGATAAAAGAAATCATTCATAAGCTATTTGATATTTTTTGATCTGATACTTATTTTGTATATAATCAATCCATCTTCTCCAGTCCTTTCTTGTGTGTGATCCTTCAAATATGCTGAAATTTTAGCCATTTCAGCTAAAGTAGTTACTTTCAATATCGAGTCATCAATAGTAGGCAAAAAATCCTTCTTCCAATGTTGTGCTATCAACAATCTTGCTGCTGTTATCAAGTTCAAAATCAGTTTAGTCTCTGCAACTGTACAGTCCGTAGTTATACCCAATAAGAACAACTGTGGAAATTTCAGTCTCTTTTTAAGAATATTCTGCATCACCCACCAAATCTTTATCCAAAATGCTTTGATTTTTCTACAAGTCCACCATATATGATAATAAGTTGCATCATCACAGTCACATCTCCAACATTTAGCTTGCACATTAGGATACATACATGATAATTTTTTGGGATGTTTCCCAAAAATGGGGAATGGGATGTATTGTTAAGTAAATTAAATGCCCAGACAACCCGATGTTTATTAAGCACTTAAGAAATGTATTTAACAGAAAATCAATTTAAAAAATAAAGTTCAGACCCTTGTCAACTGACTCATATTTATGAATTGCAGCTTCCTGGAGTCATTAGATCCCCTTTTGCAATCTCCTGACAAGCCAGATTCACTTAACAACCGTATTACTAACTTAACAACTTTGGTGATTCACTTAACAACTGTGACAGAAAGATCATAAAATGGGGCAAATGTCTCACTTAGCAACATAAATGTTGGGTTCAGCTGTGTTTGTAATAGAAGGATTGCCTGTATTTGCACCAATGTCATTCTGCTCTGAAAATTTTGCTTTTTCTCTCCTTGTCAATCCTTTCCCCTTGAATTATGATTCAAATTCTAGTATTTGATTGATGCACCTGCTCAGCTCCTGAAGTTAAGGCTATTACAACTGATTTCTTTAAACTTTTAAACTTAGACTTATATACCGCTTCACACTGCTTTACAGCCCTCTCTAAGAGGTTTACAGAGTCAGCATCTTGCCCCCAATAATCTGGGTCCTCATTTTACCCACCTTGGAAGGATGGAAGGCTGAGTCAACCTTGAGCCTGGTGATATTCGAACTGCCAAATTGCAGGCAACCGGCAGTCAGCAGAAGTAGCCTGCAGTACTGCACTCTAACCACCGAACTTGAAACATGCCTTTCCTGATTTTTAAAGAGTAGAGTTGCAAAGGCCCTCACAGATATGAAGCCCCGTACAAAGCTGTGTACCTCCGCACAGAAGAGTTATGTGACATGGCATTTTCTAAAGAAGCATGCTTTTAAAAACGAGGGTATGAAAAAATTAAGCATTAGTATCAAACTTCAATTATGTTCGACGAAAGGATGAGAGATAAAAGCCAGTCTGATTTGAAAAGAACCTGATGGAGGCATATACAGTTTTAAATAATGTTTACTTCTAGAACATCTTCATTGCTTTGGCAATTGCCTCCTTGCAAATACAAAATTTGATTTCCAACATGAAGTGGCAGTTCCTTTCAAATCTTGGTGTCTTTTTGATATAAGGTGACACGCAGACACCATCATGGAGAAGAAACACACTTTTTTTTTTATCGTGACTGCTAAGAACTTCCACATCAAAACAAATGTGATTTGCTTCCATCTTTAACAGACAAATGCTTTGAATAGTACAAGGCTAAGAGGGTTGTAGCAGATTGATTCACGTTTCTATATTTATCTAATCTCTCTCTTTCGCTCTCTCTCTCTCTCATCTCACTCTCTCTCTCTCTGTCTCTCTCTTTCTCTGTCTCTTTCTCTCTGTCTTTCTCTGTCTCTGTCTTTCTCCTCTCTCTCTCTCTCTCTCTCTCTGTCTCTCTCTCTCTCTAACTTTCTCTCCTCTCTCTCTCTCACTCTCTCTCTCTTTCTCTGACTCTCCCTTTCTCTCTGTCTCTCTGTCTTTCTCTGTCTCTGTCTTTCTCCTCTCTCTTTCTCTGTCTTTCTCTCCTCTCTCTCTCTCTCTGTCTCTCCCTGTCTTTCTCTCTCTGTCTCTCTCTTTCTCTCTCTCTCTCTCTCATCTCACTCTCTCTCTCTGTCTCTCTCTTTCTCTGACTCTCTCTTTCTCTCTGTCTCTCTGTCTTTCTCTGTCTCTGTCTTTCGTCTCTCTCTCTCTCTCTCTGTCTGTCTTTCTCTCCTCTCTCTCTCTCTCTCTCTGTCTCTCTCTGTCTTTCTCTCTCTGTCTCTCTCTGTGTCTCTCTGTCTGTCTGTCTTCTGTCTGTCTGTCTGTCTGTCTGTCTCCCTCTCTCCCTCTCTCTTTTTCTCTCTCTCTTGCAAACATTTATTTTGGTCTTCAAAGAAGCTTGAACCAGGGGTGAAATCCAGCAGGTTCTGACAGGTTCTGGAGAACCGGTAGCGGAAATTTTGAGCAGTTCAGAGTACCAGCATATACCACTTCTGGATGGCCCCAGAGTGGGGTGGGAATGCAGATTTTGCAACAACCTTCCCCCAGGAGTGGGGAGAGAATGGGGATTTTGCAGTATCCTTCCCCTGCCCTGCCCACAAAGCCACGCTCACCCAGCCACACCACACCACACCACGCCTACCAAGTCACGTCCACAGAACCGGTAGTAAAAAAAATTGGATTTCACCACTGGCTTAAACCCACTATTAGGTGGTTTAGATCCTGTAATAGTTATCTTGGGCCAAAGCACTGAGTTACTTCAGTAGCTTTATACCATAAAGGAAAGTGATTGAATATATTCTGGATGTTCCAAGAGTCCCAAAATGGAATATTTTGATTATCTGTATACGAAGAACACAACTACAAGATATCAGTCTGGAGAAAAGTCAAGGCTAACATTTGTATGGTACAATGCTAGATGCTGCTGTGTTTTGCTTTGATCTAATATGAAGAATGAAACTATAATATTTTGTAAATCATGGTCGTTGCTTAGAACAGGGCTCTGCAACCTTAAACACTCGAAGAGCCATTTGGACCCGTTTCCCCACAGAAAAGAAAACACCGGGAGCCACAAAAACCTTCCCGTGCCTGACTATTTCTTGAGCGGCCACAAAACTAGCATATGTAGTTGAATTAAACGTTCTGTTTTCTTCTGAAACTTTTCTTTTCTTGGATTTACCCATGGTTGGCCTACTGGGGGTTGAAAAGCTCAATAAATCACATGCCAGCAGGTGTTGCACATTGGCGGTTGTGATGCATATTTTGAGTGACAGGGAGCCACAGCAGAGGGGTGAAAGAGCCACATGTGGCTCCAGAGCCACAGATTGCTGACCCTGGCTTAGAATGTTGTACCAAGCCAACCAAAGATGGTTTATTGATGATGACATGGTTCCACAAACGGCAACATCCCAAATCCATTCATAGATCCGATGCTAGTTTACTAAAATTCAGCTATAGAGGTTTTTATCTGAGTTCCCCCCAGTTTTATACTATTCTTTTTCCTTTTCTTCTGCTTTTTTCCCCATGCTGTTAATTGCCTTGTTCTACTTGCCTCTGACTGCACAATCCCTGGGAGGCAAAAGACCACTTAGCTATTTGTTCATTCTAGAAAAAAGTTCTTTGAAAAATCACCCACTGTCTTCATGGTCTAATTTTCAGACATTCTGATGAATGGGGCAAACGTGTTAATAAAACCATCCTATTAAAAATGCTTTATGTGGCACTAAATATACTTCTACGCGTGTATCGCTCTCCATTCATTGATATTATGCAATTAAGAATCAAGATCAGCTAGCTTTTAATTGTACTTCTTCTATGCTAAAGGGGTTTGTGTATGTGTGTCAGTGGTGGGTTCCTCCTGGTTCGGTCCAGTTCGGCTGAGCCGGTAGCGGTGATGATATGATGTCACTGAACCGTTCCACCCCCCCACCCCCCCCCACCCACGTTATTCTTACCTTTTATTTGGTCCCACCCCCAATCTATTGCTGCCTCCTGAGTCCCAGCTGATGACTAGAGGGAAAAAAACTGTTTAAACTCTTGCCGTGGGGCTTCAAAGGGCCGTCGTACAGCTGATCAGTGTTAAAAGCAAACAAATGAGTCGGGTTGTAAGTGCGATGACTGGTCGTAAGTGTGAGGACCTTCCAGAAATGACTCTGACTAGCTAGCCACGCCCACCTTGTCACATGACATCCAAGCCACACCCACAAAATAAGCCACGCCCACAGAACCAGTAGTAAAAAAATTTAGAACTCACCCCTGATGTGTGTGTGTGCACAATTCATGTACGCACGTACATTACTTGACTCTTTACCCTTCTTCATAGATTACGATTGCTTGTAGCTGAATGTGTGAAGAAATTTCACGGGTAATGAACGTAGATGGTGGGAAAAGCTACATTTGCAGTGGGCCATTTTCACCCGTGCAAATGAGCTTCTGAGATTACATTTGTCAAGTTACCAAGCAGCAGATCTGTACCAGAACTTTAGAAAGACTTTATGAAAACATTTGAAATTGTTTTACAAAAAAAGTCAAAATGGGGATATATCCCAAATATTGGCAATGCTAACTGACAGTAGAAATCCTGACTTTAAAGCTCCATCTGGAGAATACCAGGACTGGGATCTTCTCTGTGAAAAGTATTAAGCTATGAAAAGCATTAAAAGCATTGGGCCGCGGGTGGTGCAGTGCAGTGGTGGGTTGCTCCCGGTTCAGTCCGGTTCTTACAAACCGGTAGTAATGGTGGCTCCGCCCACTCGGCCCGACATCATCACTGATGATCTGCGCATGCGCAGAAGCAAGCAAGGGCACTCCCGTTGTGAACCAGTAGTAAAGGTAAGTGTAACTCACCCCTGGTGCAGTGATTAAAATGCAGTATTGCAGGCTAACTCTGCTCATAGCCAGGAGTTCGATCCTGACGAGTTCAAGGTTGACTCAGCTTTCCATTCTTTAGAGGTCGGTAAAATGAGGAGCCAGCAGTGGTGAAATTCAAATATTTTTTTACTACCGGTTCTGTGGGTGTGGCTTGGTGGGCATGGTGTGGCTTGGTGGGTGTGGCAGGGGAAGGATACTGCAAAACCTCCATTCCCAACCCACTCCAGGGAAAGGATACTGCATAATCCCCATTCCCTCCCTACTCTGGGACCAGCCAGAGGTGGCATTTGCCGGTTCTACGAACTACTCAACATTTCTGCTACCAGTTCTCCAGAACCTGTCAGAACCTGCTGGATTTCACCCCTGAGAGCCAGGCTGTTAGGGGAAATATGCTGACATTTGTAGAATGCTGTGAAAGCACTACAGAGTGATATATAAGTCTAAATGCTACTGATATTCCTATTAAGCTGGAGTCCACCAATATGACTGAGATGACATTCTCTTAATTCGTGCATGCCATGTAGGATAGATGCAAGATAAAAGTAGCCAATCAATGTTTACCTATGGGTTATCATATGTACTGTATTTTTCAGAGTATAAAACACACTTCCCCCCCCCTAAATGAGAGTGAAAATTTGGGTGTATCTTATACACTGAAGGTAGCCCCACCCACCCTTTGGCCTCTGCCTCCTAGCAATTTGGCTCCTTGCAGCAAACAGCAAACAGCTCATTTCAGCTTCAGCACAGCCTGATTAGCACAAACAGCTGATGGTCGGTTGGATCGGCCTCCCGACCATCAGCTGCTTCAGGCTGCAGGGATTGCCATTGCGTATTGCCGCGGGGGCCTCCATTGTTTACTGCTTGCTGCAAGGAGGCAAATTGCTGGGAGGCAGATTTTTTTTTCTTGTCATAATCAGGCTGTGCTGAAAATGAAAATGAAATGGAAACAGGCTGTTTGCTGCAAGGAGACAAATTGCTGGGAGACAGAGGCAGATTTTTTTTCTTGTTTCCCTCCCCAAAAAAGGTAGGGGCATCTTATAGTCCAGAGTGTCTTATACTCCGAAAAATATGGCATTCGTTCTTCAACGATAGCATAATCATTTTTCAAGGAGGATGGAAAATGCATTCAGCACTCTTAAGACCTATCCAGAGAATCAAACTGTCAACCAAGGTTGGCCAACAACAGGTGTCCGAGCAGAAATCCTGCACACACACCAAAGTATCCTGGGCTTGCTGTCCATGTTTTGGCTCTCTGTGAAAAATAGAACACACAAAAACACTATTTTTTAAGGTTAAGGAAATGCAGGCTACTAAGAGCTTCAAGGATGCATACAAACCAGTTAGATCAAGCCAGGCAGCCCTGAACAATGAGATAATATTGATGCAATAGGAATGGCTCTGGGTATTTTCCCTAGAGAAATAATGAAATGGCAGTGTCAGGCCTTCATGTGTATGGGATCAACCAGTAAGGCTACCTGAAGATACAATAATTCATTCTCTATATCAGTGCTGATTTTATGGGACTGTTGTGGCTCCATTGCCTGAGCCTGGGCTATTGACAGATGCAGACTCTGAGAGTGAGGGAGAGGAGTTGGCAAGGCCTCCCTCTCCAGGACCCTCCTCTCTGGCAATGCCTCCGGAGGACACCGAAGGCCAAACGATAGGCTCAGAGCCAAGCACGTCCCCGCAGCCACAGGTGGACAGCGGCGATGAAGATAAGTGCTGGCTGGACCCTCGACAGAGGCGCAGGGAGAAGCATGTGCAGCAGAGGGGAAGGCGTGTCAGAGATTAGCTGAGTCACTGGACCATACCCGACAGGGTATAAATGTGGGTGTGGTGGCCGGTTCAGTTTGTGATGAGCAAAAACTGGAAATAATCCATGATCTCTGCGTTACCGGACTTTGCCTGCTTTATTGGACTGCATTTGGATTAATCCTTGTATTGTTGAAACTCTGCCTGTTTTATTGGAATGCTTGCAGTCTAATCTTTGTTTTGTGTGAGTAAAGTTTGAATTGGCAGCTAGCCACTGGGTTGCTGCCAGCTTTATCTTCAAAGAGTTTTGTAGTGTGTCTTATTAACTCCGGGCCATCTGTGGGGGTGCGTGTGTGGTACGGGGACAGAACAGGGACCTCCAACCCCTTCCCCCTTACCCAACAACATCCAACATTTTCCAGCCTCCCCTACCTGCAAGCATTTCTGAGTAATTAGTCTATCAGATGACCAAAGGGTCAAGGAGAACGTTTCAGCTGGAGTTGATCCTACAGAGAGAAGAATGAAATCACCCCAGGGCTCTAAAGCCAGGTGTTTTCTATATCCCTTCTTCCTTTTGACTCTTTACTTGAAGGAAAAGAAATCCTAAAGGACAAAACACTTCTTGGTTGTGTGATGCTTTATTTTTGGACAAAAATAATTGACTAGGAATGGTGTCACCCAAAGAGGTTCAGATTTTCTAAACCCGGCACGGCAAACAGTGTCTCGACGTGTGGGAGGGTCATAGTATTTGTACTCATTCTGCCTTTTGCTGGCAGATCCATCCATCACCGCAGGAACCTCAAAGGACTGCTTAGGGCCCACTGCTCTTCAGGCTTACACTAACAGTAAACTTGCTCCTTTTCCTTGTTTAATGGGAAGTGTTGTCGAGGCATCTGCAGTCCTCATTATTAAACTTCACTTTGATTCAGGAACGGGAACAGCAAAATGTCCTGCTGTGCAAAATGTACATGTGGCTAACGCAGGCAGGGATGGAAAGGACTTTTCAACTGTTTTTGTTATTTGGAACAGAAATGGATATGCTTGTTACATAGTAAATAAAATATTAAAAAAACCACACACACACACACACATACACACGTACGCATCGCCTTGGAGTATATGCACCAAGACAAATTCCTTGTGTGTCCAATCACACTTGGCCAATAAAAAAAAAATCTATTCTATTCTATTCTTGTTCTGCTCCAGCTCCGGATTTCCAAGGATATTGAAACACACCAACGGTCCTTCTCAAATTTATTAAGCAGCAAGAATAAACAAGACCAGCAAAGGTTGGCAACCAGCCCAGAAAACAAGATATGATAAACCAAAATATTCTGATAATAAATATGAGTTGTTGCTAGCAAGAAACTTACTAACGGCGTGTGACTTAAATAGGCTAAGGGAGTGGCCAATTATCCTCAAGCCTTACTCTCGAGGAGACCTCCTCCTCCTGAGTAGCCACTCCTGCCTTTTGGCAGCCCTGCATGCTTCAGCATTGAGGAGAGGCTCCTCCACTTCACTCTCTTCACTTGAAGGAGCCTCTGGAGGTTCTGAAGGCCCTGCCTCTGGCACCACATCCTCTTCAGCCTCCTCACTGTCCGACATGAGTGCTGGCTGCGCAGGCTGCTGGCGTGACACCACACCAGCCTCCTCATCGTCAGGATCAGCCACGATCCACGCAGGCCGCTGGTGGTCCACAACTATTCTATTCTATTCTATTCTATTCTATTCTATTCTATTCTATTCTATTCTATTCTATTCTATTCTATTCTATTCTATTCTATTCTATTCTACTTGACTCGACTCTATTGTACTCTACTCTACTCTACTCTACTCTACTCTATTATTCTATTCTATTCTATTCTATTCTATTCTATTCTATTCTATTCTATTCTATTCTATTCTATTCTATTCTATACACCCCAGGAACTATTAAATTCCCAGCCTATGAACTCTGCTTCTTGGTTTATGGTAATGTCACAAACTAGTTATAAATATCCCAACTGATAGGATTTTTGACAAACACTAGAACTTTTGTGAAGGTGTTGAAAAGTCCATTTTAGAAGAACATCTGCATTTATTATTCCTTTGTTATGTTCCTAGCCCAGTTTGCCACCACGTCGTTAACTGAAAGCAAGTGACCATAAAGTGAAACAATAAAACCAACCAAAGATCACTTCATCAAGTGACAGATAAAAGACACAAGAATAACCTAGCATCCCCCCCTTTTTTTTTGATTTGGACATATAAAAAGATCATATTAAGTCACCCATTTAAATGAATAAAACATCTTTATTTAGGAATGGAAAATCATTTAAAAAAAAAACAAAATCTAGAAAGCATTACCGGCAAGGAATTTTAGATCAGAGGACCAATGGGGAAAAAAAGTTCTTCTCCTAAATTTCTACAAAACATAATTCAGATATTAACAGATCTTTACATTTTAGGTAGACTTTTCAGTAAATACAACATTTTTTTTATTATTTTGTCCAAAGTCATGCAGAGTTCTGTAACTATTTTTATTTTTTATTTTTATTTATTTTTTGTTTGTCCTACTAATGAAAGGGGACAAGAAAAGTTGGAAACTTGGAGGGTTACTTGGACGGAGCCCTTGATCCTGAATGGTCTCAAGAATAGGTCTTGACTGATCTTAACTATGGAGTTAGAACAGAGAAATGAACACAAAGGAATGATAAATTCCATTTCAAAGTTTGTGAAACTGAAAGGTAGCTTGTTTCTGGAGATCTGCATCAATATGCCAATCCGTGAATTTTAGTTTTCTGAAAAATTCAGGCCTGCTGTCAGCTTGGCTGTTACCATATGATACCATATATCATATGGTAGCATATATTCCTGCTATATGCATCCATTAGAAGCCTTCTTTCTTATCAGCACAAGAGCTGAAGATATTGCCCACTGTAACAACATTACCAAAAAGGCATTAAGAGTTCTTAACCTAATCTTGCGTAGCTTCTTCTCCAGTAATATTGTACTGCTAACTAGAGCATACAAAACATTTGCTAGACCAATTCTTGAATACAGTTCATCTGTCTGGAACCCGCACTGCATATCGGACATAAATACAATTGAGAGAGTCCAGAGATATTTTACAAGAAGAATCCTCCACTCCTCTAACCGCAATAAAATACCTTATGCCACCAGACTCCAAATTTTGGACTTAAAAAACTTCGTTCTGACCTAAATAGTACACAAAATTATCTGCTACAACATCCTACCAATCAATGACTACTTTAACTTCAACCGCTACAGTACATGAGCACACAATAGATACAAACTTAAGGTAAACCACTCCAAACTCAATTGCAGAAAATACGACTTCAGCAACAGAATGGTCAATGCCTGGAATGCTCTACCTGACTCTGTTGTTGCATCCCCAAACCCCAAAAACTTTAACCTTAGACTGTCTATAGTTGACTTCACCCCATTCCTAAGGAGGTAAGGGGAGTGCATAAGCGCACCAACGTGCTTACCGTCCCTATCCTCCTGTCCCCATTTATTTGTATCCATTTCCTGTGTTCATAATTATGTTTATACTTATATCTGTTATCTTATACATGCTTGACAAAATAAATAAATAAAAATATTATACTATTTGTCAATTTCTGAGGGTTCTTATTAAGATAATTAAAACAGCATCCATTCTGTATCTTCCGTGCAACTTCTACCTCTCCATTTATCTTTCCCTTACCTAATTCATATATTCCCATACCAATTTACAGCTCCATAATGTGAAAGGGAGGGGGGGGGAAATGCATACGTATTTCTTTGGCATTCATTAACTCAGTATATTTTGTGGACCTTCAGCCGGTTTCTCCAGCTGCAATTTCTACAAACCTTGGTTCCTCCTAGCAAACATTATCTTTTTTCAGCCTAATTTTATGCTTTATTAAGCCGATAAATAAGATATGTGTTTGTATCTAGCGGTAATGAAAATGTGACATAAAAACGAGAAGGGAAAAAAATCAAACCAACAAAGAGCCTTGAAGGCTCAGCAGACTAACGTGCTGTTAAGTAGCACCAGCTGCCTGCAATTACTGCAAGTTCAAATCTCACCAGGCTCAAGGTTGACTCAGCCTTCCATCCTTTCGAAGTAGGTAAAATGAGGACCCGGATTGTGGAGGCAATAAGCTGACTTTGTATAAAAAGAACACCTCTTGGGGGGGCCGAAAGCCCTACTAAGCAGGTATATACAAAAGTATGAAGGCTATTGCTTAATGCATTGTAAGCCACCCTGAGTCTCCGGAGAAGGGCGGCATATAAATCGAACAAAGAAAGAAAGAAAGAAAGAAAGAAAGAAAGAAAGAAAGAAAGAAAGAAAGAAAGAAAGAAAGAAAGAAAGAGAGAGAGAAAGAGAGAGAGAGAGAGAGAGAGAGAGAGAGAGAGAGGAAGGAAGGAAGGAAGGAAGGAAGGAAGGAAGGAAGGAAGGAAGGAAGGAAGGAAGGAAGGAAAATCAAATCCTCAAACTCCCCCACATTCTCTGACAATTTGGAGAAGTCTTCTTACTGGAGCATGAAAGGGCCTCGAGTATGAAAGAATAGGGTATTCAGAAGATGGATTTATCCTATCAACTTCAAATTTCTGAAAAAGAGACTCTCCGCTGCAGAAATATCGAAACCTTTCAACACTTTACATGAAAGATAGGTCCACCAGCGCCTGCTGGTTTATTTTTTGTAATCCAATCTACAAATAAAAAAAAATGATGCATCTCTTGGCCTGAAGTTATGATGTCTTGTTCTACTTCCAGCCAACACACACATTTGTCCATGCCTTCAGATGTTCTCAAGCTCCCCTCAAAAACGCCCTGAGAACAGTTTTTTTTTTCTTTTTTTACAAGCATCGGGGGAAGCTTCCTGCCTTCCTTTCTCTTTTAATGTAATCAGAAACATCTAAACATATTTATTACAAAGTGTTAATTTAGAATGGAGTCATTAATTATGGATGAGAAAGCTCCAAGGAAGAGCTTTTTGATGAAAAGATTGTCCTCATTCTTTTAACGAGATAAACCTGAATACTTGGGACCAAAAAGAAAAATTTACCCGCTTTATAAAATATGAAATGGCCAACATAATGGGATGGGTAGACTAAGGAGCAAAACCTTTGGCCTCCTGTGAAGAAGTAGGTACATTGTTTTAGTGTGTATGTGTGTATGTGTGATTGTGAGCCTTTGAGTCAGTGTGGAATCCTGGCAAGCAATTTTCTTAGCAAGGTTTTTCAGAACTGGTTTGTCATTGCCTCCTTCCAGTGGTGGAATTCAATTTTTTTTACTACTGGTTCAGTGGGCGTGGCGTGGTGTGGCTTGGTGGGCGTGGCAGGGGAAGGATACTGCAAAATCCCCATTCCCTTCCCACTCCTGGGGGAAGGATATTGCAAAATCTGAATTCCCACCCCATTCTGGGGCTAGCCAGAGGTAGTATTTGCCGGGGAAGAAGAAAGGCATGGTGAATACAAGTATAGAAAAGTGGGAGGGGGCTCTCTATTTACCGGAGTAACTTGTCTGCTTACCCATTGACTTTCTCTAAACTATCCCCTGAGTCATGCACTTGGAAAGCTTATTGTCGCTCATTCCTGTCTGTGTTAAAAATGATTTATGATCTCCATTAATTAATATAAGAATTGTCTACAATTGTCCTGAAAAAAGAGCAATTGTCCCTGTTGGTTAGCCTTCCTTCCTTCCTTCCTTCCTTCCTTCCTTCCTTCCTTCCTTCCTTCCTTCCTTCCTTCCTTCCTTCCTTCCCCTTCACATCTGTATAATACTCTTGGCCAATGGTTGTTTACACAATATGAAGATAAATTGTGTGCTTGCTTGCCTCCTTCCTTCCTTCCTTCCTTCCTTCCCCTTCACATCTGTATAATACTCTTGGCCAATGGTTGTTTACACAATATGAAGATAAATTGCGTGCTTGCTTGCCTCCTTCCTTCCTTCCTTCCTTCCTTCCTTCCTTCCTTCCTTCCCCTTCACATATGTATAATAATCTTGGCCAATGGTTGTTTAAACAATATGAAGACAAATTGCTTGCTTGCTTGCCTCCTTCCTTCCTTCCTTCCTTCCTTCCTTCCTTCCTTCCTTCCTTCCTTCCTTCCTATCAAGGAGGAAATGGGTTATTTCTTAATTAGATCTGCAGAATAAAACATTGCTACCAACCTGCCTTCTATTGAGGATCTGTATACTGCACGAGCTTATTTGTACCCTATAACTATCATTAAGTGTTGTACCTTATGATTCTTGATGAACGTATCTTTTCTTTTATGTACACTGAGAGCATATGCACCAAGACAAATTCCTTGTGTGTCCAATCACACTTAGCCAATAAAAAATTCTATTCTATTCTATTCTATTCTATTCTATTCTATTCTATTCTATTCTATTCTATTCTAGTCTAGTCTAGTCTAGTCTAGTCTAGTCTAGTCTAGTCTATTTCTTTCTCTTTCTCTTTCTCTTTCTCTTTCTCTTTCTCTTTCTTTCTTTCTTTCTTTCTTTCTTTCTTTCTTTCTTTCTTTCTTTGTGACGGAATCACTTCTATTCAAATTAATTCCCTCCATGTGATTATTATCCTTTAAAAAAAAAAAAACTGGTGGCAGGAGGTTTGGCAAACAGCACAGATGAAAATGTTTATTTGCCAGCTTTTGCTGTCATATATTAGCAGCATTAAGACATCAGTAATGATGCCAAATTGCAAGAAACCAAAGGAGGGTAATATTTTCATATTTACTGAGATGTGGGCATCGAGGGTGAAAGTTAATTAATGAAATAAATAAATAATAAAGCATTGGAGGGGGAAATATTTTTTCCCCTTCCATAAGAGATGGATATTAACCTTAAGAAGAAGCCAGAATGTGTATTGATTCTTCTGATGGCTCCATTCATTAAGTTCCCTCATAGAGGCTGTGTGTTTCTGGCTGCAAAGTTATCATGTACCTGTCAGATGTAAATGCCTTATTCTCTAATGTGTAAATAATGTATATATGGAACATCAGGGGTTAACTTATTACTTGAGCTTTAATGTATTCATATTTTACCACTCCCATTCCTGGCTCCGCCCCTTGTATATAAAAGGAGCCATCCTCCCCATTTTCCTTGCTTCTATCTTGAATATTCAGCGAATATAGAATGCCTATTATGATTAAAGAGAATTATATTTAAACCTATAACTTCTATTATCTTTATTGAGTCTGATCCTGAAAATATTGCAACAAGCTGGTAGCAGAGGATGGTTAATTGACTCAATAAGTAATTAAAAATGTCCAAGAAAGATAGGCCCAACACCAGGGCCTACAGCAAAGAAATAGAAACTGATCAAGAGATGATCAACGAATCCACTAATGCGATTTCGAGAGAATCCGAAGAATACACCACTGAAGAAGAAGAACTGATGAGTGAAAATAACGACCAGGAAGAAATCGAGATAGAAAATAACGAACTCAGGTCAGAAATATTAAAAATACTAAAAAGCCAAAAGAATGATGAAAGCCTCATCGCGGACCTCCAGGAGATGCTGAGGAACAGCGGAGCAGCGAGAGAGAAAAACGTCATTAAAGAAAAACCCAAAGATCAAAAAACTGTGAGTGAAATGACTACTGAGAAAATAGTTGTAAAAAAGAAAAGATGTGACCCCGCGCGAAATTTTGAACGGCAGCCATCTTGGTTTCAACGAACTTCAAAAGAGAGTGAAGCAGAGCCAATCAAAACGCTCAGTTCAAAATTTCTGGCGCGAAAAACACTATCAGACGAAGAAAGTGAAAAAGAAGTCTCAAACTCTTCAGATGAACCAAAATCAGAAAGTGAAGACGATTTAACAAAGTCTCAAGTAAAGTCAGCAATGAAAACGCTTTTTGCTGCTTTTGGGCCAAGATTGAAAATCTCCAAGACATCGACGAAGAAGCAAGAAATCAAACCGACAACTCAAGACCTGCACGCTCCCATCCTGACTTCGAAAACGACGACACCCGAGCCCAGAGAGCCATGCCGATTCCGCCCTACACCGCAGACAGAATCGAGTGCCAGCACACACAAGAGAAAGAGAAGAACCGCCGCCATCACCAAAGCCCCAAAAACCGAGCCAGAGACCGACTCATCTGAAGAGGAGCGGATCGAGAGAGCTGAAATGGAGAGAACCTTCCACAACGGCGCCAAAGAAGAAATGAGCAACGCGCATGTGCAAAACTACGTAGACGGCTCCGAAAGACTTGAACTGGCCAGAGAACCGCGCAGACTCGTTACAAGCATCCCAATGCCGTTCTGTAATTTCCTGCACTTGAGAGACCACGGACTGCCTCAGGTTGTAAGTAATGGACAAAATAATGTGGGGAACTTACCCAGTGACTTCCCAAAACTTAGAGTTGATGGCATTAATTTACAAGAGTGGTACCAACAGCTTCAGGTTATTTTTATGAAAGAAAATTTACTATTCTTTATAACTAGTCCTCCAAGAAGACCTTGGACTTTAAAAATAGACTGTTTACATCATAGAGCATTTTTCATAATAATTTCTAGCGTGTCTCCTGCAATGTATCATAGCATCAAACCAAACCTAACTGTATCAGAAATAATTCAATGCATGTTTAATCTATTTCACAGCGATAGCGTAGCCACAACCACAAGAATGTCTAAGGATTTCTTTTCTTCTAGAGTGAAACCAGGGGTTTCTATAAGTGAACATTTGATAAATCTAAACAAAATAAGAGCTGAGCTGCAATTGAGGGGGGAAGTGATTTCAGATCAAACTATGAAAAGTGTTATTATCAATTCACTTGATCCATCATGGGATAGCTTTATGTCACACTTAGATACCATTAATTTGGGATATTTATCAATAGAAAGTCTATCTAACAAATTGATAGCAGAAGACAATTCAAGAAAAAATCGTTCCAGTAACCAAACAGAACACAAATCTTTTAGGAAAGTAGTCTTTCAAGATAAATATAATGAAGCCTTTAGATGCCACAATTGTGGATCCAGGGAACACAGTAGAAGAGACTGTCCCAAAGTCTCAAGGGAGAGACATAGGCCAGAATATAGGAGCAAATACAATTACAGACAATCTTCCACAGATAGACACAAATATAGAAGTCCACCAAACTACAGAGAAAGTAGAGGGGGTAGAGAAAATTCAAAAGAGAGAAAATCTGGGTCACTAAATGGGCTAAATAAACAAGACAGCACCAAAACACAACAAGATGAGAACAATAATTGGCTTATTGATTCTGGTGCAACAAATCACACCACTAATAACAAAAGTATATTATCTTCATTTACAGAAGATAAATTTGTGATAAAGGTAGCTAATCAAGAAAAGGTTCAAGTATTAGGCAGAGGAAATGTGACCTTGCCTGGTTTAGGGAAAATAGAGGGGGTATTATTAATCCCAGAAATACCTCACAACATACTAAGTGCTATAAAACTAAGCAGAGAATCTGACATCAATATAGTTTTCTCAAAGGGGAAAGCAACTATAGAAAAGAACAAAACAAATGTAGGCACTGTGATGATAAAAGGGGGTCTACCCTATCTGATAATCAAAGAAAGATGGTTACATAACATTGATTCAAATATGGAAGATTGTATTGAAGCAGATGATGAAAATGTCAGTAACAGTGACAATGATGAATGTAAATTAACTCATGATAACAAAAATACACACAATGAGAAGAAACCAAAAATAGGTAAACCAATTCATGATGAGTGTGCTCATATCTTACATAGGAAGTTAGGACATGCTAGCTTTCCTGTAGTACAAAAAATGACTGAACACGCAGAAGGTGTAAAAATAAAAAATTGTGAAAATTATTTAGAATGCTCAGTATGTAAATCCACCAAACTAAAAACCAGTCCTAGACCAAAAAAATCTAACAGATCAACTAACAATATTTTTGATTTGGTACATATGGACTTAGTTGGTCCATTAACTCCATCAATTACCTATAGAAAACGTTACTTCCTAACAATAGTGGATGATTACAGTCGCTATGGTTTTGTTTACACATTAAAGCACAAGGATGAAACTTTTCAGAAATTTAAGGAATTCTACAAACGCATAGAAACACAACATAATATCAGAATAAAACAAATTATGACAGATAGGGGATGTGAATTCATGTCTAAAGAATTCTCCCAATGGTTAAAGGATAGAGGGATGCTACATTTCACGTCCAATCCATTTTCTGCCTTTCAAAATGGGATTGCAGAGAGAAAGAACTCCACACTACAAACCATGATTAGATGCACATTAGAGGATGCTGGTTTAGGCAAACAATTTTGGTCAGAAGCCTTACATTATTCAAATTACACTCAAAATAGAACATGGTCCAGTATTGTGAATAAGACACCATATGAGGTGATGTACAATAGAAAACCTAAATTAGCACACATGCACATATTTGGAGTTACTGCAGACGTGCACATACCTAAACAATTGAGGAGAAAGGGAGAAAACGTATCCAGGAGATTAAGATTCATGGGATACGAAACTGGAACCAAAGGGTACAGATTCATCGATAATAATAACAAATTTATAGTATCCAGAACAGCTGTGTTTCATGAGCAGGCCAATTGGTCTAAGTTGCACCTTAATGAAATTTTTCCTAATAAAAGCAAAGATAATATATCTTGCGAGGAAGGAACAACAGAAAATCAAAATATTAACAAAAGTAAGAACAAAACCAAAACTTGGACAAATAGTCAGCATAAAATAAAGACAGACACATTAACAAAAAAGGAAGCCAGATATTTGCATGACAACCATAGCAAACCTGAAAGAAATATTAGAAATAATAGAAACCAAATACCAAATAAATACAAAGATTATATTATGCATATGGATGGAGAACAAATAACACCTAATACATATGAGGAAGTATTGAAACTTCCCCGTGAAGAAAGAGAAAAATGGGAACTAGCTATGGAAAAAGAAATGAAAAGTTTACAAGGATTAAATGTATTCACACCTGCGATCGCACCTAAGGATAAAACAATTATAGGTACCAGGTGGATTTATAAAATTAAGAATTTAGAAGGAGGTAATACCTTATACAAGGCCAGACTAGTTGCACAAGGTTATGCACAAAAATATCCAGAAGACTATACTGACACATATTCACCCACAGTGAGAACAGAGAGTGTCAAAACAGCTCTTGTAGTAGCATCTGCACTCAATCTAGACGTGTTTCAATATGACATACAGACTGCATACTTACATGCAAAATTAGATAAGGAAATATATGTAAGAGCACCACACAGTCAATACACTAATAAGAACGAAATTTGGTTACTAAATAAGAGTCTGTACGGATTGAAGCAATCTGGCAAAAGATGGTACGATTGTTTGGTAAAAGTACTAAAGACCATGGATTTCAACGCCACCACTGCTGATAACTGTTTCTTTGTAAAAAAGAGTAATGATCATATTGAATTTGTATTAATTTATGTGGATGATATTTTATATATTGGAAAGCATAAAGAGAGCAGGGAAATCTTTGTAAATAAGTTAAACGAACACTTCTCATTGAAATCACTAGGTAAAGTGAATAAATACCTTGGTGTACAAATTAACAAAACAAAAAGGGGATTCAAACTTACTCAAAAAGATAAAATCATTGAACTCCTAAACAAATGTAACTTAAATAATGCCAAAACATGTGACACACCTATGCAAACTGATTTTCTTAGAAACAATGATGAATCTTCCCCTGAGTTTAAAGACAACACATTTTACAGATCAGTTATAGGTTCACTCCTTTATATATCTAATTGGACTAGGCCAGATATTGCATTACCTCTCAATTTATTGTCAAGATATGTTAGCAAACCAACCTTGTATCATTGGGAAGCTGTCAAAAGAATTTTAAGATATCTGAAAAGTACATTAGATTTTTGTTTAATATTGGAACCCAATAATGACAAAGAACCAAAAATTACTTGTTATGCTGATGCAGATTGGGCTGGTGATACATCATGCAGAAAGAGTACCTCTGGTTATGTTTTTCTATTGAACGATTGTCCAGTTTACTGGTATACTGGTAAACAAGAACTGGTAGCCACCTCTACCACAGAAGCAGAATATGTTTGCTTGTCTAAAGCTGCAAATAACCTTGTATGGTTCAATGATTTGATCACAGATGTTTGGAAGAAACCTACTTTACCATTTATTATGCATGAAGATAATAAAGCGGCCATTGAAATTTCTAGATCCGATGCAATTGGACAAAGGTCCAGGCATATTGATATAAAATTTAAGCACGTGAGACAACTATCTCAAGACGGATTCATCAAAGCAATACATTGTGATACTTCTGAACAATTAGCTGACATATTAACAAAACCCTTACCTTCTAAACAACACAAATATTTAACTTCTAAATTATATGTATTATATTGTCCTGAATCTGAATGTAACTGGTGTTGTATAACGAACCGGCATTTAGAGGGGGATTTGTCAGATGTAAATGCCTTATTCTCTAATGTGTAAATAATGTATATATGGAACATCAGGGGTTAACTTATTACTTGAGCTTTAATGTATTCATATTTTACCACTCCCATTCCTGGCTCCGCCCCTTGTATATAAAAGGAGCCATCCTCCCCATTTTCCTTGCTTCTATCTTGAATATTCAGCGAATATAGAATGCCTATTATGATTAAAGAGAATTATATTTAAACCTATAACTTCTATTATCTTTATTGAGTCTGATCCTGAAAATATTGCAACAGTACCATTAAACATTATAGAAAATGTCAGCTGGCAATGATTCAACAACATAAATCTAGCTCTTTCCACCAAGGGTACCGGGCACAAAGATGCATCGTCTACATGAAATTGAGTTTAAAATAAAGCTTGGAATCTGGCATGCATACACATAGAGAGAGAGAGAGAGAGAGAGAGAGAGAGAGAGAGAGAGAGAGAGAGAGAGAGCTGATATCTGGATTTCATGGGTTTGTCACTTCTGCACAACCAAGGAACTGAATATAAGAATCAGGGATCAGAGGTGGGTTTCAGCAGGTTCTGACCAGTTCTGGAGAACCGGTAGCGGAAATTTTGAGTAGTTCGGAGAACCGCTAAATACCACCTCTGACTGGCCCCGCCCCCATCTCTTCTCTGCCTCCCGAGTCCCAGCTGATTGGGAGGAAATGGGGATTTTGCAGTATCCTTCCCCTGCCATGCCCACCAAGCCATGCCATACCATGCCACACCCACCAAGCCACGCCCACAGAACCGGTATGTTCTGTGTGTATGTGTGTGTATACATATACATATACATATACATATACATATACATATACATATACATATACATATATATATATATATATATATATATATATATATATATATGAGAAATCTTGCATAGGTAAAGCTAGGCAGGCATTGTGGGATCACAAAATGTCTTGACTGTTACCAAGTTTTGCCTAGCAAGGCCATCCCACAATAATCTATCCTTCAGACGGATGGCACACACAATTTGTTGTTTCCCCTTCTCCAGATCTGTTTCCCCCATGAATGGGCACATTGGTTTATCAGCTAAATGCATTAAAAGCCCCCAAAGGATTCAAGTTACCAACCAATGTGACCCCATGCAAGTCAGTTCCAGATTCTACATTCTGAAGTTCCGTTCCGATCATTGAGTTAGTGAATCAATAACAATTCTCCTCAGAGTTGAATATAACCACTTGCTTTGAACCTACAGTTATCCCAGCACTGATTTTGATAGACTTCTCCGTGACTTTGTCAAATTTACTTTTCAAGCTATCTAAAGCCGAGACTTTCACTGCCTTTGGTCCTTGGTGTGCACTGTATCTACATAGCATTCTTAATAGTATAGTAGTGGCCCAAATTGTGGAAATCTTTTGGGAAAAGTGTATTTTCTAAAACTAGCTAATAACACCACTATTTTTTAGGAGTAGCACCATAAAATTGTATATCAATGGAAAGATAATTTAATCAAGTATGTAATGCAATCACTTTTATGAAGGGTTTGCTATTAGAATAGCAGTTACAGTATAAAGAAGAAAAGTGAAACACGTAGAAAAAACGAGATATACAAAAATGATCACCATAGAAAAAAAATGAAATATACAAAAATTATCACCATGCCAGTTAATACTTAGTTGGGTAACCTTTAGCATGAATTACAGCCTTACAATGTCTTCCCATGAACCAAGTCTTTTAGTTCTGCAGCTGTTATCATGTGAAACCAATATTGAATGATTGCTTCTATTAACTGGGTTTTATTGCTGGGTCGCTTCTGACTAACAAGTTTCTTTAGTCAGCTCCATAGATTTTCAGTTGGGTTAAGGTTTAGGCTATTCCCAGGCCATTCCAGCAATGGAGTATGATTATCTTAAAACTCCAAAAAAAAAAAAAAGAGTGTTGTTATTAGCCATCAAACCTCAAAAAAGCACTTTTCCCAAAAGGTTTCCACAATTTTGGTCACTACTGTACACTAAATATACTACTACAGTACTAAAAATTATTTGTATTTGACTTTAACTAAAAAGATATACAACCAATGTCATTTACTCTCCAGATATATTTTAATAGTTTCCTCTTTCTTTGAGGATCACACCCAAAGAAAACTGGACGAGATGTTGCATGTTCAGTTCTTAAAAGAATTAGACTAGGGGGAAAAAAAATAGTCCCTTAATTGAATGTATGACTTAGAAGAATTGATGCATTTGTTTCATACCTCTCAGCCCTTTTGGTAAAAAAACAAAACTCAAAACTTGCCAGTGATGTTAACTTCCTGGCCTTATTTCCTTATTAAAAAATAAGTGTTAGTAATAAGTGATAATAACTGTTCCCATGTAAGCCTTTCAAAAGATGTAATTAATTAAAGCTTCCTCGGTGTTTTGAAAGCCTCTCTCCAATAAACCTTATAGAAACATAGCAAATCTTCTTTTCTTTTTAATGCCACGTCTCCCCAGTCTCAGTCTCTCTCCTTCTCTCTCTCCCTCCCTCCCTCCCTCCCTCTCTCTCTCTCTCTCCTAACCATCATCACAATTTAATGACTTCACAATTTGCAGAGCTGTCTCTCTCCCAATTTCTCCAGAAGACTTCTGTTGCTAGGCTGCTGATTCTAAGCATGGTATAATTGACAGCTTCGGAATAGCAGTTTTTCCTCACATTGATCAGTTCTATACTTTTGTTGTTGTTAATATAAGTACCTAAGCCCTAATGGTGTTATAAAGATAACTGTTTTATTCTTCTTACAGGGGAAAAAAATTGTGGTCATTTACTGGACATTTATTATAATGTTTGCCAGATGGAGATGGGTGGTTAGCCTCTACAGCCCATGAAAGTGTACGGACCAGGGGTGAAATTCAGCAGGTTCTGACAGGTTCTGGAGAACCGGTAGTGGAAATTTTGAGCAGTTCGGAGAACCGGCAAATACCACCTCTGGCTGGCCCCAGAGAGGGTTGGGAATGGAGATTTTGCAATATCCTTCCCCCAGGTGTGGGGAGAGAATGGGGATTTTGTAGTATCCTTCCCCTGGAGTGGGGTGGGAATGGAGACTTTGCAGTATCCTTCCCTGCCATGCCCATCAAGCCACGCCCACAGAATCAGTAGGGGAAAAAAATTGAATTTAACCCCTGGTACGGACCATCATATTGTCAGGCTTGGAAGCCATCTTTTGTATTAGACCTTCAGACTTGTCATGTTTACTACTGTGGGAAACTGTGAGGGGGGATTGTATGGAGCCAGGGTGATACATAGTCAAAATAACATTCTTTTCTCAGAGAATCAAGGTCATCTTGCCCTGGATCTGGACGGCTGGAACTGAGAGGCATCTCCAGTTGGGACGGTGCTTTGATTGGACCATGTGCTGGACATGTAGGTATTGGGCAGTGACTTGAACTTTCCTTTGGGTGGGGGAAACCTGGAAGCTTTCAGATTTGGGTTTTCCCAGATGTGCCAATATGACATTTCTAATAAAATGTAGCTTTGAGGAAACTCATCCCTCAGAGTTTTCTTTCATTGGGGGTGTGACACATACGTTATCCAACCATTGTTTTTCTCAAGGACTGTTACTCTTGTTTGTCTTTGTCTTTAAGAAGACTTATTTAAAATCTCCCTTTACTAACAATGCCAATGAGCAAGTCAATTCCTGTCAATAAATGATTACCCGGCTAATGTCAGGTGCGAAAGGCCAGGACCACACATGAAATTCCAATTAAAGTGATTTATTGCTCATGCCTATCCACGGGAATCTGCTCAAGTAAGGATTAGCACTGTTTTGGCACTAGATAAGGGTCAACGAAATTCAAGACCGGTTTGACTTAGTCTGTTTGCGGCTACATAGACACTCTGGGTAAATATTTATTACCTTAATGTTTTATCTTGTTTTTACTTTGTTGTAAGCTTCCTAAAGGAAGCTCCAGGTGAGATAGGTGTCATGTAAATTTAATAAATCAATAAATCCTCTAGCAATCTTTCATAAAACCCTGAGATTGAGAAAGGCTGGTTTAAACCTTTTTAACGCCCGCTGGCCGGATCTGGCCTGAAAGTTGTTTAGATCTGGCCCGCGGGGCTGCTCTGGAAACAGTGAAGGTATGCAGCACTCCCGAGCTCCGTTTTTGCTGGCAAAGGGTTGCAAGAGGCCGTCACAGCCACCTGAGCTCCATTTTCACTGGCAGAGCACTCGGGCCGCCTCAGATGCCCCCAACTGGCCACGTGCACCCTGGCCATGCCCACCCAGCCCCAAGGTCAAACACAACCCTGATGCAGCCCTCAATGAGTTCGACTTGGCTTAGACTGACAGGCAAGGTTGGTCAGTCCTTTTTTTTTTTTGTCTATGGAACCATTAAATTCATCCCGTAAGGAAGGCTGAGTGCCAAAGACTTGGTGCTGTTGGAGAAGACTCTTGAGAGCAGATCAAATCAGTCGATCCTAAAGGAAATCAACCCTGACCGTTCTTTGGAAGGAGAGATACTGAAGCTGAAGCTCCAATACTTTGGCCATCTAATGAGAAGAGAGGACTCCTTGGGAGAAGACCCTCGATGGAAGGCCAAAGGAGGAGGGGACGACCGAGGATGAGATGATTAAGTAGTGTCATCAAAGGAGTCAGCATGAATTTATGCAAGCTCCAGAAGACAGTGGAGGACGGAGAGGGGGGTGTCTGGTGTGCTAAGCTCCATGGAGTCATGAAGAATCGGAATTACTTACAGTAGCAACTTAACAACAATAACAACATGTAAACTGACAGTCAAAGAGGCTGAATTCCTCCCTCCGATATTCATTCATTCATTCATTCATTCATTCATTCATTCATTCATTCATCCATCCATCCATCCATCCATCCATCCATCCATCCATCCATTTATTTATTTATTTATTTATTTATTTATTTATTTATTTATTTATTTATTTATTTATTTATTTATTTATTTATTTATTTGATTTTTACCAAGTACAGCACATGATTGACATTCTGTTGGTTGCTTTTCTTTGAAAAGACCTGGACTGGCTAGGAAATATCATGCTAACTGAGATGAAAGACCAAGGTTTCCTCAGCCATCTCCAGTTCCAAGGATGAAAGCTGATTAGACCAACAGTTTGAACCTTCGCTTCAGTGCTGGGAAGTAGCATCCTTCTCAGCACAGGAGAGCAGCGGGCTGCCTCAGAAGGTCTGAGGAAAACACACAGGATGCCCAGACCGGTTCTCCAGCCTCTTGTTTCTGATCTTTTCTCCTCAGCAATTGCTGCCTCAGGCATCTCCTTCGTTCTGCCAAAGTGTGGGTTGCATTTTATTTCTTCATTGATATTGTAAGCCACCAGAGGTCTTAGTTATTGAGCGGTGTGTACATAAGATTGATAAATAAATGCCTCACCCCAAATCATGATAAAACCAGACCACTTCCTCTCATTGTAATTCCAAAAGATCTCAGCAGAAGTCTGGAGATTAATTATCGGTAGACAGGTGGAATTTAAAAAAAACAAACACCAAAACCAGAGAGATCTGTGCCCGATCATATTTTTTTTGATAGCACAATTGGAAAAAAAAATATAATTCAAGGGGAAAATGATTAAAGATGCTTTGCAACCCATTTAGAGACTTTTATTATTGAATGGATTAAAAACCCAATCAATTAATCAATCAGTGATTAAATACTGGAGCCCCAAAGCATTTGGTCATGTATAAAAGAATACTTCCCCGTGAACTTTTATTACTTTTGAGGACTTTTGAGGACTTTAATAAGGACTTGACTTTAATGGACTCCAATTTTTTTACGCAGGATCCAATCTGGGTTGGTCACCAAGAGGGATCAGAGGTTTTGCCGTCTGAGCTTTTGGATTCATGCTGGAGCACATTATCAGGGGAATTTCTCTCTATCAGAGTGTGTGCTGGTACTTATATGGCAGTGGTGGTGAACCTTTTACTCATCGAGTGCCAAACTCTGTACGTGCTTCGCTTACACGTGTCTCCCCCATGCGCTGTTGCACAACCACACCATCTGTGCATGCACATGGCTTTCACATGCACAATATATATGCTCAAATGCCATCTGTGCATGCACACGCTGTGTGCAGGTACTCACACATACATGCACAAATGCACATACATGCAGAGGAGAGCTCAAAAGACCAGCTGGCTCTCCCGAATTGCATGCATGCACACCAGAGGCTTGAACACCAGCTGGGGTGCATGCGCATGCACAGCTGCAGGGGAGTTGGGTGACAGCTTATGTGCCCGGAAAGATGGCTCTGCGGGCCACCTCGGGCACGCGTGCCATAGGTTCGCCATCACGGTTATATGGTGCCTGTTGTATGTGATTTTTTTTAGATGTTGATTGGCGTGTGTTGATGGCTGGCTTTTAAGTCGTTGGCTGTCATTTGCTGGTGCTGCCCAGCCCTTGCCTTCTAAGTATTTGATAGGCTGGTGGTAAATCAGCACTCTTGTTGATTGGCTGGTTTCCCAGACTTCAAATCACTTCCCCGGTTGTTTTTGTGCCTGCTCGTCCAACAATCTTAGTAGCTGCAAACTTGAATATGTCTCCTTGCAGTGTGAGGCTACGAATGACTTCAGGTCTCCTCATCCGACCGCTCCATTTTTTTTATCTTGAAAACCTGTAAGTGTGTCTGAATCATTAGCCAAACCACAGAGTGAGAAAGGATCATTTATGAACAATATGGAAGAATCACTGGGCCAAAGCTGAAGCTCATTAGGACCATTATGTACCTATATTCCAGCCACCCAAAGTTATCAACTAAACGGCCAAGTACCATATTTTTTTGGACTATAAGATGCACCAGAGTATAAGACGCAACAAGATTTCAAAGAGGAAAACAAGAAAAAAAATGTTTTTGGCTTCCGCTCATCCGGTTTTTGCCCTCCCCAGCTCCCAGGAGCACTCTGCAGGCCTCCCAAACCCTCTGCACATCCAGTTTTTGCGAAAAATGGGGCAATTTTTGGTCTCCCAAACCCCCCACACATTGTATTTTTGCCCTCCCCAGCCCCCAGGAGCACTCTGCAGGCCTCCCAAACCCTCTGCACATCCCATTTTTGTGAAAATGAGCCTGTTTTTGGTGAAAACGGGATGCACAGAGCGGGGTTTTGGGAGGCCAGAACTGGCTGTATTCGGTATATAAGACACACCAGCATTTCCACCCTCTTTTGGGGCGGGAAAAAGTGTGTCTTATACTCCGAAAAGTACGGTGTATATTAACTTGAAAAATTAGGAGAAAAAAAAATATAAAGTTTAAACCTTTGAGCACTGCTATATAAAGCCTCTGCATTATTGTTCTGCAGTAGGATGCCAACTGTTGCATTAAACCTTCGTTCTTCGCTGCTGTCAAGTCTATAAACTAGCCAAGACGTATCTGGAGATCTTCTGCAGTGTCTAACTAAGAGCTGAAAAGCTTTCACTAATCTCTGTTTTACTGCTAAGCTACGGTGTGAAGTCTGACACGCTGTATAAAACAATACTGTAACCAAGGTAACATTCAAATAGCCATGTAAATGCTTTGAACAACAATTACTTTCCAAACCCAGACTTCATGCTCCTGTCAAAAATAATTTTAGTCTAAAAAAAAGTACGGACAGTCAAATTCTGTAGATTCTGCACATGCCACACAACTATATATTAAGCCAGGTTCTCTAATGTGATTCCTTCCATCTGTGCTGTTTATTTCCAGCTGGCCATCCTTGGTTATCCATTCTGGGATACGAAGCCAATACAACAGGAAAGTGTCAAATTGAAAAAAAAAAGTTGTGTGTTAAATAGATCTTGAAAAGAATCACGGCTCTTAATGCATGTTGGTCTCTTGTAATGGTAAAGTGGATCGGACCTAGGCTAAGGAGATCAAGGTTCAGATTTATCCTCAGCTTTGGATCTACTAGTGTCTTTCAGTGGAAGAGAAGAGAAGGGAAGAGAAGGGAAGGGAAGGGAAGGGAAGGGAAGGGAAGGGAAGGGAAGGGAAGGGAAGGGAAGGGAATTCTTTATTGGCCAAGTGTGATTGGACACACAAAGAATTTCTCTTTGGTGCATATACTCTCAGTATACATAAAAGAAAAGATACATTCATCAACAATCATAAGGTACAACGCTTAATGATAGTCATAGGGCAGGGGTGGGTTCTACTTACCTTTACTACCGGTTCACAATGGGAAGCTTCTGCGCATGCACAGATCGCTGATGACGACATCCGGGTCAGTGGGTGGGGCCTCCTGCCGGTTTTACTACCGGTTCTTGCAAACCGGTCCAAACCAGGGACAACCCACCACTGTCATAGGGTACAAATAAGCAATCAAATCATATTAGGAAACAGTCAATATAAATTGTAAGGATACAAGCAACAAGGTTACAATCATACAGTCATAAGTGGGAGGAGATGGGTGACAGGAACGATGAGAAGATTAATAGTGGTGCAGACTTAGTACATAGTTGACAGTGTTGAGGGAATTATTTGTTTAGCAGAGTGATGGCGTTCAGGGAAAAAATGTGTCTAGTTCTGGTGTGCAGTGCTCTATAGCCATCTTGAGAGTAGGAGTTGAAACAATTTATGTCCAGGATGTGAGGGGTCTGTAAATATTTTCACAGCCTTCTTTTTGATTCGTGCAGTATACAGGTCCTCAATGGAAGGCAGGTTGGTAGTAATTGTTATTATTGGTAGGTTGGCAGTAATTGAACATACCCAATGGAGGGGGTGGGAGAATAGGTGGGAGAATTCGAAGGAAAGGCGATATACAAATCTTCATCAGTGATCTCACCCAGTGGAACCCTTGAATCTTCGAATAAACATTTCGATGTGACCTCCCACCATGAATATGTGTCTGATTTGACTTATAGTCACCCTAGATGGACTATATTGTCGAAGGAAGTATAAATATAATCAATCAATACCTTTCCTTTATGACACAGTAATTCATCCAGTAAGTAACTTTAAATAAGAGCCTGTAGTACAGTGGACTAAAGCACTGTTATTAACAGATTAACATCTGCTGCTTGCAATTACTGCAAGTTCAAATCTCACCAGGCTCAAGGTTGACTCAGCCTTCCATCCTTTCAAAGGTAGGTGAAATGAGGACCCAGATTGTGGGGGCAATAAGCTGACTTTGTATATAAATATACAAAAGTATGAAGGCTACTGCTTAATGCATTGTAAGCCGCCCTGAGTCTCCGGAGAAGAGCGGCATATAAATTAAAGCATATCTATCTATCTATCTATCTATCTATCCATCTATCTATCTATCTATCTATTCAGCTGCCTATTGCTTTTCTCTTGATCTATTATTTGACCTGCAAAGAATGTTAGACTGTAAGCTCTTTGAAGTATCATTATTGCCATTCGTACCAATGGTTTTTATAATAATAAGTTATTCATAAGAAAGAACTTAATGATTGGTTCAACCTTCCAATTAGTTTCTGGGGGAAAGCGATCCTTAACTTGCAACACAGTTCTTGATGAATGTGCCTTCCCATTCATTTAACACATGATTTTTTTTTTTTAATGGCTAAGGAAAGGCATATTTAATCATCTCTCTTTTTAGGAAAAAAAATAATAATATTAAAATATAACTCTACTCTAAAGATGAGGGAGAATTGCTCAAAGAGAACCCTCCCTCTGCTTCTTTTAAAGTCCGTATTTTATTTTTGTCTTCCAGCTGCATTTCTTGCAATGAGTGTAAATCCATCTCAAGATGAATGCACGGTTGGTGAGCAGAGAAGAAGGCTAGGCTATGAAATATTTCTGCTCCCTGCAAGGAGCAAGTACCCTGGTTTTATTTCCACGGTTGATTCAGTGTTTCATTTTCCTAATGGCAGCATAATTCGCGTCAATGCTGCTTCATTTCTGTATCATCATGAGCCCTCCAAGGCGGTCATCCAGCAATCTCTGCCATAATTACAGAGTCATCAAGTTAGAGTCCAAATGGATCCTCTGTTGATTTGCATTCTTGTTTTATTTTCCTTTAATTTCGCATAATAATGGTACTGTATTTGGATTCCATAGGCCCCCGCAATAATTATTATGAAATGATTAATGCTACCAGTGAGGGACTTCACATTTCAGATGTCTTGTCAATATTGTATGAACTTTCTTATTGGTGGTATGCGGGCAACAGTAAGTTGACTTATAAGAAGCTGTTGAAGGAAAGGAAAGGATGGGAAAAGTGAGAAGAACTTTCCACAGCTATATTCTTCTACAGTCGTGCCAAAATTCTGGAAACCTTTTGGGAAAAACGTATTTTCTAAAACTAGATAATAACACCACTTTTTTTTTTTGGAGTAGTACCATAAAATTATATACCAATGGAAAGATAATTTAGTCAAGAATGTAATGCAATAAAGTTTAAGAAGGATTTGCTATTAGAATAACAGTTACAGTATAAAGAAGAAAAGTGAAACACGTAGAAAAAAGGAGATATACAAAAATGATCACCATAGAAAAAACGAGATATACAAAAATGATCACCATGTCAGTTAATACTTCTTTGGGTAATCTTTAGCATGAATGACGGCCTTACAACATCTTCCCATGGAGTGAACCAAGTCTTTTATTCTGCAGCTGTTATCATGTGAAACCAAGATTGAATGATTATATTCAATGATGGCTTCTATTAACTAGGTTTTATTGCTGGGTCACTTCTGACTAACCAGTTTCTTTAATCGGCTCCATAGATTTTTCAATTGGGTTAAGATCTGGGCTATTCCCAGGCCATTCCAGCAGTGGAATAGGATTATCTTGAAACTCCCAAAAAAAATAAAAATGGTGTTATTAGCCATCAAACCTCAAAAATACACTTTTCCCAAAAGGTTTCCACAATTTTGGCCACTACTGTAAGTGTTTACGGGACTCTGTGTATGGAGTTGACAAATAGACAAACACCCTAACTTTGAGACCATCTGCAAATTTTGGGTCCATCAGGGTGTCACAGCCTAACATAGGTGGGCTTGAGATTGGAGACCTATCTTGCATAGAATTGTGTCACCCTGCTTGGGGAAAAGCTGTGTTTTGGTTGCAGTTAGGGCACATTATCCAAGTTTTTGAAAAGACATTCATACCATCCTTGTTGTTAGCAGGGAATTCTATTGGTGACTTCAGCTAAGACTAGCAACCAGGTCTACAATTTTCCTAGCTTGTTCAAAAGCATTATGCGACAGCCTATTGTCCAAAACCATGGTGGACAATAGAGGCCAACAGCTATGGGACCATCTAGTGATAACCATGGTATATGGAAAATTGTAATTTGGAATGTAAATGATAAAGGGCCTGAATTAGCAAATAAAATAAAAGAATAGGTTTTAATTCATTAATTCTTGAATGAAGGACCTAAAATGTATACCAAAAAATATAACTTGCAGCCTTCTAGGTTCGTATAGTTGAGTATGAAATTAGGAATATAAAGCTTGTTGATAATTGCATATAACACTCCACTAAATGGTGATAGAATGGAATGGAATGGAATGGAATGAAATGAAATGAAATGAAATGAAATGAAATGAAATGAAATGAAATGAAATGAAATGGAGGAGAGGAGAGGAGAGGAGAGGAGAGGAGAGGAGAGGAGAGGAGAGGAGAGGAGAGGAGAAAATAGTTCTTTATTGGCTAAGTGTGATTGGACACACAAGGAATTTGTCTTGGTGCCTACACTCTCAGAGTACATAAAAGAAAAGATACATTCGTCAAGAATCATAAGGTACAATACTTAATGATAGTCATAGGGAAACAGTCAATATAAATCGTAAGGATATCAGCAACAAGGTTACAGTCATAAGCGGGAGGAGATGGGTGACAGGAATGATGAGAAGATTAATAGTAATGCAGACTTAGTAACTAGTTTGACAGTGTTGAGAGAATTATTTGTTTAACAGAGTGATGGTGTTCAGGGAAAAACTGTCCTTGTGTCTACTTGTCTTGGTGTGCAGTGCTCTATAGCCTCGTTGAAACAATTTATGTCCAGGATGCGAGGGGTCCGTAGATATTTTCACAGCCCTCTTTTTGACTCGTGCAGTATACACGTCCTCAATGGAAGGCAGGTTGGTAGCCATGTTTTTTTCTGCAGTTCTAATCAGTGATAAGAACCAGAGATGGGTTTCGAGGAAAACAGTGGGCAATGTTCTATATAAATGTGATATAAAGATGTATATATGGGGCGGAGGACGGGGGGAGAAATATTCTGTTAGGTGACATGGAAATCAAGGAACAAATGAGAATGGCTTTCATTTGTGAGAAGAGTGACTGTTTGGTGAGCATCTGCTTAAAAAGATGACCATTGGTTTCAGAAAACTCATACCTACCCATGGCAATATATCAACAAATATCATGCTCCATTGACTATTTTTGAGGAAAGGTTCAGAGATCAATGAAAGATAGCAAATAATGAGGAGTACCTGTTTTTTTGGTGTCAAAGTTGGACCTTGGCAGAGGTGCGTTTTACATATTTTTACTACTGGTTCTGTGGGCGTGGCTTGGTGGGTGTGGCATGGCTTGGTGGGCGTGGCTTAGTGGGCGTGGCTTGGTGGGCATGGCAGGGGAAGGATACTGTAAAATCACCATTCCCACCCCACTCCAGGGGGAAGGATACTGTAAAATCTCCATTCCCTCCCCAATCTAGGGGAAGGATACTGTAAAATCTCCATTCCCACCCCACTCCAGGAGAAGGATACTTTAAAATCCCTATTCCCTCCCCACTCCAGGGGAAGGATACTGCAAAATCTCCATTCCCTCCTCAATTCAGGGGAAGGATACTGTAAAATCCCCATTCCTTCCAATCAGCTGGGATTCAGAAGGTAGAGAATAGATGGGGGTAGGGCCAGTCAGAATTTTTACTACCGGTTCTCCGAACTACTCAAAATTTCTGCTACCGGTTCTCCAGAACTGGTGAGAACCTGCTGAAACCAACCTCTGCACTGGACTTTAGGGAAAAGTGGCAATGATGGCAAAGGAAATCTGCATGGAAGTAGTATTTATTTATTTATTGGTTCGATTTATATGCCGCCCTTCTCCGGAGACTCAGGGCGGCTTACAATGCGTTAAGCAATAGCCTTCATATTTTTGTATATACCTGCTTAGTAGGGCTTTCGCCCCCATCCTAAGCAGTGTTCTTTTTAAGTATATTTGTAAGAAGAGGAACTTTTGAGTTCTGTATGAAAATACAGTAATAAAAGAAGAGGATGGGTGTATTTTTAAAAGGGTACTTAATGAACAGTGACAGAACATTTCTATATGCATTTGGGGAACATGTTTTCAAGTTGGAAACTCTACCACAAATTTTGCAGAATAGGCAAAATCCAAAGAATAACGATGCTCCAATCTGCAGATTCATCTGGGAAATTTGAGCTAAGTTATTGGGGTGGAGGAAGAGGCAGGAGAAATGCACAGGAGAAACATAAGCTTTCAACTCTTTTATGTTGGTATCAACCAGCATAATCAGTTACTTTAAAAAAACAGCTATGCAGGGGGCCCAACATCTAGGGAAATGTTCAAATATCTCACCAGAGAAATGCACTTCCTTCTTCAAAAAGCTTGTAATTCAGTTCTAATAACTGGGAGGGGGGGGAAGGAAAGGAACTGTTTATGCTTGTTGATGCAGGAGAAAAGTATCACAGACCGTAACAATTGTGCACTTTTACAAGCAGGGTTAGAGAGAAGATAATAGGTCTTTTTTGGGGGATGATTATCACTTTTATGTTTTCATAAATGTGTTAACTGACCCTTGCTTAGAAGAGGGTCAGCGAAGTACATCGTCTATTTCTCCACCCAACACAAATTTCAGCAGTCAAACCTAAGGGGTGTTAAGCACAGTTTTAATTGTTGGATGTGTCAATAGGCAGCTTGGGCGTTTGGTTCAGTGTGTCAGAATTACCCATATGGCATCGAAGAAAAACTCGGTGGGGATAACATTAAAATGTAGACAAAGCCACCTACATTTATCGTGGGGCAGAAAACAAATCGTTTTGGACTGCCTATGGCTTCACCTATGTAACGGAGTTTGAAATGAGAGAGAGAGAGATATATACTGTACCATTAAGGATAGCTTGCTAAATTAACAAGGTAAGTCAAAGCTGACACAGAGACAGATTTCACCATATACTAAAAGTCCTAATAAAAAACACCTCTTAGCTACTCTTTCTTATGAAGCAGAAGCTTCATTGGTAGTTACAGAGGTTTCTGTAGAAGAAGAGCAGGCAGAGTCAAGAGAGAATTCAACCTAGAATCATGGCATGTCCACAAACACTCCAAATCCAAGCCCTCTTGAATTCAGTTAACTCTTTGTTGTTGTTAGTTGCGAAGTCTGACCCCATCGCAACCCCATGGACAATGTTCTTCCAGGCCTTCCTGTCCTTTACCATCCTCTGGAGTCTATTTAAACTCACGCCAACTGCTTCAGTGACTCCATCCAGCCATCTCATTGTCTGTCGTCTCTTTCTTCTTTTGCCCTCAATCGTTCCCAGCATTAGGCTCTTCTCCGCTGAGTCCTTCCTTCTCATTAGGTGGCCAAAGTATTTGAGTTTCATTTTCAGGATCTGGCCTTCTAAAGAGCAGTCAGGGTTGATCTCCTCTAGGACTGACTGGTTGGATCGCCTTGCAGTCCAAGGGACTCGCAGGAGTCTTCTCCAGCACCATAGTTCAAAGCAGTGGTGAAATCCAATTTTTTTTTTACTACCGGTTCTGTGGGCGTGGCTTGGTGGGCGTGATGTGGTATGGCTTGATGGGCATGGCTTGGTGGGCTTGGCAGGGGAAGGATACTGCAAAATCTCCATTCCCACCCCATTCCAGGGGAAGGATACTGCAAAATCTCCATTCCCTCCCCACTCCTTGGGGAAGGAAATTGCAAAATCTCCATTCCCACCCCACTCTGGGACCAGCCAGATGTGGTATTTGCCGGTTCTCCGAACTGTTCAAAATTTCCACTACCAGTTCTCCAGAACCTGCCAGGACTTGCTGGATTTCACCCCTGGTTCAAAGGCCTCAATTCTTTGGCACTCAGACTTTTCTTATGGTCCAACTTTCTCTTTATGGTCCAAGTTAATTCTTCTCTAGCACCAATTTATTACTGACCATTAGTTCACCGGGTTCTTTGTGTATAGATTTGAACAATGAATCTTCTGAACTGGAACTTATGTGTGATCCTGATTTTTTTTGTGCTGATAGTTTCCTCATCAAACGTAGAGCAGCTGACATGGATTTGAATTGTACAGTATATTTACTTCCAATCTATACTCATCTTCTTGATCTCTACCTGAGAGCTGCTACCAGTGCCAAATACATGGTCATTGGGATGAGGGTTTACACAAATAATTCTCCGCAAGGCACAACAAGGAGAGAGGAGAAGAGATATCTTACGGACCATATTGGACTAGGCAGTTTTGTAGTTCCTGAAGATTTGCTTGTCCTAGAGTGGAGCTAAGGCTGCTAAAGAGCTTCAAGTGTGGGTTGAGAGAAAACTGCTGAAGCATTTCAGAATAGCCCCAAGCCCACAAAGATCAAGGAAGACGACATTCTGTCAGCCGGAGAAATGCTAATCATGCCTAATTAACATTCTTGATTAACTCTGAAGGAGGAGGAGGGGGTGATAGAGAAAGCTATGCACATGGAGAGCCACAAGTTTACGCTGAACTCATGTCAAGTAGCGAAGGTTAACCTAGAAATAGTTACTCCAGTAACAATAAATCACTGCTGCATTCTCATTCCTTTACAGCCGAAGGAGGAAAATAAAGCAGGAGGGGGAAAATGTGCCTGCAGCACATTCCTATCTCTGTTGGCACATTATAAGTACAATGAACAAAAATGCACAAGATGCTCGGTTGCGTACCACATTTCTGATTATTTCCTGAGAACAGGAACTTCTTCAGATGCCTGTTGGAACTCAGAGCTGTTTCACGGTAGGATGGTGCAAAACGATCATTTTTTTCAAGTTCAGCATGTTTTTCAAAGGTGACATTTTTGCGTGTTCTTATGGTCCTAGTGGCATCACCCAAGGGAGACTTCTGACCCTAAGTACTTGTTGGAGAATTTCTCATTCTCTGGGGGGAAATTTGAAGAAAACTGCCACCCCAGTTCAAAATGTGGCAGTTCATTTCAAAAGGCCATTTGTACCTATTTTTTCTTCCCATTTTAACATATTTCTGCCGATTCCAACTTTTGTCTTTTTAAACATCCCCATTAAATTCTCTCAAGAAAAAAAAAATGTGGACTCGGGGATATATCTTAAGCAAATATAGTTATATGTGCCTAAACAACTATAAATCAGTACATTTGTGAGTTTAAAAAAAAAAAAAAACCCCGCAATACAGATTGGAGTTTTATGTTCTGAAAAACCAGGACTTGTTAACTTTTTACATTTATGGGATATCGTAATATTTTATGCACTATTACGGAGAGTAGATGAAAATAAGCTGCCAGTTGCAAACTCCTTACTTAAAGTAATCCTCTTAACATCTCCAGAAGCCCATATTATGCAGCTGATTGCTGCCAAAGAGAATTCCTCCCCCTCCACACACTTTTTTTCTCCTTTTAGTTATTTTTTTTTATTTCCTTCAGTGTTGTTTTTAAAGAATATCAAATGCAATGGACAGTCAAACTTGCCTGCAATTCCCTTGTTGTACCAAGCTGTTTTTTTAATAGTTAAAAGAACCGCTTGTAAGTAGTTCCTTGAGTTGACTACATCAGTTTTGTAGAATGGCAACAGTTCATTAATATGCAGCAGTATGCAGAAGACCTCCCTGAAAATTCCCAGGATTCTTCCTCTTTCATAAACAGGTTGTTGTCAGTAGCTCCCTAATCCTTTTACTGCAATCTGAGCATTACAGTAAAAGCAAAATATCATAACGTGTTCATTGCAGAGGTGGTATTCAGAAGGTCCTGACCAGTTCTGGAGAACTGGTAGTGGAAATTTTGAGTAGTTTGGAGAACCGATAAATACCACCTCTGACTGGCCCCGCCCCCATCTATTCTCTGCCTCCTGAGTCCCAGCTGATCGGGAGGAAATGGGGATTTTGCAGTATCCTTCCCCTGGATTGGGGAGGGAATGGAGATTTTACAGTATCCTTCCCCTGGAGTGGGGAGGGAATGGAGATTTTACAGTATCCTTCCCCTGGAATGGGGTGGGAATGGTGATTTTACAGTATCCTTCTCCTGCCACCCCCACCAAGCCACACCATGCTCACCAAGCCACGCCCACCGAACCGTAGTAAAAAAATTTGAATCCCACCACTGGTTCATTGGGCAGTGGGGAAAAAAAAACAACCAAGGGTCTAAAAATTGCTTAAGACAGCAAGAAACAGCAAACTTTAGGAATCACAATTTTAAGATTTCACCCTCCTCCTTTCACCCAAACGCTTCTCAACTTGGGAAGAACCCATAATTCTCCTTCTTCATTGTTTGCTTGTTTCTTCCTTTATAAGAGTTAATTAATGTGGGTATTGATTGATCACCCAAGAAAACGAAACAGCGCTCTGCCGAGCTTTGCGCCACCCTGATCTTTAATTGATTTCATCACAAGGCGTGACTCCTATATTTAATTAGAGGCAGAAAGAAATGCAAAAAAGATGGACTGGCAACAGGTGGGTGAAATAGAGAAAGTAGGAAGTAGAACACTAGTAAGTGTTTGGATTTGCAGGAACATATTTACATGCTCATTTTCTCCAGAATATAATGGATGGCAAAATCATGAAATCCCTCCTTACTTATTTCAGCCATGTCATTGTTGTGGTCTGCCAGCAGCCTGCGGAGCTGGCAGTGGAGTCGGACAGTGAGGAGGCTGAGGAAGAAAATGGGCCAGTCCTGGAGGCTGGGGAAGGCCCGGATGAGGGCTCTGCGTCAGAGGCAGAGATGGGGCCAGGGCCATCTGGGAGTGATGTATGGACTCTGGAGCCTCCAGAAGTTGACAGCAGAGAGGCAGGGGAATAGGAGGAGTCTGTTCCTAGTGCACGCATGAGAAGAGCTGCCAGAAGGCAAGAGCAGCTAAAGCAAAAGGGATGACTCGGGAGTAAGGCCAAGAGATGATTGGCCCTTCCCATATGGCTTAAAAGACCACCAATGGCTCTTTGTCGGAAAACAACGTTGATAGATTTGTTTCTTGTCTTGCTGCATTTATTTCTTGTCAGCGTCTTCTGCTTCTGAACTTTTGCCAAGAGAAGCCTTTGGCAGGTTGCCTAATTAGACCAAGGTTGGTGATAAGGCTGAAGAATTTGTGTTATGAAGAGTTTGTTTCAATTTAGTTTGGACTACGCTGAGAATGAGTTAATTCTCAGCTGTTCTAATAAAGCCTGTTTGTTTAGAACTGATTGCATCTGATAATACCTACTTGGGCCTGGGTCACAACAGTCATGCACTCAAACTCGCTGGGAAAGGCGCTTAGGTGGGAATGTCAAAGCCAACCCCAAACAGAGCACAAAATAGCTGAAAGAAGTCATACAAGTTTGGAAATGGGGAATGAGCAGGTCCATAAAACCACCAAGAATGGCACACAATTGAGCAGATAGCATCATCGTTATGCTGGAAGCAGGGGTGAAATCCTCTGCGGGTCACTACCGGTTCGCTTGCCCGTGCATTCGCGGTGCGTGCCAGATGCACGCTGCATGCACATGCATGTGCAGTGTGCACCAGATGCACTCTGCACACGCATGCGCAGTGCGCACCAAACCATGCACGCTTTGCATGGAAAAAGGAGCTGCTTAAAGGTAAGTAAAACAGCGAGGGGGAGGGGAACAGCTATGCCACGCAATTTAAGATTCGCTACAAAGCAGGATTTCTTGCTTTCTAGTGAACATAAATTGTTCGGCACAGCTGATTATCAGAAATATCGGTTCGGACCAACTGGTAGCTTTTTTTAACTACCGGTTCGGCGAACTGGTAGATTTTATCACTACCGGTTCAGGCGAACCGGTGTGAACCGGTAAGATTTCACCACTGGGTGGAAGCATAGCAGAATGTGCATTGTCTTTAGGCAAGTAAGACTGATTATCTGGAAACAGAAGAGCAATATCTAAATCTAGTGGGCTGCAGAGACACCCAAACTTGCCCCCATTTTATTTTTTTTGGCATAGAGTCTCTAGGAAGCCATTCAAACATTACTGATAACAAAAGCAGCCCTGATTATGTTTGACATGTTCAGATTCTCTTGAGCTAAGGAAGTTTGCAGAAGGAAATGATTGATTGGTAGACTGCTGTTCAAAATAGATCAGTAAAGTATTCCTAATAATAGTGGAAAAGCAAGAGGGAGGAAGGAAAGGGCAGAAATGATAGTTAGTTTATCTAATAAAGGGGGTGGGAATTCATAGGTGGTTCCTTGGCACCTAATGCAGGAAAGGTTTCAAATTTCAGTGAATGTACTCATATGAAGACATAGGTGTCTGAGTGCATGTGTGCAAGTAATACTGTATTAACAGAATAGCAGAGTTGGTAGAGACCTTGTAGGTCTTCTAGTCCACCCCTTGCTCAAGCAAGAAATATATACCATTTCAGGCAATTGGTTATCCAGTCTCTTTTTAAAAACCTTCAGTGTTGGGCAAGCTGTTCTAATTCATTGTTCTCACTGTCAGGAAATTTCTCCTTAGTTCTAGGTTGGTTCTCTCCTTCATTAGTTTCCATCCATTGCTTCTTGTCCTGCCTTTGGGTGCTTTGTGGAATAGGTGGACCTATTCCTCTGAAGCCTGCTACTGGGTCTGTGAGTCTGCTACCGAGCGCGCACTTCAGAGGTGGGTTTCAGCAGGTTCTGACCAGTTCTGGAGAACTGGTAGCGGAAATTTTGAGTAGTTCGGGGAACCGGTAAATACCACCTCTGACTGGCCCTGCCCCCATCTATTCTCTGCTGATCAGGAGGAAATGGGGATTTTGCAGTATCCTTCCCCTGCCACGCCCACCAAGCCACGCCCACCAAGCCATACCATGCTCACCAAGCCACACCCACAGAACCGGTAGTAAAAAAATTTAAAACCCACCAGTGGCGGACTTCGCAAAAAAGGAACATTTTGAAGCCTTCCGAGTCTGCAAAGGTAAGTAGAACAGCGAGGGGGGGGCGGAATCCGCTGTGCCACATGATTTAGATTAGCTAGAAAGCAGGAAATCTGACAATTCTAGCTAATATAAATTGTGTGTCACAGCTGATTGTCAGAAATACTGGTTCACCCGAACCGGTAGCATTTTTTACTACCAGTTCGGGAGAACCGGTCCAAACTGGTAGCATTTCACTCCTGGTTGACCCCCTCTTCTTTGTGGAAACCCCTTAGATATTATAACACCACAATTATGTCACCTCTAGTCCCTAGTCACACCTAGCAATGATCATGACCTCAGTGCTACAATAACACATGATAACACTGTGGCTTTTACCAGATGCCTAAGTGTGAGGAATGAGATATAGATGATTAAGAGAGGGGAAAACATACAAAAACCTTTGTACATGTTATAAAAACGATCCACTTTTCTCTGGTGTAGAGTTCCTTTCTCTATCGTTCTTTCTGAATCACAGTTTAGATTGTTAAATCCCCTTGGAAAACTGGGAAGTAATTATTTCCCAAATGGTTGGAAAATAATTAACTTGGTTTCTTTAAGGTAGTAGATGTCTTTCCGTTCTATGAGTTGCTTCGGCGTTCTGCTTTCTTTTTTCTTTTTACTTTTTTCTATAAATCAGGACTTATCCACCGTAACCTTTCCTTCTTCATTCTTCTTAAGGATATTTAAAGAGATTCTGGTTTGTTCCAGATCTGTGAGAGTCATGTGATTGGTCCAACCAGGGTGTGGGGACGACACCCCTATTTGCATGGTTATTTATTTATTTGTTTGTTTATTAATCAAATTTATATAGCCACCCATCTTACAAGCTTTCAATATTTCAGGGGTTGCCACAAAGAAGAGGGAGTCAAGCTATTCTCCGAAGTACCTGAGGGCAGGACAAGAAGCAATGGGTGGAAACTAATCAAGGAGAGAAGCAACATCTAGAACTAAGGAGAAATTTCCTGGCAGTTAGAACAATTAATCAGTGGAACTACTTGCCTCCAGAAGTTGTGAATGCTCCAACACTGGAAGTTTTTGAGAAGATGTTGGATAACCATTTGTCTGAAGTGGTGTAGGGTTTCCTGCCTGGGCAGGGGGTTAGACTAGAAGACCTCCAAGGTCCCTTCCAACTCTGTTATTCTATTCTATTCTATTCTATTCTATTCTATTCTATTCTATTCTATTCTATTCTATTCTATTCTATTCTATTCTATTCTATTCTAAATGGTTTACGAAAGAGTTCATGTCTCTGAAGGACTTTAAAATGTTGTAAAAGAGTTACTCGCATCTTCAAAATAGATTAAGGAACAATTTGGTTTTCTTTTTATTCCAATGACTTCTTAACCTTCTTCTAAAATCCTGCAGTTGAAATGTGTAAATTGGTTTTCCGTGTGTGTTGTTGTTGGTTGTTGGGTTTTTTTTCCCCCAAAAGAACAACCGCAGAAAAGACAAGTTCTCTGAAACAATTAATGCACAAAGCCCCTTCCTCAGATACTTTCCAGTGTTGCTTAACAAGCTACAACAATGAGTTAGAATCCTGTTTTTCCGGGGCCTCTCTTGAAATAATGAGGTAACATTTCCAATATCTAATGAGATGACAGCTAATAAGGTCAACAGCTGCCTCGCTTTGCAGCTAGATTTGTCCATTGTCAGACTCTGATCAAGCTTTTAAGGGAGAGCTGCAGTTAAATTAGTGCTGCATTACACAACACTGAAAGTACCGGGAGCTTAAGAAAAACAGCTTGCTGGACTTTGTAGGGAGGGACTTGAAAAAGATTTCACACCGTATCACAGATCAAAAATTAATAAAGTTGATCCTCCATAGGGCCCCTGTATTGCTAGATCCAAATATCAGCGCATTACTTTCACTGCGTGATTGGAGTTCACCATGTGCGTATCGAAATAAGTTTTGGTTTGGAAGTAATGACTGCTTTATAATAATCCTTTGCTAAGCTCTTTTCAAACTCTGAAATTACCTAGAATCAGGGATGACTAATCACTGCCTCAGGTGGCAAAATATCTCCTCAGCAAATAGATTTCTACATTGACCCCACCCAGAAAAGTATTTGGGGTTGTTGTTTTTTTTCCCTGGTCGTAGAAGACGTAGAAGAGACACGATGTTCCTTAATCCTGTCACGTTCCTCAGACTTGCCTCAGTTTTGTGCTCCAATTTCATTTTCTCTTGAGTTTCTCAGTGTCTTGTCCCATTTGCTTTCAGTGAGTTGGTTGTGACGGCTATAAAACTTCCAGTTTTTAGCATTTGTTCATAAATACTACATAATGTTTGCTTTCATTCTAAGTGATGCAAAAAAAAAAAAAAAATTCGAGCAATCTGGAAGTCTCACAAGTTCATGTTGGCCGTGAACCATTAATGGATGTAAAGTTTCAGAGTTTGTCTAAAATACCAGGAAGTGTCACACTTGGGATAGATTTCCAAAACCTATGGATTTATTGCCATGTGTTTTTTTTTCCTCTTGAACTTACTACAACTAACCAAGTTTACTATTGACAGATAGGTATTCTCCTTTTGAAATGTATCCTAGCTTCTTCTAGAATTATTATGGAATCATTTTAATCAGATGACCTAAGTAAAAGATTTAGCCCTTTGGCAGGGGTGAAATTCAGCAGGTTCTGACAGGTTCTGGACAACCGGTAGCAGAAATTTTGAGTAGTTCGGAGAACCGGCAAATACCACCTCTGGTTGGCCCAGAGTAGGGTGGGAATGGAGCTTCTGCAATATCCTTCCCCCAGGAGTGGGGAGGGAATGGGGATTTTTCAGTATCCTTCCCCCAGGAATGGGGAGAAAATGGGGATTTTGCAGTATCCTTCCCCAGGAGTGGGGAGGGAATGGAATATCCTTGCATTTTGCAATATCGTTCCTCCACGAGTGGAGAGGGAATGGAGATTTTGCAATATCGTTCCCCCAGGAATGGGGAGGGAATGGGGATTTTGCAATATCCTTCCTCTGGAGTGGGGTGAGAATGGAGATTTTGCAGTATCCTTCCCCTGCCATGCCCACCAAGCCACACCCACAGAACCGGTAGTAAAAAAATTTGAATTCCACCACTGGCCCTGGCGGGTAGGGCTGAAAATTCCCTCCTGTTGGGGAGTTGTGTTTCCCAAAAATCATTTGGATGCCTATAAGTTAGAAATGAGCACAGATTTTTAATTTTTGCTGTTTTATTTCTTGGAACTTTGCATTCAAAACTGTCTTGTTTCTAATTACTGAGGTGGCTTTTAGCATCTCCATTGGGACCTGTTCTCTAGCTCAAACTGTGCTTTGAAGAATGTGAAAGTAAGGCGTTCTCTGACCTGCCTTCAGGTTCTCCAGAATAATTTTCTTCTCTTGGCTTTAAGCTCTAGTTCTTCTTCTGAAGAGGTGTCTCCAGGATAGTAACAGAGTTGGAAGGGACCTTGGTGATCATCTAGTCCAACCCCCTGCTCACACAGGAGACCCGTACTAGGGATTCAAACCGCCGAACTGCCGACCTTTCTGATCGACAAGCTCAGTGTCTTAGCCACTGAGCCACCTAGTCAGGCTGACAGAGTGTGACTTGACTTCTATATCCCATGTCCATGTGTGCTGCTCCTTCCTCTCAATTTCTTAATCATTGGCGAGCTCTGACGATGCTATCAAAGTGAGTAATAAAACATCTCCAAGTGTAAAAAATAAATAAATTACAAGCTTGTAGAACCCGACAATCCAACGCTGGGCAACCTATTTCAGATTATACAGGTGGAAGAAGCTTCCTCACTACTATGGACCTCATGTTATCATTATCTGAAATCAGAATACATTTTTACTCCTCTTCATCAGGAGCCATGGTGGCACACTGGTTAGAATGCAGTATTGCAGGCTGGCTCTGCCCACTGCCAGGAGTTCGAACCTGACTGGCTGAAGGTTGATTCAACCTTCCATCCTTCCAGGGTTGGTAAACTGAGGACCCAGATTTGCTGTCTCTGTAAACTGCTCAGAGCAGGGGTCCTCAAACGACGGCCCAATAGCTGCATATGGCCCACCGAAGCCATTAATCCGGCCTGCGTGGGACCATGAGGCTGCCCTATCCATATTGCCCCACCTACCCGCCAGCCCATACCCACCTTCTGGAGGCCGAGGAGGCCAAAAACGGGCCCATTTTGGGGCAGCAGAATGGTTCTGGAGACCAAGGAGCTCCCCAGCTTCCAGAGAAAGGGGGGAGGAGAGAAAGAGAGAGAGAGAGAGAGAGAGAGAGAGAGAGAGAGAGAGAGAGAGAGAGAGAGACATGCGCATATACAAACAGAAGTCCCTCACACACACTCCAAGGCAGCCACATCCCTTCACTAACCTGCTTTCCACCCCCAGGAGCATAACAAATTAAAGTTTAATTTGTGCATATTGTTTAATGGACTGCTAAATTGGCCATACCCACCCAATCACATGACCACATAGCCACACCCACCCAGTCAGTCCAGGCCCCCAACAGTCTGAAGGACCATGAATTGGCCCCCTGTTTAAAACATTTGAGGGCCCCTGGCTTAGAGAGTGCTGTAAAGCAATATGAAGTGGTATATAAGTCTAACTGCCATTGCTATTGCTAACTCCATACAAATGGAAATAATCTTTCCAATCCTGCCAATCTACCTACTTCCTTAACCCATAAATATATTCATGGGTAAGAAACAGAGTCAGCATGTCTCTTCCTTAAGCCTGTCTACAAGTTAAAGGATGTTTGACGGGGGGAAAAAATGACAAACAGTTCCAACACATGGAAGGGTTGCTACCAAATAGTTTCTTTTTTTTTTTAAAGTAGCTCTTAGTTTCATTATAAACTGAGTTACACATTCTTATTGCATTTTAATGGCTGATCCACCGATGTTTGTTAAGAAAAAAAAGAACGAAAGGTCAGCTCAATAGTCTAAAATAGTTGCAGCGACTTAGGTGGTAAACGAACAGATCTAAAGAAAGGTGAACACGAAGTTGATAAGGTCAAAAAGTTGAGCAGCAGAATACGTTTAATTGATCTATATTCTTCCAAAGGCCATCAACTTTGTCACACTTTGTAAATGCCACAAAAAGCTTTCCGATGTTTATTAGAGAACCTACAATATATCAAAAGTCAAGAGGAAGTCCTTTTACACAGATGGAGAAGAGATATTAAAATATTTAACAGGCATAGTAAAAGAAGCAGCCCGTTATTGTTTAGAAAAAACCATGGACGATCACACTTTTTAATAACAACGTGTAGCATTTCAGAAATGAGAAAAAAAGACATGGGGGGAAACAAAGGATACAAAGATTGACTGGAAAAATAAAGGCAGCTATCAGTGCGTATAGTCAAGGCTATGGTTTTCCCAGTTGCAATGGATGTCTGTGAAAGTTGGACCATAAGGAAGGCTGAGCGCCAAAGAGGCCTTTGAACTCTGGTGCTGGAGAAGGCTCCTGCGAGTCCCTTGGATTGCAAGGCGATCCAACCGGTCAATCCTAGAGGAGATCAACCCTGACTGCTCCTTAGAAGGCCAGATCCTGAAGATGAAACTCAAATACTTTGGCCACCTAATGAGAAGGAAGCAGGGGTGAAATCCAGCAGGTTCTGACAGGTTCTGGAGAACTGGGAGTGGAAATTTTGAGCAGTTTGGAGAACTGGTAGCAGAAATTTTGAGTTCAGAGAATCGGTAGTGGAAATTTTGAGTAGTTTGGAGAACCGACAAATACCACCTCTGGCTGGCCCAAGAGTGGGGTGGGAAGGGAGATTTTGCAGTATTCTTCCCCTGCCACACCACTCCCACCAAACCACATCCACAGAACCGGTAGTAAAAAAATTTGGATTTCACCACTGGAAGGAAGGACTCACTGGAGAAGAGCCTAATGCTGGGAAAGATTGAGGGCAAAAGAAGAAGGGGACGACAGAGAAGGAGGTGGCTGGATGGAGTAACCGAAGCAGTAGGCGAGAGCTTAAATGGACTCCAGGGGATGGTAGAGGACAGGAAGGCCTGGAGGAACGTTGTCCATGGGGTCGCGATGGGTCAGACACGACTTCGCAACTAACAAGAACAAAATCAGTTAAGTGCGAGCTTTCTCCCACAATCATAATGCCTCTGTGTCAAATCTCCAGAATGAATGCGCTGTTTTAAAAATAGTGTAAGCATAAGCTTTGCCATGCTAAATCGCTAATCAACACACTCCACTCATCCAAGATTGGATCCTGGTTTTGCTTCACAGTCAAGAAGATTCCTCTATGCTCACATGTGTCTTTCAGGCTTAAGCATCATTGTCAGCTGCCTGTCAACATCTTCGTTAAAAAAAAACCCTCCCTGTGATTGCAAAAGTTCTGAAGGTGCTGTATTTGGTTACACATCTGCTCACAATGGAATTAATCTACCTTCCTGGAGTTTCAATCCATTTCTTCTTGATCTGTATTCGTGGGCTTTAGGGTAAACTATGGTTCACTCCCATTCTCGATAACAACATCCATTTCGATATTTAACATTCACAGGACTAACGTTGATGAATAGCTAGCTTTCTGCTGGCTGAGTCTATCAACAAAGCAGCTCTGTCGAGCCCAGACAGGGCATTTTTAACACTTTAAACATAAGAACAAACCAGTAGTGGGTTTCAGGGTTTTTTTTACTACCGGTTCTGTGGGTGTGGCTTGGTGGGCATGGCATGGCTTGGTGGGCGTGGCTTGGTGGGCATGACATGGCTTGGTGGGTGTGGCTTGGTGGGTGTGGCAGGGGAAGGTTACTACAAAATCCCCATTTCCTCCTGATCAGCTGGGACTCGGGAGGCAGAGAATAGATGGGGGCGGGGCCAGTCAGAATTTTTACTACCGGTTCTCCGAACTACTCAAAATTTCTGCTACCCGGTTCTCCAGAACTGGTCAGAACCTGCTGAAACCCACCTCTGGAATAAACAACAATAAAAACAGAGAAACAAAGCAATCTCAGATGCTGAGAAGTCGTATGTTCTTCTACTTTCTGATTTTCCCCCCCTCCCTTCTACAAAATAAGCATTGTTTGCACATTTTGGTAGGGGGAAGACAGAGAAGAGATGGGTTCTTCAGGAACATTTTCAATGGAAAAAGAAGCCCATACCACATTTTCAATCTATTTCGTGAAACAACTGTAAATAGAATAGAATAGAATAGAATAGAATAGAATAGAATAGAATAGAATAGAATAGAATAGAATAGAATAGAATAGAATAGAATAGAATAGAATAGAATAGAACAACAGAGTTGGAAGGGACCTTGG